>NC_141689.1:510148565-510748565 GCF_964263255.1 Lissotriton vulgaris
CCCTTTTCTAGGGCCACAGCACAAGTAGCAATGGAAAAGAGCAATTTTCCGACCGCCTGCTCGGTGGCTGCACTGTAATCTGGGAGGTGGGACCACCAACATATAGTCAGTCAGACACCTGCCCGAGGCGATGGATGTTGGACACTCGCCTGACCGCTATCATAATGAGGTCCTTAGTATTGAATGATAATGAAGCGGATGAATCAGCAATTTCCTTCCCCAACGTTTTATACATTTATTTGAATCTAGAGCAAGTCTTTGATACTCTACACTGCCCCTACTGGCAGAAATTGATACAGATTCTGTATTCTGCACCTTCAGCCCGCGGACAGACCGGGAAGGGCATCTCTGCCCAGTTGCACATAGGTAGGCGAACCCAACAGTGGTGCCTACTGTTATGTCAACACTGTTATTCACAATGGCCCTGGAACCTTTAGCGGCATGGCTCCAAATCCTCGAGACACTGGGTAAGACTGTTACATGGCACCACTCATATAATGTCCTTATACTTTGATGATCTCCTCTTGTGCATCGCAACACAAACGTTGATTTATCCACAATTGCACAGGTCATTGGCAATGTGAATTTATACCTGCATGTAGCACGTCCCTGAACATTAGGAGACTCCACCACATAACGGCAACCAATCCAGACAACCTAGCGAACGCTGGCTGTAGAGCACTCGATCTTCCACAAGCATTCATCACACTTTCATGGGAATACATTTCAGGCTGTTGCGAGATTTGGGATACACCCGGAATACATACTCTGGCTTCGTCTATTATATGAAGCTCCCACAGCCAGAGTCCGGACAGGTGGGCCTATATCGAGCGAATACCCAATATACAAAGGCACACAACAGGGATGACCCCTTACCCCATTGTTGTTTGCATTAGCTCTGGAGCCACTGGCGCTTCAAATGCGACAGGAAGCTAATCACATTGGGATACCATCGGGCAACCCAGTACATTTGATAGCTGCATATGCAGATGATATAATTGTTTACGTGTAAGACCTTCTGGGTGAGTTAGACCCCATACCTAGAATATCTGCATCATTCAAATACATCTTCGGTCTTGATATAAACGCCTTTAAATCCAACGCCTTCTTTTTTCAAAACCATGCATGCCCTGAAATGATTGATTTTGGTATGTATCAACTGCAGGTAGCTCAAACCACTTTTAAATACTAAGGCATTCATATATGCCATTCACACGTGGATATGCTAGAGGGTAATCTCAACAGGGCAATACAGGGATTGCGTTTGAACATTGCTTTTTGGACCTCTCTCCCACTCTCGACGGTGGGTCGTGTGGCAGTGTCAAAGATGGTGGTTCTCCCCCGACTCCTATATTATTTTACTAATCTGCCGATCATAATATCCCCGGCCATATTTCATACACTAGATGCTGCACTCTCTGAACTAATCTGGGAATAGGCAGAAGAAGGGTTAGTCTTCAAAAAATTACAGTTGGAAACACACAAATGGGGGCTGGGGGTACCAGACCTCAGAGCATACTATTTTGCATGTCAACTACAACGGCTGTCTTACTGGACTGCCGTTCGTAATTTACAGGAGATTGGATATACAGCACAAAACATTGATCAAGGATCTTTACACACTGTGCTGCTGCCAAAGACTAAAATCCCCCCAGACACAACACCACTGCTGGGGTTGGCATTATTGTGCTGGAAGAAGGCGCTACAATATATGTCCAGTTGCCCCATTATGCAACATACTGCTACTGGAAATACCACTACCCACATACGTTTGTACAACTCAGAGCAACAACCCTTAGTTGTCAGTAAAGTTTGTGTATTGACACTCTAGATATACCAACGGTGCTCATAACGATATGTTGGAATATATTGTGCTTAGCTTTTTGAAAGACCAATCATACTATATGCATAATTAATGTGCAAAAAATGTCCATAACACTCCACTAGATATAGCTTGTTCTTGTACAGCACTTGTGTAAAATAAAGGTGTAGATAAAGGTTGTGCTTACACCTTCTGGATATTCCAAGGCTCCTCATAATATTGTATTAAAATACTGTTGCAATCAACTCTTTATGAAACTTGTCCACACAATTTTAGACTATAATCGTAATGGTGGATACCTAAAAGCTTATATCACATGGCTCCTTCTAACAGTGTACATCAATATTGAGTGTACTCAGATACATCATCATTTATGTACAACATCTCTTTTGTGGGTTAAACTATTATGCATAATACAAGCTATGTCGTTCTCAGTATTTATTTACACAAATCAGTGCTCACAGCAAAGTTTGTCCTTGTGTAATCTGCAAAGTTAAGGGTGACTAACGTCTACTGTAAATAATGCTGGTGCTCCAAACTGAATAAATGATGGTACCCTCCTATTAATACTGATTGCTAGGCTGAGCTGTCTGTGGCCTTGCTAAGTGATGATTCTTTTGATCCAGGCCCATGTCCTACATTGAGGGGTATTGCGAGGGTTCTGTATTCCTGAACTAAAGTGTAACAGCAATCAACTTACACAAAAAAATTCTAGATCCTACTAAAAACATGCCAATTCAAGCTTCTCCTTAAGACCCTTGGATGTTAGTATGTCCAGAAATCAAATCCAAAAACTCTCAGGCTGTGTTAGAAACTTTGACGTGTCCCCATCATTTCTGATCTTCACTACTTCCAGAACTGTGAACCTGAGTTGAGCAATAGTGTGGTGATTAACAACCCAATGACTAGATGGGGGTGAGCTTATTGTACTAGTTCTGATTCTGCTATTTTGCTCCGTGATGCGTGTCCACAAAGACCTCTCCGTCTTGCTCGCGTAATATTGGTCACATGGACACCTGATTGCGTAAATCATATTTTGCTCATTACAATTAGCTGTGAAGTGTAGATTAACAGGTCTCCCTGTCCAAGGATGTGAAATGGAAGAACCAATCAATACAGTGAGAGCAGTTGTAACATTTTTGCATCCCTTTGTGTTCCACTAACTTGTCTATGTCGCTTTTCATAAGAATCTATCTAAGGTTATGTGATCTTTTATATGCAAAAATAGGAGGCTCATTAAATAGGTTGCAGAAATCAGGATCAGATTGCAATAGATCCCAATGATTCACGATCACCTTTTTAATCGCTGCTGCCTGTGTAGAAAATGTTGACATGAAAACTTCTCTTTTATCCGTTGTCTTGACCCTCTTTTTTAATAAGTCTGCTCTGGGTTCCTCCTGTGTTCTTCTGTTTGCACATTCAACCACCTCAGTAGGATACCCACGGTCCAGGAATCCTTTCTAGACTCCTTCCAAAGCATTAGTAAACTTCGTACTGTCTGAAGTGATCCTCTTCACTCTAAGAAACTGGGAGAAAGGATGTAGGATGGAATCAGCTGAACAATAGTGTGTTATTGTGATTTGTAGGTTTCTTGAAAACCATGGTAGTAATTTTGGTGCCTGACGACTCTATTTTAACATCCAAATAGGAGATGCTCCGGCGATCCATGGTATGGGTGCATAGAATCCTCGGATTCCTGTCATTCAACTGGTTCAACTTTGCCTCTAAATCTTGTTGTGTGCCTCGCCAGATGATAAGTATATCGTAAATATACCAAAGATATAAAATCAAATGTTCCATCCAGGACATCAACTGCTGTTTTTGCATTTGTCACCCCGAGTGGGATGGGTATGCTCAGACGTGAGTCCCATGCTCTCCACACCACTGGAGTCAAGCTATCCTGGCTGAAGATGGCTGATAGCCAGAAACTGGTCCTAGGATGCTTGATTCCGGTCCAGGAAAGACATGGCTTGGCAGTTCGGGCTGGACTGTTCCCATGAGGCACAGGGTCAAGGCTGATTTGCATATGGCCATATCTGAACTGGGGTGGTGTGGAGTGCAAAAAAACGATGGATTTAGGCCCAGATCTCTGTACTGGGGTGAATCTGTGACATTGTTCTGCATTCTGTCCATCAACTGTTGTTTTTCCATCCAGGACATGTCATTTAAAACTTAATCAGACTCAAATTTCATCATGAAGATGTTAGCATAGCTGGGGGCCCCCTAAAAACCCATGGAGGTTCCATTGGTTTGTAGAAAGTACTTTTGCTTCCACTTTAAATAACTGTGGAACGAACAGTATTGAAGAAATTCCAGTGGGGCAACTTTATTAGCCTGCACCTCTTCTTGTTGGAAGAGTGCCCATTCGACAGCTTTAATCCCCTCTGTATGGGGAATGGATGTATAGAGTGCTACTACGTCCACTGTACTTAACCAGATCTCCAGCTCATCAGGTATCACCAAGTCATCCAAGAGTTTTAAAAGATGGGTGGTATCTTGTACATATGTTGTGCTAGACTGCACAATAGGCTGAAGAAAATAGTCCAAATACTGTCCCAAAGGCTCACATATGGATCCGCAACACAATACAATGGGGTGGAAAAGAGGATTTCTCAAATCTTTGTGTATTTTCGGCAGCATATATATTAAGTATGGGCGAATTTTGTGAATTCGCGATTTGCAAATTTGCGGATTTGTGAATTCGCGATCTGCAAAATTCGCGAATTTGTGCGAATTTGCGGATTTTATTTTTTTGTCGTGTTCGCTGGGCGATTTGCGTGTTCGCGGGGCGATTTGCGTGTTCGTGGGGCGCTTTGCGTGTTCGCTGTTTTTTTTTTTTGTGCGAGACCGCTCGTTGTTGTGCCCTTCTGCCCTCTGCCCCACTCGTTGTTGTGCCCTTCTGTCCTCTGCCACACTCGTTGTTGTGCCCTTCTGCCCTCTGCCCCTCTCCTGTTTTATTTTAGAATGGCGCTGGCAAGCTGCCAGCGCCATTCTAAAATAGTTACTAAGTTAGCTTCATCAGGAAGCACTAATAGATAAAATAAAGCAGGTGCTCGAATTCAGTTAAACTCGAGCACCTGCTTCTATTAGTGCTTCCTGTTGAAGCTAACTTAGTAACTATTTTAGAATGGCGCTGGCAGCTTGGCGGCGCCATTCTAAAATAATTACAAGCTTGAAGCTTGAACTTTTGCCCCCCGGATCTGTTCCGCTCGCAGATTCGCGGATTTTCGGAGTATGCACTACTGGACATATTACCCAAGCGATTCATTGGGGCTTGTTGTTTGAAATAGTCAAATTTCTTTGAGAAAGTGAAGATGCGTCCTTCTTCATAATCCACGGTATCACGTATAAATTTGTTGTGCTTACGTTCTCTTACTGTATCCTCATGTTTCTCAATTTGGGATTCAAGAGAATTTGGTCATGTGACTGTTTAACTTTAATTGTGATATTTCTTTTTCAGTCTCATTGAGCTGTTCCTTAATTTTGTTCAGGCCGATTTCAATTTGCTTCACTAAGATTTCAATCAATCCAAGAGATGATTTGAGGATGAAATCTCCCCATTCCTGCAATAATTCATTTGAGGTGCCTTGATGGCTCGGCATCAGCATTATTCACAATCCTCTGGGTACTCTTTGTACCTTCAAATATTTTTTCAGTGTTATTAATTCCCACAATGTATTTATTTATTTTCGGCGTAGTTTCTCCCACGTTCTTCATATGCTTTTTGCATCTGATTTAGGTATTTCAAGTCTTACACTTCTCTCTACTCTATCCTTTTCCACATTGCCCTTTTCAAACATAGTTGTCAATAATTCACTCCGTTTGGCTTCCCACTGGAGGGAACAAGCAATCTTGAAGAATGGACTGCATAAACCCATAGAGGGCATAAAGCACACAAGACAATCATAACGCAAGGCATATGACAACACAAAACAAATAGACTCTCTTACTGGTTGAATAAAAACTCAGAAATAACTTTAAAAAGCTAAAAGAAAGTTTAAATAGATAATACTTTGAGAAAATGTGTAAATCTGTAAATGAAATAATTTAAATGTGTGGCACAAATTCACTTTTGTAGTGGTTTTTAACTAAAACTATAGTATCCACAATGCATTGTGATCAGGAAACAGGAAGTGATGTAAGATACATCCACAAATGCCTTTAAATCATGTTGAAAAAAAGTGTAGAGTTGATCGTGAGCAAGATGCCAGCAGCATCGAAACGCGTTGATCACTCGCTTTCATGCTGAAAAGATTGTGAATAAAAATTCTGTTGTGGAAAACTAAAGGAGTGCGCCCCAATTCTTTGGCGAGCCGAAGGAAGTGTTGGAATATATATATATATATATATATATATACTAGTAAAATGTAAAATTTACATTATATTACTGGCCGATTACGACCTTTGGCGGTTTTACCCCCAGTCCACCCCGGCGGTTCAAAAAATGCCACCAAGCTTGCGGCATTCTCCCTGCTGTTTCATGACTTACTGCGTGGCTGGCAGTTTGTGGGTGGCAGAGTCATGGCAGCAGTGCACTTCGGCTCTGGTAATGAGGCTGACTGACGGCCATGCTACATAGCTTCCTTTGCGGGCGTGGACAATTGCTGCACACTGAACTGACCTGAGGACGCCGCATTTCCCTGTATTGGCCCTGCGGACTCTTTGGCCCTGTGGACTCGTGGGCTTTGCTGCCGCCCCCACTCCTCGCAGCACCCGCTTCGCGGGTGCCGCATCGCACTGCCAGTGATGGTACTGACGCTGTCCCGGTGAGGCTGTTGGGTGGAAAAACAGGGGAGGAGCATCGCGCTGCAGGGACTCACTCTCTCAGGAGTCCCTGCACGGCTGTAGACACCTGGCCTGCGCACCCTGTGAGCCCCGCCCCCAGACCGCCATATTTCCTATTTGTGTGGACCAGTACCACACTGCGGGGAGCGCGCGGGAGCACCGGGAGAAGCCCGGGACAAGGGCGGGCCGTCTGTGGTCGTCAAAGGCCAGAAGAGGCTGGGCTGGGCTTATCCCCTAACATTTTTGTGAGGTGAGGACTATTGGTTTGTATCCTTGGATTGTGGGACCATGGCCCTGAACATTGAAAAAACCATACCGGGGAAGGCAGGAGGAACTAGTAAAGGTATTCTGGACAATTATTTTACTAAGGTTGCCCAAGATATCGATAGGGAGAGTGTACTGGCTGAGCGCCGCATTAAACGGCGACGGTCTGTTGAAGGTATGAAAAAGAGACCTCCCGTGGATCTTTCAAAACATACTTCCTCACCTGATGTGAGCTCTCGCACTGACTTTGACGATCCTCTTTCTAAAGATAACGTCCCAATACTCTTGCACGACACATCTTCTTCTTTACCCGATGTGTCCACTGATTTATATACAAATGTCATATCTCTCCCTGGTAGTAATTCTTCCATGGGATCTGATGTGACAATCAAGCCATCTTTACCAGTAGTTGGGACTGCCAAGAAGAGGACCAATAATTCTGTGACGCCTAAAGTCTTTGGCCCACCACCTAGTAAAAGCAGAAAAAGAGGTGGTGACCCGCCAAGAACGAAGATTAGCCATTCTGACTTTGGTAAACCTTCGAAGGGCACTGTAACAACTGGGCCAGCTTTAAAGGGCCCTATTTCAACTGTACCTACCCCAAAAAGTTGATATAATTACTGTACCAACGTCACCAGGCTAAGTCATTCCTCCACATTGTCCGCCAAGGGAAGCACTGTCTCTTGCTCCTTTGGAAAGTGTGGAACACATGATTAGGTCTTTTATTCTACCTGTAATAGAGAGGTTGAAGAGGGTTGAGCAACGGTTGGAGAACTTAGAGCTGGCTATTGGTAATACTGCTGGGTTAACTAAGAACCTTGCGAAGCCGGCACTATCCTCTCCAGCAATAGTGCTATCTCCCACTCCCGTTGCCCATGAAGGTGTAAATCAAACCAATAAGCCTACAAATTCTGAACAGCATAGGGCAATACCCCCCAACCAGTCCAAAAATCGGCATCTCTTGGTGTTAGTGTAGCACAGAAGTTAGACAAGAAAAAGTCCTATAACGGAGAAAGTCGAGGCGATAGGGGAAGAATTACCCCCTGAAGCGGTACCCTTCGTGGTTGTCCTTACGGGAGTCCCTATATTACCAGATGGGAAAAGGGAAGGGTTCTTCCAGTTAAAAAACAAAACTATGCATCGCTTAGTCAAAATAGACCACACCCTTACAACATTAATGGTGAAATCCTGCATGTTTGGCGACTTCAATGGTTGGGAAGCAGAGTAAAAGACATAAAGGGGGACTTAATTGTTATCAACTTTAGAGATCCCGGAGCTGTTAGATATATTCTAAATTGGTCTCCAGGGAATGCTGGAAATTCAATTGTTCCCTGTGAATTGACATATTTTTACCCAAGACCTCTAGTGACCCCTATAACATGCCCCGGGTCCCTATCTTGCCCGCAGACCAACCTTCCTATACATCTCAACAAACTGTATAGGAAGCATGTATTCAACCCTATGAATTTCGAAAACTTATCCAGGTGGGATACTGTACCATTTAAGAGACATAGAAATAGAAATGGGAGGATGGACCACTTGTTGCCGTTTACCCCGCTGGAAGTCGCAAATAGATTCGACGCCTTTTCAGGCTTCGATGACTGCGATTGACAGACGGAGCCCCTTAATATCATGCTACCCACTACTGGCAACCCACTTGGTAAAGCAAAAACTTGCCCATTAATAAAAAACTTGAAACCAGTACAAACTATTCTACCTGTAACTGTCTCTTTTTCTGACGAACGGCAGCTGGTGAATCGTGAGCCTGACCAAGGTGTAGAAGTTAGCCCCCCTCCTTCCAACAATCTCTCTGGTACTTTGGATTGTGAACTAACTAAGCAAGACTTGGTTGAAGCTCCAGTTAAAATCTTATCCTGGAATGTGGCGGGTCTTAAGAGTAAATTGCCCATTCCAGAGTGGGGCTCCCTAATGGCTTCGCATGATATTTGCATGTTGCAAGAAACTTGGGCGCTAAAAGAAAGCGTAGTCCAGGGTTTTGCAACATATGATATTCTGGCAAGCCTGGGTGCCAGGGGTAGACCCTCGGGAGGATTGTCTATATGGGTTGGCACGCACTTGGGAGTAAATGTAACACCAATTCCAACTAACTCAAAGGATGTTCAGTGTGTTTTGCTGATCTTGCCAAATGGGCCAAACATCGCCTTGATTAATGTATATTCAAGGCCAGTTAGGCGGGGTCTTGAGTCAAAAACTATTTAAACATTGTTAACCCTCATACAATCGATTGACCCCTCTACTGTATTATTTTGGGTGGTGATTTTAACTGTCATTTTGAGCCCCTTATGGACCCGAACTTTGGTGATCCGGATGATGTAGATCTACTTTGGGCTATCCCAGAACCACTGACCCCTCAGGTCAAAGCATGGACACCCCTTGTTTTCAAATGCAGTAGTTCGCGCTAGCTACTTCGCTAAGAGCATGCAATGGGAGGGTGGAGCCTGACAGACCAGGGAGAGCCAGCCACGTTTAATCGATCAAGTCAGACCTCAATAATCGATTATATTTTTATTGAGGCTAAACATTGGGATAAGTTGTCTGAATTTAGGGTCATTGAAAGGTTTGACAGTGACCATAATGCCCTAGTTCTGTCCCTTAAACCAGGGAGTTTCGGGTTGAAGGGCTCAACTATGACTAATTACTCCGATACTGTGACACTAATAATAACAAACTGTAGATGTAGGGTGAAATGGCCAGATCTACAAGCATCGACCACCAAACTCGCAGAACTATATGAAACCATTATTCCGTTCATCGAAGAGATGGGGAAATCTGGGCATCTGGGTAGGGCAACTCAAATACATAACCAATTGGTTGCCACACTAAAAGATATCTTGTACTCAGTAAGAAGGGCAAATAATATACGGACCACGATTTCTCAATGGTTTAATAGTTCCTGTAGGAAGGCCAAAAAGGCTTTGCTTACAGTATTAATAACCAATGATAGCGAGGCCATTAGGATACATCGCATTACATATAAAAAGCGAATTTGTGAAGCTAAAAGGGAATGGGAAGCCGCAATGTGGGAAGAGTTGGGATCTGCACTCAAGAGTAAGGACTCCAAACTATTCTGGTCCATTGTCGCCACTGGCATTAGTGGGCACACCCAGGTGCTTGCCCCTAATATTGCCCCCTCCATCTGGGAAAACCACTTTGCTGCTTTATATGGCACTTCGGAGTCTGATGCCTTGCCTCGTAGCTCTGTAGAACCCCAGCAAATGCAGGGCGTCAATGGGACTGAGGAATGTGGATGGTTGACTGAAGCCTCTACGCCCCAAGTTTCGGTGGAACCTTTCACCCTAACAGAGGTTGAGACAGCCATAGGCAAATTGCTCCCCAACAAGGCCCCAGGACTGGATAAACTGCCGGGGGATTTGTTTAGGGGGCAACCGAAAATTTGGGCTCCCTATCTGGTCGTTTTATTTAATGGCATTGTACAGGGGGAAGACCCGCCCCCTACTTGGCTAGGAGCAGAAATTGTCCCTATTGTAAAAAAGGGCTGCCCGCTTATCCCTTCTAATTATAGACCCATCAGTCTGATTGATACTTCACAAACACTGATGGGGAGGGTTATCCTTGATAGGATCCTTGGGTGGATCGAAGATAAAGGGATCCTTTCTATACTGCAGGCAGGGTTCAGGTCCGGAACATTTACCCTAGACCAGATATTTTGCCTGCAGGTCCTGTACTGGAAAACAGTAAAGGTGGAGTTTGGCAGCCTCCACCTTGTGTTTGTGGACCTGCGGGCGGCATTTGATCTGGTTCCGCGCGTCAAATTGTGGAAGGTGTTGGCAGACCTGGGACTCCCTCCATACCTACTAAATGTACTAGCTAGGCTACATATAAATAATTTTGCCCAAGTCAGGTGTGGTAGGCATGGCGAACTCACAGATCAGTTTTCAGTCCAAAAAGGAGTTCGCCAAGGGTGCGTGCTGGCACCCATACTTTTTAGCCTTTACATTATTGGCCTTGTGGAACATTTGAATGGTGTGGTTAACAACGATGCCCCTAAACAGGTCACGGGTAGAGTGCCCGCTCTGATGTTCGCAGACGACACATTGTTGTTGTCTAGAACATCATTGGGCATTCAAAAAACTCTTGATGGATTTGTTGAGTTCTGTGAGCTCCGGGGACTAGAAATCAATCTGGGAAAAACTAAGTTTATGATTTTTAATCCCCCTAAGCGGGTACGTCCAAACCCAGTCCTATATGGTACCCCCCTTGAAAGGGTAAAAACATTTGTTTATCTGGGTGTTACTTTAACTGAGAACTTTGATTGGAACACCCAGATTGCCAAATCCACACTTAAGCTATCCCAGCTTGCTGGGGGTATAAGCAAAGTCTTTAGGGAGTCAACATTTAGGCCGGTGTCCCCAACTCTGGAAATATATTGCCGCCAGGCGAGAATGGCAGCAATTTACGGGGCTGAACTTTGGGGGCACAAGCAGACAACGAACCTCAAAAAGGCAGAACAGTTTTTTCTGAGAAATTTAGTTGGGTTACCGCCCAGTACGCCTATGATTCCTCTTAGGCTTGATCTGGGCATGGTCCCATTAGAAGAGATTATCAGTGCAAGACCAATCATGTACTGGAAGAGGCTGTAGTCAGTTCCCAAACTGGCCGCGTATAGAGCAGAGTTCTCTGAGATTTTGTCCCTTCTTATACACAAAAAGATCCCTTGGCTTCAGCACATTTGTGCGGTTAGTACCGGGCTAGGTCTTTCGGATCTTATTGTCCAGGGATATCAAAGAAGGAACTTCTTTCCCATATAAGCAAGCAGAGTGCTCAGATGCTAGCGAGCTCTACACCATTGGGTAGGTTAACTTCTGAATTCCTCCAAGTGAAACTTGAATCCAAAATTGAGGAATTCTTGGACAAAATTGAACCCCTGTTTGCTCGAAAACTATATCTTCAGTTCAGGATTTTTTACATCTAAGTGGGCAAAATCTAACATCGAAGTTTGCCCTGCATGTAACTATAAAAAAGAGAATGTAACCCATGTACTGTTTTTTTGCCCCGCCTATTCTGCCATCAGGAAATGTTGGCTGACCCCTATTTGTAAGAACTTGGTATTTTTGCACTTTACACAGGCTTGCAGGATATTAACCTATGACACCCATCCTCCGATTGTGTTTGCGGTCTCACGCTACCTTTTAAGCATGTGGCGCAGGAGACAAACTTTTTTAAACGGAATCAATTGTTGTATTTACTGCTTTTATCCTTGTATCCTGATAACTTCTAGTTTAATGCTGTTTTAACATTTTATGATTATTTATTGTTTTATTGATCGTGCTGGTGTATTTTATGTGCACTTTTATGGTCAATCGACCAAAATAAGTTATCAATGAACATAGCTTCCAGCCAGTTGGGCGCACTGATTCCTTGCATTCAGATGTGCAAGAGAAACAGTGCACCCACCCGAACTGAAGCAATTGGAGGTCAAAACATGAACACCAGTTAAATTTCACAAGTGCACATTCACCCCAGAGGCAGTTTTTCCTCTCATTCCCTACCTTTAAGTGGACTCTCTCATGGTGGTTTCGGCGAAAAGGCAGGTCATAATTCACACTGCATAAAAAATGCCTGCACCGCCTCCATAGACTACTCTGCCTCTCCTGCTACTGCATTGAGTTACAATGGGGTATACCCTAAGAACTCTCTGACTTGGGTCAGTAAAAGTAGGTACAATAGTAATGGTCAGAGTCTATAGATTCAATATGACAACAAATGTAATATATGCATTCAGTTATATAGGAAGCAAAAGATTGCTCAATCCAAAGTGTGCTTCAATTTTTATTCATTATTTAAGCACATTATTGCTTAAGTACCCAATTCCAGTCATTGAGTACCAGGATTGTGTGAAGTGTCTCTCAATTCAAACATATAAGATACAATATTCAATTACTTCATTGAATCACACAGTTGCCTTGAAGCATAATTCTCATTTGATAATGTAGAATTTATCAGAAGAAAGCAGCACAATCGATATCAAATCATCATATTTCAACGCGCTCGAAGTGATGGAAAAGGAGAAGTTAGAAGGGATAGGTGTAATGGGAAAGAAGTGAGGACTAGGTAAAGGTGGTTGTGACCTTAAAACAATCACAGTGCTATAAAATACATCCTTTACAGTCTAGATTACGATCTGCAGTTCCAATACACTCTTAAGCATAGGGTCCGTTTTGCTCTGTTAATTATTCCTATGCGTAGAGAACAAGTATGGTCTGGTCTACGTTTCGACCCCCTGGTTGACGGGAAAGTTAAATCCTCAGGCTGGGGTCTTCTTCAGGACAAGGAGAAACAGGAGCGCTTATAGACAGTAATTATAAAATGAATGTATCATATTGTGAATAAGCTCAAATTGTGCACACAAATGGAGCTTTTTGGATTCAAAATGCTTACTTATTGTGAGGCCCTTGGGTGGCCATGGTCGTAGGACCGTCAAAGGTTCCTTTCTGGTTGTAGTTCTGCAATTATCTAAAAGGGAGTACGTATAACTATCAGGTACTGTAATTGGCGTGTGTATAGACAGATTACCAAGATAACCTAAAGGGGTACTTACTGGGATCGGGGCATTTCCATTTCAAACATCTTGTTGTTGCAATGGTCACACTAGGCCAAACGTTGTTGCGGTATAAGAATCACACAACCCACGTGGTTCTGTGGGAAGAACAAAAGTCACAAGAGCCAAAAATTAATGGCCATTGTATGCTGTATGGGGTAACTGTTAAGGGTATTTTCAATAAGACAAGGTCATAGCTGTATATGTAATTGGCTAGGGATATTCCAAAATAGCATTGAGTAAAACACTTTTGAAAGTAAGGGAATGCCAATCACCGAGAAGGTTGGTAAAGCTATAACCGTGCCGGGGCTGGACATGCAGTAATTAATCATTAAAGTGCTTTGCGTAATAGCCTTGCTCATATCGCCATGCGGAGAGACCCGAGCGGTGTCTCAGTGCGTCCCTCCGTGGCGCTGAGGGTTCTGTATTGCTAAAAAATCCTCGGAGTCACTCACCGTTAGCCCTGTCAGTGAAATGAGTCTCCGTGAAGCTGCCTCCTCGCTGTAACCGCCGTGAATGAACGGCCGCGAGGTGCAGCCGCTGGATACTTCGGAGGGGCTCGCCCGGGCCCGGCCAATCAGCATCGAGTGAGGTAATGGGGCGTTTACAACCCTACGCTGTGCTCACATCTATCTAAGGGGTTGTCTGACAAGACCAATCTCTTGGCACTCGGTTCTTCCTGAATCGGGACAAATTGGATTTTCAGTCTGGGCATAAATGTATCGCGGGTGGAACCTGACATTATGACAGTGCCTATTTTTAAAAAAACATCGCTTCTGCCGGTATTTAATTGAATAGTTTAGGGATTGAATACAGCATAAGGAAGGGTGTATTTAAGATACTGTACCACACGCACGGGAACAATGCGATGGTTGTGCCGGACATAGTACATACATTAGGAACAGCGTCCTGCAACAGTCTAACTAATTAGTTATCAGCCACAGATATAAACATAGTTGCAAAGAGTACTTATTCACATCGGTCACATCTAAAGCAGATGGTATTTGCAGTTTTTACTTACAGAGTACATAGGTGTAATTGTTCATGCATCACTGTGTGTGCTCAACTGATCAAGGCCATTTGTGAAAAGGTGGCATCCAATTCATTAAGGCCATTCTGTACAGAGTCTAGAGACTGCATCCATTTGCATTCTCGTATATTCAAAACAGAGTCCAAATCACCACCCCTAGGACCCAGAGTGATTTTTTCAATGATAACCCATTTCAGAGATTCGGGTGTGTGTGTCATTGATAGAAAATGTTCAACTAGGGGTGCTCCTGCTGTTTGGCACCTTATCCTACTGCAGTGTTGTAACACCCGGTTCTTTATCTTTTGCTTAGTCTGCCCTATGTATATAAGACTGCATGGGCAGAAGATGGCATAAATCACTGCATGGCTGTTACAATTAGTCAATGTCTTGAGATTGATGGTAACATTGTTGTGGGTGATAGTCTTCGTTTCCATGCACATGGCGCAGGCTTTGCATTTGGTGCATTTGTAGTTGCCCACAACAGTGGGTAAGTTCCACATAGTCTGTATACTCGGTGCAGGGGGTGTGTCAAGCATTGAACGAACAACGTAGTCCCGGATGTTTTTCGCTCTATTAAAAGCGTGCATCGGAGGGTCCGGTGTTCCTATCGTCTCTGAAATGATATGCCAGTGTTTATTGATTATTTTGCGGATATCATTGCTCCTGCTACAGTACGTCGTGACACAAATCATCCTGTCTTCAGGTGATGCGCGATCCTGGGGTACCAATAGAGATTCTCTGTTACTGAACCAAGCCCTCTTGCGGGCTCTTTTGACCAGCCTCTTAGGGTAACCTCTATCAATCAGTCGAGAAATGAGGTCATCCGACTCGGCAAAGTAATCATCCTTCCATGTGCAGTTCCTCCGGATGCGGAGGAACTGTCCGAATGGAAGATTGTCTCTTAAAGCCCTGGTGTGGTGGCTTGAATATCTCAGTAGGGTATTTCGCTCAGATTGTTTCCTGTATAATGTGGTGTACAGTAGTCCTTCTCGTTCCTTAATGCTGATATCCAGGAAGTCAATTGAATTGTTGCTGCTACTGCTCGTGAATTGAATGTCCTTTGACTGGGTGTTGAGCCATCGGGTGAATTCTGACAAGTCTTCCTCCTGTCCACTCCAGATCATCAAGATGTCATTGATGTATCTGCGGTACTCAATGATTCTGTTGGCAAAAGGATTGTGGGGTGAAAGAATGTAGTGTTGCTCAAAGTCACTCATATATATGATCGCCAGGTCCGGGGCGAATGCTGCCCCCATAGCCACTCCCTTGCATTGCATGAAGTATTTGTCCTGAAATATAAAGAAGTTCTTGGTCATCGCGATCTCCAGAAGGTCAATCAAAAATTCTGTGGGTACCCCCACTGGTTGTGGCCTGGTCGCCAATGCTCTACGTATTGTTGTTAATGCTGGTATTTGTGGAATACTCGTGTAAAGTGACACGATGTCCATAGTTACGAGAAGTTGGGTGTTTTTATCAAAGGTTCGTTGGTCCACAATGTTGATTGCCTGCATTGTATCCCTTAGGTAAGTTGGGGTTGCCTCCGCCAAGGGTTTCAAAAAGAAGTCTATATATTTACAGAGTGGTTCCAGAAGGGATCCACACCCTGAAATAATCGGTCTTCCTGGAGGTTTGGTGGGGTTCTTGTGGACCTTAGGTAACACATAGATCGTAGGAGTACGGGGTTGTTCCACATTTAGAAAGGCATGTTCTTTTTCAGTTAGGAAACCGGTGTCTTTCCCTCTCTCCGTTAACAATTGGATAAGACGTCTAATCTCAGTGGTAGGATTACTAGCTATCGGCCGATAGCTAACTCCATCGCTGAGCTGGGAGAGAATTTCTTTCTTGTAATCGTCAACATCCATGACAACTACTGCTCCCCCTTTATCGGCTGGCTTAATAACCAATGTTTTGTTCATCTTGAGATCTTCAAGGGCCGCCCGCTCATTCCTTGTAATATTGTGTTTCACATATTGCTTAGCCTCGCATGTCTTGATCACATCTCTGAGGACCACGCTCTCATAGGTTAGGATGCGATGATTCGTCATAGCAGTATGAGGGGTAAACGTGGAAGGTGGGCGCAAGTCAGTAAATGCTCTAGGAATGGAAGGAGTCTTATGCATGAAAAAACTCTTGAGTCTTATCTTACGAAAAAATTTGGTTAGTTCAGTCTTAAGGTTGAACATATTCGCATGCGATGTAGGGACGAATGATAGGCCCTTACTCAGGATTCTCATCTGGTCCTCCGACAAGGTTTGTTTGGACAAGTTCATGATAGGGTTTTCTTTGATCACCACCGATAGGTTTTTCTCCTGGTGTTTATCTCTCCATGATTGTCCTGCTGGAATCGCACCTGCTTGTTGCTGTATCCCTGCTGTCTGGGTTCTTCCCAGTTCCGAGGGTTGTCTGGATTCTGGCCTCTGGTGGGGCGTCTGTTCCATCCGCCTCCTCTCCCACGTGGAGGTCTCCAAGAGCTGTCCTCTAAAAAAGACTGTTGTTGTCTGCTTTGAGGGTCCTGTGGGGATTGATACCATTGGTCTTGATTCTGGTAGTTGCCACTTGTTCCTGCTCCCTCGTTGTCGCTGCTGCCACTGTAAGAGGAATCTGAGAAATTTGTGTATCGTCTCCCGCCTCGTTGTCCACCTCTGTATCCCCCTCTGCCCCTGTTGTAGAAGCGGCCCTGGGTATCTTGTTTGAAATAATCTTCAGCCAAGTATGGATACGTTCGCTTTTTGTTGTAATATTGGATGTCTTTAGCCAATTTTTCAAGCTTCTTATTTTGTGACTCGACGTCAAAATCTTTGAGAGTTTTGTTCAACCGTTCCAGTGTTTCCTTAGCACTTGCAAAGGCGGAATGGCTCGTGATTTCGGCCCTTAAGTCAGTGATTTCTTTGGTTAACTGTTCCACCTGGTCTCGCGCTGTTTCCACCCCTAGGACCATCCAGTGGCGAGAACAGTTGTTCGCTACAAAGCTGAACCCCTCCTTAAATTTCGGATTGTCCACAAATATAGCGGGTTCGTTGCGAACCTGTAGGCCTGTGGGTATTACATTTGCTCTAAGGTACCCAGTAAGTAGATGGCCGTGAAGTTTGGTGCGTACAAGCTTCTTTTCAAGCCGTTCAAGTTTGTTTATTTTCTCGTTGAGCGAGAAATCAACAGTGGTGGTGTTTGTTGAAAGGAAAGTCGACCCAGTGTCTCCCCCAATAAGGTCTCTAATATGGTCTTCACTGTAAGAGAGGGTTTCAGACTCAAACATGATATAGCCCTCAATCAAAACAAATGTGCATGAATGCTGACGTGAAATACACAGAAAAAACCCTCGCAAGACTGCTCTTGCACATAGAGTATTGAGTATTGAGTTACAATGGGGTATACCCTAAGAACTCTCTGACCTGGGTCCTGCTACTGCAGCGGGAGCTCTGATGTCGACGGAGGCGGCATTCTCGAGGGGGTGTTCCTGCTCATTCATATTTGGGCAGCCAGACCAACAAGTCGGGCAGTCGGACCGTCAAAAAGCGTCAGAGGTTCCCTTACCGCCAAAGTCGTACTCAGGCCCTTTGTACTATCCATTGTAAGTATAGCAACATAACATTGTGGTAAAATATATTTTTGACACAATATTTTTGTAAACAATATAGTTTACCACAAGATTGTGTCCTTGATCTGTCTTCGGCAGGATTTCCTGACTGGAAGAGATAAGTCTGCTCTGATTTCTTTTTGTTGTAAATGTTTTTATGAAAAGTACCTATTTCTCTTTTTGCAGCAGTGAGCCTGCTTTAGAAGCTCTGTTTCACATCCATGCTTGAAGCAGGGCTGTGTATGCTACTGCTTCTTTTGAGCGATTAGGAGGTAGCCCTTGCCAACCAAATGACCCACATTTAGCGCATGACTTCTTTCAATTCAAAAAATTAATTTGCGCCCTTAAGGAAAATGCTTTATTTTGGGTGTCCCTGGAGCACCAGAGCGGTTATTTACGGGTCTGCCATTCCAATCTAAAGTGGCAGCGGATCCCAGGAGAGTTGATTGTTCCTGGCCTCAGCTGCTAAGCAACAAGAGGTAGTGTGAAATATATGAAGGCAGCTTGTCTTCCTCTCTGTGATGGTACAGGTTTCATTATGGAGGGCAAGCGCGCTGCCATAGTCAAGAACACTGTGGAGTCTTCTGAGAAGGAGGCTTCTGGAGCTGCTAGTACTCCTTCATCTGGTTTGGCTGCTGATATGGAAGTGCTTTAGCTTATGACAAATAAAGCTGTGGAATAAGCTTTACAGGCACAAGAGGGTTAACCTCCAACTAAAGTGCCTAGGCATTTCACTGCAGATCAGGATTTTAATGACCCTTCAGATGGGAAGAAGCAAAGCAGTAGGTAGGTCCAGGGTTCAGATCTCACTTGAGGGTGCTGGCACATTTAAGGCATAACCTCTTTTTCCCTGAGGCCCCTTCAGAACCAGACAAAGCAGACTTTTTTAGTCAACATAGAAGATGGAAACCTCCTTTCGATAAAGCAATAAGAGGGTTGCTATCCAGAGAGTGGGCCGACATTGAAAAATCTTCTTTCCCTTGATTCTTGGAAATGCGTTATCCATTACAAAATGTCGCGGAAGAGTACCCTGGCGCTCGTATAAGTGGACTCTTTAATGGCGGGTTTAGCGTTCAGTGGAGCTAACATTTCAGAGGAGGCATCTCCTGCTGATTACATGGATAAAAAAGTGGAGGCGGCTGTGAAAAGAGCGTATTCAGCCTCCAATTTCACAGTTGAGCTGGACCGCACATGCCCACACAGTTCAGTCCTTACTACATTATTTTCAAGCCCTCCTTGAGAAAATCAAGCAAGGTGAAGACATTACTACTGGAGCAGAAACTGCAGTGTCTCTCCGGATTACTATCAACACTCTATCTGCTGCTTCTTCCTTTGTTGTATCTTTGATCCCAGAGGCACATCTGAATGAGGACTTGGAAAGCAGATGATGCACCAAAAGCTCTGTTAAGTGATCTCTCTTTCAGTGGCGCCAAAGTTTTTGGCTTCCAACTTGAATAGCTCAGGTCAGCTGAGGACCGAAAGCTTCTCACTCCATTGATGTCTACCACCTGAGGAAAAGGTGTTAGTTTTCATAGAGCCTTTGGCTAGCCTCAGTCAAGGGGAAATATCAAGTCCTTTTGGGGTAGGGGCTGTGGTCTAAGTGTTCTCTTCTCTGACAAATCACAACAGAAACCTGCACCCCCATCATCTTCCATGTCCAATTCCAGTGCCACAAGAGACAGGACAGGGTTGTTACTCTCTCATGGTCTTAGTGCAAAAGGCTTTGGAGAATTCCAGCTGCCTTGGAATTAAAGAAGGTCAGATATTTAATCCCATTCTGAAGTTCAAGATGTAGAGTCTTCAAGATATTTTTCACTTGATATCTCCAGGGATGGTCTTGACCTCTATCCACTTCATGAAAACTGTTCTCAACAACAGTATGATTCAGTTTTCCCACAGACAGTTAACATATTTTACTTTGGGCCAGAAATATTAGTTGTGTGTCCTACCCTTTGGCTTCTCCTCAGCTCCTAGGGTATTGGCAAAAACTCTGGCTCCTTTGGTGGGGAACCTTCATTCCCGCCGTATGTTGGTTTTCCTTTACCTGGATGACTGACTTATCTGTTCTTTTTCTTTTACTAAGGCACAATAAGAACTCCAGAATATCTGTGATAGTCTGTCATCCACAGTCTCCTGCTCTACCTGGCCAAGTCACATCTGGTGCCCTCTCTGAAACGTTTGTACATAGGGGCCTTACTCAGGATAGACTTGGGGAAAGTGTTTCTTCCTCTTTATCATCAGGGGAAGTTGATGTCTTGCTTGAGGACTCTTCTGGACTTGCACACTGCATCAGCAAGAGACTGGCAACGGGTGCCAGGGGGCATGTTGCTAACTTTGTTTCTGATGCCTTTGGCTCAGCTCCATCTCTATAATTCAGTGTGTCACCTACTGCAGTTCTGGGATCCAATGTCTCTAGATTTCAGAGCTGTGGTCCCTGTGATTCTGGAGGTCTCGATGAAGCTTCAATGGTGGTTTAACCCAACCAATCTAAACAAATGTGGTGATGCTTTCTCCCCCTCTGCTGCAAACAATCACAACAAATGAAAGCAGTCAAGGTAGGGGGCAACTCTAGGGTTCGGGTCCACAAGGTTTGGTTGTATGCTGAAGCTCCAAATTCTTTGAAGTTGAAGGAACAAGAAACAGTCCATGGAGGTTTTTTGCTCCTTTGAACAAGGACCACCCTGTTCTAATTCACACATATAACCAAGCGGCTGGAGTCTACATAAATCATCTGGGAAGTGCCACAGTTCCCCAGTTGGCTCAAGAGGTAGAACAGATTAAAATCTGGAAGGGGGAAATCTGCAGTATCTGACTGCCCTCTCCTGTCTCTGACTGTGATGCATGTGTCCGTAAACGCTGGTACCACATTGGGCTACCCTGAGAAGGTACGGGAGCTGCTGTTCATCCCTAGAAGTCCACAAGCCCTTACAGGCCAGCACAGACACTGATTCAGCCCAGAATTTGTATTGTCTCTGGCTCCCTGCCCCCTGGTTCGTGCCTGCCCCGTTAGACAATTATAGCTAGTGGCGGGGGGGAAGGACCAAAGTGATGCATTGTAGAGGTTACCACAAGGTGTGGCAGCATAATTAGGCTGTGGCCATAGGGTTGAGCCGGAGGGACACAGAAGTGGCTGAACTAGGCTCTGAAGTCGTTTCCAGGAGGGCCAGGAAAAAATCAACAAAACAGCACAAAAGGGCTACAAGAAGCAAAAGAGTAGCGTCCCTGACAACCACTCAGGTCTACTTCCATTGGCAGCAAAGGACCATGTCCAGTAGTACCCAATATTAGTTACCAGGGGCCTGGCCTTATTGTCATGAAAGACTTCGCAGTAGAAGGATCTGACTCTAAGACTTCCCCATCTGTGGAAAAACAGCCAATCTCTAACGAATACCCAGGCTGTTTGGTGCAAGACGCCTCTAATTCCCAATATCGATAGTTGCCAAAATAAAGAGGCAGACGCTGACAACTGGAGAGCAAGAACAGGTTTATAACTCCAGAGGAGAACACGTCAGGTCTGACACAAGGAATGTCTTCAGGAGGTGTTCTAACAACTTCTCCGCTGCTCCCCTTTTTATACAATTTACAATAACTTTATTGGTGGTCAAACATCCTAGGAATTCCCGCCCCCAGCAGGTTCTCACAGAGTCCCAACAGTTTGTCGTCCCCCACCCGGGTCTTAATTAGTGATTGATATCTCGCAGCTGGACATTCCGACAGGATCTGTAAATGTGTGTGTGATCGGTCATATCTAAGGGTTATGCAAGTGATAAGATCAAGCCTTTCTGTTCGTGCAACAAGTCCTGCTGTGTGGGAGCAATAAACTATGTCCACAAGGCTTGGTTTACAGCCTGGGAGTGGATCGAGTGACCAGGTGCAGTTGGGGGTTATCAGATGGGCCTGCTCGAGTGTGGAGGATGAAAGGACAAACGTGTTTAGGGCAGGAAGTGGCTCCAGGGTCTTGTCACGAGGACAAGGTTTTATGACCTTAGTGCATTTGGTCAATCTGAATCAGGGCACCGGGGATGGTTGCGAGGTCAGGGTGAATCGTGGGTGACTTGCAAAGCGCGAGATGGCCGCAGCACCTACAATGGATGCCGTTTACGTGCGGACAATGGCTCTTGTTAGGCAAGATGGCGCCGGTGATGTTCACGTTTGTAAACTGCGATTTAACAGTCCTCCCTTTGAACATTCCCAAGATATCTTGCTAATCTATTTCGATCCCCATAATTGTTGTATTTCTACCTAGGACCCTAATTCGATATTCCCGATTCATGCCCTTATGTGGATATAATAAATAATATCCTTATAAAGGCATAAGAATCATATCCATATTTAGTAATAGCCCATGCAGTCCAAAGCACGGCAAGGCTACTCCCATAGACTCCTAGAAAGCACAACGCTTTCTTTAAACAAACCACGCCGAGAAATCCAGCTCCGGAGTTCCCAAGTCACCCTCGCGGGTTGCTGGGAGATCGAGTCCTGAGAAACGAGATACGAAACCTCCTTCATTCTATTACCAAGGTACGGAGCTGATTAAAACCTTAGAGAGAATTCTTGATTCCGATCCTTGGCAAAAACCTAACTTTAACTTAAAACTGCTACTTACTTACTCCTTCCCACGTATAAGGCTTAGGTCAGTTACATTGGGGCAGGTGTATCTTAGAAGCATCGGTTGAGTTTGTTAGTCAATGTTTTTATGTATGTATATATTTTATCCATTTTAAAGTTTCATATGGCTAAGAAACCATATCAATGCTTTTACAGTATTATTTCATAATACTACTTTTACTGTATGCACTTTACTTTATAATAAGTATTGCAATTGTGGCAATTCATTTCTCTTGCATGAGAAAGAAGACTGCTCAATAAAATAACACCTTTTTATTGAAAACGCCCGTCTCTCTATTTCTCTGCATTCTGGTGGAACTAAGCATGTACGATTGACTGAGTGAAATAGCTGTCTATTGTTTTCACATGACTCTAGAGATACACTCTTTATTCTGAGGGAGCAAAGTTGTCATGTTTATGCGGTTGTCAGAAACGAATCCCTTCTTGTCTAAATCAGGACGGTTAACTCTTTCCTGAACATTCAAGAAAGCTTCTAGTGACCTCTGAGCTAGCTGGCAAAACTAATTAAGTCTAACATAGTCAGTAGAGACCTAGATGACCTCAGTTCTACGTCTATACTGATGTTTATGTTATTCCAATGCGCAGAGCCTATTGGGAATATAGGAACTACACTACATGGCGCCCAACGTTTGGTAAGGCGATAATTAATTAATTAATTAATTGTGGGTTTATATAGCGCTAGGATAGACTCCCGGAGGAGTATCTCCGCGCTTCGACCGCTGCGAAACCCTTCCTGGCTTCCCTGGGAGATGGTCCCTTAATGGGTATCTCCAGGGTGAGACCAGGCATCCCCGGCGGTCTGGTGGGGCCGTTAGTGCAGATGAGGCAAGCTTATGCCCAGAGTTGCCGAGTGTGATCGCTGATCAGAGTGGGCACCGAGGCGAGAGAATTATCGAGTCCGCTGACCCTGGTCCAGAAACCTGCCGCGTCGGGAATCGAACCCTGGTCCCGGGCCGTCCTCTGCTCTCGGGTCTGCCGCCTCTAACCAGTGAGCCACACTACTGCACTAATAATAATTATAATAATAATAATCTAACGCAAGACACTAGAGTAACTCAGTCGTGCTTTTCACACAGACCCCTTTCGCCCGTAAAAACTCCAATAGACGTCTGGAGTGGGTGAAAGGGTAATATCCGCCAGAACTTAGTAGGATGAGAATCCTATGTATTAGTTCTTGGTTTAGTCAACGTTGAAGGATACAGTGTTCCAAAATATTGTGCACCTAATCTTTGTTTCCTTGAAACTTGATCTGCAACAAAAAAACTTTATTTCAATAAAATGACGGAAAGAGAAGAAGAAAGAGATAGAGAAGCATTAGCAACTCAGCTCTTAGGGAAAGACACAAGTCTCCAGCAAGGTGACCCGAATGCTATAATCATTCCGGTCAATATAAGAAAAACTATAACTCTTAAACTTATAGAGAATGGACTATCACCAAGAGGTGGTACATTCATATTCGTGATAGAGGCACATGAATATCGACAGACAGAGGTATTCTATTCATGGATATATTTTCCAGCAGCACGCGCTGTGACAAAAGATTTCCACTATTTCAAAATAGAGGAACCTCCGGATATATACACTCCTTTTGAGGACGTTGAAATCCCACTAACTTACCAAGAGCACCTGCTCTGGTTTAATGGCGCCCTAAAACATCAAAATCACATCACAATGCACGGTCCACTAGGTAGACCAGGAGCCACGTGGCCGGTTCTAGCAAGCTACACACCACACCCAGACATTGAAAAAATGTTGAACGTGGAACTTTTAGCTCAGCTAAAACTTTTAATTAAAATACATAGACAATTGGTCCAATATGTCATGCGGACTGCAACAGTCCAACCAGCAATTAACATCCCACAACTGACCCCTCATCAGGGGAATACAAACAAAATTACACCACAGAACATACAAACATGTCTTGGTAAAACACCCATAAAACGGGAACAAATTCCATTCTGGTTAGCTCAAAAAATAACTCAAATAGAGGCAGTATTTCCTAATACTACACCTCATGAAAAACACAGAATTCTGACTATCTGCCTCCCAATGGGGGTCGCACCACATGTGGAGGACTGTGACACTTGGGGCACGGTCTTTGCTTCCATCTACACAAAAACACATGGTTTTCCCGTCTATGGCGGTCATACCAGATGTACTAAGACAAATTCAAAACGAATACGATCAGAACCTGCTTTAACTCTGGGAATGAAATTACTAAAAGACTTTAAGCAGGTCTCGGCTATATTATTGGCCAACATAAGAGGAGAAGCAGCATGTGTGGCAATCCGCCAGAAATTGAAGGAGACAGATATAACAGACCAACCATTTGAACTCGCCAGAATCATAGAAAAATCCTATGAAGAACTAGGAAGAGATAGTTTGGGTGGGAAACCAATAAAACCCCAACTAACTGAAAATCCTGAAAAAACATTTATTAAAAATAATCTAAATACTCCAAAAAAGAGTTGGGATGGTAATAAACAATCCACTCCCAAGGAAAAACGATTCCAGTCCAGAGGAAGGTCTCCTCAACGGAGAGAAAGATCGCCTGGCCGAGGAGGCAAGTCTCCCCAAAGGGAACCCTCTGAAAGAAAATACAATCTTAGAGATAGGGATAAATTGAGAAAACCTGATAGATATCAAGATATTGATACACGTCCCTCTCGCTCTTTTCAAACTTCCTCACAGAAATCGGAAAGAAGAGGACGGTCAGAACACAAGGAAGAGCACGTCAAGTCTAAAGACAAAGAACCTGCTCATCAAAGTAAAAAATCACATTTTCCCAGAAAGAAGGTAGCAAGTATTCAAATTAAACATGCCGAGGATTCTGAGGACACAACTGAAAAACAGAGAGTGGGCCCAGACAATGCTAGACAGCGCAGCAGAAGTGACCATAGCTCGCAAGATCCTGATGAATCTTCTGGAGACAGTGGACACGAATGAATACATTCAGGTGGAAACTGCAGACACACAAGTTAGTGTGCCCCATAAACTATATTAAATAATATTACGTATAGAGGGAGATAAAACTAGGAAAATAAAAGGTCTCTTTTGGGAGAAACTTTCTAAAGGCTATGACATCCTGTTAGCTGAAAATTACTGGCCACCAGATTTTGTCAGGGAGTGCCCTCAAGGCGAAGAAATGATTATGCCTGCCTTCTCAAATCATATTCCGATTCATAAAAAATACACATTTGCAAGAAAATGGGCAGTGGCCCAAGCCCCTGCATTATACAAAAATCTTGTAGGATGGGATGAGGACTCTCCTCCCCACAAAATCCAGTTAAAAAATCAACCTATTGCACAAAGGCAGTACCCAGTAAAACAAGAAGGTAAAAAGCAAGTCAGGGAGATCTTAGATCAACTTGAATACCAAGGGGTGATTGAAACATGCACCTCACAAATGAACAATCCTTTGTTTCCTGTCTCCAAGCCAGATGATTCATATCGTCTAGTTTTGGACTACAGACATTTAAACTCCTGCTGCAAAACTTTTGCAGTACAAAAGTCACACAGTGCAGCACTAATGAACAACATCGTGCGCAAAAAATATAAAACGACATTAGATATCTCTAATGAATTCTTCTGTCAAAACATTGCACCTGAAAGCAGGTATTTGACCGCTTTCTCAATAATGGGATCGCAAAAACAATTTTGCCGACTCCCACAGGGATTCAAGAATAGCCCAGGATTATTCTCAG
Organism: Lissotriton vulgaris; assembly: GCF_964263255.1. NCBI lineage: Eukaryota > Metazoa > Chordata > Amphibia > Caudata > Salamandridae > Lissotriton > Lissotriton vulgaris. Next base: position 510,174,954 of record NC_141689.1, read on the forward strand.
CAAGGGTAACAGAGTTACTACAAATATATGATGATGAGGCATTATCATATGTCGATGACATCTATCTTACAGACGATGACCTGGAGACTCACTTAAAAAGAGTGAACACCATAATTCTTGGGTTCGCATCAGAGGGTTACAAATTCAACTTTAAAAAGTCAAGAATTGCCCATCTAACAGTCCTATTTTTAGGATATGAATTATCAAGTGAAGGCAAAAGCCTGGCAGACATCTTCTTAGAGAAGTGTGCAGTACTCCAAGCACCGAAAACGCTGAAAAATTTGCAATCAATACTAGGCTTCCTGAATTTTGGTAGAGCATACATTCTAAATTATGCAGAGAGGGTTAAACCTCTCTATGAATTAATAAAACCTGATTTCAAACCAATACATTGGACTCAAAAACACACAGACATTTTGAGATCATTGCAAACAGACATATTAACTAAAACAAAATTGCAAACTCGCGACAACGTACGCAACCTTGTAATCCGAGTCATCCCAGGAAAATGCGGATTCACATACCTGACCTCCAATGAGGGAGAAACGGTACCTATAGCTTATAAATCACACTTGTACACTCAAGCTGAAATGAAATTCAGCTCTACAGAAAAAAATCGGACAGCGGTTCAAACTGCTGTAGCAGGAGAAAGAGCCCTAGCCCAAGGCAAAAGAATAACTGTTTATACAGCAGAATCAGCCCTTGAGGCATTAACAAGTCCACGTAATCTGAATACAGTGGCATTAGATCCAAAATGGATACAATGGGGAAATTCTCTTGCTACAGAAGACGTGAAATACTATTTTGACCCGAAACTGAAAAAACTAGATGATCTAGAATATGAACAAGAATATCCTCTGCCAATCGAAATTCTGCCTCTCGAACAATATACATGTGTGATCTATATGGATAGATTTGCACACCATTACGATGTAGAGAAAAAATCCTACAATGCAGCGTGCGCAATTGTTAAAGGTCGCTGGCGCTCTGGTAAATTCAAACCAATGATTACCAAAACTGAATCACTCCGAAACTGTTCAGCTCAGCGAGCTGAAATAAGATCTTTAAAGATGGCGCTTGAAAATGCCGATCGCCAATTCCCCACACTAATAGTCTGCGATTCGCATTACTGCGTCAAGTCATATAACAGTGACATGCAGACATGGAGATTAAAGTCTTAAAACGGTTACAGAGATGACACAGGTGCCACAATAAAACATAAAAAGCTTTGGGAACAAGTAGTTCTTTTACAGAAAGAACTACAAAAGACTCACGTGATACATACACTGAGTCATCAACGTGATGGCGTTCACGTTGCAGGGAATTCATTGGCTAATAGAGCCACAGCGGAAGCGGTTCAACCGGCTTCCGTAGCCACTAAAAAGCGTTCAGAAAAACAAATAGATGGAGAAACCATGCTGGCAGTAAAAGCGTCATTAAAAGGCGATTATGCAGCATTACCTCTCAACTATCCACTCAGTAATACATATATAATCTATGCAAACTCCGTTCCTTTTGCTCATATCCCTGGAGTGGGGTATAGAGTAATTCCAAACACATACCGGAGGGTTTTCTTGATTGAAGACGCACACATGGGACTGGGTCCAAGGCACCAACAGATCTTGAAATCTCTAATAGAATTACAATCAGAATACTGGTGGCCGGGGATGACCTTACAAATTTACAAATTTGCAATGGATTGTCCTGACTGCAACAGAGAACGCAGTTATGAACCGGACCAGACACCTGCCCAGACACCACTATTGGATAGCATCAGGCTATCTATGCGCAAAAGTCCCACCGGACAAATGCGGTCCCATAATTATTAAGACTTCATTCACTAAAAATGTAGACCCCAGCGCTCGGCTGACGCCAGAACTGTTATAAAAGATTTGCGAGTCTTTATCGGCACATACGCAATTGGCATGCTACATTCTGACCAGGGTCCTACTTTTAGCTCTCGAGCTTACAAAGAGGCCATGACCAGCATGGGCATTGCATTGCTGTACTCTTCTCCCTTCCATCCTGAGGGAAATGCGGTAGTGGAGAGAAAAAAACGTGACATAAAGCAATCTATAACGGCAAGGGTATTATGTTCGGGTGATGGGTGGGTCAAACATTTAATAAGTGTCCAACGTAGTCTTAATAACATGCCAAGAAATTCTCTAGGAGGTATCAGTCCGTACGAACGTTTGTTTGGTACTAGAATGATTATCCAGGATCTGGATCGTCAAACTTCAGTGGTAGAAGAAAAAACTTTTGATATCAAAGATCGTTTGGCTGTTTTACAGGACTTGAATGAAACAAGAAAGAGTCTAAGTAACATAAAGTTTCAGCCAACAACCACTGAAGAACCACCTGTCCCAGCAAGACTTGTCTGGATTCCAAAGATTGGGGATCTGGTCAGAGAAAAGATTGTGGTGAAGAAGGAATTTGGGCCTTCTTACAGAAAAGCAGTACCTGTCTTAGCTGTCAGCGGAACAAGATCAGTAGTACTACCGCCACTTGCTGGTAAAAGGAAAACAGAATTGTTTCCATCGACCTGGTAAAACCACAAATATGTGGCCGATAATAAATAGCAGGCCCAGTGGACTACCAAGAAATAGCAGAAGACTAAACTTTGTTACAATCCAAGAGGTTCAAACTGAAAGACTCATCACAATCGATAAACCTGCAGTATATAAAAAGGGACTATGCAACAAAGCCATGGAACTTGTGCCTCTTGAAACCCAAATTGCAACAATGCGTGATGATATACCAATCTACAACGATGTAGCATCAGAATGTACAAATGTAACAAAAGAAAATGCAAAGATCAATGGAAATCCGGAAGCGATCCCACCAATTGACAGAACTGCATCTGGCTATTTTATCAACTTTGATGACTTTTCCGATGATCCAAGTGAACACGGCGACAAGCCAGCAACAAAAACTTTCAAAGAAAAAATGGCCGAGCTGTTTCACCAACTAAAATAGACATATCTAATTTCACCATGGATTGAATTTTGGATTGTGTTAGGTGTACTTTTCATCCTGCTTTGGCTCATCATGGTTTTATGTTTGGGTAGATTCATTGATGGAAAATATAGTACAATGGACACAGCAAGTCAGAACATCAACTTGGTCTTAAAGTCTCACAGATCCTCTCACATCAAGAAAAGAGAACTATCAACAGTGAACATCACAGCCAACCCAATACCTGGGGGTATTGCATGGGACAGAACTGACTATGATATTTATGGCCCGATTGAGCTCTTGAAGTATCCACACCAGTTTAAGATTTCCTTAAGCGATTTTGTGAAACCAAGTTCTTTTTCTGATGATTGGGATTTTGAAAATATTAATAATATGATGTCAAATTTAGTAATGTCAGACACATTTACAGAACATGATTATTTACAGGGTCCGTCAAATTATGAAGAATTATACTGTTACAATCACTATGATCATCGCTATTTGCCTAAATCTGCACAACCTAGAAATGTTTTTACTTATAATCAATGGGAACATTGTCCAACTCCACCAAAAGGAAGTTCGAAGACATTTTTTGAGAAAGTTCCATACTTCTCAGGGTTTAACAACAGTGATCCAGAAACATTTTATTTTAAAATGTTAAATAAGACAGGAATGAAAACAATGTTGACAAATACTAAATTGATTTATTCTGAAAAGTTTTATGACAAAATGTCTACATTTGGTTTTGAATTTTGGAAAAATAACATTGAAACAAAAACCATCTGGGGAACAAAAGACTGGCAGGTACAAGGTCTAGAATCATTATTTAGAGCCTGCATGATCCCAGAACAAATAATATTCCTGAATGATACCATTCAATAAACTACTTTTCTTGGCTTAGCTAAGATAAAAGACTAAAATAAACCGTCTATTCCGAAGCCCATACCTGATGACAATACTACTATGGATATGGAAATAGACGTATCCCATATTTTTCACCAAAACAGAACAAATCCTGATTGGAAAAAATGGTTGATCTGGCCCACAGACACAAACAACTGTCAAGATAGATTCCTGAACAAAAGACAGTGGTTCAAAATGACCAGACCAGACCCAAGATATTCCCAGAGACAACATCCAGGGATAGTTACAACATAAAGTGTAGGCAAATTATGCCTTGAATGGCTACAGAAATCCACACTGGCTGAAATTAAGCAACACTTGACTTTACTTAAAGAAGGTGCTGACTTGCGAGATTTCATAATGGGACCTCGCAAACAGCGTCAAAAACGTTTCATAGCGGCCGGTATATACGCTGCATACAATGAAGCTTGGAAAGTAATGCAAATTGAAACAGCAGAAAAAATACGAGAAATTGATTGTATAAATTTGGAAAAATCCCTTTCTGTTGTGGACAATGGGTTAACGACTCTGTCTTCCAGAATTTATTCACTGGACAGTATTGTATCATCTGCCTTTGATATAATAGAGCAACACTTGCTAATGTTTTAACATGGTCAGTCCCAATTGCGTTCTATTGTATAGCTTGGCTGGACGTTGCAAAACTTACGTTCAGGCTACGTGCCATGGCGTCTAATCAACATAACGTCATTATTTTCTTTCTTTAACCTTACTAATAAACAAATCAGTTTGGCACAAAAAGGAGCAGATTATACGATTCGGAGCATTGAAAAACTTGAGAGATTACCATTGACAATGTCAGAGAGACCTGTCATTGAATGGATAATACACGGAACAATTACAATTCCAATAACAACTTTCCAGTTTAAATATTGCCAAAAGTATATACCTTTTTTAACAACAAGGGGTGGTGATGGACAGAGTATACTCAGACATGAGTCCCTTGCTCACTGCACCATCAGGATTCAAGCAAGCCGGGCCGACGACGGCGGAAATGCCAGAAACCGGTCCCCGGAAGCTTGTCTGCTTTCCAGTGAAGAATTGGCTTGGTAGTCTGGTCTGCCCTGTTCCCATGATGCACTGGGCCAGGGACAGACTAATTTGCATGTAGCCAGGTTCTGAGCTGGGATGGTGCAGTGAGCTAAAAAACAGTGATGGATCAAGCCCTGATCTTTGGACTGGGTAAGAGTGGTCTGCTTAATTCAGACCCTCTGTTCATCACCACCCCCTTTTTTTAATCGTTTTTGGCCACTATAGGTGTGGCAGGGTATACTCAGACATGAGTCCCTTGCTCACTGCACCATCAGGATTCAAGCAAGCCGGGCCGACGACGGCTGAAATTCCAAAAACCGGTCCCCGGAAGCTTGTCTCCTTTCCAGTGAAGAATTGGCTTGGTAGTCTGGTCTGCCCTGTTCCCATGATGCACTGGGCCAGGGACAGACTAATTTGCATGTAGCAAGGTTCTGAGCTGGGATGGTGCAGTGAGCTAAAAAACGGTGATGGATCAAACCCTGATCTTTGGACTGGGTAAGTGTGGTCTGCTTAATTCAGACACTCTGTTCATCACAACCCCCTTTTTTGAATAGTTTTTGGCCACTATAGGTGTGGCAGGGTATACTCAGACATGAGTCCCTTGCTCACTGCACCATCAGGATTCAAGCAAGCCGGGCCGACGACGGCTGAAATGCCAGAAACCGGTCCCCGGAAGCTTGTCTCCTTTCCAGTGAAGAATTGGCTTGGTAGTCTGGTCTGCCCTGTTCCCATGATGCACTGGGCCAGGGACAGACTAATTTGCATGTAGCCAGGTTCTGAGCTGGAATGGTGCAGTGAGCTAAAAAACAGTGATGGATCAAGCCCTGATCTTTGGACTGGGTAAGAGTAGTCTGCTTAATTCAGACACTCTGTTCATCACCACTGCCTTTTTTTAATCGTTTTTGGCCACTATAGGTGTGGCAGAGTATACTCAGACATGAGTCCCTTGCTCACTGCACCATCAGGATTCAAGCAAGCCGGGCCGACGACGGCTGAAATGCCAGAAATCGGTCACCGGAAGCTTGTCTCCTTTCCAGTGAAGAATTGGCTTGGTAGTCTGGTCTGCCCTGTTCCCATGATGCACTGGGCCAGGGACAGACTAATTTGCATGTAGCCAGGTTCTGAGCTGGGATGGTGCAGTGAGCTAAAAAAACAGTGATGGATCAAGCCCTGATCTTTGGACTGGGTAAGAGTGGTCTGCTTAATTCAGACACTCTGTTCATCACCACCCCCTTTTTTGAATGGTTTTTGGCCACTATAGGTGTGGCAGGGTATACTCAGACATGAGTCCCTTGCTCACTGCACCATCAGGATTCAAGCAAGCCGTTCCGACGACGGCTAAAATGCCAGAAACCGGTCCCCGGAAGCTTGTCTCCTTTCCAGTGAAGAATTGGCTTGGTAGTCTGGTCTGCCCTGTTCCCATGATGCACTGGGCCAGGGACAGACTAATTTGCATTTAGCCAGGTTCTGAGCTGGGATGGTGCAGTGAGCTAAAAAACGGTAATGGATCAAGCCCTGATCTTTGGACTGGGTAAGAGCGGTCTGCTTAATTCAGACACTCTGTTCATCACCACCCCCTTTTTTGAATCGTTGTTGGCCACTATAGGTGTGGCAGGGTATACTCAGACATGATTCCCTTGCTCACTGCACCATCAGGATTCAAGCAAGCCAGGCCGACAACGGATGAAATGCCAGAAACCGGTCCCCGGGAGCTTGTCTCCTTTCCAGTGAAGAATTGGCTTGGTAGTCTGGTCTGCCCTGTTCCCATGATGCACTGGGCCAGGGACCGACTAATTTGCATGTAGCCAGGTTCTGAGCTGGGATGGTGCAGTGAGCTAAAAAACGGTGATGGATCAAGCCCTGATCTTTGGACTGGGTAAGAGTGGTCTGCTTAATTCAGACACTCTGTTCATCACCACCCCCTTTTTTGAAGAGTATATACCAGCAGGCCAGTATGAAATGTTGGGTAAAGGATACATCAAATCAACCTGGGATTTACCTTACACACACAAATATTGTAGTGAAAGGAAAAAAGAGGTATTCCTTAGTGGCAATAATTGTAAAAAATCACTAAGCTGTACACTTCTGTGTCAAGGTATTAAATTGCATGGAGCCTGCGGAGGGTCTTCAAATTACCTTTCATGTCACCTGCAAGGCACTCCTGCAACACAGATAGAACCATTCTTCAGACAACTCTCCAACAGTAGCTACGTTGTAACAACTGACCACAGCTGTTGTGGAATGGTGCCAGGAGAATGCTATCTCGTAACCGTTACTTCCAGGGTCGTTTGCTGTATGCAAGTATTGTATCCAAACAGCAATCCAGACATGGAGGCGGCAATATGGCCTCATGTGAATATCTCTTCTATTCGAATTGATACTTTAAGCAGAATGAAGTCTATTCTTTTACAGACAACTGTGCCTTTGACCTCGTCCAAAGAAACAAATGAACTGCAAGTTGCAAGGACAGCGGCAGAGATACATACCCTTTTATCGACAAATTGCCCCGTGCATTTTGCAGAAATGTTAAGCCAAATTTTAAACATGTCTGATACCAGTGGCATCACACATGTATTTAAGACAATTTTTTCGGGACTGTTAACACCATTTGAAACAGTTCTGGGCATCTTCCCGAATTTTGTCCGTTCTGTCTTTGGCGGCCTACCTATAATTTTGGGACTTGTAGCAGGAATTTTATTTTTGTTCCTTCTGCTCCGATATGGCAAGCCAATCCACAGACAAGACTCCAGCAACGATGGAATAAACGATCCTAGCAATACCATACCGAGACCGTATCACTAAGGTCCTCGGATTGGCCCGGCTAAGAGATCTGTGTACAACCTGGTTTCTTTCATTCAGACCAATCTGGCAGGATTGCATCTTACCTGTGCTTTGCTGTATACTATGCGGAGAAGAATGTGTGTTGGACGTCTGTCTTACACTACCATCAGCAGTACCAATGGATATCGATACTTTGCTTTGTCCTGTAACGACACATGCAACATGTTGTCCCCAGCGGCTACATATTCTGATGATGGCATTTGTTGAGACTTCACCACTACGAGTAGGTGGCAGTGAAGTACGAGAGGAAAGCAGCACCAAACAGGTACAACCTTCTGTGAGCATTGCTGATCCAAACATCAATGAAAGCAATCACACACAGAACTGCACAGTTTCAGCATTTTCGAACTTGGTCGAACTTTCACCTGATGTTGTAGACCAATTTTTTGCAAGCCTATCTGATATGATGTTCTCCCCTGAACAACGAGAATAACTTTTAAAGGCAACATGCACACAGCCTTCCCTGAACTCTGAATTTGGCCTTCAGTTCTGTTAAGCAAAGCAAACTAAAAACATTTGGAACTATTTTTCCCCTGAAAACGAAATAATTTTTTCTTTCAAATCAAAAATATTTACCATTTATTCCGGCACATGGTACTTTGCTTAAAGTAGAACTATTCTTAGAGAACAGAGCTTCTATTTTTAGAGACATTAGTGACAATATTTTACCTCAGCCTCTAGCACATGTACAGTATCGTATAGATATGTGATGGAATGGTCTCGACCTTCTTTTCTGTATACAGAGCCATTTCATGTGTAATTTTTGCAATTTGTTCAGCTGATATATATGCATTTAACTGAATGATAACCCTGCTTAAAAAACGTACAGTACCAATACTCATTTTCGTGTATAAACCATACACCATTTCAAATGCAATTATGTATTTTGGGGTGGGTTGGAAAACACACATGCATCGTATGTTTAATATTGCTTCTTTTTTAGTAATGATGGACATTAATACGTGGAATGGGTGTTGTATTACTATCTACGACCCTAATTCGATATTCCTGATTCATGCCCTTATGTGGTTATAATAAATAATATCCTTATAAAGGCATAAGAATCATATCCATATTTAGTAATAGCCCATGCAGTCCAAAGCACAGCAAGGCTACTCCCATAGACTCCTAGAAAGCACAACACGTCTTTAAACAAACCAAGCCTCCAGCAGCCCGGGAAAACCCCCTGCTTATGTTTTGATTTGCACAAGAACTCCTGGAGTCCAGAAAGAACTGTTAGTTCTTAGTGACGTGTTATGTCCAACCTTACGTCAAACCTGGCACCTTTCAGGTATAAATATACCAACGTTGCCTTAAGCAAACACACAGTGGTGGGGAGCAGAGCGACGTTCTACTTGTCCGAGAGCCCAGCTGTTGCCAGAGCCGAAGGAAGCCGCCCCTCCCTTTTTTGACGCGCTGGAGAAGCTGCCTTTTCTCACGCCGAGAAATCCAGCTCCGGTGTTCCCAAGTCACCCTCGCGGGTTGCTGGGAGATCGAGTCCTGAGAAACGAGATACAAGACCTCCTTCATTCTATTACCAAGGTACGGAGCTGATTAAAACCTTAGAGAGAATTCTTGATTCCGATCCTTGGCAAAAACCTAACTTTAACTTAAAACTACTACTTACTTACTCCTTCCCACGTATTAGGCTTAGGTCAGGTACACTGAGGTAGGCGTATCTTAGAAGCATCAGTTGAGTCTGTTAGTCAATGTTTTTACGTATGTATATATTTTATCCATTTTAAAGTATCATATGGCTAAGAAACCATATCAATGCTTTTACAGTATTATTTCATAATACTACTTTTACTGTACACACTTTACTTTATAATAAGTATTGCAATTGTGGCAATTCATTTCTCTTGCATGAGAAAGAAGACTGCTCAATAAAATAACACCTTTTTATTGAAAACGCCCGTCTCTCTATTTCTCTTCATTCTGGTGGAACTAAGCATGCACGATTGACTGAGTGAAATAGCTGTCTATTGTTTTCACACGACTCTAGAGATACACTCTTTATTCTGAGGGAGCAAAGTTGTCATGTTTATGCGGTTGTCAGAAACTAATCCCTTCTTGTCTAAATCAGGACGGTTAACTCTTTCCTGAACATTCGAGAAAGCTTCTAGTGACCTCTGAGCTAGCTGGAAAAATGAATTAAGTCTAACATAGTCAGTAGAGACCTAGATGACCTCAGTCCTATGTCTACACTGCTGTTTACGTTATTCCAACACGCAGAGCCTATTGGGAATATAGGAACTACACTACATAATGTTTTGTATCTCTGTGTCAAGTATTACATTAGTTCGTTATATGCGAGAATCTACAGTCTTAGGGCACAAAGAGTTCAAACATAGAGAACACAATGGTGGTATCCCCAAACAGCAGCCACATCTTGTAAAAATCGGAACCAAGAGGACCGTCAATATTTTCCACCCCCATTCTTTTAATATGCTCCAAAACCAGCTTCCAAGTGTCCAAGTCTCTTGTTCTTGATGGATCTCCGATGCCAGTCTGTGCAGATGTTCGATCGCCTTATAGACAGAAGGCGAGCTGTCAGGGACAAAGGTACAACAGCTGGCACCGATGATGCGGCATGCTCCTCCACGGTCTGCTAGTACCACGTCTAAAACAAGACGGTTTTGCAAAGTCATCAGGCGGACCGCTTGAAGCTCGGCAGTGTTGTTGGTGAGGATGCCGGCTGTTACGTTCAAAGCTATCTCTACTGCTTGAAACAGGTGTCGAATGGCTCGGCTGTTTGCCATCGGACCCCAAAGTGGAACAAGGCCTTTAACTGCATCAAGAAACTGAGATGCAGCAGAATCTGCTTGGTCTGTGTCTCCGGACCGCTTTTCTCGTTGATGTCCAGCAGGTGCAGTGTAGGTTGGAGGCAGAACAAAGGCAATATAGCAAGTGCCCCCCCAGCCTTTTAGGAGCCAGGTGTAGGCTTTAGTACCACAGATGAAGTACATATTGGGTGATGCGACAAGTGAAGGGGGTTCGGCAGTGTTTAGAGTCCTGGTGATGTGACAAGTATTGTGGCCCACAATTTTCGTACCATGGCCTTCGATGCAGACAAGACCTGAGACCTTCACCACAGATAGGGCCACAGTTGTGGTTGCAGCTGTTCTCTTCTTTAGAAAGGAGAAGGTGGATCTGGCCGGATCATTGAACACTTGCATTTCCACTCGTTCTTTTGTAGGGATGTTCATTGGGAAGGTCGCATTTGAAGTGAGAGGGCAAAGGGAACAGCCGTTCTTCCAGTTTTGTTCAGCCAGAACTCATTATAGAATTGTTTTATTGTCCCATCGGATGTGGCATTCTCTTTGTAGCTTCCTTGTAGGAGCATTAACCAAGCAAGGCAGGACCCATGAACAGAGAAAGGTGAAGGGATGAAAGGAATAGAATGTTCAGTGGTATGTGGTAGCAGCCCACTGACCTAACAGTTCGTAGCATTTGCAACAAAATTGTGCTGGTGCAACAGTTGGATGAAAGAGTTATTCCAGAACTCTCTGCGTCGTTCTCGGAGGCCTGGTGACAGTGATACCAGATAGTGTTCTTTTTCTGTGGTGGGTTGCATAGTGGACATCAATGTTCGATAAGCAGGAACACTCTCATCGATGATCCAGATTGAGACCATTAGCAAGAGGCTGGTGAGAGATACTGCTATGAGTGCGATTGTCTTTACTGTGTGAATTTCGGCAGTCTTGGCGTTGTTGCGGCGGTTCTTCGGTCGTCTGGGATCTTTCATCATTTTCAAGGGGCTCGATGACTCACAGGACCACATACTTCGTTTAGCGTATCTCTTGGTAGTCTTTGTAGTGTTTGGCTACCGATCGGAGACTTTTGACTTAGTTAGTGGTCTGCGTGTCGAGACGCACTCCTTTTGTCGACCTCAGGTTGTACCCTTTCTTGGATGGTACAGTAGGGACACTCTGCTAGTTCTAGAGTCTTTGTCTGTGGGTAGCAGTTCAAGGCTGGTCGATCTTTGGTCAGGAGCTCTTCTTGGACGTTTACTTCTTTGCTGGTTGTCAGGGTTGGTGAGAGCTTCCGACAGTGGTGGGCGTGCAGCCAATTTTTCTTTCCTTCTACTCGAAGGGCAGTTCGGGTGGTGATGAGGACTTGCCAGTATTGTCACGAGTGGGGTATGCTTCCACCCATTTGCTGAAAGCGCACACAATGACTAAGACATATTTGAGACCATGGCACCTTTCTAATTGTATATAATCTATTTGGAGGATTTCAAAGGGGTGATCCGGGATCCCAAACCCTCCCCGTGGTACTGCTGTCCCCTTCCCTGGGTTGTGTTGTAAGCACACCATGCATTGCTTTACTAAACGTCTTGCTGAGTCTGCAATCTTGCTGTTTTCCCATACCCTTGTGATTAGTTCAGTCATGGGGCGGATCCTATGTGTGCAGGTAAGTGTGCCATGGTCAATATGGGGATCAGATAGGCGTCTGGTAACAGCCATTTGTTACCGTCTTTTGTCCTCCAGCAGCCTTCCTCATCTTTCAGTCCCACCCGCGCCCATTCAGTAAGTCCGCTCTGTGTGCCTGTCATCTGTCCCTTACAGTTGCCCTAGCGTCAGTCCAGTGTTCTGCTTGTGATCTGGTCACATACATGCGTGTTGTGGTTCTGTCTTGTGCTGTGCTTCGGGCAGTAATGTCTGCTAGTGCATTTCCCTGCCCAATGAGATCGGTTACCTTTTATGAGCCTGACACTTAATTACTGCTAGCTGCTTGGGGAGGAGGACTGCTTCTGTCAATGCGGAGACTAGGTCTCCGTGTAAGATGGGTGTGCCGTGTGACGTCGGGATCCCTCTTTCGCTCCAAAGGAGTCCGAAATGATGAACTACCCCAAAGGCGTACTGGCTATCGGTGTATATGTTGACTGTCATGCCAGCCGCTAGAATGCATGCTCGTGTAAGGGTAATGAGCTCAGCTGCTTGGGTAGATCATTGGGCAATGCGGGCAGTTTCTAAGACAGTTTGAGCTGTGGTCACGGCATACGCTGCTGAGGTAGTGCCATCAGGGAGCTTGAGGCATGAGCCATCTACTCATAGTTCCCCTTCTGGTTCTGGAAAGGCAGTGTCTCGGAGGTCAACTCTACTTTTAGTCTGCTCGTCAGTGAGGGTTACGCAGTCGTGTAGCGAAATTATATTAGGGTTGTTTTCTGGAAGAGGCAGCAATGTGGCTGGATTGAGGGTAGAACATTGTTTCAGCGTAATATGTGGTGCTAACAGGGTCAGTTCATATCCAGTCAGTCGGGCACTCGTCAAATGTTGCGTCTTAGTCTGGTTTAGCAATGTGTCGACTGCATGTGGTACTAGCACTGTGATTGGGTTGGAGAGCACTATTCCCTCGCTCTGTCATATGGAGACTGCTGCAGCTGCTACAGCGCGCAAGCATGCGGGCAGCACTCTAGCTACTGGGTTGAGGGTGGCAGAGAAATACGCACAGGGGCGTTGCTTGTGGCCAATTGATTGTGTCAGGACAGATAATGCACATCCCTCTCTTTCGTGTGTGTAGAGGGAAAATGGTTTAGAGTAATCTGGTGTCCCTAGAACAGGTGCTGAACAAAGGGCAACTCGCAATTCCTTGAACGCTGACTGGCATTCGGGTGTCCAAGGGAGGGGAAAGGGTATATCTTTGGCTAGGAGGGAGAGAAGGGGTTTGACGATGAGGCTGAAGTTTGGTAACCATTGTCGACAGAATGAGGTGAGGCCTATCAGTGAGCGGACTTGTTTCTCGTTTTTGGGGACAGAAGTGTCTAGAATGGTCTGGATCCTGTCTGGTGTGAGCGTTCTCCCTTCCTTTGACAAAAGGTGTCCTAAATACGTCACTTGTGGTTGGCAGAATTGCAGTTTCTTGCAGGAGACCTTGCGATCATTCTCGGCGAGGAAATGAAGTAACTGAATGGTGGCAGTGACCGCTATTGGAGTGGTGTCCGCTGCTAACAAGATGTCGTCTATGTATTGTATCAGTGCTACTCCGTCTGGCAATTGTATGGCATCCAGCTGTCTTTTGAGTGCCTGACTATAGATGCTCGGACTTTCTTTGTACCCCTGGGGTGCTCTACAAAATCTAAATGAGCGGGATCTGAGTGTAAATCCAAAAAGATAGCGGCTGTCCTCATGAATGGATATAGAAAAGAATGCATTTTTGAGATCGATAACAGTGAAAACGGTGGCAGTGGATAGGGTGAGGGTCAGGATGGTGGTAATGTCGGAAACAACTGGATATTGGGGCACCACGATCTTGTTTACCTCCCTTAGGTCAATGATAAAGTGGTAGGCTTTTCCGTCTCCCTCTCCCTGTTTCTTTATGATCGGCAGAATAGGACTGTTACAAATGTTGCTCACCACTTCTTCTACCACCCCTGCTTCTCTGAGTGAGTGAATGATGTCTGTGAGTGCTCTCTCTCCCTCTGGTGAGATGTTGTACGGCTGTATCTTTGGCAGAGTCGCGTCCTGTCGTATTGTTACATTCACTGGGTCAATCATCATTTGTCCTACTTCTGAGTCAGCCCTAGCCCATAAGTGCGATGGCTAAGTGTCCAGTAGGGATGTGTCTGCTTCGGAAATGGGATACATGCGTTGAAGTGGACTATCTCTCTGGTGTTGGTGGTTTTCATATAAGATGACTTGCACTCCGTCCGGGGAACATCGAATAGTTGCACGGAAGTGCTTCAGTAAGTCGAGACCCATAATGGCGTCTGGGGTTTTGGAAGAGAGAAGGAATGTTGTGTCGATGATGTTATTTTCTAGATTAAAAGGGATGAGCCTGGACAAAGGGTTAGTGGAGGGCGTACCATCAAATCCTATTGAGGTCACATATGAGCCAGACAAGGGTGCCCTTGGAATCAGTCGTTTGGATAGTGCACTACGTGTTGCTCCTGTGTCTACCAAAAATGGCGACCCTGTGCCCAGGACCTTTACGGTAACATAAGGGCCTTGCTGATCAACATAGAGCTCGACTGGATCTCTCCCTTGCCCTTGGCTGTACTATGCAAAGTCGTACGTGTTGTCGTAGTTAGATTGCTGATACTGGTTCTGTCGGGGGCGGTCAAAAGCATTTGTCCTACCTGGCCTCTCTTCACTAACGTCATTTGCGTACCCTCTTCCTCGTGGTCCATTTGCTAATTCTCTCGTTCCTTTTTATTTATTTATTTCTGCCATTGCAGATGTTGCATTTTTGTCTACCTGCCCTTGCTCCATGAGGTGGCGGAAGACTTCTAATGTATAGGAAAAAAGTTCTGCTACATCGCATTCACTCTCGTCTCCTGTATCTACCTTTCTGTACAGAGTCACGAGTCGGTCGGGCCCTTTATTCCTATACTTTTCCTCATACGCTGTGAGTGTGTAATAACAAAAGCGCACGACAAAGTGTCGTTTGCGGTTGTCGGCGTAGGAGTTACATATATCTGTTATGTATTCCTCTGTTTTCGTTCCTGTCTACTAGGGTTTTAACTATCCTATTGATGCCTGCTCACTCATTTTTACTTAATTGTGGGATTCTCACCAGCCCTTTCACTTCAATTCTTTCTGATGGTGGGTCGTCTGGCAAGGCATTAGGCGTGAGAGGCTCGGTCGGTGCAGAGGCCGTGGATACCGAGGCCCTGGCGCTACCTTCAGTTGTATTCTTAGATCCTTGTTGTTGCACTAGAGCATAGGTATGGGCATAGGGAGGTGGCATGTAGATAATCGGTGGACCTAGGAGTAGTTTGTCGTCTACCCTTTGTTTCGATGGGAGCTCAGGGTAAAGAGTTGAGGGAGCTCTAACCGGGTATTGACCTGAGATCTCTGCCTCTCGCTCCTTTCTAGCTTTTTCTCTTTCTTTAACTACCTCTTCTAACTTTTTGCCAGCTAGGTGATCTGATTTTCGTAGTTCTTTTTCTATTCTCGCTTCATCTATTTTCTTTCGCTGTGTTGTTTCTTTTCGCCATAAGCCGAAGCTGTCAAGCATAGCCGGCATGGTTTTCTTTTCGTGTAAGGCTATTTCTAGCGTTTTTATTTTAGCAGTATCAAATGATCCCGTCAGTGGCCACTGATTTCCTCGATCTTTCTTAGTGTGCTTGTGCCATAGTTTGCTATAAGCTACAGCGACTATTCCATATTTCACATACATGTCCTTATTAGGGGTGCCCTCCGGTGGAGCCGGATGGCTGACCTCTAATAAACGGTCCGGGCTGAACCAATTACCAATCAGTGGGGAGAAGATAGGCATGATGTATAATCGGACAAATAAAGATCTCAAACAATTGTGGACAAAGGTCCGCACTACCTATCATTCGCTGCCTGCAAAGAGAGAGAATATTCCTATTTTTCATTGTTTGCAAACAGAGAATATCTCAAAAAGAACCAACGTACCAAATAACTAACGAGCTAAACGAACCAATAAAGCGCAATACTAGTATTCAATCCAAACAATTCCAATACAATCAATCAATCGACCGCAGTCATTTTCACGACCTTACCCGGACCGCATGGACGGTTCTTGGTCTTCCACTTCCAGCGCCCGGTCGTCCTCTTTTCTCCGTATTAGCCGCGGCACTCCTGTGGGATTCCAGTCAGGACCGTAGGTCACTCAAGAGAGGTCCGTTCGGAACTGGTGAAGTTAGGATGATCGGCCGCCAGACGAGTGTCTCTTTCAGGCAGATTCACTTTCCCGATCGTTGCAGTCGTTCACTCCGTC
Source organism: Lissotriton vulgaris (assembly GCF_964263255.1). Taxonomy (NCBI): domain Eukaryota; kingdom Metazoa; phylum Chordata; class Amphibia; order Caudata; family Salamandridae; genus Lissotriton; species Lissotriton vulgaris. Next base: position 510,191,394 of record NC_141689.1, read on the forward strand.
GTTGGGACCTCTCTACCGGACCTTGTGTTGCTGATGGGCGCCACGTTAGGACGCCAATTTGTGGAAAAACAGCCAATCTCTAACAAATACCCAGGCTATTTGGCGCAAGATGCCTCTAATTCCCAATATCGATAGTTACCAAAATAAAGAGGCAGACGCTGGCAACTGGAAAGCAAAAACAGGTTTATAGCTCCAGAGGAGAGCACGTCAGGTCTGACACACAAGGAATGTCTTCAGGAGGTGTTCTAACAACTTCTCTGCTGCTCCCCTTTTTATACAATTTACATTAACTTTATTGGTGGTCAAACATCCTAGGAATTCCCGCCCCCAGCAGGTTCTCACAGAGTCCCAACAGTTTGTCGTCCCCCACCCGGGTCTTAATTAGTGATTGATATCTCGCTGCTGGACATTCCGACAGGATCTGTAAATGTGTGTGTGATCGGTCATATCTAAGGGTTATGCAAGTGATAAGATCAAGCATTTCTGTTCGTGCAACAAGTCCTGCTGTGTGGGGGCAATAAACTACGTCCACAAGGCTTGGTTTACATCCTGGGACCGGATCGAGTGGCCAGGTGCAGTTGGGGGTTATCAGATGGGCCTGCTCGAATGTGGAGGATGAAAGGACAAACGTGTTTAGGGTGGGAAGTGGCTCCAGGGTCTTGTCACGAGGACAAGGTTTTATGACCTTAGTGCATTTGGTCATGCTGAATCAGGGCACCGGGGATGGTTGCGAGGTCAGGGTGAATCGTGGGTGACTTGCAAAGCGCAAGATGGCCACAGCACCTAAAATGGATGCCGTTTACATGCGGACAATGGCTCTTGTTAGGCAAGATGGCGCCGGTGATGTTCACGTTTAACACATCTTCTAAGACTATAAACGAAGGGCATGATTTGGGAACTGCCAGTTTGGACCCAGAGAACTCACCCCTTCAACTGAAAAGCAAGGAGAGAGCGGACGGCAACACTCAGTTTCCATCTAGGAGCCACGCACAGATGCCTGGAGGCACACTGCTTGGGTTTCCATCAACACGATTACATCTGTTCACCGATTCCCAATGCTTCGTAAATCTCTGTCCCTACTCAAAATGTGCCCTCAACAGCGGATGTCTTGGGCACTGCTCTACCTAACGCTCTCCTGCCATCCAGAGCCCAAGCACCAGAACTACTCACCACAAAGGTGCGGACGGGTGCCATGGAGACAGTGCTAACCCCTAGCTATCATATCAAAAGACCACACAATATCCTAAACAGGGGCAACATACTCCGCCTATTCAAACATATACCATCTCTTGTTCACATTCAGTCAGACAATCGCACCTGCGTTAGGTTTCAGAATCTTCCTGGCGATACCCATAGTGAGTCAACGCTGATAGGCCTACGTCAACAACCTCATCAGACCACCATGCTTAAGGAAGCACCCCAATTTATGGAATCGGGGATAGATATCAAGCACAACAAACCAGAGAAAAACTCACATGTGCTATATGACCCATCCCAAAAGAAGGGGGCCTATTCCTTTCTACGAGGAACAAACAGCACAAACCATGTCGGTAAATATCAAGTCGAGCTCAAGAATCTGAATGCCTTTAAATTAACATGCACAAATCATCAAAGGGCTGTGCATCCTTGGGACCCCATGGCAGACAACATAGATGATCAATGGGCTGCCCAAAGCCCCCTTCGACAGCATCCCTCACACCAACAATACTTGGATGCAAGGCAAACATCCCAGGGGGGCTGTCCTTGGCCCACATCTAACAATCATTTCTTGGAATGTGCCAGGCCTTAAGAAATTCATCAAGGATAATTCAGTTTTTGATTACCTTCACAACAGAGACATACTATGTTTTTAGGAGACCTGGGTCACCGGCACCAAGCCACACTCAGGTTATTATGAATTTCATACTCCGAACACACCGGTGGCCACTGAAATAATCACCAATTTGCACATACCTCAAGCTCTACTTATCAAAGGTCGTGTGAGTCCTAACCTTTCCAAATGCTGTTAATCAACTGCTATGTCAACTCTGCACAGCATCAGAAAAAACTGGCTTTAAACTCTCTTGCAACTGCAATTGATGAGCTACTAACCAAATGTGACTCTCACATGCCAATAATTGCCAGAGACTTCAACACCAGGACCTTGGGCAAGCATACCAAACCTATCACACCATCTACAGATGCTACACCTTTTTTTAGAGCCTTCTCAACAACTATAGACTAGTCTCTGCGCAATCTTTAAAAGAATCCCAAGATCGTCAATGTCAAATTCTTCCTACTTTCAGGATCATATTCATCATTGATTACATTATTTTTCATCAGTGAATCACTGTCCCCTACGTTTCACTGCTTCAAAGTATATGACAAGGGTGAGAGTAATCCTAAACACCTGCACGCAACCCAGTGACTAGATAACATGGCCTCACCACAACTACCGTCACTTAGGGAACCAAGCGTGGAAGACGCCATAAGGTCCTTCCCAGAATTAAAAGGTCAGTGAACCTCGGGAAAAAACTATTAGTTTGGATTGCACCAAGCACAGCTACACCTATGGGGCACTGGGAGGAATTTGTCACAGAACTTCAAACAGCTCTGGGGAGTGGACCGAGGATCCCTCCAATACGGAATCTCCCCACTTGAATATCTGTCCCTCTCCCCACAACAAATGAACTGGTCACAAGCAAACGCAATCTATGAAGATCCCTGGCGGTCAGAGGAAGAGGCAATGAAAACTACTCCGGACAAATAATTTTAGCGCTTAGAGCAGCTTACAATTAGAATGGATGGCAACAAAAAATGTAAAAAAAATAAAGTGGAATGGCTGCAGATCTTCACTCTCCTAAAAGTTTAAGAATCATTCCTGTTTCCCTGAGTACATAAACAGCCTCAGCAACTTTGCCCAGTCTATGGCGAATGGCATATCAGGAAGGATGTGGATTACTTATGTCAAGCTCCTATACGCAAACGATCAGGCGATAAAACAACCTCCATCTCCTGTCTCAGACTGCCCTGCTCAACAAGCTTCTCTTATAACAGAGGCCTCAGTTATAGGCACATCCACAAAATAAGGATGGTGCTCCTGGACCCAACGGTATCCCCGCCTCTGTCTTCAAATAAGCACAAGATTTCTGGACCGGGATTCTCACTCCACTCTACAACTACACATTCACTACTGCAATGATTCTGACCTTATGGAGAGGGTCAATTCTCATTCCGATTTGTAAAAAGGGAGACTGTTCAAACTCAGCAAATTAGCAGCTCATTGCCCTCTTAGACCGAAAAGCAAACGCCTATGCTTGCATTCTATTGGAAGAGCTGAAAGCCTGGGCAACAGAACAAAGCATTCTCACTTATTTTTAATCTGGTTTTAGGCCCAAACGTTCTACGATGAACAATATCATAGCACTGGTGCACCTATTGCATCGAGCCACATGGAGAGCAACCGCCACTGTTCTGCTGCTCCATTGACTATAGCGCAGATTTTTACAGGGTGGATCGGGAAAGGCTGTGGGAGAAACTAACCACATGGGGGATCCCTAACTCCAGCTCCTTTAGGCCATAATAACCACTTCCCGGCGAAGGTCATCGAGAAAATTTCCAACATACAGCTGACCCGCCATCTCGAGGACAACAACATCCTAGACCCATCCCAGTCTGGATTCAGACGAAACCACAGCACCAAGACAGCCCTCATCACCACCACAGAAGACATCAGGCGCCAACTAGACAACAGCGATACTTCTGCCCTCATTCTCCTGGACCTGTCAGCCACCTGCCCCCCCAGCGCCTTGAGACCCTCACGGGTAAGTAGTGCGCTTTACAAGTTCTCTGATTGATTGATTGATTAAGGGGACCTGGATCTGGATAAAAACAGGCCCCACCACAGCAAATACAAAGGTGCCAACCAACAACAGACTTAAACAGTGCTATGTGCTGGCCCCTCTCCTTTTCAGTCCCTTCATGGCTGTTCTAGGCAAAGCAATGGAAGGCACCAGTTTAATTACACCAAGGTTTGGATGGGTGCATCTCTCAGAGAGTCCTCAATGAACTCGCAGGTACAATCAGGTGAACAAACCTCAAGTGAAACATGGAACGACCAAAATTGTCATCCTTGGCAAATATCCCACAAGAAACAAGCACACTGGCAGCTTGGAGACCTACAAATGACAATGGCTACAAATTATAATTATTCTGGTGTTTGGTTCACCAAAGGAGCCAAACTTGCGGCCCACCTAAAGTATCTTATAAGCAATGGTGCCAGTGTCATCCACAGCTTGAAACGCTTAAATTGTCTCCTACAAAGCCGAACAGCGGAACCAATGCTGAAAGTCCTGAGAGCAAAACTGATCCCAGCTCTAAACTTTGGCCATCTAGCCTTCCTTGGTGCCCTACACACATCTCATGAACTCTCAAATTACAGCATGCAAAAAAATCTTCCATGCTCCCCAGCAAGCCAGAAGAGCTAGGCTGAGATTGGAGCTGGTCCATGGGAGACCGAGATCAAATGCCAAGTGGATCTATTAAAATACTACATTAGGACCCTGTGGGCCAATCAGACAACACTTAAAGCACAACTTAAATCAATATTTGAGGTGGAGGGTTCCCCATAGCTACAATGTCTAGCAGAGGCAATCAGTTGTTTGTAAATTGAGGCTGCCAACTTGCAATGTCAGGATATACCATTCCCAGCCTAGAAAAAAAGCGGTGAATGTGCAGGTTACGAAAGCCTCATTTGAATGGGACACTGAAAGGCTCAGTCGAAGCTCCACATTTGAGGCACTGGACGCCTCCTATACACCAGGAAAGGCTCAGCTCTACTTTCATCAATCTCTCACAGCTCATACACAGGAACATCATTTTCATGAGGCTTCTTGCCCTACCGATCTCAGACTTTGACCCCTCCTGGGAAAGGCAGGATGAAGCAACATCCTGCAGCCTTTGCAACTGCTGCAGAGAATCCTGGCTCCACCTGTTGTGCTGTTGCCCCCAACTTTCCAGTGGCTGCAACCGTTTCTTAGTTCCCTTAATCCGGGTCAATGGTATCATGTTTTTCAGAAAAGTCTTAGACTTATGTTTTTACGCCAATACACCAAGACCCTAGCAAGGTTGGGGAAATTCACAGACATTATTCGATCCGCACTTCTTAATGTTTTAACAGGGTGATAACGGACCAGTCTGAGTACATCAAATGCACCTTCTCCTCTTCCACCCCAGGAATCTGCTGTGTCTGTTGATCCTGTCATTTCCTCATTTTATTGAGGCCAGGAGATATTTATGCTCCACATTAAACATGTTAGGACAAAAGTCAGCTAAAGATACCTCTAGATTCCACTTTGAAATGAATTCTGTAACTGTAGACTTAATTTGAAACAAATAATGATCTAATAGCGGTCGCAATATTAGTTGAAATGAATGTCTTATATTTATTCCAAGTTGTTTACGTGGGACTTTGTTTCATAAAACTTTGAAAAGTGTTTATAAAGTTCTAAAATGAATCTTCTACAGTTTATATATACTCACTCGTCTTTTTAAACATATATTTAAAAAACATAACCCCATTGTAAGCACTTCTCTCTGGGGTTTAACAAGCTTCTTAAAAGGTTAAAAAAAAACTTTACTTTAAGATAACTTTATTTCGGTCATAGACCATAAAAGTGCAGATAAAATATGTACATAAATAGCAATAAAATGCATAAATAATTGAGAACTTTAAGTTAAAACGTTATTAAATTGAAAGTTATCAGAAGTGCACATCACAATTTTAAAATGATTAGTTAATTAATTAATCAGGGAAGACCTTCTTCGCCACATTCCATATAAAAAGCGGGAGACCGAGAAGACGATGGGAGGGGAAGTGTCGTGCCTTAGCATTCTGCAAGCCTGCCCACATTGCCTTAGTCCCAAGTTTTTACACACCGGCACCAGCCAGCACCTTCGTATTCTGCTGTATGCAGGGCAGAAGAACAGAATGTGGGCAATGTCCTCTTTGCTACAATCACAGGCTGGGCAGGATCCATCTTCTCTCTCTGCCCATGAAGATGTCAATGCCCCAATGGGTTAACAGCCATGCCTTAATTGGATATACAGTTTCCTCGCGAGTGGAGGCTGTATTAAGTCTAGGAATTCCTCCCTCTGAGGCACCAGTTTTACCTGTAAGAACTCTTTGGACAGCCTGCCCATACTTGCCGAGCTACATAATAAGCTTAGGTTGAAATGTCTCACAGTGGCCAGCAACTCTTTTCTCTGCACCGCTGGGCAGCTCACTTCCGGGGATTCCCACAGTTGGGGGAGGCCAATTTGTTGAGCAAGGGTTTTGATATGCAATAGCCATGGTATGCGCTTGCTCTTCAAGGGAGCCCAAACAGCTGAGAATTCCGCTCTGTAGTCCTCAAGCTCTGGCACAGTCCACAGCCTTCTCCAGTACAGCAGCGGTCGTGCAGAAAGTAATTCAGTAATGGGCTCAAATTCCAGATCTAATCGCAAGGGTGTCAACTGAGTGCTCTGGGGGAGACCCACCAAGTTCCTCGTGAAGGCCTGCTCTACCTTGAGCAAGGTTCGCGTGTTTGCGTGACCCCAGAGTTCCACTCCGTATGTTACGGCTGGTCTTGCTTGAACACCATAGATCTCGAGGGCAGGGGTAACTGGCTTAAAGAAAGTTGTTTTTTGAAACTTGCCAATGCCCCCAGTGATTTGCGAGAGTCTCAAGGTGGATTTGGCAACCTGTGGGCCCCAGCTAAAATCTTCATTTAGGGTGATGCCCAAATAGACGAAAGTTTTTACCCGCTCAAGCGGTGTGCCATTTAGCATGGGGACCGGGCGGGTGTGGCTCGGGGGGCCGAAGATCATGAACCTGGTCTTACCCAGGTTGATCTCCAGGCCCCGCGAGGCGCAGAATGTTACAAACCCGTCTAGAACCCGCTGGATGCCCGTTGATGTTCGCGAAAGCAAAAAGGTGTCGTCGGCGAACATCAGAGCGGGCACCCGGCCTGTGGACAACCACGGGGCATCTCTATCCCTGACTTTAAGTAGATCCCCCACCAGACCGTTAATATACAGGCTGAAGAGCGTCGGGGCTAGGGCGCAGCCCTGCCGGGCACCTCTCATTACTGGGAAGCGGGGGATAAGTCTCCATACCTGCCACACCTCACTTGGGCATAGTTCCCTACATGCAAGCGTGACAAGACGTCTAATAGGTAAGACGGGAGGCCAAGACTTTTCAGAACCTGCCAAAGACTTGCCCTGGGCACAAGATCGAAAGCAGCCCGCAGGTCCACGAAGACGAGGTAGAGGCTGCCACCCTCTACCAAAACTGTCTTCCAGAAAAGGACCTGGAGCCTAAATATTTGATCCAGGGTCGAGATTCCCACTCTAAAACCTGCCTGGAGGATAGTCAATATTTCAAAGTCCTCCATCCACCCTAGTAAACGATCTAGGAGGACTCGGCCCATTATTTTCTGGGAAGTATACAGAAGACTGATTGGCCTATAGTTTGCTGGGGCTAGAGGGCAACCCTTTTTAAAAATGGGGACAATCTCAGCACCCAACCAAGTATCCGGGGGGTTGGCTCCGCCAAGAACCGCATTAAACAATACAGCGAGGTACGGTGCCCAGATTTTTGGCTGCGAGCGAAATAAATCGCCTGGCAGCCTATCGAGACCAGGGACCTTATTCGGAAGCAGCCTGGCAATGGCTGATTCTACCTCTTTGAGGGAGATGATCTCAATATTTCCCGGGCCTACCTCTCTCCCAGTCTCCTTCTCGCCCCTCAGACAGTCCCTGCCGCAGGTCCCCCGCAGTCGACACTCATGCGAGGGGTCTGGGGCCAGAGGAGGCTGGGAGGCACTTACTTGCCGAGCTACATAATAAGCTTAGCCTGTCGAACTCAGGTGTCCGGGGCCTATTTGTACATTCTGGGATGTCAGGCTCGGGGCATGAGTAGAGTGCTGCAAAGTGCTCCTCCCAGACAGAGGGGGCGATATTTGGTAAAGAAATTTCCCCTCCCGCTCTCGCACCAGAGCTTATTATTGCCCAAAATAATTTAGCGTCCCTTACCTGCAAGGCGCCTCTCAGTTTTTCCCACCTGTCTTCCTCCCACTCCCTCTTAGCCCTGCTGATTTCCTTTTTGTACAGCGGCCTGATTGCCCTGGTTTTGACTAGATCACCGGATTTGATTGCGGCAAGGAGCTCATTTTTTAATTAAAAAAAAAGCATTCAAGAATCTGACAATGAGAAAAAAAAAGAAGGCGTGCGAGGATAGATTGAAAGATGCTTCAGTGTATATCAAATAAGTTCCCAATACTGTTCTGGCAATTAGTAGATTTATTTTATGTATTTATTTTATTTTGAATTGTATATATCGCTATCTTGCTTAAAGGAGCCAGTTTTGCAGAGGTAAGCATGGTAGTTTATGCTTCCACATTATGTTGTCTAGACATTGAGGAAAGCCATCCCTATTGGGATAACCCAAAATGTTCCTCTGATACAAGACATCCAATTACTTTCAACGAAGTGGGGAACATTCTTAGACACTGAACACAATCAAGTTTGGTTGGTCCTGATGGTGTTCTATGCACACCATTGATTGACAGCTTTACTTAATCACTTGGTGTAGGAGGAAAGGTGTGCAAGCTCTCTGACCCATCTGACGGGCTGAGACAACATTTAGGACGCCTACAGACGTTTTTCCAAAAGTGAGGCTCGACCTTGAACAACATTTTAGCTCTAACATTGTTAGTAAAAAGGGTGACTGTGAAAGGCTTTTCATCATTACATCTGCCTCTTGTTGATCGACCCGCCCCCCCCCTCGCCTTTCCACCCTGTGATCGAAGCTTTTGCAAAAGTATTCCATATGTTGGACTGCTGATTTCAGCAGATGCTCGAAAGTTTGTGTAAGGAATGGTGAGAAAGGCGCAATGTCAGGAGTCAGACATACCTTGTAGTGCTTACAACGAGTGTGTACTGGCCTCTAAGCTATTAATTTAGAGGTGATCGATCTTCAAGACGAATTAGCTGAAAGTTTTTATTCTCCACTGTAGCAAGGGGGACTCACACCTCCATAGGATATCCTATGCGAAAGGTGTTCCTGTCCTCGATCCGGCTGTGACCGTAATCACATTAAATATACATTTATAAAAGTAAACATCATATCCTCCTTCACGAAACTGAGGACAGATATTTGGAAAATAAACTATGACAGAATTGAGAAAGTATCCGCGATTTATATAGTTATGCATTTTAATTGCTAACAAACTGACAAAAAGAATACAGTTGCACAAACACTATAGAGGCCAATGCACAATTTAGTGGTCTCGCGCAGTTCACTGCTAAATATGTGGTCTTTCTTTAGCTCCACTTATTACCACTTCTGGTGATAGAATGGTCCCAAATGGATCGGAAGAGAAGAAATATTTCCATTGAATTGGATCCTAGAAGCTGTTGCTTCAGAGCTGACTTTTAAGAAGTGTGCACATACTGCAGAGAGTGACACAATATAAAAACGTGCAAAGATGAATTACCATTTAGTTATAATCCATCTTAACAACTGGTGTCTGGCTGATGCAAAAAATGTTTCCAAAGTTTTGGGAATGAGCAACACATTGTTGGAGGTCACTGGTATGATTCAAATCTGCCTGAAGAAACACAGTAATATATAATAAAGCCGAAGAAGAGAATGTACAATATGGCAAGGAAAAACATTTCTTAGTATGCTATTGTGCCTTTGTTGATATGAGATACTACCCTCCATGCTTAGAAGGAAAGCTCTACCCGAGGCATTTTTAGACGTTACATTTCAGAATCAGACGGGTATTTTATTTTTTCCACTATAAATTCTGGCAGTTTCCCCACCCTTCACAGTATAAGTGAACTGTTGGCAGCAGCCATCTTTCTCCCTTCTTGCTCTCCTGTAACAGGAAGCGCGTGCTGCCTTGGTACTTTACAATGATGCGGGAGCACCGCGTAAGTGCTAACCAGATGCATTGACGTAGCAAGTAATGTCTGAAAGAAGATCACTAGGAGGTGAACAAAACAAACTTTTTTGAGAGGGCTACGATCTGAAAGGTTTTGTCTTCATTAGACATCTAAAAGTATCTGCAAACATCCGTGACAGACCAAATTAAAACCTGTTTTCCTGGGAATACTCTTCCCGTCCAATGTCTGGGCAGGTCGGACAGAGATTTCCATCTGTCAGTAGAAGCGCTCAGTCGGGCGTGAATAAGCCATTCAAATAATATGAGAAGAAACGTGTTGAGCAAAGTGTATGCAAATTTCCCAGCAGTGCACACCTTGGCGACTGAATGTTTTGTCCTTGAGCTGGGCGTTCCATCTGGAGTCCACAGCTCAGCTGGAGGAAGTGACGGATAATGTTTGTTGTCTATGCAAAAAAATGATAGAAAGGCAAACCAAGTGTTCTCACAGTACACAGAGCGCCCAGAAGTGTGTAAAGAACAAGTAACATGCAAATGTTCACGTTTAGCCTCAAGATTACACACATTATACAAGTTAAAAACAGAACGTAACAAATGAATGTTGATGATTTTTGGTTGAACTGCAGAATGGTCAATTATGGATACTTTGATTCATGCAAAAAAATATGAAAGCAATAATTGTATTTTTGTTCTGTGGCTGAGAAAAGAGTGGTTGCAAAAGAAAATTCCATGTACATCAATTACAAAAACATGTTTTTTTTAACGGCTACAAATAAAAACCTGTGTAATATGGAAACGAGCGATATAGCACGAAAGATTTGATTTCTCCATGAGAAAAGAAAGTTGTTGTTTTTTTGCTGTAAAATTTCCCCAAATGATTCCATAACTTCTGTGAAAAGTATCATGAAAATAAAAGACGCTAATTATAGATCATTAGTAAGAAATAGCTGTCTAAATGGTTGCATCAGTAATAAATCATCACTCACAAAGCACCAGGAGGACACCCATCCCCACTACACTTTGCTGTCCTGGGTTCACTACCATCAGAATGACGTGGTGCACTATCTGGCCAGTTACAGGAAGTGGCTATCAGATTGAAGCTTTTCAACGAAGATTCTCTAAGGAGGAAACCTGTTCCAATCTAGTTCATTCAGTGTTTGAGATCTAAAAGATACTTACTGGCAGTAGGTTGCATTGAACTCCTAGGACTTAGAGGTGGTAGCCATATGTCCCATCCTGTTAATTGAGCGCCTTCTTTCAGACAGCCCTGTGTGGACACTTCTTATTGGCTGAGAAGGCCTTTCTGAAGGCCTATCCTGCTGCTGCTGACCAAGCCTGCATGGATCCTTCCAGCCAATCCAAGGAGCTGAATATGTGGACACAACATCTTAAAGCTCTCCACAGTCCTCTGCAAAGATCAGAGTTGGACTGCCTCAAGAACCAACTGCTACAAGGCCCGGAGAGGACACGCACTCCGTGTGCTATCTTTGCTTGATTTAATTGTCCTCAGTCCCTGCATTTGTGTGCAGCGATCCAGCGTTCGTTGGGCCTGAGCTCTAGTTGGATGAAGACGGGCCAGATTGGACGAGTGAGCCCCCTTGTGTCCCGTGGGTCCCACACCCTTGTCCTTCTGGGCTGGACTGCATCTGAAGATCTTCAGCCTCCAAAGACTCCAGGTCACAAAATACACCCTTTCTAAGGGACCGTCAGCACCTAACCCTAAACGGGAAGATAAACATATCTCCCTAGATGTGTTATTCTGCTTTCCCAAACCCGGAGACACTTCTCAGTTCACGACCAGTGTAACATTTGCACTGCTTTTTATTACTGTAGTCTTTCTTTTGTTTCAGTTTCCGTTGGTCACAGTCATTAGTGCTGTCATGTAGAACTTGCAAACCTGTAAACAAGTAGCCCGCTTTTGATAGGAGGAAAGGGACTACTATTTTTGCAGAACGGTGCTAATGAGGCTACAGTACTAGACCAGCGTGGTCAGAATAGTGTCTGATGTAAGCGTAGTGGCCTAAATAATTTCCATAGAATGTCCCATACTTGAAGTTAATAACTTAAAATCTACACGCAATAATCAGACGATATTCTCTCAAGGATATACTGTTAAGAACTGTAGATTGATTGCATACCTTACATGCTTGCGAACATCGCAAGAACCAGCCAACCATTACAGTTCCTGCATTGCTGTGGCGTTGAGATTTCTAGTTTTCAGGCATGGTCCGATGTCTGAGATCATTTAGTGAAGACAAACGATACCTGGTTGAATTAGCATTTTATTCTATTCTTTCATTTTTCACCTTTATTAGTGGTCGACGTTAGTCTTTATGGTAAGTATATTTATACATTTTAAAACATTGATAAAGGGTTCTGTCCATGCAAAGATCATGATGAAAAGTCTAACAACCTGACCAGAGAAAAAGTGTATTTTTACCCAATGTATTTGGAATTAAGAGCATCATTATGATGCCCGGTGGTAGGGTCACCGACTGCTATTGTAAAAACAATGCATTTATTAACCTCAGATGAGGGAGACTGCGTCATATGGTACCCTCAGGCCCTCTAAAGAGTACAGAGAACAGGGGCCTTATATATGCATAGGTTACATAGTTAGCAAAAAACCAAGGGGAGGACCTGGCATATACAAGCATGGTGTTTCACTAATATGGGTATACAAAATGTGCTTGCTCAACAAAGTGGGAGGGGAGACTAAACTGAACACATCAGTAAGAATAGCCTGACAGTTCTATATTAGGAGCAGGGCATTCTACTAGCTAATCCTTTCTGAGCATGTGCAAGGCTCTGGAAGAGGGAGGAAGCACATGGCAAGCACATGGCTAACTAAAATGGCAAGTACAAAATGGCTTTCAGCTCATGCTAATAGCGATTCCTGCAATCTTTAACATATAGTCCTTTTAGCATGAGCCAAAGACATTCCTATGATCTAGTAGGAACATAGAAAATATTTTGCACATATATTCCCATGAATTTATCAATATCCTAATCCATTTCTATGTGGGCATTTTTCATTCTAAACATTTCGGGTAAGCGGGTATATATAATGTATAAGCAGGAGTACAAAGGGAACAGAGCATTGGGTTGTAACTAACAAACAGATAGCAGGAGAGAGTAATGGCTATTGCCACAAACAAAACTATCACTATTTTTCAACCCTAAGCAGAAAGCAAATCCTGGAACCATCTAGTCCAATTCTATGTAAAACCAAAAAAATACCATCAAGGCCATCTATTGGGATCACGTAGAAGAAAGGCTCTGGAGGAGTACACAATGGGGGGTAGATTTCTGGAAATTAAAATGAGACCTGTATTAGAACAATACTGGGACAGTATTACTGTCCCGATAGACAGGAAGTTATTTTTCCAGTTAAGGTCAGGCTCCCTCCCCCTGAGGTCACTGACGGGTAGGTGGAGAAGTTCGAACACCTCATGCTGCCCGGTGTGTGGTGCTCCTAACGAAAGTATAGCCCACTTCTTATTTTTGTGTGAAGCCTATGCAAACCCAAGGAGAGCATGGTTGGCTCCAGTTTGTAGAAACCTTGGGGTATCTAGTGGTGCTGAGGGGTTGAGAATTATTTGTACCTCCACTGACATGCCCATTGTGCTGGGAACAGCAAAGTACTTGGGGTGGGCATGGTCCATTAGGCGGAGGGCTTTATCTCCCAATATGAATTGAAATTTCGTAGTAATTTTTATCATCCTTCTTGTTAAAACTCGCACAGCTGTTCTAAATGTATTTTATGTATGGAATATGAATTTTAACTACAATGTATTTTAAAATGTATGTATTGTAAAATGTATGTTTGTGCTTTTATGAGTCTAAAACTCGAATAAAGCTTTTTCACTCACTCGTAAAACCATTTTCAGGGCTCCTATGCATTTCAGTGTCCATCCATTTCAATTTCAGAATAGCCAACAGCACATATCTAATAAAAACATTTTCAATAGATGTTTCCAGTGTTCCTTTTATGAGGGCTAGATTATGAATTTAGGATGAGGAGCCACAAAGGGCTGCTCCTCCTCAAAAATGGGACGACTAAAGGGGCACATTACTAACAAGAGGAAGTCCATGGGAAATTGAAGACGCTGTACAACCAGCCAGAGGGGAGTCTTCTCCCTGTGTCTGTTTGAGCCTCACAGGCAGGCTCTTGTTTTTACCACGGTAGCGCTGCACAACTCACAAATCAACCAGGGCCCCGTTTAAGAAGTAAAAGTCTTTCAGCGATCCTGTCTAGTGTCTCAGGCAGTGCACCAGTTTTCTTCACCTCAACCTAACAGGCACCAGAGACATAGCACCTGTACCCTAAACTCAAGTCCTTCCCTAACTCCTGTACTGCTCTGCTGGCGCACTGCTCTTTTGTTGGGGCCAAAGATTATATCCAGTATGCCCAGGCACTCTTGATCAACAAACAAATATGCAGACTTGCATTCACTTTGGAACCAGGACTCAGAGGCATGATGCTGGAATCTCTGAAGCAACCCTCATTTCAAAAGGGGTCACCCCAAGCAAAAGCCTCCTTGCCATTCTGGTCCAAAACTTGATCCACAACTTCTCCTTTCTGATTTGTGACCCTGTCTTTCGCCCAAGACAGTGGCAGGGGTACACACTTCATATCCCAGTGCTTCAGTCTTCACTGAGGTCCTAGTTGCCAGCAACGCCTGTGCTGGTTACCTTCACCTTGGCTTCAAACTGGACTGATGCTGACTCCCCAGGCTGGGTCTGATGTCCGGGTCCCTCTGGCAATGGTTGTAAGGCAGCAAATAGTTATTGGTGGACAGAACAAAAGGTCTTTAGGCAAGGCATACAAATAATCTATCAACAGAGAGGATAGTCTCAGAATACTTCCTAGTCATGGGACACCCCATATATTAGCAAGGCACCCAAGGACCACTTAATCTATCTGAGGGGGGGGGGGGGGGGAACCTGGACCTATTACACTATTTAAAGCAGCTAAGGAAGCCTGTGTTCATTTACTAAATTCTGAGGAAAAGAGAATAACAACACAGACATACTCTAAATCCTTACATTTGTGTCTTCCTATATTATTAATCTGAAGACCCTCCAGAAAGAGAAATCGTCTACACTTTTACTCATAGACTTTGCATTATTTGTACAGGACTGCAGACACTTCTAAAATGATTTTTCTTAATAAAAGCACCTACATTGTACACTTAGGACCATGCTCTCATGTTATAGGTGCAGCAGGAAAATCTAAAACTGCTAATTTAACAGGGATTCTTATTACATAAAAAACTAAAAACGTCAATATAGTGGGTACATACATTTCTCCAGCAGAACATTTTGTAACAAACAAACTCCTATAAAACTATATTTTCTTTAAAAATGTTTGCTGAGGATCACATGGGCGTCTTTACTGCATTCTACTTTTCACGATACAGACTATGCAACATCAGCTCTATTAAGGACTGTCAGTTTATTTACACAGACTGGCTAACAATAATGATGTTATCACCTGAGAATTCTAAAACAAAAACTACCCACATCTAGTTCCCCTTAAAGAGCAAATAAGGGAACAGCAATCTAGACTAATCATCCTTTCATAATTTCATCAGACAGGATGGGCCGTAACACAGCATATATATTTTTTCCTTCATTTTATTAAATGCTAACAATTTTTAAAACAGTATTACTGAATAGCCAATTAAATGTCCCATGGCTGTTTCCCAGACAGCTTAGACAGGCTCAAAAGAGAGTGAGAAAAAAAGAGAAAACATAAATTTGCCTACCCTTAATTTGTAGAGGAGCTAACCTCCTTCCCCCATTTGAACAGTAGGAAACGTGAAACAGGTTTCACTTCTGTCGACACTATCTCCTATTTTTGGCAACTGGGCACAAAACAAACTTGTAAGAGGTAAATAGCAGATTGAGCTAGCTAGAAAATATTAATAATCAACTACCAATTCCTTTAGCAATTGTTGTAGTTGTAACATGAGGGCGAATGAATACAATCTTAAATCCCATGGCCTCCTTATCTCAGCCCTTGCACAGTAATCTTTAAGCTAAAACCATTTTTTGTATATACATGGCAGAGCTATGCTCTTAATCAGAGCCCGCATATACCACTATATTTCCTTCTGTTCATATGAGTGCACAAAAACTTGCTTTTGCCAAAAATAGTAAGCAAAACTTCTCTTTCTCTCCCTGCGCTCATCTCATTTTTCAAAAAGTTTCAGAGGTCGAAGTGCCAAAGCAAACCTTGTTCTGAGCCCTGCCAGGCTGCTAAATGCAGAACTCAACCTTTAACCCTTACCAGCTGTCCTATTTTGTGCAAAGCTTTTCCATGTGGTTTTCCAATTCAAAGTGACCCTGGAGACTGATAGCTGAAAAGCAGTCCTATACCTTCCTGTTTCCAGTAATTTAGAGGTAGGATAATAACTTCTGCTGGTTTTGTATACTTACTTTCATTTGTGTGCAGTGTGTGGTGTGCTTTTCTAGCAGTATAGAGGTCAGCTGTTCATTCTATACTTACATGTGTGCATTTACTGAAACCTGATATCAGTTCGGAAACTGCTCTGAGTGGCAGAACTGCTTTTAAAAGGTACATTTTGCCAAAATTCAACATTGGTGTTAGGGGCACTAAAAAATGAATAACCTACAATGTTTTGGCATATTGGGGATCCCCAGGGTGTCCTTTACATATCCCAGAGATGGGGATCAGAAATGTATAAGGTACACCCTTAAAAAATGAGTTTTGTACGCCTGGGTAAAGTGACATTTTATATTTTAGTTCCCTCCATTGCAGTACAGCACTGCTTAAATTCAACTTTGATGCTAGTAGTTCACAGTATGATATTTAGGCAGTATAGATATCAAAAAATGTATTTAGTGAACTTATTTTTAATGACATTTTTAATTTCATATCATCAAAATTCCCCTTTTTAAAAATGTTTTTAATAACATCAACTGTTGTGAATCGATTTAGATTCCGTATGCCTTTCCCGATTCATGCCCCTATATAGGTACATTTCACATTGCCCTTATATAGGTATAGATATCCAGTCCTCATTTAGGAATAGTCCATGCTACCCAAATACAGGCATGGCTACTTCCATCCGTTCATCTACGTCACAACTAGTTCTAGGAAAACCAGACTCTTAAGCCGTTAGGGACTTCTCCTTGCTTGGATCTTGATTTCTCCAAGAACTCATTTATTATGCATGAACATCTATTCCTTAGGGGTTCATTCATGACGTTAATATGCCTGACTTTACGCCAATACTGGCATTCCTAAACACCTTCAAGGTATAAATATACCTTCACTTGCTATGGCACAGCAGGGTGTGGTTCGGTACAGTTCGACTACCTACTTGCACGACGCAGCTCGCCACAGCAAGTACCGAAGGAAGCCAACTCTCCAGCTGACACACTGACTAGACGCTGTCATCCTCCTGCTGAGAATCCAGCTCCAGTGTTTGTGACTCCCCATACGGGGTGTTGGGAAATTGAGTCCTGGGAAAGAGATACCAACCTCTCTCATTCTGAGGTATGGAGCTGACTAGAACCTAGAGAAACCTTTTGCAATTCTTGGCAAAACTAAACTTAGCTAAAACAGCACCTACTTCTTCCCTCATACTAGACTTAGGTTAGGTACACCAGGGTAGGCGTATTTTAGAAGCACCAGTTGAGTATTTTAGCCTGTATTATTTATGTATGTATTTTTATATATGTTAAAGCAACAGACAATGCTATTACAGTATTATTTTATATAACTTGTTACGCTGTACGCATTTTTCTTCACATTCTGTCTAACAATTGTAGCAGTTCATATCTTTTGCAAGAGAAATAAGAATTTTCAATAAACCCTTTTATTGAAAGGGTCGTCTCACTATTTCCGTGCAACTCTGCACAGAAATAGAGTTGCACATAGTTATCTATTGTTTCCACTACTCTGAAGATATTGTTTCGATTCTAGGGGAAACAAATTTGTCATGTTTATGCGGTTGTCAGAGACTAGTCCCTTCTTGTTTATTCAAGAAAGTTTCTAGTGACCTCTGAGTTAGCTGGCACACACACAATTAAGTTTAATATACTCGATAGAGACATACTGACCTCAGTCCTATGTCAAATCTATAATGTAGGTTATTCCAATGCGCAGAGCCTATTAGGGATATAGGAACTACACGACACAACCCTTTTGATGGTTCCACATATGAAAAGCAAGCCTCATCCCTTTCCTATCATATGTAAACACATTCATTTATAACCCTAAGCACAGAAGCCTTACTTGAAATATGAAAAGTCTGCACCACTTTTTAAAGGACAGTTATTTTTTAACATCAGAACCACAGATGTGCTTATGTAAAAAGGCATTAAGAAAGGAAATCCCTACTTTCAATCTTTTCTCTGTTATCCTAAATAATGAAACCGTCTTTTGTAACTTTTAAAATCAACAGGCTGTAATGCAGGCCTTTATACCACTTAACTTAAAATCTAGTTGACTCAGCATTTTCCCTCTGTGGCCTGCGGTCAGGAACATCCATGTGCTGTTTATGCAACTTTTGCTCTGACCAGCAGGCGTCAACATCTCATGCCTTTCAAGCCAGCACAAATCTATCGTTCTGTAATGTTGTGTTTATTTCAGCAACAACCAATTCACTCATATGATGTGAATGCCACTTAATATCTAATACAATGTATCTAAGGAAAATGCTGTAACATTTTGTATTCTAGTTCTAGGTATTGCAAAGCACACAATTTCATTTTTCTTCCTCTGTATGGGGCATATTTTAATCCTATTGAATGTGAATTCTAATTTTATCTTTAGCATTGTGGTAATTTGCACATATCTGTAGTGTCTTACTTTGTCAATTTTAATGGTAGCGTGCAGCTATTTAGCATATGTTACATAATTCATTTCTGGATTTATTATTTAATATGTAATTAATTAAATGACATTGATGCATAATAGAATGATGACATGTACCACTGGTGTCAAACTACAAACCACACAGACATTTAAACACACAATTAACCCACAAATCAACACTTAAGACAGTAACAAAAGATAGCCCACAGACTGTACTAAAACCAAACCGTCTGTAAATACTAATTGTAAGTATATTTACAAGAAAGGCTCTTAAATGTAGCCCAAAAAGACTGCACAAAAAACAGCCCAAAGACTGTTCCATGTTCAAGAAGCAAAAATACACCAAATTCACTAGTTTTGGCTGGCAGAACACTCAAAAAGTGCTCTGCATATCACTACTTATGGATGTTAAAGTGCACAGATCAGGATCCATTTTTATGTACATATTTAATTCCATGGGGTACTTAGTCACCAAGGAAATAATACATTTTTATACCTAAACCTATTTTGGTATCCCCTTTAGGGGAGCCGGTTGATTCCATTCTAGTTCCATAACGGTACCTCCAAGAAAGCACCACATTCTACGATGTGTGCTAAGAACAGGCATGCCAAGAATATTGTAGCATATACAATAATATTCGCCAAGTCGCACTTAACTTAATGTGTGCCATTCAAGTTTTAACAATTTAGAGAAAAATCTCCTCATTACCTGCCTACATAAATTGCAATTTACATATAATCACACAAATCATGATAAACACATTATTGGCCAATACAAGTCAAGCACATGTCGA
Organism: Lissotriton vulgaris; assembly: GCF_964263255.1. NCBI lineage: Eukaryota > Metazoa > Chordata > Amphibia > Caudata > Salamandridae > Lissotriton > Lissotriton vulgaris. Next base: position 510,210,965 of record NC_141689.1, read on the forward strand.
CGGCCTTACCAAGCACAAATCTCCAGCCTCTCCTTGCCAAGTTCTGAATGACCTAACTGTCGTTTTTAGAATACTCACGCCAAAAAGGTTCTCAGTCAGGAGTGGCTACTTCCTGGAGTGCAAGATCAGGGAAGACTAAATATACTAGGCTGCAGAGACAGAGAATTTCAGCGCGTGGGGTACCTCCTCAGTAGAACTCCTCAGTATATTCCTCCCTCCTGTCAAGACCACTCCCTTGGATAGACGCTTCTCTGATGAGGTCCACGTTTCGGGCGCCATTTGAAGAAATATAAACCTTCTAAGTGGTTCACTGATACACCTGGTCCTTTAAACCAACAAAGAAGAAATTGGCACGGAAGCTGTAATATAGAAACAATGCATTTATTAACCTCAGATGAGTGAGACTGCATCAAACGGTACCCTCAGGCCAATGTAGGAGCCAGTCTGAGAAGTACAGAGAACAGGGGCCTTATATATGCAAAGGTTGCATAGTCAGCATAAAACCAAGGGGAGGTCCTGGCATATACAAGCATGGTTTTTCACTAATATGGGCATACAAAATTTGTTTGCTCAACAAAGTGGGAGGGGAGACTAAACTGAACACATCTGTAAGAATAGCCTGACAGTTCTATACTAGGAGCAGGTTCATTCTACTAGCTAGGCCTTTCCGAGCATGTGCAAGGCTCTGGAAGAGGGAGAAAGCACATGGCAAGCACATGGCTAACTAAAGTGGCTGCCAAATACAAAATGGCTTTCAACTCATGCTAACAGCGATTCTTGCAATCTTTAACACATGCACCGTGTGCCATGCACCATGTCGTGCATGCCACAAGGTGCACAGAGATGAGTGGGCACTACATGTTCCCCAGGGCCACTATTTCAGTTGCCCTAGATGGATGAGGGCCCTTTTAGGGGCCCCCAATATCCCTTTCCAATAACCTTTTCATAGTGGAGTTCTCACAATGAAAAGGCTGTCGGAAATAGATATTGTAATTCTGACAACGGTGTCTGCTGGGATGATGCTCTGACTGCTTCCCCGTCAGGATCTCTGATCCTGGAGGAGGCGGCGGTGTTTCATCCGACAGCTGGGGGTCTGACCACCAGCATGGGAATGGGAATGGGAATGTAGCGGTTGGAGTGAAGCAATATTGGCAGTCGGACCGCCAACGACAACATGTCAGTGACCTGACCGCATGACATGAAAATAAGGCCTATACTTATGAAAATTGCAATTTTGGTCTCCACTTACTAGCACAATTTCTGTGGGGCAAGAAGGTAAAGAAGGAAGAACTACTTCAAATAATGATCAACTATCCCAAGGGTTTGGGATCACACACTGCTCTTGCTCCTACACCGCGCCCCTGCAAATCTGAAACGAACCTCACCGTAATCAATGAGTCAAAAAGGTTAATTAAAAATGCTGCTGTTCAATTCATATAAGCCTTAAAAGATCTGTTCACATTATCCCAGCTCTGAAGTCCATAAATTAGTTGCCAATAAAATCACCCAAAGTAAACATGTTTTACTTAGGTCACACTGACTTCTGCATTACTGCCCCAAATTACGTCTTATTAGTTACAGCATAGCATTCAACCAGATGACCTGCCCCCGCAAACCATCTCACATTGTGTGGGAGATGCAGGGCACGAGTCAGGGTACCACGCGGGTGGACGGTGTCCCCCCACTTATTTTACAGGGTGACCGCTGTCCATACTGCTTATCAAAACGCTGTCCATCCTACTCATCAAAAGCGTGATCATTTGCAGCTCATGACTGCATGTGCCAGGATTTAAACACAAACATTACCGCCGGGGCTGGTTGATGCTGGGGAGAGAGAGGGGGCCAAGGCGTCAGTCGGTGCTTGCTTGAGAAAACAAACGAGTAAACAGGAGGTAACACTGGATTCCAGCCGCTATCCCATGCATGAATGGACCCTGGATTGCTGTAGCATCCTCCACCCCACCCCCGCCTACCCACCGGCGCTGCCTTGTGCCTACCCCTCATCTTCCACTGCCAGGCCTTGCTCCAGTCCCAATTGCACGGAGGCTGCAAATTGCTCGATGCCTGCAACGTCTCCTGTGTTGAATTCGCGCGCCACATGCGTAGCTCGTGGCAGTGTTTTAAATAATGCAGCACCGGGAGAGGCGTAGGAGGCTCTCGTCAATTAAAAATACATTTGGAGACTAATAGGAGAAGGCAAAGTTATCTGTAGTGATCAGTCTTTAAACCTGGAAAAAAAGATAGGGGAGACACAGGGGAGAGCAGGGCTTAGAGCCACAGGACGACAACTGAAGGGGCATAAAAGAGAAATGGGACAGACAGGTGAAAACATATTTTGCCAATTGCAGTCGTCTTGGCGTCTTGTTTCAGAAATGGGACAATAGGCAATAGCACTACAGAAATATGCAATTTGGGCAGGAGCAGTGCAAGCTCCCTCAACACAAAAAAAGATATAGGGTAGGTGACATGCACAGATGTGCAAGCCCCCCTCACACACACACACACACATAAATATGGCACGTAATACACAGATAGCAGCTTTGCATACTTTCTAATAGACATTCAGAACATGTGGCATTGCATCCGTCTCTTGCATACCAAGTAGACAGGCAGTAGTGCAAGCTGCAGCTGCATTGCATCCTTCTCAAGCATGCCTAGAAGACAGGCAGTAGTGCAGTCAGGGGGAAAACAAATGTTTCCAAACATTATCCAAAGGGCTGGGTTTGTGAAGTGACTGTTGTAACGAAAAAGAAAATCCTGGTGTCAAATACATTGGGAAGGAGGCAGGTCAGTGATTAAATCATGAAAGTTACTGGTCACTTCTCTGTGCTAAATACTCATTTTGAACTTCCATAAATGTCAGGTTTGAAGAAAGACCTTAAGGGCATGAAGCATAAAACGTTCTCAGAAGAGCTCATGTAAAGCGATGATGGCAGCATGGACACGTGCCGCCAAGGAACTAGGGCCTGTTCAGCCAATAGGTCTCGCTTTTTGGACTACTGGTTTTGCCAATGCTGTTTCGGGGGTTAGGTGGTTAGAGGAGGGAGGCACACGAAGGAGAGACCAACACAGAGCAGGGGAGGTGTTTTCTAGGATTAGGGGGATCACAAAAGGAAGAGGGCGGCTAGGAGTGCGGGCAGTGGTTGTTTTCAGGGTAGAGAAGCACACAGAGGCATGGGGGAGTTTTCAGGGGGAAGTACACGAGGAAGAGAGCAACACAGAGCAGACGGAGCATCTTCCTGGGAAGAAGCACAGAACGTATAAGGAGGAACAGAGATCATGGGGCAAGGGAGGTTTGAAGGGGAAAGAATCGCACAAGAGGGAGAGAAATACAGTAAAGGAGCAGGGGAGAAATGATTAAGAGAGGGATTTGCAAGGGAAACCACACAGGAGAGAGAGCAACACAGAGTGCAGGGGTGTTCAGAAGGTGAAGAAAGCACATGATGGAGAAAGCAACACAAATCTGAAGAGTAAGATGTGTGGTCAGTACTTGTGTCTCGACTTGCCAATCTTGTTCAACCCTCCCATGAAGCATAGGTACTTAACCATTGTACCACTTCTTGCTGTGACGCCACTTCCAGCCATGACGTCACTTCCTGCTGTGATGTCACTTCCTGCTGTGATGTCACTTCCTTCCATGATGTCACTTCCTGAGACACCACCTGACTTGGAGAGTCCCCCACTTCCTTTTTTAGGACTTGTGCCCTGGGGAGATGTATTACAGTATAGTGGTAGGTCTTTGTACAACTAAGCCTTGCTGTTCCATTACTTCCTCCTGAAGGTGCCTGACAAACCTTTAGTAATATTTTAAGTCTCTCCTCTTGCATAATGCTGTCTGCAGCCCCCTCTCCCCCTGCCCCCTTGCTCATCCAGCATTCTGAAGTATCCATTAATTGCACTATGCACTAGCACTAACAGTAAGTGCAACTAAAATAAATTGTTACTAGATACATCTGTAGAATAGATCTATGATTGGGTGGTGTTTGCACAGGGTCTGAAATTCCTTGCATAGAACAGGATGTACTAACACAAAAGAGAGAAAAGAGGCCTTTTGGAAGTCTTTGCATAAATAGTGCATCATCATGATTCATAAAGGATTATCTCTGTGAATCCTTGCAAGTAACTAGAACGCTGAGACTGAGACCTCCGTCAGACCCTCAAAGTGTTGCTGTGGGCTGCAACACCAAAACAACACGTGGCATAATAGAATGCTGCAGTACATAGGACCACTGCCTGTTCCCGCCAATGCTGCAGCGGAAATTTGAACGGTGTATGGATACTGATAATCGCACGGAGCTCCCACTCGGAATGGTTAATGGCAGCCCTTGATCGCTGGTACCTTTTCAGTGCTTTGCATTCTGGGATTTAAAGATTAGCTTTTCCCATCGCAAGCATGCCCCTTGACATAGACAAAGTGCTGGTAGCTAGATATGAAGGACTAGTTGAAGTTGTCACACTTGGTACGTGACAACTTCATGCACAAAGAACATGTCATTCTCTGTCTCTAAGAAAATTCGTTTCTTCTTGGATGTCCAAATACATGCCAGGGCTGTGCTGGATAGAAATGACTGCTCAGCCATGTTCGATACCCCAGATTTCTCATTAAATATGTCTCTTCATGCCTGGATACATGCATTCAAATAATTCTTGCAGCACAATGTGCACCTTTAACTTACCACGCGAAGAGGGATGAACATACTCTGGCATGATTCTATGTTGAAAATGCAAACGACTCTAAAGGCATAAAGCGGTGTGCATTTGTGTGGCGCGCAGATCAACAAGATGGGTGGGGATTTTTCGCTTCAGGTGTTTGTAATTTACATTTATTATGTTTTTCTTACCTTGTATGTAGTTATTTTCCTCTGAATATTCGAGGGTTTGTGTTCGCCATAGTGTATTAACTCCTTCAGTTCAGTTAGATGCACTTGTTTCTATCTATCTCAAATATATATTGATCAGATGTTTTCTAACATGAGCATCAGTAAAGTCTTTTACAGCTGGACTTAGAAAACGTTTTCTTGCATGCGTATACAATATGAATACATAGTTTGAAAATAAAAAAGGAACTACGCTGCTGTCTAAGGTAGTGGACATTTGTTTGCACAGAAAGATAAGTGAAGAAATACACTTCTTTTCAAGTTGCTGTGCACATGACATCAGGCAAAACGTCGTCACTCCTACGGCAAGGCACCCAATGGATGAAATGGGCAGAGCCTTTGCCCCTTGCTTGTGGTAAGCAGCAGAAGTAAAATGTGAATGACACATGAAAAGACCAATAACTGAAGAGGGCTGTCCGAAAGACCCTCTGTGTAGTACATACATTATGATTTTTAGATATTGTAAATATGCAGGGCGGTTCCTCCAGTAAGGCGGAGGAGCGTTGCCCCACTGCATTTCGAGCAGTGGATAAAAGAAAATGATAATACTAGGTTATTATCATTTTATTTTTCCGGCTTATGCGGCATGGCGGGGCTTGGCTGTGTCACAGCCAGCAAGGGGAGGAGTGATGGGCATTTAAGTGGGCATGACTGCTTGGCTGGCCGTCTTGGCCCGGCCAAACAGTTATGTGCACTTTGCATGTTCCCCAACAGGCTGTAATGCACAACCTGGTTAGGAACATAAACAGGCTCCCACTGCCTGTCTGAGCGTCGAATCTCGGTGCTCAGACCAATCACAAAGCTGCATTGATTGGCTGGGCAAGACTGTTTGTGCTTCCTGCTTCAAACAGGAACAATAGAGGATGAAGCGAGATGAGACCACTAGCCAGGAGCAAGGTAAGTCATTTTTTTAATGTATTTTCCTATCCCACTCCCTGTGCCCCACCCGTCATACTTGGTGGCAGACGCCACTGTAAATATGAGGGTGGCCAGATAGCTAAAGCTGTCTCCAAGCCAGGCCTAAATATATCCAGAGTCTGCAAGCCAGGCCTTAATGTAGCTAGATTTGTCTTTTATTTAACGAACTAACTAGAGGGTGTAGGCTGAGAACATTGCAGGTACATTTACTGTATGTAAACAATCATTAGAACTTATTAAGGAACTGGATGATAAGGCAAATCAGCAACTCTTATGCTTAAATGCAGTTACAGGTAGCAAATAAATCCACAAAAACCTACGAGATTACAGCTCTGAGTTCATGCTACCTAATCATATGGTACTGGTCAAAAGAAAAAACATAAAAATCAGTAAATCGTCTGCAGTGGTTTCCTTTGTGGTGGTCTCATTGAAGAGTGCAGGAAGCCTAAGCTTATATCTTTTCAGCCTGAAGTGGTAGCTTTGGGTGGACGGACCAACATCCCTGGAAAGGAAAATGCTATTCAGTGGTGGTATGTAGATAAAGTGGGCGGAGAGACAGGGGGCAGGGAGGGGAGGTTAGAAAAAAAAAGAGTTACCTGTTAGTCGCCAGTGACCAGTGCACCCTCTTCTTCCTCCTGTGGTTCTGAAAATTATGGACCCTGCTATATGTGGTACCGAAGCCCAACACTCGTGTCAGAAAATATCATCATACCATGACGAATTTGGTATTAGCAGACCGGTAATGACTAGGACATTATAACTGTGCATTTGCGTCACGATTGAGTGACGAGAACACCCCTAAATTATACTTCCTGTCTTGAACCCTCGGGTTCCATTTTGTGAGCAGCATCCATCTTGTGGTTGCCCTTACATAGTCAATTGACCAAGGCCGAATTCGAGCTGAAAGGACACGTCCACCTTTCCTGACTCCTCTGTGACCTGGGCGAGCTGCCTCCACTGCCTCCAGCCAAACCTGTTCGGGCAGTCCCCAACCCAGTGGCCGAGCAAGATTAGCATCAAGGCACAACATGTCATAAACCATTTACCGCATACAAACCACGCTTTATCATACACACACCTGTCCCTGTTTCTTCTTTATGACTAGTTTTACAAGGTGGAGGTGCCCGATTTTATTGGGGTTTCATCGATATCTGATGGAAGTTCTGGGCCTGGCCGGGTAATCTATCACGAACTGGACAAACGAAAATATGGGCTTGCCATCATGACTTTGCTTTTTCTTTATTGTGAAAATATGCTTATGGTCGAATTGTAAAACCAAGAATTTTTGCCTGAAGTGTAATATCGTGTAGAAAAAGAGAAGGCCGGCTCTGTAAAAACGAGCAGTCTCCTGAGAATATACACACCGTGTTGTTGTACTTCTAGGACGCTTGTTACTTGGTTGCAGCAAATAAATTCGATCTTTGACTTCACCTAGAAGACTCGTGTTTCTGTCGTCTGAATCAGGAAAGTACTCGAGGTCTTTTGGTGTTGCCCCTGATACCGCTGGGTTACCGGATCAGTACCGGTTCTGAAAAACCCAGTACCTCTTTTGGCGCCCAACGTGGGGCGGTATCAGCGGTACTGGTCCAAGCCAGATGTTCGTGAGGAGCTCCGTGTGAAAATTCGGGAGGACGGCCAGCCACTTCAGCGACCCCTGTATGTCGACGTGGTTCCGAAGGTCTTTGCTGCGAGGTTCCCCGCGTCCTGACGGCTACAAAGGACTGCTGCCCTGAGTATCGCCCTGATTTGGACCCATTGATGTTTGGTAGAGCGAAACGTTAGACGAGTCTTCTGGTGACGTCATCGATACCTCAGTTAAGTATAAGTGGAGCGTCTCCCAGTCCTTAGTTTGTTTGGTGTCCCCTTGTGGGACCGCTTTGATTTGGAACTTGCAAGCGCCAAAGCCGAAGGACTCGTGTATTCACGAGAATATCGTAATCGATAATCCTTTGAAGTTTGAAGCTAGACTAGAGAGCGAAGATGCCTGGTCTTAGCAGACTTGGAAATTTGTTATGTCTTGGTTGTAATAATAGGGACTCCCGACTGGAGGACTCGTGTCCGGTTCCTCCGATTGGAACTCCAACCTATGAACTATATGTGAAAGATGCGGTAGGCCCCATCACATACAATGAAGTGTGGATCAAATACACCAGAAAAGATGGTGTTTTAAAAGGGCCCCAAAATGGTAGTATTGATACGGAAATCCTAGACAATCTCGAAGTTAAACTTTTTAAGAAGAAAGCCCAGCCGGCAATGTTTGACTCTTTCCGCCTGTGGCGTAAGGAGGCCAAACAGAAGGAAATTAAATTAGCGAAGAAAAATAAGAGAGAAAGGGGTATCTCAATAATGCAAGCTGCTATACAGTATAAAGACAATGAAGAACAGATGAGTGAGCTGTTGCACAGGCAACGTAAAATGGTAATAGATAAATGCTACCCAGTTTTGCCGCCTTTTCAGCAAGAAGCAGCAAAAGAGCTTGAAAAAGATCCCCTAATGTCGCATTTAGCACCAGGAAACCTCCGGGTAGCTGTGCGCTTAACAAATGTAATTATAAATAAATAAATAAATTTGTTAAATTCGCCACCCCCCTATGCGCAAAATGCTACAGCACCTCCACAACCTTTAGTTGTGCAACCCATGGTTGTTATACCTCCTGTTCCTCCACAGCACCCACCAGCTACTCTTCAGCTGGCTCCTATTCCTCCGGTGCAGCCTTCCCAAGGATCACCGGCCTTTACACCTGCTCTTCCTATACTTCCTGCAACTTTAACTACTGTATCGACTACCACTCCTGGTACTCCTCCTGACACTGCCTCTGCATCTGCCTCATCTCACCCTGCCTTCCCCCTTGTCTTTTCATCGACTTCTCAGTCTGTCCGCCAGAGAGTGGCAAGCACTGTTTCTAGTCTTCTATATCCTTTGTTTGGAGCGGCAAGTCCGGCTCACACCCCTGAACACAAACAGTTGCGTAGCCACCTGCCTGATTCTAGGGAGAAAGAAGTATTGGATCGTTTGGCACATAAATGGGTTACTGACCCGATAAGAAGTTCCCCCACAATGGAGGGAGGGGGACCTAGCAGCTAACCCTCCTATTCAGCCTCATTTTTAGCGTGTGTGGGTACATGTCCCATGGAAGCGAGCTGAAGTATTAGCCCTCAAGCAGACATTGCCCGATCCCCGTAAAAATCCTGCAGGGTATTACAAGGAATTGTCAAAGACTGCAGGTTCATGCATTATGAATTTGGATCACTGACAGAATATCGACCTCCAAAATATCGACCTACAGGAATATCGAGTCAAAAATATCGAGGGCAAGAATATCGACATCCTATCTACAACATGGTAAGTACAAAAATATCGAAAAAATAATATAGATGTTAAAAATATCGATGTTAAAAATATCGTTTTTTTTTCTTTTAAAATATAAATGTAAAATAAAGTATGTAACACTAATAAATAAAATCTACATAGTTAAAAGTATCTAATAATGTTTAAAATTAATAAATAATACATATATAATAATAATAAATTAATTAAATATATACAGTAAATATATTATATATATGTACTGCACAATAAGTATTAATAATTATTTTACTAATTTATAAATTCATAAAATATATTCTAAATTACTAATACATTTACAAACATAAAACAATAACATAAATAAAATGTAACAAATATAAAAAATTAAATAAACGTTTAATATTTTTACAATTTATTATATGAAACGTTGGATAGCGTAAGGGTAAAAATTACTATTCCCACTCCAGAGAGTGCAACAGTAGGGAAAGCGTTGGATAGGGTAGGGGTAAAAATTACTATTCCCACTCCAGAGAGTGGAACAGTAGGGAAAGCTTTGGATAACGTAGGAGTAAAAATTACTATTCCCACTCCAGAGAGTGCAACAGTAGGGAAAGCGTTGGATAGCGTAGGGGTAAAAATTACTATTCCCACTCCAGAGAGTGCAACAGTAGGGAAAGCGTTGGATAGCGTAGTAGTATAAATTACTATTCCCACTCCAAAGAGTGCAACAGTAAGGAAAGCATTGGATAGCGTAGGAGTATAAATTACTATTCCCACTCCAGAGAGTGCAACAGTAGGGAAAGGGTTGGATAGGGTACGAGTAAAAATTACTATTCCCACTCCAGAGAGTGCAACAGTAGGGAAAGCTTTGGATAGCGTAGTAGTATAAATTACTATTCCCATTCCAGAGAGTGCAACAGTAGGGAAAGCATTGGATAGCGTAGGAGTATAAATTACTATTCCCACTCCAGAGAGTGCAACAGTAGGGAAAGTGTTGGATAGCGTACGTGTAAAAACTTACTATTCCCACTCCAGAGAGTGCAACAGTAGGGAAAACGTTGGCTAGCGTAGGAGTTAAAATTACTATTCCCACTCCAGAGAGAGCAACAGTAGGGAAAGCGTTGGATAGCGTAGGGGTAAAAATTACTATTCCCACTCCAAAGAGTGCAACAGTAAGGAAAGCATTGGATAGCGTAGGAGTATAAATTACTATTCCCACTCCAGAGAGTGCAACAGTAGGGAAAGGGTTGGATAGGGTACGAGTAAAAATTACTATTCCCACTCCAGAGAGTGCAACAGTAGGGAAAGCTTTGGATAGCGTAGTAGTATAAATTACTATTCCCATTCCAGAGAGTGCAACAGTAGGGAAAGCATTGGATAGCGTAGGAGTATAAATTACTATTCCCACTCCAGAGAGTGCAACAGTAGGGAAAGTGTTGGATAGCGTACGAGTAAAAACTTACTATTCCCACTCCAGAGAGTGCAACAGTAGGGAAAGCGTTGGCTAGCGTAGGAGTTAAAATTACTATTCCCAATCCAGAGAGAGCAACAGTAGGGAAAGCGTTGGATCGCGTAGGAGTAAAACTTACTATTCCCACTCCAGAGAGTGCAACAGTAGGGAAAGCGTTGGATAGCGTAGGGGTAAAAATTACTATTCCCACTCCAGAGAGTGCAACAGTAGGGAAAGCTTTGGATAGCGTTGGAGTAAAAATTACTATTCCCACTCCAGAGAGTGCAACAGTAGGGAAAGCGTTGGATAGCGTAGGGGTAAAAATTACTATTCCAACTCCAGAGAGTGCAACAGTAGGGAAAGCTTTGGATAGCGTAGGAGTAAAAATTACTATTCCCACTCCAGAGAGTGCAACAGTAGGGAAAGCGTTGGATAGCGTAGGGTTAAAAATTACTATTCCCACTCCAGAGAGTGCAACAGTAGGGAAAGCGTTGGATAGCGTAGGGGTAAAAATTACTATTCCCACTCCAGAGAGTGCAACAGTAGGGAAAGCGTTGGATAGCGTAGTAGTATAAATTACTATTCCAACTCCAGAGAGTGCAACAGTAGGGAAAGCTTTGGATAGCGTAGGAGTAAAAATTACTATTCCCACTCCAGAGAGTGCAACAGTAGGGAAAGCGTTGGATAGCGTAGGGGTAAAAATTACTATTCCCACTCCAGAGAGTGCAACAGTAGGGAAAGCGTTGGATAGCGTAGGGGTAAAAATTACTATTCCCACTCCAGAGAGTGCAACAGTAGGGAAAGTGTTGGATAGCGTAGTAGTATAAATTACTATTTCCACTCCAGAGAGTGCAACAGTAGGGAAAGCATTGGATAGCGTAGGAGTATAAATTACTATTCCCACTCCAGAGAGTTCAACAGTAGGGAAAGTGTTGGATAGCGTACGAGTAAAAATTACTATTCCCACTCCAGAGAGTGCAACAGTAAGGAAAGCGTTGGATAGCGTAGGAGTTAAAATTACTATTCCCACTCCAGAGAGAGCAACAGTAGGGAAAGCGTTGGATAGCGTAGGAGTAAAACTTACTATTCCCACTCCAGAGAGTGCAACAGTAGGGAAAGCGTTGGATAGCGTAGGGGTAAAAATTACTATTCCCACTCCAGAGATTGCAACAGTAGGGAAAGCTTTGGATAGGGTAGGAGTAAAAATTACTATTCCCACTCCAGAGAGTGCAACAGTAGGGAAAGCGTTGGATAGCGTAGGGGTAAAAATTACTATTCCCACTCCAGAGAGTGCAACAGTAGGGAAAGCGTTGGATAGGGTAGGGGCAAAAATTACTATTCCCACTCCAGAGAGTGCAACAGTAGGGAAAGTGTTGAATAGCGTAAGGGTTACAATAACATACTTATAAATAACAGCTTTTTTTATTATAAAAATATAAACTATTAAATAAATATAAACCATATACAATACCTATACATAATTATAAAATACATGATTATCTAAATATATTTAACTAAACATAATTATTTGAAAATACCATTTTATAATATTTAATTATCAATTAATAATTAATTAACAATTATATTATTAACTAAATAATTAATTTAAAAACATTATTACTTAATTCAATTAAAATTACTTCCCACCCTATTCCCCTATAAACCCACTACCCACAACAGAACACATTTATCTATTTATGATTTAATTTAAATTATTTACCGATCAATTAAAATTATTTCCCAATTAATTAAAATTAATTATCAATTAATTATAATTAATTTATAATTCCTACTAATTACTAATTAATTAAACATAATTATATAACTTCCCACCCTATTCCCCTATAAACCCACAACCTGCTACTGAACATATATATCAATTAATCATTTTATAAATATGAAATACCTTTTATTTAAATTTATTTACAAATTATTTTAAATTATTTAATAATAATTACTAATTAATTTTTATTTTAACATAATTAAATTACTTCCCACCCTATTCCCCTATTAACCCACAACCCGCTACAGAACATTTTTATCAATTAATCTATTAATTAAAATAAATTACCAATTAATTAAATGTAATTACCAATTATTTAAAATGAATAATAATAACTACTAATTATTAATTAATTTAACCTAATTATATTACTTCCCACCCTATTTCCCTATAAACCCATAACCGGCTACAGAACATATTTATCAATTAATCAATTAATTAAAATTAATTTCCAATTAATTAAAAATAATTACAAATTAATTACAATTTATTAATAAATCCTACTAATTAATAATCAATTGAACATTATTAAATTACTTCCCACCCTATTCCCCTATAAACCCACAACCCGCTCCGGTACTAAAACATATAATTTGCTTATAAAGAAATGTATTAATATATAAAATTAATACACATATTAAGTAAAACATATAACACATACATAATAAAATATAAAAAAAAATACAAATATCGATATCAGTGTCTTCGAAATTAGTAACATCGATATATATGCTATCGATATTACTAACTTTGATATTACTTACATCGATATATAGAATTTCGATATTACTTACCTTAGGGTCGATATTCTGTCCAACGATATTGTTGACATCGATATTCTACACCTTCGAAATATCTAACACAATATTTTGGTAGGTCGATATTTAAGACTCGATATTTTGACTGTGTACCTATGAATTTAGCCGATATTGATATGTTATTTGGGAATGTTGTTCCACAGCCTTTATGGGGAAAGATTCGTCATACAGACCATAATCAGGAATTAGGCGACTCTTGGGCTAATATTGCTGCCGCAGATGCCCTACAAACTGGTGGTGCTAAACCTGAGCCTTTGGTAGCAGAACTCCCTGGTAGGATCATTGATTACATGAAAACTATAATGCCTGCGATGCGTGTAAATTGGGATAAGTTATCTGCGTGTAAGCAGAAGAAAGATGAAACAGTGTCTGATTTATTCACCAGGTTTGAAGAAACGTTTGTTGACCACAGTGGTCAAGATATGAGTACAGAAGGTGGTCAGCGACTGTTCGTCGATAAATTTGTGCACAATCTACTTCCAGATTTGTGTAAAAAGCTGAAGGATTCAGAGAGTTCATGGGCAGTTTCTTCTTCAGCACAGATATTGGCTACCGCGCAGTATTATGAAAATAGAGACAAAGATGAGAAAGATAGAGCAGAAAAGAAAACTAAAGAGTTGAAAACTAAGGTCCTGTTACAGCAAGCATATCCGCCACGTGGTGGTTGTGGCCAGAATAATGTCGGTCAGAATAACTATCAGAATAATTATCAGCAACCTCAACAGTTTCAAAAGCCAAGAGTAGAGTATACTCAGCCACGCGTTCCTGTGGGTCCCAATCAGTGTTCGTATTGCAAGGAAGAGGGTCATTTTAAGCATAGTTGCCCTATCCTGTTACAGCGCGCAAATGGTGTGTCAAACACAAGAGGTAGAGGTGTTCAGCAAACACCTAGAGGTGGAGGACGCGGAAACGTCCCTAAAAATGCGCGCTCCTTTCCACCTCAAAATTCTATGAATAGGTTTGATCAGCAGAATATCGCATCTGGTAGGACAGCTCAGTACTACACTGATGATTACTATGCAGAAGATGAGTATATGGAAGGTAATGATTGCTAGGACAGCCATAGACAAAGAGAGGGAGTTGTTTCAGTTCCAGTAGATCAGAGTGGACCATACGTTGAGGTGATTACATCAGGTGTGTCAGAACCTTTTCTGTTGGATACTGGTGCTACAAAGAGATCTATGATGCACTCAAAACTCCCTGGCGCACCTTTGTCTGGCGAAATGAATGTTTCTGTAGGTTTTTCTGGCGCCCCGGTTAGGAACCCGATTTCATGTCCTATGTCCCTGTCTGTTGGTCCTTGTGAATTTGAAGCACCCCTTATTCTGACAACAGGTTGTGGTGAGAACTTGTTGGGATTGGACCTGTTAAAAAGATTGTATGCGACTTTGTATTGTTCTCCTTCGGGAGTACAACTTACACTAGGTAAGAAAGTGGTTTCTCCAATGTATTTGTCGAGGGATAAAATTCTGACAGAATTGCTGCCTCTCCCTGATATTCTTTGGGCTACTGGTCCTAACGATGTGGGTCTCTTAGAAATACCACCATATGTTGTGACATTAAAAGCTAATGTTAGGATGCCACAAATTCCCCAATACAAAATTTCTAGTGAAGGAGAAAAAGCGTTGTTAGCGATCATTTACGATCTGATTGAGAAAGATGTGATTGAAGAGACAAGAGGCAATGTTTGCAATAGTCCTGTTCTGCCTGTTTTGAAAAGAACTGACCCCTCTCATCCACCTGTGTACAGATTTGTGATTGACCTTAGAGAAGTGAATAAAATAGTAGTGCCTCAATTTCCAGTTGTTCCTGACATTACTGCCCTGCTGACTATGATCCCAGCCTCTGCAACCTGGTTTTCAATTGACTTGAAGAATGCTTTATTCAGCATCCCAATTGCTGAAGAAAGTAGAGATATTTTTGGCTTCAGTTTAGGAGGACGAAGCTTCCGCTTTAAACACGCTCCCCAGGGCTACTGTGAAAGTCCATCAATATATAGTCAAGCTCTAAAAAAACAGCTTGATATGATTGTTTTACCTGAAGGCGCTACACTCATTCAGTACGTTGATGACTTGCTTATTGCTGCAGATTCTGAGGAAATATGTAAAGAAGCCACGTTGTCATTGCTGCGTCATTTGTGTGATCTGCATCACAAAGTGTCCCTGTCTAAACTACAATATTGTTGACTTAGGTCATCTCTTATCGAAGGAGGGAAGGAAACTGACCCCAGAAAGAATCCAAGCAATAGCAAAATTAAGTGTGCCAAAAACACAGAGAGAAGTGCGTGCTTTCTTGGGTATTACATCGTACTGTAGACAGTGGATTCCAAATTTTTCTTTACTGGCCAAACCATTGGTGGCATTAACATGTAAAGATACACCCAATCCTGTGCCTTGGTCTGAAGAGTGTCAGAAAAGTTTTTCTGAATTCCGCACAGCATTATGTTCGGCTCCTGTGTTGGGTACCCCCAACTACAGTAAGCCCTTTACATTGTATGTCCATGAGCGAGAAGGTTGTGCATTATCAGTATTGACACAGTTGTTTGGAGGCAAGCAGCGTCCAAGTGCATATTTTTCGTCGACTTTGGATCCGGTAGCTAGGGCATTTCCAAGTTGTTTAAGAGCAACAGCAGCAGCAGCTGTTTCGATTTGACAGTCTGCTGGATTAGTGATGAATAACACGTTAGTGGTCATGGTTCCACATGCAGTGGACACATTACTGAACAGAGCCAAGACACAGCACTTAACTAGTGCTCGATTGTCAGGTTACGAACTAACTTTGTTAGCGAGCCATGTGCACATCAAAAGATGCAGCACACTAAACCCAGCCACGTTATTGCCAATTCCAGTTGAGACAGGAAATGCTGAAGAGCAGCATGATTGTTTTCTTAGAACAGAAGAAGTGACAAAAGGAAGAATAGACCTCCAAGATACTCCTCTTGTTGAATGCGATGGTACCTTATGGGTGGATGGTTCATGCTTCAAGCTTCCGAATGGTGACACGACTGCAGCATATGCTGTCACCACTTTGCATACAGTTGTTGCAACTGCACGTATTCCACATAACTCCGCTCAGGCAGCAGAATTAATTGCACTTACAAGGGCGTGTGTGTTGTCAAAAGGAATGAAAGTGAATGTGTACACTGACAGTCAGTATGCATTTGGTGTGGCTCACAGTTTTGGACGATTGTGGCGTGAACGTGGGTTCCTGACGTCGCATGGTGCAAAGATCCAGCATGGTCAGCTAGTGAATGAGCTTCTCGAGTCACTGACCTTGCCACTACAAGTTGCGATTGTGAAATGCAGTGCACATAAAAAGATTCAAGACGATGTTGGTCGTGGGAACGCATTTGCAGACGAGGTTGCGAAAGAAACTGCAAGGAATGTGATGAGTCGAATGTATGTTGCAGGTCCTGCGAGATGGATTGGTGATGTTGGCATGTGTGAAGACACGATTGAGAGTGTGCAGTCTATACAATCCGAAGCCACTGAGAAAGAGGTGAATGAATGGAGAGAAAGCAAGGGTAGATTGGATGCGAATGGTTGTTGGGTAGAATTGTCAGAGCATCAGAGATGGCTGTTACCCGATGCGTATGTGCTTGCAGTGGTTACAATGGCTCATGGAATGGCCCATATCAGCGTGAAAGGGATTTGCAAGTTGTTGGCTCCAGTATGGCAAAATGCTGGAATCCCTAAGTGTGCAGAGATTGTGGTCAAGAATTGCATGGTGTGTCTGAAATAGGCCCGGGCGTAGTGGGCGTAGTGGGGCTACGCGGAGTGGGCGAGAAGCTACGCCCACTCCCGCACTCCGCGTAGCCCCACTACGCACCTCCCTCCGGCTCTCCTCTACATACATTATTTAAGCAAAATACCCTTAATAAAGCAAGTTTAAAGCACTTACCATGTCCGGGGCTCGTCCGGGGCTCCCTCTAAGAATCGCGTCGTCATGGATACCAATGCGCATGCGCGGGCGGCCGCGCATGCGCATTGGTATCTATGATGGGACGCTATTCCAAGAGGGAGCCCCGGACGAGCCCCGGACACGGTAACTGCTTTAAACTTGTTGTATTAAGGGTATTTTGCTTAAATAATATATGTTGGGGAGGGCGGGAGGGAGGCGGGTGGCGGCCGACTCGGCTACGCACACGGAGTGGGCGTAATGTTGCCGGCTACGCTGTCTACGCAAAATGCGTAGGAGGCAACACTACGCCTACTCCGTGGGCGTAGCCAATTCGGACGCCCAGGCCTAGTCTGAAACACAACCCTGGTAGGGGAACCCCAACTCCAGCTGGTCATTTTGCACCTCCTACGCATCCGTTCGAGGTTTTGCAGCTAGATTTCATCCACATGGAAAGGTGCAACAATCTGAAATACGTACTCGTTGTTGTTTGTGCCTTTTCCAGGTGGGTGGAGGCGTATCCCCTTAAAGACAATACTGCCTTGTCCACAGCAAAAGCCCTTGTCAAAGAATTCTTCCCCAGGTTTGGAATGCCTAGAATGGTCTGGAGTGATAATGGGAGTGAATTTGTGGGACGAGTGATGAAGGGAGTGTGTGAAGGGCTAGGCATCAGACAAAAGTTCCACGCTGCAAACCACCCCCAATCAGCTGGATTAGTAGAATGCTACAACGGCACCCTAAAACTAAAATTGGCCAAGATTCAAGCGAGCACTGGTCTTAAATGGCCTGAGGCTCTGCCCTTAGCACTCCTATCCACCAGAATGACCGTGCATTCCAGAGTGAAGCTTAGTCCCTATGAAATTGTTTTCGGCCGTCCGGCCAACATATGGGGGGTGCCCAGACCCACCAGGTTCAGTGAGATGGGGCACCCTGTTTTGCTTGACTACCTGTATGAATTGACGGCTAAATTGAGTGTTTTACACCAACAGGTCCATGACTCTCTGCCTCCGGCCTCTGAAGCTCCAGGCCCTCAAATCGATCCTGGATCCTGGGTGCTGATAAAGAACTTTCAGCGAACAAAGAACGAACAGCCCAGGTGGACCGGACCACACCTCGTCCTTCTTTCCACTAGATCAGCCGTTCGTGTGGAAGGAAAGAAGAACTGGATCCACGGGATCCACTGCAAACGGGTCCCTCTGCCTCTGTCCTATGACCGGTGGGTCCAGGAGGGTGTCGCCGACTCAGAGACTGAATCTGTGCCACGATTTGTACATTTCAGCGATGCACGTTTGAAAGGAACTACTACAGAGAAGGAGAGCGATAACATTCTGCAAGGATCTGTTCCACCGTCAATGCAATTGGACACTACTGAGCCTGAACTCTTGTTTCAAGACCACACAGCACCTGGTCAAAACCGCTATAACTTGAGGCCAAGACGTATGATTAAGGACAAATAAAAACGTTTTTTTCTTTTTGATTGTGCAGCTCTCTCATCTAGGATACTTGCTCATTTTTGATTTTCGAACCGCCATCCGGTTCTGCTGCTAGGGTCGCGGTTGCCACAATCTTTGGAGTGCAGCTGGAGACGTTTAGGTTGACAGTTCTGGTTGGTCTAAGGGAGTTACCCTGGACTGAACAGAAGCACTCCTTAGCAGAATCAATCTCCCACCGCGGGCAGCAACTTAGAGGATGGAGTTTCCAAAGATGGAGAGACCTGCTAGATCAGCGACCTTTGAAAAGACAATATGCACTATAATGGCAAGAAAACAATTTTTAATAATATGTATTTTAATGTTGTGTAGCATAATGATGTTTTTGGTGGGCTATACTTTATTCACCTTTCGAGTTTCATTGGCGTACACTACACAGCCCACACCTCCTCCTACTGTTTCCCCACACTCCTTTCACCCTCTACCTGAACACGAGTCTGCCAGAAGATTAGAATTTGTAAATAACTCATTCGTTCAGCTCTTACACCAGCACCAGTCTGTAATGAACACAACGAATGGTTGAGTATGTGGACTTATGCCACACACGACAGATAAGGGTATCCCGTATTTCGTACTGCCATTTAGCTACTATGGTTCTCTGTGGGCTTTCCAAACCATGTTCCTGTTTGCCATAGAACCGGATCCCCCGCGTCCCACAGGAAGAAATTCAAGCAACAAGGCACTAGTAGCAGGAATCAGAAACATGAGCAGGGATATTGACACATATAGGACGATTCCCAGAGACGAATTGGAGCCTTACAGTAGATGGAACATAACTAAGTATGGGATTTCCTTAACTGAGAGCCAGAAAGCAAAGAAATCCTCCCCAATCTGTACAGTACCCCATCAAGGTCACCTATGTCTGCAGGGAAATGGCAAAAACCCCAGAGCTCAGTTAGGAAAGAGTGTTTGCACTGAAACTTACGTTTTCTCGTCTCAGACCTCTCCTTCATTGCTAGCAGCTAAGGGTACCTACTTCGTCTGCCACAATAGAGCGTATACATGGTTGCCCCCTGACTTCTCGGGCACATGTTTTGTCTCGTTTCTGCTGCCACCCACCTACACGGCTGAGGCAGATTACCATCGGACAAGGACAGTTAGAGGTGTCGTGAGTAAAGACGACACTGCGGAACAGGAGTTTGGAGATTTCGCAAAGGGTTTTCTGACGTTTTGGGGGCCTATGGTGAACAGCAGAAACATTCGCCAATTGACGAGGGTAGTTGAATCCGCCGTGATTGAAACGGCTGGTGCCCTTAGTAACTTGACTGCGGAGCTCCAGTCGGACCGCCTTATGACTCTTCAGAATAGGGTTGCCCTAGATGTCATACTTGCAGACCGTGGTGGGGTATGTAAAGTGATCCAATCCAGTTGCTGCATTTTCATCCCTGACAATGCTCCGACAGTATACCAGGCCATCTCCAAACTGCACAAGATCTCTGAGTCCATTCATATGGGCAAAGGAGACTGGTCCTTGCTGGGATGGTTCTGGGAACTGATATCTGCCTGGGGATGGAAAATTCTGATAGTTATTGGAATGGTCTTAGCCATCCTGTTTCTGTTCTGCCTGTGTGTGCAGTGCGCTCCTGCAATATGTGGCCTCTGTGCTACATCATGTGTAAGGAAGCCTGTGTCAAGGGACGAACTAAGCAACAGGATGATGCTACAGCAGCATCTCCATGACTTCTTGAATACAGATTTGGACTCAGATTAGCATGAGTTATTGCCTATATAAGGGCAAAAGGAGGGGCTGTGGTTCTGAAAATTATGGACCCTGCTATATGTGGTACCGAAGCCCAACACTCGTGTCAGAAAATATCATCATACCATGACGAATTTGGTATTGGCAGACCGGTAATGACTAGGACATTTTAACTGTGCATTTGTGTCACGATTGAGTGACGAGAACACCCCTAAATCATACTTCCTGTCTTGAACGCTCGGGTTCCATTTTGTGAGCGGCATCCATCTTGTGGTTGCCCTTACATAGTCAATTGACCAAGGCCGAATTCGAGCTGAAAGGACACGTCCACCTTTCCTGACTCCTCTGTGACCTGGGCTAGCTGCCTCCACTCCCTCCAGCCAAACCTGTTCGGGCAGTCCCCAACCCAGTGGCCAAGCAAGATTAGCATCAAGGCACAACATGTCATAAACCATTTACCGCATACAAACCACGCTTTATCATACACACACCTTTCCCGGTTTCTTCTTTATGACTAGTTTTACAAGGAGGAGGTGCCCGATTTTATTGGGGTTTCATCGATATCTGATGGAAGTTCTGGGCCTGGCCGGGTAATCTATCACGAACTGGACAAACGAAAATATGGGCTTGCCATCATGACTTTGCTTTTTCTTTATTGTGAAAATATGTTTATGGTCGAATTGTAAAACCAAGAATTTTTGCCTGAATTGTAATATCGTGTATAAAAAGAGAAGGCCGGCTCTGTAAAAACGAGCAGTCTCCTGAGAATATACACACCGTGTTGTTGTACTTCTAGGACGCTTGTTACTTGGTTGCAGCCAATAAATTTGATCTTTGACTTCACCTAGAAGACTCGTGTTTCTGTGGTCTGAATCAGGAAAGTACTCGAGGTCTTTGGGTGTTGCCCCTGATACCGCTGGGTTACCGGATCAGTACCGGTTCTGAAAAACCCAGTACCTCATTGGCTCCCGCCAGTGCCAGGCTCACCTAAGCCAACCACAACACTGCTGACACCATGACAACAGCGCTGTGATTGGTCTGAGCACTGTGGCTCGGTGCTCAGACTGGGACTGACAACCTGTGCATGCTCTCCACCTGGCTGTGCATTGCACCGCGGTGGAAAACTTGCAAAGTGATTTGATTTGATTTGATTTGAATAAAATGTATAACGCGCAAAGAATAACCCGAAGGCATCAAGGCGCCTAACAAAGCATATCAAAATTTATGAGCCTGACACCATTACAAATATGCCTGCACAAAGAGATGTGTCTTCAGAACACTTCTGAATGCCTGAAGAGTGGGTAGGGATCTAAGTTCCAGTGGGAGGGCATTCCACCACTTGGGCGCCAAGGTGGAAAAAGCCCTGCCACCCCATTTAGCTCTTCTAGAGCGAGGAACTGACAGGAGAAGTTTACTAGAGGAGCGCAAGTCCCTGGAGGGAGTATAACGGGACAGGATAGATTCTACACCAGTGGAACTGTTTTTAGCAAGGGCCCTGTAGGCCATACATAGGGTCTTGAAACGGATACGATCCTCAACAGGGAGCCAGTGTAACAGTTTTCTGGCCGCTGTGGCTGAGGCACGTTTGGGGAGATCCAGCACAAACCTGGCAGCAGCGTTATGGACTACCTGCAAGTGCTGTAGTAGACTTTTATTCAGTCCAGTGTACAGCGCATTGCAGTAGTCCAGACGGGAACGAATGAGGGCAACTGCAAGTTGTTTCCTTGCCTGCAGTGATAGGTAGTGCCTTATCCTCTTCAGGATGTGGATGATGCCCCAACAGGTAGAGATGGTTCTACTAACCTGTTTTCCTAGGTTGAGGGCAGGATCAATCATGACCCCAAGGATTTTCGCGGAGGAGTTAGGGGTGGGGCAGGCTCCTAATGAGTCTGGCCACCAAGAAGATGACCATACGTCATCTTTCTCACCAAACACCATCACCTCCGTCTTCTCTCCATTCAGTTTCAATGAATTGTGAATCATCCATTGTCCGACTGCCTCCATGCAAGATCTAAAGTTGGGAGAGAGAGACAAGGATCTGGGTGTCATCCGGATAGGATACTATCTCCATCCCATAAGATCTAATAAGCCTGGCAAGTGGAGTCACATAGATGTTGAATAGGGTCGGACTAAGAGCCAACCCCTGGGGGACCCCACATTGCACAGGCAGGGATGGAGATAGATATTCCCCCAACTTCACTCTTTGCACTCGGTGACTGAGGAAAGAAGTGAAATGAAATGAAATGAAAATTGCACTTATATAGCGCGTAACTACCCGGAGGACTCGCAGCGCTTTAGACTGAATACTGGTGGCGGGCTCAGGGTAGATCAGCACGTCTTTGCAAACAAGTGCGTTTTTAAAGCCTTTCTGAAGGACAAGTGATTATTGATTTCTCGAAGGGAGAGGGGAAGGGAGTTCCAAAGCCTGGCCGTGTATGGGAAAAGGAACGACCGCCCCAACGGGCTTTGTTAATTTTGGTGGCGGTTACAAGTTGCAGAGAACTAGAGCGTAAGGCTCTGGACGGAGCATAGGGTGTAGCTATAGGGTGCAGAATTGCCGGGCCAGTACGGTGAAAAGATTTGTGCACAATGCACATGGCCTTGAACTGCACTCTGGCCACTACTGGGAGCCAATGAAGCTCTTTCAGAGCTTTCTTAGCTGACTGCCAGCGGGGGATGTTGTACAATAAACGGGCAGCACAGTTTTGTGTGACCTGAAGCCTATGGGTCACTGCAGCTGGGGCTCCCATATAGAGGGCATTCCCATAATCCAGGCGAGAGAGGATCAGGGCCTGGACCATGATCCTCCTGGCCTGGAATGGGAGCAGGGGAAGCACCTTACAGAGCATTTTCATCATCCCGATGCAAGTGGAGGCGGTTTTAGTGGCTAGGGCTGAAAAATCAAGCGCTTTGTCCAGCCAGATTCCCAGGCTCTTAATCTGGGGTTTAGGAGGAGGAGGCGGGCCAAGAGATGGAGGCCAGATGGATGCTAGGGCAGATGGAGAGGGGTTGCCCAACAGGATAATGTCTGTTTTCTCCCCATTAAGTTTGAGGTATGAGGATTGCATCCATCTGGCAACAGCCTCTAGACAGGGACCTAAGGTGGAAGATGATCCCGCTGAGTGGTCAAGGGAGACGACCAGTTGGGTGTCATCTGCGTAGGTAACAATACGCACACCGAAGGGATGGACTATCCTCTCTAGGGGCTCCATATAGGCGTTAAAAAGAGTGGGGCTCAGGGAGGAGCCCTGGGGTACCCCACAACTGAGAGGATGTTTAGGGGAGAGCGCCTCGCCCTCAAACACCTGGAAGAATCTATTAACCAGGAAGGAGGCAAGCCATTCCAGGGCCGCGCCCGACACGCCCAGACCACTCAACCGATGTAATAGTGTAGAGTGGTTGACCGTGTCGAACACGGCACTGAGGTCAAGTAGTATGATGGCAGCCTTACCTCCCTGGTCCAGCACAGCTCTAGCTTCTTCCGTCACCGCCACAAGAGCGGTTTCGGTTCCGTGCTGAGGGCGGAACCCTGTCTGAGAGGCACGGAGCAGGCTATTGGACTCGAAATAGTCCATTAAGAATCCTGAGAGGGCATACATCCAGGGGTGAGCCAGATTTAGTTTTGTTGAGGAGGATATCCAGATCCTCTAGAGAGAGAGAGGGAAAAAAGTCTAAAATTCCCATAGGAAGTATTACTGCAGTGGCAAGGTCCATATTCCCCAAAGCGGGAGGCCCACTAATGAGAGATCTTTGTAGCTCCAAGGCTGAATAGATGTCTAATATTTTTGACTGGAAAAAAGAAGCAATATTATTGCACAGCTCTTGGGAAGCTACAATGGGATCCGGGGTTTGGAGGGTTATGAGGGAGTCCACTACCCTAAAGAGCTATTTAGGCGACGTCAGGGAAGTAGTCAGGGCCGTAAAATGCTCTTGTTTGGCCTTTATGATTTCAGCCTTTTATTTCCTTAGCAGAGTCTTATGGGCTTCCTCATCCTTTAGGTCCCAAAAGGAGTGCCACAATCGCTCCCGCTTCCTCACTTCTTGTCTGAGGAGTCTAAGGTGTTCTGAAAACCAAGGGGCTGAGGGCCTTTTCCTGGCTCGGTGACATAGTCGGCTCGGGGCTAGTTCATCCAGTGCCTCAGTCACTGTATTTTCAAACTGAAGGACTGCCGTAGAGACATTTTCCCCTTGAGGAGAGAACAAATTGGGTGCCCACGGGGTAAAGGAGCTGTTAGAGATGTTTTTGAAGTTTCTACTGCTTTCCTTTTTGCTCAAAGTATTATTAGATGTTTGAATAAACGGGCAAACTAGCTCAAATGGAACGGCCAGGTGATCGGACCATGACAGAGAGATAGAGTCATTGATCGTCAGCCTCTCTTCATTGGAAAAGATCCCGTCTAACGTGTGGCCTGCTCGATGTGTAGCCCCTTTAACTAATTGGGCAAATCCACAGAATGACATAGCATCTAACAAGGAGATAGTATCGTTGCTATCGTACTTCTCCAGATGAAAATTAAAATCTCCCAGGACTGTGAGGTCTTTCCGACCAAAGTAGGGTTCTAGGACATGGAGAAGCCGTTGGCCAAAATCAGTGCGTGAGCCAGGAGGACGATATATCAAGATTCTGTTGAAGAAGGCTCTCTAACCACTTTTTATAGAAAAGTATAGAGCTTGAAAACTGTCCATAGGGACGGAAATAGAGGCAATGTGGCAATGAAAATGGTCCCTATAGAGAATAGCTAACCCTCCTCCCACCCGGCCCAGTCTGTCTTGACGAGCCAAGCAGTATCCCTCTGGGATGGCTTCCATGAGATCTGGACCAGAAGAGTCCTTGGCCCAGGTTTCTGTAACAAAAACCAGAGAGGGCTTCCTATCTGATACAAATTCCCTAAATGAGATGTTATTTTTAATAAGAGAGCGGGCATTTAGGAGGATACCATTTTCCTTCAATGTCATGGCTCTGGGAGAAGTGGATGGTTTAGGCATATGACTGGATGGGGGAGGTGAGGGGCTTACCGTATCTATCGTCCGGCATCTACACGATAGCGGGCGTAAGATGTCATCGAGGGAACATGTATGAAAACATGTGAGCTTAGGGGGTTTGAGTGCGAGCAGGGTCTGGATGGGATATCTCAGGGAGTCGGCATTCCCTGGGCCAGACGTCCAGCCGTCCAGCCCGTCCTCAGCGCGGACGGGTGCAGATGGGCTGGACTCTGGCGTGACTCCGGCGTCACTGCGGCGCACTCGCAGCACGCACACGCTGCGCGCCATATTGGTCGGTTTAAGTAGTGCTCTAGTCAGTCCACCTGACTGCTAGAGCGCGACTCAATGCAGCGTTTCCCAACACCCACCCAAGATGGCGCCCACCTGGTACTGGAGCGCGAGGGACCGGCCCGCCAAAATAGCGGTGGAGGCACTATTATAGTGAGGCAATGCGAACCAGGGATAAAAACAGGGGATAACTGTGAGTAAAGAATTAAATTAAAAAGACAAAAACTTGAGGTTTTAAAATCCGCTTAAAAGCATCCTAATGCGGCCTAATGCAGGCGTAAATACAGCGGTGCAGAGCCTAATCAAGGAGAACCTACCTCCTGCCTTCCTTAAATAGTAATCACGGAACAATAGTAATCAGGGAGCAGCCTCTAGTCAGTCCACCTGACTGCTAGAGCGCGACTCAATGCAGCGCTTCCCAACACCCACCCAAGATGGCGCCCACCTGGTACTGGAGCGCGAGGGACAGGCCCGCCAAAATAGCGGTGGAGGCACTATTATAGTGAGGCAATGCGAACCAGGGATAAAAACAGGGGATAACTGTGAGTAAAGAATTAAATTAAAAAGACAAAAACGGGAGGTTTTAAAATCCGCTTAAAAGCGTCCTAATGCTGGCGTAAATACAGAGGTGCAGAGCCTAATCAAGGAGAACCTACCTCCTGCCTTCCTTAAATAGTAATCACGGAACAATAGTAATCACGGAGCAGCCTCTAGTCAGTCCACCTGACTGCTAGAGCGCGACTCAATGCAGCGCTTCCCAACCCCCACCCAAGATGGTGCCCACCTGGTACCGGAGCGCGAGGGACCGGCCCGCCAAAATAGCAGTGGAGGCACTATTATAGTGAGGCAATGCGAACCAGGGATAAAAACAGGGGATAACTGTGAGTAAAGAATTAAATTAAAAAGACAAAAACGGGAGGTTTTAAAATCCGCTTAAAAGCGTCCTAATGCATCCTAATGCTGGCGTAAATACAGCGGTGCAGAGCCTAATCAAGGAGAACCTACCTCCTGCCTTCCTTAAATAGTAATCACGGAACAATAGTAATCACGGAGCAGCCTCTAGTCAGTCCACCTGACTGCTAGAGCGCGACTCAATGCAGCGCTTCCCAACACCCACCCAAGATGGCGCCCACCTGGTACTGGAGCGCGAGGGACCGGCCCGCCAAAATAGCGGTGGAGGCACTATTATAGTGAGGCAATGCGAACCAGGGATAAAAGCAGGGGATAACTGTGAGTAAAGAATTAAATTAAAAAGACAAAAACGGGAGGTTTTAAAATCCGCTTAAAAGCGTCCTAATGCGTCCTAATGCTGGCGTAAATACAGCGGTGCAGAGCCTAAGTGTGCATGACTATTTGACAGGCCCAAGACAGCCGGTCCTACAGTTATGAGCACTTAAGGTGTAGCAGCAACCACTCCTTCTCCTGCCACGTCACCGGAGCCCAGCCCCACCCCGCCTTAACCTGGCTGGAAAATACTGAAAATAAAACAGTAATAACTTTTGTTATTATCATTTTTATTTTTCATTTTAAACTGCGTCGAGAGCAGGGGCTACACACCTCCGCCTTAGCGGAGAAGCCGCCACTGATGTTATCTTCAGGAGGAACCCAGCCAACTTAAATTCAGTAAACTTTTGAAAATATGGTTGTTCATATCTAATTAGATTTTTTCTCTTAATTCTTTGCTTTGATGTCCAGCTCTCTGAGGCTTAGCTCATGGGCTATCTTACTCTCCTCCAATGAAAGCCTCCTCTCTTCTAGGGCCATTTTTTCACAGCCACTGCAAGTTTCTGCTCCTGCTCAAATTTAGCAAGCTCCATCTTGAGCTTTCTCTCCTCCCACCTGTCTGCCATCTCCTCTCGGGACAGGTTACTTGATGAGATGCTGCTCCCTGCTCTGGTAACATATACTGCTTCCAGGAAGCTATTGGCCCCCTCCACAGGCTGTGTCAGATCCACATCAGACTCTAGGATCAGCTTCTCATCCACCCCCTGCCAGATCTCGTCGTCGTCCTCCTCCTCCTCTGGGGCCTAGCCCCTGTCAGTGGTGGCTGGTGCTTTACACAGTGGTTGGGCGTAAAAGATAGGGCAGGTTTGACTTTGACTTTGCAAGAGAGCCTGACTGACATGAGAGTGATTGGGGGGAGGTTCTCTCCCTGAGAAATGTTTTAAAGAAATGGGGCAAATGGTGCACATTAAAGCTGATTTTGTTAATGAATTTGTTGAAAAAGCAAGAAGAATCTAGGCCACTGACTTGCATCTAGGGTCATTAATGGCATTTTTGTAAGGGGGAGGACAATGTTTCTAGTAAGTTTATGTTTAAAAAGTTTAACTTTTAGTAAATGCAGCTCAATAATAATTCTGATGTACTGAGGTGAAACGCCTCAGCTCATTAAAAAAGACACCTTTTTTTTATTTTTGAAGAGGCTATATAAAACGTGTTGGATGATTTACATTGGATTGCTTCATATTGGTGATCGAGCTATTGATAAGGCATTGAAGCACTTTACGGGTTCACAGAAAAAAAAATTCACAAATGCCAAATAGGTCGACTGGTTTTATGGGGCATATTTGTTTTAGATTTATGATACATATTTATCCAAACATTGAGAAACTTAAAGCAAAACACTGCACAGTGGATGGCTATGAAAGTTAGGATATGTGTCTTATCACAGCTGCTTACTCACAAAGCAAACATAAACGATAATTGGATGCTTCGCTGCGGCCGGTATTCCCCTGCGATGCAGAGAAATTTGATGTGTGCGTGGTTCGGATGGCCCCAACCGTCCTCCGCACACGCCCACTGTGACGTCAGACAGCGAACAAACAATGTCAGCACTATTGTAAAGTCCTTGATTATTTACATACACACAGTGTGTGTTAATATTTACTTATTCCTGGAATTAATCCTTCAGTATCTCTGCAAACAATCTTACACTTAATTAGAACAGGTAATGCCAGGGCTTAAAAGTCTTCCAACAGACATATAGTAGAAATCTGACCTTAAATTTAATACACAGTTGTAGGGTTAAAAAAAGGGGTCTGCACTCCCTTTTATAAGGCATGGATACTTCTAAGTCCTACTCCTAACGTCCTCATAATCAGCTAGAGTATTTCACCTGAAATAATAACACTCAGTGGAAATCCTCAAATCACAGTTACAAGTCTCTCCAAGCCTGGACTTATCGGGTCCCCAAACTCTGAGCTCTATAATTCCGGGCCTGGAGAAAATGGCCCTGTCTTTTCGATTGCATGAGCAGAGGATAAGGACATAAGTGCAGGCAAGCCCCTAGCCACCCGCTGCAGCAACACAATAAGCAGACAATTCTCACCCTGGCCAAACACAGTCCCCACCCTACACAAACACTCTGACCACTTAGTCCCCATTCTGGAATTTGGTGCAGGGATACTAGCTGGAATGCCTTCTCCCGGTATCCCTAATGCAGATTCCTGCCAGCCCAAAATGAGGGCCTAAGTGGAGATTTTAACTCGAAATTGATTAACACAATCTAGGGTAAGGTCTAGGCCTGTCAGTGATTGCTACTGAATGTGGGTGGCGGGCGGGTGGGGGGAGAGGAATGAAAAATAATTTTTGCTTACCTGGTACTGCTGCTCTTCCGTCCTTCTTCTTACGACGAAGCAGGAAGCACACAGGCCCCTAGACTCACAACACTGCTGTCACCAGCATGACAGCAGCATTGTGATTGGTCTGAGTGCCACAGGGACTAGAAGCCTATGTGTGTTCTCCACCGAAATTGTACAATACATCCGGGTAGAGAATATGCTAAAAGCGCAGGATGGTTTGGCCGGCCTAAGAAAGCCGGCCAACCCGTCATGCGCACGTAGAGAGTGCCTACCACTTCTCCCCCTGCTCTGGCCAGTCCAGCCCGCCCCTAAGCCAGTATGAAAAAAATAAAATCGTAATAACATTGAATTAATATCATTTTATTTTTCCTTTTTCAACTGCTCTAAGAGCAGTGGGGCGACACCGCAGCGGCACATGGATTTCCCTTTGTGAATCTTCCCTTAAGTAGCTACTTAATTAACACACTTGAAAGTTCTTTGCTATCACAACAGGGGTATGAAGCACTGTAAAAAGTGACGCTTCAGATTAGTATGATGGTTACTTTGTTTGTAAACTGCACTCTGGATAACTCAATTGCTTCTAGTATCTATCTGTCTAATTCTCTCTAGAAAGCGAAAGGAAGAGAAAGAGAGAGCAGGCAAGAAAGTGAATGAGGTTTACATTGTTGTTAGTGGGGGTATGTTATGCAGGACTCTTCTGTGGATATTAGTTTCTTACGTGCTCTTTCAGTTACATGGCCACATGTCATGCTCACCATCATGTTACAACACAAAGGGCCAGATGTAGGTAAATACTATTTACCTATTCTTAAATACTGAATTTTACCGATTCGGTATTTAAAAATAGCTAGATAGTATATAGGTAATTTTTCGGTAAATTTTACCAGATCTGTAAAATTCGGTATTTACCGAATCAGTATTTACCGATTCAGTAATTGTCATTCATTCCTATGGGCCTGGAGGCTCATAGGAATGAATGGCAATTACCGAATCGGTAAATACAGATTCGGTAAAAGGGGGAAAACATTGAAGGGTGGCAGGGTGTCACTTTGACACCCTGTTGCACCCCTCAATTGTGTATGGGTGCACATGTTGCAGACATACATGCCCTAAGGGCTTGTATTTCTGCAACATGGGACTGAAGCAATTTACATAAAATTGCTTTTTTTCCGTTATTTACCACCAACTTGTAGTTGGTGGTAAATAACGAATCCTAACATGGAATAAGCACTCATTTAAGTGCTCCCTACATTAGGAACTCGGTAATTTACCGAATCGGTATTTAAGAAATCAGTAATTTACCGATTCCTTAAATTACTGATTCAGTAAATTACAGAATCCTTAATTTCGGCCCCTACATCAGAAAAACCTATTACCGGCCAGTAACGGCCGAAATTCATTATTTTCGGCCATTACCGACCGGTAATAGCCTTCCTACATCTGGCCCAAAGTGTATAGAGTGCAGCTGTGCTTTGGGGGCATTTCATATACAGTGGTTGTTTTTAGAGTCATGTCTAATCAATGTGGACAGAGCTAGAAGATAGTTCGTGAAGATAGGGATGAAGAGCATCTCCTCTTAGATAGGAAGTGTCCTCTCTGATTTTGAGTATGGTGTGGTTAAAAGAGTGAGCTTTCAGTTGTTCACTATAAACCATGAGATTTTTTTGCATTGCAAATGCTTGAGTTGTAGTTGTATTGCTACTGAGAAGACTCAGTTTGCTCTGGCTTTGCTTTTGTTTTCCAGGGATATCCAGGAGATTGTACTTTTTTAGTAGAGTAGGCATGTGGGTAGGTAGTCTACAATTTTGTCCTAGTGTTAGGTGAATGCAAAGCTCTTCCTGCTTTTGTGGTAGTATAATGAACTTGATTTTAGCTTTACGTGGAGCCAATGCAGACTCCAAATTATAAAATAATCGCTTTGATGTTCTGGAGTCTAAAAATGAAGATACAATTGTGTTCTGGACTTCTTGAATATTTTCATTTGGTATCTGGGTAGATTAGCATATTTTCCATTGTAATATTCTTATGCTTGAGTTGGCAAGGGCTCCTATCGCCAAGGGATGTTGCTCTGCTAAATGGTAAGATGTATATGAGGGAACTCATTTGGTAAAAGGCAGACTTGACCACCACATATTGTTTTGAATTTAGACTCAGGTGAGCACCTTGTTGACTCCAAGGTTTTCTGATCTTATGTTTGTTAGGGCCCACTAACCAATTTGAGGCCCACGGACCTGACATGTTTGGAGTTCTTTGTAAGAATGGCCTTGTAGTCACGGCCCTAAATAGGGCTGCCCCTTCCAACTCATTACAATGTGCTTTGTGGTACCCACAATGATGTTCATGACACAAGAAACTCTGACTGTAGGAAAAGAGAATTCCCGACTTGCAAATCAGGAGGGAGCACAGGATAGCTGTCAATTTTGAGCGGATGTTTCATTACTGCCATAATCTAATTTAGGCTCTATGCGTCAGAGAAAGTGGTGGGCTTGCAAATTATTGGTGGTGGTGAGGCTAGAATTTCAGTCTTTCTTTCATTTAGTTTCAGGTTGTTCTTGCCTGTCTAAGTTTAATTACCTTGAAGGCCTTTTACTACATTGGTGATTTTGTTCATGTTTCCTTCTAAGTGCATGTGAAATTCTGAATCATGAGAGCATGAACGGAAAAGAAGGTTGTAGCACATATGGAGGTCCATAACTGATTTGGCTTAGATATTGAAAATATCTATGGCGTGCAAGTAGGTCAAAAAATCTTCCTTTCAATTTTGGGTTTCGCCTGCACAGCGCTTGCACTGTGCTTGTGAAATCTATTGTTTTTAATATAAACTTAAAAGGGCTTTACATCCAGCCCCCTCTCTTTCCTGGCTTTTCATTGGTTCCCGTGCTTGCACTTAGTTTTCCTCTATTCTATTGGCTGTAGTGTATTTTCCTGTATTTACCAATGTTTGTTCTGCGTCTCCTTCTCATATCAGATTCCTGTAGCCGAAATACTGTTAACATCTGCTTTGGGGGAACTATTTTTTGACAAAGTTTTGCCTCTCGCTGCTTTTTTATCTTGTAGCACATTTATGTAACACAACTTATCACCAGGAAAGATTAAGTGATTAGCCCAGAGATCTCCAGCCCTTGAGTCATCAGCTCTGGCTGTTGCGCCACATCCTCTTTACTCCTGTGATACTTGTTTTTTCTTTAATTTATTGCTACATGAAGCTTAGAATGCATCAGCGAAATGTAGACTTCATTCATATGGTCTGTAGTTGCCCAGCATTGACCCCCTTCTAGGCGGATGTAGTCCGGCAAACAGGAGCGACACTAGGGAGACACTTTGGCAATACTGGGGAGGTGTGTCCCTTAGGCCTCTTTCCACACCCACTGAAAAGAAAGGTAGGAAACAAATTTGTAGATCTAGATATGGCTCTTGTGAAGAGGTGAATAGCAATGGCATGGAAGGCAGATACAGGACCACGGAGAGAGAGCTGGAAAAGGGACCTCACGAGCTGGGCGGATGCAGAGACGAGGGCACTTATTAGGGACGAGGCAAGAGGGGTATGTAAGAAGCCAATAGCAGACCAATGGAAGGAATTGGTGAGAACCTGGGAGACCCTAGACCTTAAAAACAATGAGACAGACCATGAAGAGACAACACCACCTCCAAATAAACCACCATCCGAGGCACAGAGAGAAGAGGGGTAACCAAACGAGACAAGGGAAACTTAAACAGGAGTTGGTACACACTAGTGGACGAACTATACCTAGGACTCAGGGGGGCCGTAGCTGAGACTAGAACTGCAGAAAAGACACTCTGAGTGCAGACACCACGCATACACCAAGACCCTCTACTGCACTGATTAGCAATAAGAAGATCACTTGCGGAAACGGGATAGGAACGAGTTGATAGGCACAAAGTTTTTAATTAATGATGCAGCAGACATCACTGAAACTTAGGGGCCCATTAGGATGGTGGGCGGATCGCCCCCGCTGGGCCTGCGGTAGCCACCGGTGGCCCGGTATGGGCGATCCGCCTGCCATCCATGCCTGAATGACCCCTGCCATAATAGAATGGCTGGGACGTCTACAGCAGACGGAAAGACTGTCCACCGCTTTTCCGCCAGTCGACTCGTCGACCGTGCAGAAAAGGGGCATAATATGGTGGTGGTGTCTGCAAGACACCGCCATCCATATTATGATGCTGGCAGAGAGGTGCCCTTCCATGGCGGCCTTGCCGCCATGGAAAGGCAGATGTTTTTTGCAGTTGGGGGCCCGTTGCGGGCCCCCAGGGTGTTGGGGGGTGCACATGGGGGTACCTATGGTACCCCCCTTCGTTTGCATGCACAAGGTGGCAGGCACCACGCGGTGCCTGTCACGTTGTGCATTCAAATGCACAACAGGCATTTTTTACATTGTGGCGGGTCCTGCTAGTCATATTATTGATCCTGTGAGAGTATATATGAGTTGCAACCCATATAGGCGGGCAATGTGGTGATATTT
The DNA here is from genome assembly GCF_964263255.1 of Lissotriton vulgaris. Lineage (NCBI taxonomy): Eukaryota > Metazoa > Chordata > Amphibia > Caudata > Salamandridae > Lissotriton > Lissotriton vulgaris. The sequence goes on from NC_141689.1 coordinate 510,244,539, forward strand.
CTCCTGATCTGGGAATTTGAGCGGCGCAACGTTTTAAGTGCCATTTAATTATAATATTGCATATTCTGCATTATTTCTAGACATGCCTGTTTTTAGCGCACTTCGTAAGTGGTGCTGCTGTTTTGGAAATGACCGGTTGGTACTTGAAGAATCACAGCCGGCTCCCCCAGAGGGGACGCCGAATAGAGACATGTACGTCAAATTTGGTCTTTCCCCCATAATGTACAGCACGTTGTGGAGGAAATATACAAAGAAGGATCCTGAGTTGCGATGGCCTATGTATGGATCGTTTGATTTGAAGAAAATTGAGTATGTGGAACAGTCTATGTGTAAGCGGAGAGTGCGACAAGATATGTTTGAATGTATACGAATGTGGGTGAAAGAGGTGCGAGAGCGTGAGAACCGTGAGCAAGCACTGATTGAGAAAGAGCAGCGAAAGAGTGAGCGTGAAAAGGCGCATGAGATGAAAAAGCGCGAAGCAAAGGAATTAGAAGAGAAACCGGAGAAAGAACGTCGGTTGCAAATATCTGGCCAGTACCCTGTTCGTCAGCCTCTCTATCCTGTCCTTAATAAATTGGATGATGATTTTTTGTTATTAGATCGTTCACCACCGCCGTATGCTGGCCCGTCTGCCCCGAGTGGAGGAGATCAAGATTCTAGGCCGCCCGGACAGAAGGTGGATACGCATACGCGGTCTATGTTATCGGCCGATCGCATGGCTGATCTTCGTAAGATTGCTTATCGGGTCACCAAAGATACTATGCCCCTTGCCGATCTGTTGACAGAGCTTGAGACATGGGAAGATAGGGAAAGACTATATTTTGTTGATTTTCTTTCTAATGAAGTGGTGACATCCTTTCGGAAATATTCTGATGTTCTTGAACCAGCGGATGTGATAGCTGATGCAAAGGAACTGCGTAAAGGTCTTTTTCTTTCTCCCCAGGTGCCCGATGCAATCCGACGGCTATTTGCGTTATGGGATGAAATGTTTCGGCTCCGGGATGAAGTACGGAAACTGAAAGCTGGCGAGGAGCCATCGAATCCGGCTGGCGGCGGGAAGCAGTCATCCATCTTTTATTCAGATAAGATTGATGCAGTGCATGTTAAACCAATGCGGGAGGCGGCGCCTTTGTACGTTCCCCCTAAGGGAGCGGGTACTAGTACAGATAGAGGGTCAGCGGATGCTCAAGGGTATTTCATCTACAATTGGGCTTACACTCCTTGGAATAGGGCAGACGTTATGGCATTGAAAGCAGCATTACCTGATCCTCAAAAGAATCCCGCAGCCTTTTATGAGGAAGTTGAGGGGGCTTTGAATTCTTGTACTATGACTTTGGCCGATATTGATTTGTTCTTCGGGCTTATATTACCCCCGGATATGTGGAGATCAATACGAAAGGTTGATGATCTTCAGGCATTTAAAGCTCGATGCAGAGTATCAAAGCAGGTTCTTTTCTGCTTTGATACTCTGTTTTGTTCCCCGTCTACCTGCCTTGTATTGATGTGGGGTCCCCCCTTCTTTTGAAATTTAAAGCTCGATGGGCGGATCTTGAGGATGAGGACAGGGAGAGTAAACCAGTACAGAAGCCGCCCTAGTTGATTTTAAATCTTCCTGCTGCTATTGTAACTAAATTAAAAAACGCTTATCCCCCCTAAAAAGATTGATTGGACTATGTTAGCGTCCTGTAAACAGAAAGTAGATGAATCAGTTTCGGATTTCTTCACGCGGTTTGAGGAAACATTCCATGATTTTAGTGGTCAGTCGCTTACGAACGATACGGGTCGACATCTCTTTGTTGATAAATATGTTTCGAATGTATTACCAAGTATAGCAGCTCGATTAAAAGCGAGTGAAAGTTCTTGGACAACTTCGACACCAGTATCCCTCCTGAGGATGGCTCAGTATTACGAGCGTCAGGAACTAGAAGCAAAGGGGAGTGAGGAAAATAAATTTAAAGATCTAAAAACGAAGGTTATGTTAGCGCAAGTATATGGGCCGCCTCGTAGAGGTAACGATCGGGGCGGCAGGAATTTTTCTAACTTTCCTTCGGGCCGTACTGATTTGGCCCGGGATCAATGTGCGTATTGTAGACAGAAAGGCCATTGGGCGAATGAGTGTCCGGTGTTGCGTGCACAGCGCCAGGAGCGTGGGCAGGGGTCTATGAGGGGTAGAGGAAATTTTTCAGGCCCTAGAAACAACGCGAATGACCGAGCTAGGTTTGATTCTAATGTGCGACCCCAAGATGGGTCCAATGTTTTTGATCGACGGAATCAGTACCAAATGTGGGACTATGCACCTCCCGAACAGCATGATTCACAGTATGCATAGGATTGCGTAGGATGGGGTAAGGAACCAGTTGAAGTGCCAGTAGATCAGAGGAGTCCTTATGTTACAGCACATGTTTTGGGCTCTACTGATAGGTTCCTGGTTGATACAGGAGCTACTCGTAGCGCTTTGTCCAAAAAATTGGTTCCGAGAGCTCCCCTGTCTGGCTCAACAATTACGTCAATAGGGTTCAATGGAACGCCTTCTGTTAGCCCACTGTCACAACCTCTTGCACTTTATGTAGATCAGTTTGCTGCACCATGCCCATTCCTACTCTCTTCAAAAACTTCTGATAATATTGTGGGCCTGGACATGCTCAAATGTTTTCGGGCCACGATACGTGCTCCCCTGAGGGGGTGTTTGTTATTCTGAATGATAATTATCCACCAATGGAGAGGGTCTACATGATTACCGTAGAGGCTGCACTGGCCTCTTTGCCTGAATCTTTGTGGGCCACGTCCGAAACCGACGTGGGACAGATGATTATCCCTCCGGTGCACATCAGTGTAAAGGAGGGAGCTGTGCTGCCACGCCTGCCTCAGTATCGGATTTCACAGGAGGGGGAGGAGGCGCTCATACAGATAGTGCAGGACTTGATTAAAGTCGGGGTGGTTGAAGAAGTTCCATATAATGTGTGCAACAGTCCTATACTACCGATTTTGAAGAAAGACACTGACACCAGGATTTATCGATTTATTATCGATTTGAGGGAGGTCAACAAGATAGTGATACCTCAATACCCAGTGGTTTCTGATATTACGACACTCCTTACTTTGGTCCCGCCAACTGCAACAACGTTCTCTGTTATAAACTTGAAGAACCCTTTCTTTTCGATCCCTATTCATCCTGACAGACGATATCTTTTCGGCTTTACGTTGAATAATAGATCGTACAGATTGCGTAGAGTTCCTCAAGGCTATACTGAGAGCCTCAGCATTTACAGTCAGGCACTGAAACGACAATTGGATTTGTTTGTTTTACCCGACGGTGTGGCGCTTATACAATATGTCGATGACATCTTGTTGGCTGCCGACACCCCTGAGCAATGTGAAGAATGCACTTTGTCCTTACTTACCTTTTTGGCATCCCACAATCACAAAGTATCGAAAAAGAAATTGCAATATTGTAGACCAAAGGTAACCTACTTAGGTCACCTTTTGTCTACGGAGGGGCGTGCACTTACACCAGATCGTATTCAAGCCATTTTAGACACACCAGTACCCTCCACGCAGAAAGAAGTTTGAGCCTTTTTGGGTCTCACCTCCTTTTGTAGACAGTGGATATTAGGGTTTTCATACATAGTTAAACCACTGTTAGGCTTGTTGACAAAGGATACTCCAGTTCCCCTTCCATGGACGGATGAATGGGAAAATGCTTTTCACCAATTACACCAGGCCCTTTGTTCAGCACCAGTGTTAGGTACCCCTGATTACACAAAGCCCTTTACATTGTATGTGCATGAGAGAGATGGATGCGCGTTATCAGTGTTAGTGCAGATGCACGGCGATAAGCAGCGCCCTTGTGCATACTTCTCGGCAGTACTTGATCCTGTTGCTCGAGCGTTGCCTGGGTGTTTTCGCTCGGTTGCGGCGACAGCTGTGTCAATATGCCAGAGTGAAGGGATAGTCTTATCTCATAAGCTGTTGGTGTTGGTCCCCCATGCTATTGATGCCCTTTTGAATCAGACGAAGACGCAGCATTTAACTAGTGCTCGCCTGACAGGATACGAGTTGACATTGCTGGCTCCTCATATAACTTTGAAGAGATGTGCAACGTTGAATCCAGCTACGTTGTTGCTCTTCCCAGCGACTCAGCCTGAGGCGCAAGAGACGCATGACTGTGTCTTTGTGACAGAGGAACAGACAAAGGGTCGTATTGATTTACAAGATACGTCCTTCACAGATGTGGATGGAGAGCTGTGGGTGGATGGGTCTTGTTTAAAGTTATCAGATGGAACCACTTCCGCAGCATATGCAATTACCACATTACACACGATAGTGGAGACAGACCGCATACCACAGAAATCAGCTCAGGCAGCAGAACTGATAGCGTTGATACGAGCTTGTGAGCTTAGTGCAGGATTATGTGTGAATGTTTACACAGACAGCCGCTATGCTTTCGGAGTAGCGCACAATTTCGGCCTGCTCTGGAAGGAAAGAGGCTTTTTGACATCACAAGGAACTCAGATCATGTATGGAGAATTAGTACAACAACTTTTGACCGCACTGACGCTCCCTAAGAGAATAGCTATAGTGAAATGTAGTGCACACAAGAAAGTGAAAGACAAAGTGGGACAAGGAAATGCTTTTGTAGATTGAGTGGCACGTGAAATTGCGATGCAGCCTGGCTCCACTTCGATGTATGTTGTGAAGTCACAAGCTGAACGGTGGCATGATGCTAGGGAGAAATGCAAAACACTGCTACTGAGAAAGAACGAGAGCAATGGTCCAAAGATGGAGAATTGGACGACGAGGGTTGTTGGAGGAATAAGCAGATGGATAGGTGGAAGTTACCTACCGCCTTTGTACAACCTATGGTTCAGATGGCACATGGGCTAGCACATGTTGGAGCTTCGGCAATTGTGAAATTGCTTACGCAAGTTTGGGAGCATCCAGAAATTGCTAGCACAGCTAAAAGAGTAGTACAGACCTGCATGATTTGCCTTAAATATAATCCAGGAAAAGGGACACGAACTCCAGCAGGAGGATTTGCAACACCCACTGCACCTTTTGAAGAACCACAAATGGATTATATTCAGCTGGAACGCTGCAATAATCTGAAGTACATCCTGGTTGTGGTTTGTGCATTCAGTAAATGGATTGAAGCATACCCTACTAAGGACAATGCTGCTATGACTACTGCTAAGGTGCTTTTGAAGTAATTTTTCCCTCGTTTTGGTGTTTGCAGATTGTTGTGGAGTGATAACGGGCCCCATTTTGTGGCGGACGTTATTAAGTATGTCCTGAAGGGATTAGGCATCGTGCAGAAGTTCCACGCAGTATTCCACCCACAATCAGCAGGATTGGTGGAAAAATACAATGGCACCTTGAAACTGAAAATTGCGAAAATACAGGCTTCCACTTCTCTGACTTGGCCAGACACTCTGCCTTTGGCGTTGTTGTCTATCAGATCGGTACCACACTCTCGGACGGGCTTAACGCCCTATGAAATAGTTTGTGGGCGGCCCATGAATATATGGGGGGTGCCCAAACCATGTTCAGTGTATGATGTACCTTGTGTTTTAATGAATGACTATTTGGCACAATTAACTGATAGCTTGGTTTCCATTCATCAACAGGTTCGAGAAGCACTCCCTGATCGGTCCACAGGAGAAGGTCACAATCAATGGTGATTTCGTCCTTGTAAAATCCTTTGAGAGGTCGAATAGTCTGGAGCCGAGATGGTGTGGCCCTGAACAGGTCCTCCTAGCCACAAGAACAGCAGTACGAGTGACGAATCGCAGGAACTGGATCCATTCTATCCACTGCCGGAAAGTGCAACCTGATCTGGTGGAACCTGCTGTGCTGACTGATCATCGAGATATCCTGACTATGGAGAGAGGCCGTGCTGTGGTACCTGGCGATTCTGAGGAGTTCTTCCCGGACCAGACAACGCCTGCATCGAGAAGATATAACCTGCGACCAAAGAAAGAATCTTCAATTGTATGAGAAGTTGTCAGAACGGTCCCTAGGTTTGTGAAACGGAGAGCCAATGAGGCAGGGGGGGGATCAGCCATGCATTAGAGTAGTGACACCTGTCTTGGCCCGATGGTGAAGAAAACAACGGCTACCTATGGGGTAAGAGTTCTGACAACACTTTAGTTTCAGGAAGATACTGTGTACATTTGCTCAAGATGGATAAAAGGAAGATTTTTGGTTCTGTTGGATTCATTTTTGTTATAGCAGTCATTGCTACAGTCATGTGGTTTGTTGAAGAAAAGGCTCCTGCCCGTGAACACTATGTTGTTTCTACTCCAGTCCCTGATGAGCACTTTTTCTATACACTCCCATATCAAGAGCTGAAACATCGACAGTCATATTTGAATAACACTTTCATTCAGATGTTGCATCACACCCACGTTGCTACAAATGCCACAGATTGCTGGATATGTGGGATGATGCCAGCGCATCAAAAGAAAGGGGGAACACCGTTCATACCACTTCCCTTTTCTCACAATGGCTCTTGTAGAGCATGGTACGCTTTGCTTTTTGCCACAAGGAAGCCCACAGTTGGACGATTGATTTTCAAACTGAATAAAGAATGTCATCAAGATAAAGACGGCTATCCATAAGCCAACGGAACTATATGGGAGTGGGAAGAGTATCGACCGGACAATGAATCAACACCTTATGTTTTTACGAACACTAGAGACACTGTTGGACAAGAGAAGTTCATGATTTCAGTGGCCCAAGCACAAGCTGATTTATGTGTACAAAGTGTATGCCATATTCCTGTAGGTGTTAGTGATTGTATTGTTGTATTGAACATTGATGGCCTGAATAACAGTACTTTCCTTGCTTCACATAACACCTATTTTGTATGTGGGAATAAGGGCTATTATCGATTACCAGCCAGATGGTCTGGAGTATGTTATGTATCGTTTTTATTGCCACCTGTATTTTTGGCACCTGCATCACATCATAAAGACTTGAAGTTGTTGAATAATGTAACTGTGAACAGATTTAAGTGGACTTTATCCATAGATGATGTTGATTAGACGGACACTAGTCTGCAGCAGTACATAGATTTCAATTTGGGACTGTTTTTCTTTGTGGGAGCTGCTCTGAATAGCAGAAAGATAAGGCGATTAACAAGAGTAGTGGAAGCTGTTACTAATCAAACTGCTGCAGCTCTTGGGAACCTTACTGAAGAGCTACAAATTACTAGGATTGCTGCGTTGCAGAACCGAATGGTTCTCGACGTTATGCTAGCAGATAGAGGTGGAGCTTGTCGAATTATCGGAAGTAGCTGTTTCGTGTTCATACCTGACCATACTCCTTCTGTGTATAAAGCCATTAACAAATTACACAAAATTGCAGCTGATATACAACAAGAAAATGGATCTTGGACATTCTCTGGGTGGTTCTGGACCCTGATTTCCACATGGTTTGGAAGGTTCTTACTGGGCTATGTATAATTGTTGCTATATTATTCACCTGTTGTGTATGTATTCAATGTAGCCCTATGATATGTTCGTTGTGTATCTCATTTTATATACCCAATAAACAAGCTGTTGCGGATGCTGCCCATAAGAAAGCTATAACTAGGGAGATAGCGGATATGATGGGCATCGATATAAACGATGAGCATCTAGATTATCCAAGAAAATCGAATGTCTTCAGCAAATGCTGAAAGGGTCGTCTGTTGTAAATAAAACAGCAATAATGTTAAGCATTTGCTGAAGACATGCTATTGGGTCTTCATTGTAGTTTTCCCGCTCATACTTGAGAGTACGGCCGGACTCCATCTTGTTTTCTGGCGTCCATCTTGTAAGCTACACTCTGCAATGCGCTCGCCACGAGGCAAGTCCTACCTCACTGACCGTCACCCCTGGAGTTTGCCCAGCAACAGGCTATAAATAGTTCCAGCTTGCCTAGCGCATGCTCAGTACATGTAACATCTGTTTCTGTTTAGAGGGGATTGGAATGTGCATTCGAGGGGCTTCATGAACCGTTAACTCCACCCATGTATTGATCATGTTTGAGAAATGTCCTTATATGGTTGTAAATCATGCTTTTGAACTGTAACCGCCCACTTATGAGCCCCTTCTTTGTGTATAAAAGGGGACCGCATGTTCGTGTTCTTTGTGCTACCTTGTACAATACTGTAGAGTGTTGTGTGGGCTGTAGTACCACCTTTAAAGGTTTATTAAACTATGTTTTTGTATTTCCAGTTTCCGTGACAATTTCTTATGTAGTCTGAGGACTTTGCGTACAGAAGGGCGAACCCTTTCGCACTAATGGGGCTTGCTGAGGCCTGTATTCATCATGGGGGGTGAATGAAGTTACGGGAAGAGAGGAGTGAGGGGACAAGAAATGAGGAAAGGATGCGCGCCTCGTAGTTAAGAAAGTGTGAAGGCTACAAGGGGGCAGATGACGGGGGCCGTGAGCAGGTCACAAACAGAGCGTGAAGAGGGTGGGCGGGAGGAGCATCTGTGAGAGGGGAGCGCGGAGAGAGGGGGGCACAGAGTTCAGGAAAGGGAGCATGAGATGGGTAGCGAATGAGTGGTCAGGGGAGAGTGACGGGAGGGGTGGAGAGAAGAGGAAGCAGGATGCGATGAGTACGTCAAGGTTGGGAGATCGGCGGAGTGACCAGTCTGGTAAGTAACGCCATCATTGTTCAGTCCAGCTATTGGGCAGGGGGAACGGAGTCCACCTGGGAAAATAAGTGGGGGGACGCTGTCCACCAGCGTGGTACCCCGACTCGAGCCCTGTTAGCAGGCCATGCGTTGTAAATCACTTAATCTCCCCCTGCCCATAAAAGGAAGGAGGAGGGCATTGAGGAACGTGCTGGTGCTCACGTAAGAGCTCCTTCACTATTTATAGGCATTGCATGGGGCCGAAGGATGCGGTTTTGCAATCCCTCAGTAATTAACACAGCCCCAGGGCGCTTGTAAAATGGAGAGAACAGTCTCTCTATTTGTGAGAAGTTCCCGGGCGGGACCCAGGTTTGATCTCTTCCGTAAGTCTAGAAAATGCCTGCTTCTTCTGTGTAAAACCCTGTGGGTATCTGTATCAAGAATGGTTCATATATATATATATATATATATATATATATATATATATATATTTGGGTCCGGGTCCAGATTGCCGCAAGCGGCGCTCAACAGCGGGTCCGCGCGAGTCGAACTTTGGAGTTTTTTCACACACACACACACACACCCACACACACACACACACACACACACACACACACATTACCTACTGGCGGTCGCCATTAGGTATATATAGTTAGGATTTTTTTGAACGGGGATTTCTGAAAATTCTATGTTGAATAACTTTGGCGTTGATGGATGGAATTGGCTGAAATTTTCAGGAAAATGGCACATTTTGTTTCTGAGCGTCCCCTGAAAGTTTGGGGGGTTTCGTCAAGCGGGGGCTGAGAAAAAAGGGGGGTCCCAAAACGTGTTTTTAACATTGAGTTTTCCATAGGGCGGTTGGACTCACTTTTAGCTCGAACGGCTGAATGGATTTCCACAAAACTTGGCAAAATTGTACGGACTGGTAGCCCGATGTGCCTTTGCTATGTCTCAAGATATATGCTCCAGTGGTTTTTACGAAAATTAACTTTGAAAAATATATATTGGGCTACATTGGGCTATATATATGTTAGAGCCCAAATGTAGCCCAATGTAGCCCAAAGATGGCCACCAGAGACAAAAAAAAACAAATGTAGCCCAAATATCAGCCAGATGTAGCCCAACTATAGCCCAGTGACAGAATGTTCCAGAGTGTTCTAAAGAACAACTAGAGCGCTAACAGTCTTACTTATGACAAAAGTATGGCACACCTGAAGTCATCTTGATTGGAATAAAGTGTTAACACTTAAAACATTTAATTTGCAAAGGAACAAAATGAGGGGTTTCATTTTGCCATAGAAATGTTATATATATATATAGTTAGGATTTTTTTGAATAGGGATTTCTGAAAATTCTATGTTGAATAACTTTGGCGTTGATGGACGGAATTGGCTGAAATTTTCAGGAAACTGGCACATTTAGTTTCTGAGTTTCCCCTGAAAGTTTGGGGGGGTTTTGTAAAGCGGGGGCCAAAAAAAAGGGGGGGTCCCAAAACGTGTTTTTAACATTGAGTTTTCCATAGGGCGGTTAGACTCACTTTTAGCTCGAACGGCTGAATGGATTTCTATGAAACTTGGCAAAATTGTAGAGACTGTGTGCCCGATGTGCCTTTGCTAGGTCTCAAAATATGTGCTCCAGTGGATTTTGAGAAATTAACTTTAAAAAAAATATATATATCTGTGACAGCGTCCCCGTTAGCGCCCCGGTTCGCGTACCAGACGCGTAACGGAACTTCGCGAGCAGAAGCGGATTGGCTCTCTGGTGACTCTCAACATTCTAAACAGTCCGGAGCGGCCGTCATCTTGTCTCTCGGTAGGATCAAGAGACAAGAGGTGGAAATAAACAAAGGGAGAAATGAATGAAAGGGGCAAGGTAGACCCCTCCTGACCCCCTAGGATTGATGTGGGGGCTATTAAAGGGCCCAGCGGGGCAAAAAAATAAAAGACATTTTTTTCGATTTTTCGCAGTGGAAGCGCTACCCGGTACGCGAACCGGGTAGCTCACCGGTACCGTAACGGGAGTCCGCCATCTTGTGTTTCGGACAAATTTAGTCACAAGATGGAGGATAAACAATGTTGGGAATGGGTATAAGGGGGCACGGGAGACATATCCTGACCCCCTAGGTTTTCTGAGGGTGGCTGAGGAGGCCCATATATGTAAAAAAAAAACCCTTTTTTTTCAAATTTTCGCACGGTTAGCGCCCGGTCCGCGCACCGGGTAGCGTTCCGGAAAGCGTAACAAGGGGAAAACCAAGGGAAATAATAAAATAATATTTTAGAGTGCTTTGAGGTAGGGTAGCTCTGAATAGAGCTGTTGTGTTGTGTGGGTGATGTAAGTACCAACATGTAGGTACCAATGAAGAGTCTAAAATTCAATGTACACCGTCTCCTCTGTAGATATTTTGTATGTTCTAATATGAGTTATTTAAATGTAAATGTGTGGAAAAGCACATCATGCTTTAAAGCAATTGTATTTTTGAACTGATTGTTCTTTCCTCTTAGTCCTCCTCTTTGTTTTTTTTCCCCACACTCTTCTTCAGCATGATAGTTGATAAATTCGTTCCCTCAAAAAATTTATATACATAAAAAAATTATATTAAATACATATAAAATATATTATTCCTTTAAAAGAAGAATACATTTTACAGCTTTTGATATTTGCTATTAAAAAACCATTGAAATTCACTGAAAAAACCATAGGTTATAGACCATATATAGTTAGGAATTAGTATTTACAAAACCTTGAAAATTCACTGAAAAAACCATAGGTTATAGACCATATATAGTTAGGAATTAGCATTTACAAAACCTTATTTTACTCACACAAAACCATTGAAATTCGCATATATAGTTAGTTGCACTAACTATATATCGCGCACCCGCAATCCACTGCTGATCATGTCACATATTACATCATTCATGACATGGTCAGTGACATCACTGATGACATCACTGATGACATCTCAAATGACATCACTGATGGCATCACTGATGACAACATCCAGTGACTGTATGTTTCTGTAAAGCTAAAATATGTCTTACATATTGAAGAATGAGTGGATGTATAAGTGTCTGGATGAAGGATTTTGTAGGTGCATGACTGACTGTATGAGTGAGTGATTGAATGTGTCTCACTGAGTGCATGGGTTAGTGACTAAACTGTCTTAATTTATGCATCATTATGTCTGTTGTTCTGTAAACTGCTGCATGTGTTGATCAGTAGCTATATGAGTAACTATATGGGTTATTGATTGGTTGCCCAAGTATTTGTATGGGAGACTGAGTGTGTGTGTGGGTGGCTGGGAGGTGTATGACTCTGTGCATAGATGTGTGAGCAGTTGATTCACTAGATGTATGGGTTCAAAAGTGCATGTGGAAACAGCTGTATGGGCGGTTGACTGTGTGCATGAGTGTATTGGTGAGTGAATAGATATCTCAGTGCTACATGTCAAAGTAAGTACATATGTAAAACACAGTACATGTGAGAGTTGACATATATAAATAACTGTGCATAAGAGCCAGTGAATGTGTGAGTGGCTGTATGGATCATTGTGAACTTGTATCAGGGATTGTATAAGAGAGTAAATATGTGTTAGTATATGTTTGAATAAGTAAGGTGTGTATAATTGTATAGTTGAGGAAATGGAGGTGTGATTGATTCTTTGCATGACTGACTAGGTGTGTGAGTAACTCCATGGATGAGTGACAGTCTGTGAGTGTCTGTTTACACTGAGTGTATCTAAGGTTATATTAGAGTCTGAAGAGGTTCATCGTATTATCACATGAATGATGTCATCAGTGATGTGATCAGTAATGTCAAATGAGATGTCATCAGTGATGTCATCAGTGATGTCATTTGAGATGTCATCAGTGATGTCATTTGAGATGTCATCAGTGATGTCATCAGTGATGTCATTTGAGATGTCATCAGTGATGTCATCAGTGATGTCACTGACCATGTCATGAATGATGTAATATGTGACATGATCAGCAGTGGATTGCGGGTGCGCGATATATAGTTAGTGCAACTAACTATATATGCGAATTTCAATGGTTTTGTGTGAGTAAAATAAGGTTTTGTAAATGCTAATTCCTAACTATATATGGTCTATAACCTATGTTTTTTCAGTGAATATATATATATATATATATATATATATATATATATATATATATTTATTTATTTATATATAAATATATATATAAATATACATATATATATATATATATATATATATATATATATTCACTGAAAAAACCATAGGTTATAGACCATATATAGTTAGGAATTAGCATTTACAAAACCTTATTTTACTCGCACAAAACCATTGAAATTCCATATATAGTTAGTTGCACTAACTATATATCGCGCACCCGCAATCCACTGCTGATGATGTCACATATTACATCATTCATGACATGGTCAGTGACATCACTGATGACATCACTGATGACATCTCAAATGACATCACTGATGACATCACTGAAAACATCTCATTTGACATGACTGATAACATCACTGATGATATCATTCATGTGATAATACCATGAACCTCTTCAGACTCTAATATAACCTTAGATACAATCAGTGTAAACAGACAGTCACAGACTGTCACTCATCCATGGAGTTACTCACACACCTAGTCAGTTATGCCAAAAATCAATCACACCTCCATTTTCTCAACTATACAGTTATACACACCTTACTTATTCAAACATATACTAACACATATTTACTTTACTCTCTTATACAATCTCTGATACATGTTCACAATGATCCATACAGCCACTCACACATTCACTGGCTCTTATGCACAGTTATTTATAGATGTCAACTCTCACATGTACTGTGTTTTACATATGTACTTATTTTGACATGTAGCACTGAGATATCCATTCACTCACTAATACACTCATGCACAGTCAACCGCCCATACAGCTGTTTGCACATGCACTTTTGAATCTATACATATAGTGAATCAACTACTCACACATCTATGTACAGAGTCACACACCTTCCAGCCACCCATACACACACACTCAGTTTCCCATACAAATACTTGGACAACCAATCAACCCATACAGTTACTCATATAGCTACTGATCAACATATGCAGCAGTTTGTAGAACAACAGATATAATGATGCACAAATTAAAACAGTTTAGTCACTAACCCATGCACTCAGTGAGACACATTTAATCACTCACTCAATCAGTCAGTCATGCACCTACTAAATCCTTCATCCAGACACTTATACATCCACTCATTCTTCAAAATATAAGACATATTTTAACTTTACAGAAACATACAGTCACTGGATGTTGTCATCAGTGATGTCATCAGTGATGTCATTTGAGATGTCATCAGTGATGTCATCAGTGATGTCACTGACCATGTCATGAATGATGTAATATGTGACATCATCAGCAGTGGATTGCGGTGTGCGCGATATATAGTTAGTGCAACTAACTATATATGGAATTTCAATGGTTTTGTGCGAGTAAAATAAGGTTTTGTAAATGCTAATTCCTAACTATATATGGTCTATAACCTATGGTTTTTTCAGTGAATTTTCAAGGTTTTGTAAATGCTAATTCCTAACTATATATAGTCTATAACCTGTGGTTTTTTCATTGAATTTCATTGGTTTTTTAAAAGCTAATATCTGTAGCTGTAAAATATACTCTTTATTACGTGACGTATCACGTAGCCACGTGAGACGCCTCATGACGCGTCGCCTCTGCAGCGCAAACCAAACCCGTAACGTAAGCGCGCCGGAGCACGCTTACAGATATATATATTTTTTTAACCTTAATTAGACAAAATCCACACATGCACATATCTTGAGGCCTTGCAAAGGCACATCAAACAAACAATCCCTACCGCTCTGGACTGTTTAGAATGTTGACAGACACCGGAGAGCCAATCAGCTCCGCTTCGCAAAGTTCCGATACGCGAAAAGTTCGCGAACCGGAGCGCTACCCGGAGCGCTGTTACAGATATAGCTGCCCGGTTAGCTGCCGGTTAGCTGCCTGGTTAGCTGCCCGGTTAGCTGCCCGGTTCGCGTACCAAGACGCGTCTCTACGGCGAAAAAATCGAATCTTTTTTTTTTTTTTTTTTAGCTTAGCTGCCGGTTAGCTGCCTGGTTAGCTGCCCGGTTAGCTGCCCGGTTAGCTGCCCGGTTAGCTGCCCGGTTAGCGTACCAAGACGCGTCTCTACGGCGAAAAAAAATCGATTTTTTTTTTTTTGCCCCGCGTGGCTCTATAATATCCCCCTCATCAATCCTAGGGGGTCAGGAGGGGTCTACCTTGCCCCCTTTCCTTCATTTCCCCCTTCGTTTTTCACCACATCTTGTCTCTCGAGAGACAAGATGGCAGCCGCTCCGGACTGTTTACAATGTTGACAGCCAATCAGCTACTCCTCCGACTCACGTTACGCTGCCGGTTAGCTGCCCGGTTAGCTGCCCGGTTAGCTGCCCGGTTCGCGAACCAAGACGCGTCTTTACGGCGAAAAAATCGGATTTTTTTTTTTTGCCCCGCGTGGCTCTATAATATCCCCCTCATCAATCCTAGGGGGTCAGGAGGGGTCTACCTTGCCCCCTTTCCTTCATTTCCCCCTTCGTTTTTCACCACATCTTGTCTCTCGAGAGACAAGATGGCAGCCGCTCCGGACTGTTTACAATGTTGACAGCCAATCAGCTACTCCTCCGACTCACGTTACGCTGCCGGTTAGCTGCCCGGTTAGCTGCCCGGTTAGCTGCCCGGTTCGCGAACCAAGACGCGTCTTTACGGCGAAAAAATCGGATTTTTTTTTTTTGCCCCGCGTGGCTCTATAATATCCCCCTCATCAATCCTAGGGGGTCAGAAGGGGTCTACATTGCCCCCTTTCCTACATTTCCCCCTTTGTTTTGGCCTCCTCTTGTCTCTCGATCCTACCGAGAGACAAGATGGCGGCCGCTACGGACTGTTTAGAATGTTGACAGACACCGGAGAGCCAATCAGCTTCGCATCGCAAAGTTCCGATACGCGAAAAGTTCGCGAACCGGATCGCTGCCCGGAGCGCTGTTACAGATATATATCTTGATTTAAACGTTAATTTCTCAAAATCCACTGAAGCACATATATTGAGACCTAGCAAAGGCACATCGGGCTAACAGTCCCTACAATTTTGCCAAGTTTCGTGTAAATCCATTCAGCCGTTCGGGCTAAAAGTGAGTCCAACCGCCCTATGGAAATTAACATGGGAAAATCGCGTTTTGGGACCCCCCTTTTTTCTCAGCCCCCCCTTGACGAACCCCCCCCAAATTTCCAGGAGCTGCTCAGAAACAAAATGTGCCATTTTCCTGAAAATTTCAGCCGATTCCGTCCACAAACGCCAAAGTTATTAGGCATAGAATTTTCAAAAGTCCCATAGAGAAAAAATCCTAACTATATATACCTACTGGCTATCGCCAGTAGGTAATATATATATATATATATATATATATATATATATATTTCAACAATTTGGTTCCCAGTGCACTTCCGTATGGCGCTGCTTGTAGGTGCGTAGCTTTTTGCGGTTGAACCTCACCGCTCTTTATTCCAACAACGTATTCCACAGAAGACAAAGTATTCCACAGAAGACAAAAAAAGCCGCCACTCCAGCCACTCGAGTTTGTTGAGACACACTTAATTTGTTCTTTAATCCATTGACAGCAGATTCACAGCACAAACCAACACGTTTTGGTAGCTCTCCACTACCTTGATCACGGTTGCTCAAACACTGTTTGCTGATTGTGATTTAAAACCGGGAGTGGGCGGGAACTCACTGTTTGCTGATTGTGATTTAAAACCGGGAGTGGGCGGGAACTCCCGGTGTTAAATCACAATCAGCAAACAGTGTTTGAGCAACCGTGATCAAGGTAGTGGGGAGCTACCGAAACGCGTTGGTTTGTGCTGTGAATCTGCTGTCAATGGATTAAAGAATAAATTAAGTGTGTCTCAACAAACTCGAGTGGGTGGAGTGGCGGATTTTTTTGTCTTCTGTGGAATACTTTGTCTTCTGTGGAATACGTTGTTGGAATATATATATATATGTATATATATATATGCAACAACTCGATTCCACAAGCCGTTGCACCACCATTTCGTCGCGGGTGCCACCTTGCGCACAGTGGAGTGCGCTGCAAATTACTCACACACAGTCCATGCTTTTCGTCGAACCACAAATAAGGTGCACTCATAAAGCAATCTGGGGTCCCAAGTGCGGAATTTCAAGGTAAAAATTTATTCCATTAATTCATTAGTTATTTGCTGCAGGAAACAAATCGACAAACACGTTTCGGCGTTTACCGCCTTCGTCAGTGTCAATTCATTATTTACATTGTGTGAGTTTAAATAAAGTTGTGCTCAGACAAAAACAACAGAAATAGAAAGTGTCTTAGTGTAAAGTAAACAAACATTTCTGTGGCGCCCATTTTAGAGTGTCTTGGTTGACAGTGTTTCAGAGTGAATTGTTTATAATTCATTTTACGAATTAAACCTCATTCGTAAATCAATTCTTTTCTACAAATAGATTATCTCATACTTGTTTTGATAATGTTATCATTAGTTTGACAAAATGAATATAAATCACCCAGAAACGAACAATTATTATATACCATATTATGTCGTATTTTTCAAAGATTTCATAACTACATGCCGCCACACCTTTAATAGTGCCCTGAATGGGCTCTCGAAGCAGCCATATTCTAGTACTATTTACATATTTTCACATCTTTTTGGTCCTGTGGTCATTTCATACATTGGGAATTCTGTTTTTTAGTTGTTAAAATTTCCATCATCATTACTTGATTTATACTTGACGGCTTATTTAACAGTAAAGATTTAGAATTTTGTCTCAGCCTACATGAATCCACATCTCTTCTTCATTATTAAGCCCTCTTGGAGTCTTTGTCTGTAATTTGATTATATACTTCGACTCCAATGTTCTTAACCTTCTGACCATATTTCCACCCTCTCTCTCTTCTCAATTTGATCTAAGCAGAAGAACTTGAGGAGGCTGCTATTGCTCTGATGTTCTGCCTCGAAGTGTCGAGCTACAGGGTAATTAGGATCCTTATTACTGATTGCCCTCAGATGTTCTAATATGCGTTTTTTGGTGGGATGAATAGTGCTCCCCACATATTGTTTTCCGCATGGGCATGTTAAGCAATAGACAGTATGGTCTGAATTACAATTGAGGAGCTTAGAAATGGGGGTCTTCGTTCTGTTTCCAGGGATTTGATATTCTTTCACCTTATGACTGTTTCTACAGGCCTTGCATTTCATACAAGGGAAGAACCCTTTAATCGGAGGTTTGACTTTCTTTTTGGATTCGAAGTGGCTGTTAACTAGATGATCTTTCAAAGCATTCCCCTTTCTGTATGTGACCAATGGTCTATCGGGCAATAGTTTCCCCACAACATTGTCAGTTTTCAGTATTTTCCAGTTCTTTTTCATGATTTGGAAAATCTCAAATGATTTATCATTGAAACTAGTGATAACTCTGCTTCCCAAAAAAGTGATGAATTAAGACAGGCTATGAAAAAACGACTTGTCGAATATGAAACGACAATTAAGACAAGAAAACAGACAAAATTTCTACATGATGAGCGTGACTATGCGAATGGTCAGATCCTTCCATTCGCTAGAAAGTATGATCCACCTAGAAAGGAGCTCAGAGTGGGAAAACAGAAAACCCCAACACAACTAAGCACCTCAGAATCGGAGGTTGAAGTATCTGATGGAGAACAAAACGAAACAACGGGGGGAACATACTGAATATGATGCAGCAAATGACTAATGACTTAATGGAATGAATCTTTACCTTGAAATTCCTCACTTGGGACCCGAGATTGCTTTATTTTGCGGATTTGCAAATTCGCAATCCGCAAAATTCACGAATTCGTGCGAATTTGTGGATTTTTTATTTTTGCGTGTTTGCGGGAGTTCGCGGGTGTTCGCGGGGAACTTTGCGTGTTCTCGGGTTTTTTTTGCCTGGTTCATCACTGCCACCCTCTCGTTTTTTATGCCCTTCTGCCCTCTGTACCACTTGTTTTTGTGCCTTTCTGCCCTCTGCCCCACTCTTGTTAGTGCCCTTTTGCCCTCTACCCCACTGGTTTCTGTGCCCTTCTGCCCTCTGCCTAACTCATGCCCTCTGTCCCACTTTGTGCCCTTCTGCCCTCAGCCATAAGTCAGCTTCAACAGGAAGCACTAATAGATAAAGTAAAGCAGGTGCTTGAGTTGAAGGTCAAATTAAGTTACACAGTCATTAATCACCCCAAGTTTGGGGTGATTAATGATTGTGTACTGAATTTGAGCTCCAACTCTAGCACCTGCTTTACTTTATCTATTAGTGCTTCCTGTTGAAACTGACTTTTGTAACTATTTTAGAGGCTCTGGCAGCTTGCCGGTGCCATTCTAAAATAGTTACAAAAAGTCAGCTTGAACTTTTGACCCAATCCGTTCCGCTCGTGGATTTTGCGGGAAATTCGCGAATCTCGCGGATTGCAAATTTACTGAAAATCTGCAAAATCCGCGAGTGGAACGGATTTTCCGCCCATGCTTATTTTACACAGAAGCGGCAGACTCTTCCTCCCAAGGTAAAACTTGTTTCTCCTGCATACCAGCCCTGATTAGTCTTTAGCGGCATCCTAGTTCTCAGCATAAGCCTGAGACAATGGATTGCTTGACCTTTTTTGCAATCTCTCTTCATTCCTTGCATTCACTGTCTTCTCAATGGTTCTCTCCATCCCTCTCTCATAGCTTTCTGTTTCTTAGTATTTCTTGATGTCCAAATCACTCTCTCTCTTTCTCACTTTCCCACTCTCTCTCTGATTTTTATTCTCTTGCTATCATTTTCCTTCTCTATTTTTCATCTTCCTCTCTTATAGACACTCTGCTTCTTTTTCACAGACTGTTACCTTATGATAAACTCACCTTTCTCTCTTTCTCTTGCTGTCACACCATCTTTCTATGTTAATCGCTCCATAGTAATCACAGACGCCTCACTAATATCAGTGACACTTCTTTTACACTCATCTCCTGTCTCCGTATCTTTCTGTTTTTAGGTTTTGTCTGCACAGCGCTTTCTAAATCTCTTGTTAAGAAACAAATCTTAAAAGGGGCTTAGAGGCATCCCATTACTTACCTTTACTGACCATTGGTTGGCTCCCACGTCACACTAGTTTAGTTGGTTCCCATTAGTCAGGGCCCAAAAGTTGTCAGAACTCCTCCAAACACCTAATATTGTTATATTTTACTACTATACAGGCCATCACAATTGCAGTTACCTTGCTTTTATAAGGGACTTGATGTGAATGATGCTGCAGGTGCATTGGCACTGGGGCCAAAAGCTCTAGGGACCCCACTAAACACAGAATATTCCTATATTTAACTACAACGCAGGCAGTTGCAAGTGCCTTACAGGCACCAGGGTCTTGATTTAAATGGTGCAGCAGGTGCAGTGGCACCAGAGCCCAAAGCTCTAATAACTTCTTTAAAAACCAAATATTATTAGATTTTACTACTAAACAGGCAGTCACTAGTGTAGTTACCTTGCAGGCAATGGGGTCATGATTTGAATGGTGCAGCAGGTGCAGTGGTACCGGGGCCAAAAGTTGTCATAACTCCTTTAAACACCAAATATTGCTATAATTAAATACTTAACAGGCAGTCACAAATGCAGTTATCTTGCAGGCATTAGGGGCATGAATTGAATGGTGCAGTAAGTGCAGTGGCGCCGGCCCAAAAAGTTGTCAGAACTCCTCTAAATACATATTATCGCTGTTGCATCAATTAATTCTATTATTTCCCTCTTTCATTTAAATTATCAAAATGTCGCTTATACTTACT
Source organism: Lissotriton vulgaris (assembly GCF_964263255.1). Taxonomy (NCBI): domain Eukaryota; kingdom Metazoa; phylum Chordata; class Amphibia; order Caudata; family Salamandridae; genus Lissotriton; species Lissotriton vulgaris. The sequence continues at coordinate 510,265,039 of NC_141689.1, forward strand.
TGCACTATATCACTAGTAACAGTGCAATATATTGATTTTTTGTACATAAACAAGTCATAACACTTTAACAGACTTTCTGTAACTTATATTGTACAACTACTCAGCAAGCTACAACTTACAACAAATACAGCTTACTATTAATCACATAGGTGCAACCTAAAGCATTTACCAATGCTTGTTTCCACTGTATAGGGGATTCCCTTTGTTCTCTAGAAAGGTTTAGGTGGAGTCAAACTGCATGTTGGTGGAAGCCGTTGTAGAATAAATCGAATTTCACTGAAGAAACGATTATGGTATGCACAGAGAGAAGATGTATGAAATAAAAAGAAGTCCAGAATACTAAGATTCATTAGTGAAACTGGGCACAACAAAATAGCAGTAACACTGAGGTGATGAAACTAGAAAAAAACGACATTTGAAGAATGTATTGTTAAGAGCTGGGATGTATATTTCCCTTCTGATAGAATGGAAAGAATGGACGCCTGGGACCAAAACAGGGCTTGGAGCGCAGAGGAACAGATGCTCCCGGTAGAAGCGAGTACACCAAGGCGTGGCTGACTAACCACTCAGTGTAAGCTCGCCCACAGGGAAGGACACGGCAGCGCCAAACCCCCTGCCCCTCGCGCTGCCCAGCCCCCCCGCGTTACCTATGACGCCGCCACCCTCCTAGCCCTTAACCCCGGCCGCGCCCCCAACTGCGTCCAAGCCGCTCCTGGACGCACCCATGGACCTTTCTCCTGCTACTCCTGCAAATTCAGCGGCACCGACAACATCTCCGCTAAGACCACACCACAGATTCACGACCCCAACCACCTACAATGCATCCTTCTCAACACACGATCAGTCCACAGGCACGCCATCGACCTATGGAATCTACTAGACACCATCTCTCCGGACATCGCCTTCCTTACGGAAACATGGATGAATGCTTCCTCAGCACCAGACATCACCATTGCCATCCCTGATGAATATAAGATCACACGCAAGGACCGCACCAGCCACACAGGAGGAGGAATAGCTATAGTCCATAAGAAATCTATCCGCATATCAACCAGCTCTGACGCCAACCTCGCCAATTCCGAACACCTTCACTTCCAGGTCCACATCGACCCCAAGACCACACTCAGAGGCACCCTCCTTTACAGGCCACCAGGACCCCGCGCAAAATTCGGTGAAGACATCACGGACTTCATCACTCCACACGCGCTCCCCTCCAAAGAATACATCCTTCTGGGAGACCTCAACTTTCACTTCGATAAGATCAACGACCGCAACACTGCCACCCTCGTGGACAACCTCACCAACCTCGGACTTAAACAACTGGTCACTTCCCCCGCCCACATCGCAGGTCACACACTCGACCCCATCTTCACCTCCAGCAACCATGTCTCCTTCAGCCACACTACGGACCTCATCTGGACTGACCACAGATGCGTTCACTTCACCTACAACAAACCTAAACCCAGCATCCACCTCCAACCTACCTTGAAAAGGAACTGGAACAAAATCACCACGGACCAAATTTCCGCATCGCTCTTTCAACACACCCCAGCCCCCTCCTCCAACGCTAACGAAGCCGCCGCTAATCTCACCCTATGGTTATCCAACACCGCTGACACCTTAGCACCTCTGAAAAAACATCTAAACAAACCTGGCAGCAAGAAGGCCTCATGGTTCAACGATGATCTCAAGAAGTCCAAGAAACTCTGCCGCTCCCTTGAAAAGGCCTGGAAAAAAGACCCAACCACCAGCACCAAGGACGCCTTCAAAAACGCCACCCGCACTCACCACCAACTAATCCGAAAAGCCAAGAAAGCAGCATTCAAGGATCGACTCGACAACAACGCTCACAACAGCAAGGAACTTTTCAACATCGTCAAGGAATTCTCCAATCCCTCGGCCAACTCCAACGACATCACCCCCTCTCAAACCCTCTGCGACTCCCTAGCCTCTTTTTTCCACAACAAGATTGCAGACATCCACAACAGCTTTGACAACCAACCCGGAAACCAACCCACCCTACCGTCTGGTGTCCATCCTCCCCCCGTGAACACCCTTAACGACTGGAAGCCAATCTCCACTGAGGACACCATCCGCCTGATGAACTCCATCCACTCAGGATCCCCCACAGACCCATGCCCTCACCACATCTTCAACAAAGCAGACTCCGTCATAGCACCGCACCTCCGAGACGTCATCAACTGCTCCTTCAACTCCGCTACCTTCCCTGAAGACTGGAAACACGCTGAACTCACCGCCCTTCTGAAAAAACCAACAGCGGACCCCACCGAACTCAAAAATTACCGCCCCATTTCGCTTCTTCCATTCCCGGCCAAAGTCATCGAGAAAGCCGTCAACAACCAGCTCGCCGCCTTCCTCGAAGCCAACAAATCCCTCGACCCCTCACAATCTGGCTTCCGAGCAAAACATAGTACCGAGACCGCCCTCATCGCAGCAACAGATGACATTCGAACTCTACTGGACAATGGAGACACAGTCGCCCTCATCCTCCTCGATCTCTCTGCAGCATTCGACACAGTCTGCCACAGCACCCTTCTACAACGCCTCAATAACATCGGAATCCAAGGAAAAGCACTGGAATGGATCACCTCGTTCCTCACCGGTAGAACCCAGAGAGTCCGCCTTCCTCCATTCAAGTCCGAGGCCTCTGAAGTCATCTGCGGCGTACCTCAAGGATCCTCACTCAGTCCCACCCTCTTCAACGTATACATGAGCCCCCTCGCGGCCATCGCACGCCAACACAACCTCAACATCATCTCTTATGCGGACGACACTCAACTGATCCTTTCACTCACCAATGACCCCGGCGCCGCCAAAGCTAACCTGCACGAAGGAATGAAAGAAGTCGCCGAATGGATGAAACAAAGCCGTCTGAAACTGAACTCAGACAAAACAGAAGTCCTCATCCTAGGCACATCCCCCTCTGCTTGGGACGACTCCTGGTGGCCGGAAGCCCTCGGAAAAGCACCCATCCCGACAGACCACGCACGGAACCTTGGCGTCATTCTGGACTCTTCACTCTCAATGAACAAACAAGTCAACGCCGTATCCTCTTCCTGCTTCAACATTCTTCGCATGCTCAGAAAAACATTTCGCTGGATCCCCTCCGAAACTAGGAAAACAGTCACCCACGCCCTGGTCACGAGCCACTGGACTACGGAAACACCCTCTACGCAGGTACCACCGCCAAACTCCAGAAGAAACTCCAACGAATCCAAAACGCCTCAGCCAGGCTCATACTAGACATCCCACGCAACGAACACATCTCTGGCCACCTTAAAGACCTCCACTGGCTACCCGTCAATAAGAGGATCACTTTCCGACTGCTCACCCACGCACACAAATCACTTTACGACATCGGACCAGACTGCCTCAACTCTCGACTGTCCTTCTACACCCCCTCCCGCCAACTACGCTCTTCCGACCAAGCCCTCGCCACTATACCTCGCATCAACAAGACCACCATGGGAGGCAGATCCTTTTCTTACCTGGCTGCTAAAACATGGAACTCACTCCCCGCTTACCTCCGCCTCACCCAGAACCACCTAGCGTTCAGAAAGCAGCTTAAAACGTGGATATTTGACAAATAATCCTCCTCCTCCTCCTAAGCGCCTTGAAACCCTCTGGGTATGTAGTGCGCTATACAAATTTTATGACTTGACTTGACTTGACTTGTTGGTTTTGAAAATAGCTAAAATTAATAGCTGTGTCATTTACAATGCCAATAGTCATAACTTTCGCAAATGTGACACCTATAGCATTTGTAATGCAACATGTTTTGTATTTACGTGACTTAGCTGTATTGATATTACAAATTACAATGGCTTTTAATTTTTTTTATATAATTAATACTTAAATAAAAGGGATTTTAATTTATAATGGCAATAGCTTAAACTTTTGTAAATAACTTTTGTGAAGATTATGTTCAGTGTATTTTATTGTGACGAAAATCCAAGAACAGATGTGAAATATTAACATCTTTTTGTGACATTTGTATAATAAAGTTTGAAACATTGAGAGAACATATTTGAACCAGTTGTTGTTGAATGATTGTGCAGATTGATGCTGGGGTGGAAATGTACTATAAAAACACGCTCAGAGCATGCCATCATATAACACACTTTGGGCCAGATGTAGGTAAGTAACATTTACCGAATCTTAATTACCGAAAATTACCGAATTTTACCGATTCGGTAATTAAGATTCGGTAAATGTGAGGGGTTGGTATGTAGGGAATCCAGATGTTCCCTTTTACCGAATCGGTAAAATTCGGTATTTACCGATTCGGTAAATACCGACCGGTAATGCCCCATTCATTCCTATGGGCTTTGAAGCCCATAGGAATGAATGGGGCATTACCGGTCGGTATTTACCGAATCGGTAAATACCGATTCTGACAAGGGTGCAGGGGGTGTCACTTTGACACCCTCTAGCACCCCCAAAAAAGCTTCGGGGGCCATGTGGCAGGCATACCTGCCCTAAGGGCAGGTCTACCTGTCATATGGCACAGGTGTGCATGCACACATGTGCATGCACACCAGAATCGGTATTTTACCATCAAATAATATTTGATGGTAAAATACCGATTCTGTAATGCTTGTGGGACTCAGAAGAGTCCCACCTACATATCAATTTTACCGAATCGGAAAAAATACCGATTCGGTATTTTACAGAATCGGTAAATTTACCGATCGGTAAATTTACCGATTCTGTAAAATACAGGGCCCTACATCTCAAATTGCATTTACCGGTCGGTAACGGCCGAATTCGGCCGTTACCGACCGGTAAATGCCTACCTACATCTGGCCCTTTGTGATGTGCTGTAGTGTAGGTGTGCTGCGTGTCTGCTTGCGGTTGCATGTGTGTGTTGCAGCATAGATAAACAGCAACCGTTACTGTTTATCTATGGAATCATATGTCTGTATTTTGTGTTTTCTCTGTTTGTGTCTCTGTTTGTTGTCTGTGCGTGAGTGCTTTTGTGCTTGTGTGCACGTTATGTCAATTGTTACATGTATCTGTCTGTCTTTGCTTTTTTTTTTATATCTGTACATGTCTGAATTAGCTGATATGTGCGTGAGTGCTTGTGCTGGTAACAGTAAAGAATGTAACTGCATGAACGTGTGGGTTTGTGCTTGTGTGTGTGCGTATTGGGGTAACTGTGCATGGTGTGGGTTGCATGTTAGCATCTGTATGACTGTATGTATTTATAATTGCCTGTGTGTGACAAGTCGTTGTGTGTGCATGCATTTTACTTGTCTGTGTGTGTCGGTGAATTTGTGTTTAAAGATTTGTGGCTTTGAGTTCCTGCCATGTTTAGAGCAAACCGCAATGATAGAGAAAGAGCGGGAGTGGGGGCTGGAGGAGGAGGACAGGTTGGGGGCAGAGAGGCGGTGAGCGCGTGTGGGCGGTGGAATGAGCAAGAGAGAGAGTCAGGAAGGGAGAGGAGAGGAGAGGGTGAATGGGAGTCAGAGAGAGCTGGGGGAGGCAGGGGTGCGTGGGAGAGACGGAGAGCTAGAGAGAGCAAGGGGGAGGAGGGAATATATAATTTAGCTGCATTCATAAAACCCTATGCAGCTTTTACCAGCGCAGCGCTATAAAAGTAACGGAATGATTGCAATTCTATGGTTCCTGAAAATAAGGAGGGAAATAATTGCCTGCGACGAAGGAAGCAGCGGTCTTTTCATTGGACGCGGTGAATAGGTGTCAGGGGCACGTCAGGCGCGACCCTGGGCAGCGGCACCTGGCGAAGGGGGGCGGGGGCGCGCGTGAGTCGAGCGCCTTCAAGGCTGAACTTAAAGCGCGGCTTTGTGCTGGCTATATTGAGAGGCGCCATAACGGAAGATTCCAGGGCCCGCAGTGGTGGCGTTTCTTGCTAATGCTGCGCTGATTTGAAGCCTCGAGCACACGATTCACTGCTCACCTGTTCCCCAGCAGCCTGACCTGCACGAGCTCAGGACACATCCTAAAACACCCACCTGTTTACTCAGAACCACAGCGCAAGGCATCCCTGTACCCCAACATCCCAAATTACCAGGTTTCAGAAGCCAACCCAATATGCACGAACCCCAATGCATAGAACTTCTACAGCATAGGCAAACTAGCAACCGGAAGTTCGGCAGCGTGAAGCCGGTCGTGGGGCGGGACTTCCGCCTTCTGCGTGAAGCCCGCATCCACGGAGTGCCAGAGAGCAGCATTGGTGACGCCAGGCTCCCATGCCTGAGGGATAGCCCCGCAGTGGCTGCAGAATTCAGGAGTGGCGGCGATGCGGTGAGTGGGGCTTAGTTGTAAAGGGGGCGGGGTGTGTGTGTGTGCAGGGGGGAGTAGGGGGCGGCCGCGTGTGTATGCGTGCGTGTCTGTGTGTGTGCCTGTCTGTATGTGTGTGTGTGTGTGTGTGTGCAGGGGGTGTGGGGGGGCGGCAGCGTGTGTATGTGTGCGCGTGCTTGTGTGTGTGTGTGCAGGGGGGTGGGGCTGGCTGTGTGTGTGTGTGTGCACCGTTAGTGCATGCGAGCCAAGCAAAAGCAGGGGCTGTGTGTGCGTCTGCGCAAGCGCGTCTCAGAGGCGCGCTCCCGCGGTCAAAACTGAGAATGGAAAAGCGCGCGTCTGACTCGTGTCTACATTCCCAGAAACGGGTGACAATAGTTGTCGAGCAGACAGCAATCAATGCTTCGCATTGTTTGCACTTCGAGCTCGACCTAACACACACTAATCAATGCTTCGCATTGATTGCACGTCGAGCTCGACCTAAAAAGGTGTGTGTCACATAAACATCCCCGGCCTAAGGCCTTACAGAACTAAAACATCACTATATATTCAATAACCGCCATTCCTTACCCCTGCCCCTAAACCTGCCCCCATATAGATACCCTTTAAACTTTGACATTATGACCTATTGAACTTCTTTTATTGTCTCACTTTAAAGTTCCCCTTATGCTTAGAAGTGAGCCAATTAAGCTGTGCTCAATTTGCTATTCCTATGACCTAACATTTTAACTCGACTTCCTGTGTGGGCTTGTTGAGACCCTCCCTTTCTGCCTGCTTAGCCTATATTACCTAAAATAACCTCAATAACCTTAAGTGAGGGCCTGCAAACGTGTGGGCTAATTGTCCCAGACTTACATCTGTCTCAAAGCAACAACAAATACAATACCTACCCCTACGCACCTCCTGCAACTACCCTGCCCTATTTGTGACCATCAAAACCAATCTACTCTTTCGCCAAACCAATTACCCAAGGGTTGAGCCGGAGGGAGAAAAATTCACACTATGCTAAGAGCTGCAACTGTGTTCACCTACCAACAAAATAGTGAGTGGCAGCCCTAAAGGGTGCCATATTGGTGGCCCTTGGGCTGCATCCTTTACCGGATGTAGCTCAGCAAGCCCTGTCATCTAAACCGCACCTGTATTCCCTCAATGACCTCTCTTTGGTCTGCTGGCCTCCAAAGCCCTATTTTCTCCCACTACCCTTCTTAGATGGTCTGCTGATATAGTTTCCGTTGACTAATCAAGCAGTCAGTTATTCTCCACAGATTGTTGCCTTTGCTAAACTGAAATTTTTTTAAAGAGCTTTCTTTGCCTGTTGTGATAAATTGGATACAGGCAGAATTGTTTTCATCAGCAACCTTGTGCCACTATTGTTTTAGGTGCTGATAGACCAGTTGTTTCCAATACAGTAAATACATTCAGAATGGGCTTTGGGTCAGCCAATTGCATATGGCTAGATGGCTCTGTTGTATATATCCGTCCTCTGCTCTTGATTGAAGACTTTTTTCCGTATGTGTGTCTTCTGCCGCTCTACACAATAAAGACTTGCAAAAAATACAACAATGCCCACATGAAGTGTGACACAATTCCAACTTTAAGTACATCCAATTTTACATATTACATAGGGCGTACCTTACACCAGAAAAATTAAATTCCATCTACCCGAGAATAAACCCAGAATTCCACCAATGTCTCCATCCACTAGCTGATATAAGACACATGCTGTGGGACTGTGGTATTGTGAAACACTTCTGGGCGGATGTGCTTTCAGACCTGACCAATATAATAGGGTGTACTGACATAGAATGCTTTTTATTAGAGATTTTTGAAAAGTATCAAGGGGCATATTACCAAGCAATAGCGATAATTATCGCTATTGCTTGGTTAGAGACAAAAATGTATCGACGACTTGCGGCGATTTTTATCGCAGATAAACCTTGGTATTACCAAGGTTTATCGCAAATGCGATAAAAATCGTCCGCAATGCATGAATATCGCTGAAAAGTCCGCGATATTCATGCATTACTGAGCTAATGCTCTTAGCCATGTTATCCACCTCCCATTGGATAACATGGCTAAGAACTGCTCAGGGCAGGTGTTAGCTTTTGGAGATATTCGCGCTTAGCGCGAATATCTCCAAAAGTTGGTAATAGGAGACAGCGATGTTAGCGACTGTTTCCAGTCGCTAACATCTTGGCACGCCCACTTTACATGTCATTAGTGATACATTTCTCTGACATGTCGCTAACTGGTGTTAGCGACAGCTAGGTAATAGGGAGATAATTTTATCTCCGCTTTCTTGGCTTTTAAAGCCAAAAAAGCGGAGAAAAACCCCCTTGATAATTTGCCCCCTAGACCATGCACTACTAGTTATGAAAATGGCGATAACAAATGAGATGGAAATCCCCACCCCTACCAACACGAACAAGCTGAGGGAAAGAGATGGCATGATGGACAACAGAAGAAGTGACAGCACTATACAGAAAGCAAAAGTAAGGCCCCTGTAACAGGCAAATAGTAGGGCAATGGGAAGAGATAGCCCAAAGAAACAAGCATTGGAAATGCAATAGGTCTCGCACCATTAGAGTTAGTGCTTTTAGAATTGTTTATGGGTTTTTTTTGTAAATGTTTAGCATTTTTGTTTCCTGTAGCCAATGCTAAAGAATTACAAATAAAAAAAGCCATAAACATTTCTTAAAGCTGTAACTGAAATGGTCTGAGACCTATTGCACTGTGTGAGGGTGAGGGGTTGAGGGTGAGTGAGGGTGAGGGGTTGAGGGTGAGTGAGGGTGAGTGAGGGTGAGGGGTTGAGTGTGAGTGAGGGTGAGGGGTTGAGGGTGAGTGAGGGTGAGGGAGGGTGAGGGTGAGTGAGGGTGAGGGTGAGTGAGGGTGAGTGAGGGTGAGGGTGAGGGAGGGTGAGGGAGGGTGAGGGTGGGTAAGGGTGGGTGAGGGTGAGTGAGGGTGAGTGGTTGAGGGTGAGTGGTTGAGGGTGAGTGGTTGAGGGTGAGTGGTTGAGGGTGAGTGGTTGAGGGTGAGTGGTTGAGGGTGAGGGTGAGTGGTTGAGGGTGAGTGAGGGTGAGGGTGAGTGAGGGTGAGGGGTTGAGGGTGAGTGAGGGTGAGTGAGGGTGAGGGGTTGAGGGTGAGTGAGGGTGAGTGAGGGTGAGGGGTTGAGGGTGAGTGAGGGTGAGGGGTTGAGGGTGAGTGAGGGTGAGGGGTTGAGGGTGAGTGAGGGTGAGGGGTTGAGGGTGAGTGAGGGTGAGGGAGGGTGAGGGTGAGTGAGGGTGAGGGTGAGTGAGGGTGAGGGAGGGTGAGGGTGAGTGAGGGTGAGGGTGAGTGAGGGTGAGTGAGGGTGAGGGGTTGAGGTTGAGGGTGAGGTGTTGAGGGTGAGTGAGGTGTTGAGGGTGAGTGAGGGTGAGGGAGAGTGAGGGTGAGGGGTTGAGGGTGAGTGAGGGTGGAGGGTGAGGGGGTGAGGGTGAGGGGGTGAGGGTGAGGGTGAGGGGGTGAGGTGTTGAGGGTGAGTGAGGTGTTGAGGGTGAGTGAGGGTGAGGGAGAGTGAGGGTGAGGGGTTGAGGGTGAGTGAGGGTGGAGGGTGAGGGGGTGAGGGTGAGGGTGACTGAGGGTGAGGGTGAGTGAGGCTGAGGGGTTGAGGGTGAGTGGTTGATGGTGAGTGAGGGAGAGGGGTTGAGGGTGAGGGGTTGAGGGTGAGTGAGGGTGAGGGGTTGAGGGTGAGGGAGGGTAAGGGGTTGAGGGTGAGTGAGGGTGAGGGGTTGAGGGTGAGTGAGGGTGAGGGGTTGAGGGTGAGTGAGGGTGAGGGATTGAGGGTGAGTGAGGGTGAGGGGTTGAGGGTGAGTGAGGGTGAGGGGTTGAGGGTGAGTGAGGGTGAGGGTGAGTGAGGGTGAGTGAGGGTGAGGGGTTGAGGGTGAGTGAGGGTGAGGGTGAGGGGTTGAGGGTGAGTGAGGGTGAGGGTGAGTGAGGGTGAGTGAGGGTGAGGGGTTGAGGGTGAGTGAGGGTGAGTGAGGGTGAGGGGTTGAGGGTGAGTGAGAGTGAGGGTGAGTGAGGGGTTGAGGGTGAGGGGTTGAGGGTGAGGGGTTGAGGGTGAGGGGTTGAGGGTGAGTGAGGGTGAGGGGTTGAGGGTGAGTGAGGGTGAGTGAGGGTGAGGGTGAGGGGTTGAGGGTGAGGGGTTGAGGGTGAGTGAGGGTGAGGGGTTGAGGGTGAGTGAGGGTGAGGGTGAGTGAGGGTGAGGGTGAGTGAGGGTGAGGGTGAGGGGTTGAGGGTGAGGGGTTGAGGGTGAGTGGTTGATGGTGAGTGAGGGAGAGGGGTTGAGGGTGAGGGGTTGAGGGTGAGTGAGGGTGAGGGGTTGAGGGTGAGGGAGGGTAAGGGGTTGAGGGTGAGTGAGGGTGAGGGGTTGAGGGTGAGTGAGGGTGAGGGGTTGAGGGTGAGTGAGGGTGAGGGGTTGAGGGTGAGTGAGGGTGAGGGGTTGAGGGTGAGTGAGGGTGAGGGTGAGTGAGGGTGAGTGAGGGTGAGGGGTTGAGGGTGAGTGAGGGTGAGGGGTTGAGGGTGAGTGAGGGTGAGGGTGAGTGAGGGTGAGTGAGGGTGAGGGGGTGAGGGTGAGTGAGGATGAGTGAGGGTGAGTGAGGGTGAGGGGTTGAGGGTGAGTGAGAGTGAGGGTGAGTGAGGGGTTGAGGGTGAGGGGTTGAGGGTGAGGGGTTGAGGGTGAGGGGTTGAGGGGTTGAGGGTGAGTGAGGGTGAGGGGTTGAGGGTGAGTGAGGGTGAGTGAGGGTGAGGGGTTGAGGGTGAGGGGTTGAGGGTGAGTGAGGGTGAGGGGTTGAGGGTGAGTGAGGGTGAGGGTGAGTGAGGGTGAGGGTGAGGGGTTGAGGGTGAGGGGTTGAGGGGTTGAGGGTGAGGGGTTGAGGGTGAGGGTGAGGGGTTGAGGGTGAGTGAGGGTGAGGGTGAGTGAGGGTGAGTGGGGTGAGGGTGAGTGAGGGTGAGTGAGGGAGGGTGAGGGGTTGAGGGGGAGGGGTCGAGGGGGAGGGGTCGAGGGTGAGTGAGGGTGAGGGGTTGAGGGTGAGGGGTTGAGGGTGAGGGGTTGAGGGTGAGTGAGGGTGAGGGGTTGAGGATGAGGGAGGGTGAGGGGTTGAGGGTGAGTGAGGATGAGTGAGAGTGAGGGTGAGTGAGGGGTTGAGGGTGAGGGGTTGAGGGTGAGTGAGGGTGAGGTGTTGAGGGTGAGTGAGGGTGAGGGGTTGAGGGTGTGTGTGTGACAGTAACTTGTGTGTGTGAGGGCAGTGTGTGTCAATGCAACGGGGCTCATGTTATCGACCTCAGAAGCATTAAAAGTGTGTGTCTTGGAACGTCTGAGGGCAGCTCGTGTTACAAGCTTGCTTTGAAGATGGTCATGCAGTGCTGGGAGTGGAGCAGATGGTCCTGTTTATGACCTGCAGAGCGCGTGTGAAGTGGGCGCGGATGAAGTGACTGGGGGGTGAGGGGTGTGCAGCCTGGTGTGCTGAAGCCTGGCAGCAGAGGCGGCGCGCGCCAGCAGAGGCGGCGCCTGCACACAAATTGGGTAGGGGGAGGGGGAGGGGGAGGGGGGGGGTGTTGTAAAGCAAACGGGTGACACTGCATCAGGGTCGGAATGGCCTTATGGGAAAGCACTCAGTGCTTGATGAGCAGCATGACTGATCAGGACGAGGGGCGATTTTTTTTTTAGCTGGTGGTGTGCTTGTTAAATGGCCAAATAGGCTGGGTTTGTAACGCCGATTTCCATGATGTTACTACAAAAATGCTCGCAGCAAACACACATACACAGTCTCCCACACCTTACAAAATACCCATACAGCGTGTCTTTACACGTTCAAAAGTGGCCAGATAGGCAAACATTGGTCACTTTTTTCGCAAATGGAGGAAACTTTAATTGTGGTTTCCGAACACTTTTTTGTTCCTGAGTCCGACCCTGGACTACATGCCTTCCATCTCACGGTACCGTACAGTCTAAATTGAGTAATATATTCGTGTAAGGCACGGATTGATGCAAGATGTACTGGCTGTGAGCCTGTTAACAACGCACGAGCTGCCCCTACTGCTGCGCATCTTAACACCAACATCTCTAATAACACCGAGGCATCGATCGAAGCCTGGCAGCAGAGGCGGCGCGCGCCAGCAGAGGCGGCGCCTGCACACAAATTGGGTAGGGGGAGGGGGAGGGGGAGGGGGGGGGTGTTGTAAAGCAAACGGGTGACACTGCATCAGGGTCGGAATGGCCTTATGGGAAAGCACTCAGTGCTTGATGAACAGCATGACTGATCAGGACGAGGGGCGATTTTTTTTTTAGCTGGTGGTGTGCTTGTTAAATGGCCAAATAGGCTGGGTTTGTAACGCCGATTTCCATGATGTTACTACAAAAATGCTCGCAGCAAACACACATACACAGTCTCCCACACCTTACAAAATACCCATACAGCGTGTCTTTACACGTTCAAAAGTGGCCAGATAGGCAAACATTGGTCACTTTTTTCGCAAATGGAGGAAACTTTAATTGTGGTTTCCGAACACTTTTTTGTTCCTGAGTCCGACCCTGGACTACATGCCTTCCATCTCACGGTACCGTACAGTCTAAATTGAGTAATATATTCGTGTAAGGCACGGATTGATGCAAGATGTACTGGCTGTGAGCCTGTTAACAACGCACGAGCTGCCCTTACTGCTGCGCATCTTAACACCAACATCTCTAATAACACCGAGGCATCGATCTTGAAACAGCAGGTGCCGCTGTAACGTACGGTGTACATTATACATCATGCTGTCAGACTTGCTCCTACGAGCAGCCAAGCAGATCAAGGTCCGCAGCTTGAACGCAGAGTCCGAGTTGGAAAAGACAAGCTCACACAAGACGTGTCAGAAGGCGAAGCTTGGCGCAGGACTGCAGTGTCCACTCCGGGATCCACCGCAGAGCTGTGGCGCGTGCTGTAGTGTCACGTGTGCAAACAGTGGTGGTCCTAAAGCCCTGTAATCAGGGCCGAGCTCCACTCCACGCCTGGATCAGGTCATGGTAGATGGGAGCGTGTGGATTTTTTCAAGTCATCAATTGTGTGCCGAAGGGCTCCATTGTAGATGCCCCGTTTAACAAATCTTTCATCGGACTTACACATTTTACTGGAAGCGTGACATTACAAAAACAAGTTGTCGTTTAAGCACGGCGGGCAGGGGAGGGGGCGGAGAGGGGAGAGGTGCGACACGGCAGGCAGGCAGGGGAGGAGAGTAGGAGGAGGAGGGGGGAGGAGAGTAGGGGAGGCACGGCCTAGCGGCAGGCAGGCAGGGGAGGAGAGGAGGAGGGGGGAGGAGAGTAGGGGAGGCACGGCCTAGCGGCCGTGCAATCAAGTAGTGAGGGGGCGGAGCTGGGGGAGGCTGTGAGAGAGAGTAGGCAAGGCAGGCGGCTGGGGGCATGTGCACGCGCATTTAAGCTCAATGCGCATGCGCATTGAGCTTAAATTTCTCGTGCACTGCAAGGAATCGCCACGATTCCTTGCAGTGTGGATAAAGAGCGGATAAGTCCCAATACTCTCGCCTTGCTCGATGCGCATGCGCATCGACAGGCGAGACCTAAAAAGGTAATGGAGACTCCAAATAACTTATCTTAACCAAGGATACAAACAGACGAGGGGATCCCCTAACCCCAAGTACCGATATAGAGACTCATAACATGAGCACCAGAAATTAGGAAGCTGCCACATTTAGCAAGTAATCATGGTACCACGGGTAGGAAATAGAACCCCAACGCTATAGTAGGCATACATGAATTAAACTAAAGCATGTGCCCACAAAATAGAGAGGAGGAGGGAGTGTGGGAGGGCAGAGGGAAGGTAGTTCATGGTACCAGGGTGTTAAATATCAGAATGTCAAACAGTATGTAATTACATGCATGGAAGAGCAAAATTCAGCTGGACGATCACAACACGCACTACAAATATGTAACATGTTAAAATACAGTTTTAACTATAATATGAAACATTGCAAATAAGTTGTAAACAACAATGCATAAAGCCTCGCAATAAGTGCTAAATGACCATTTATTTTTCATCATCTGTCCAGGAACGTTTCAATCTCTGTATTCTTATTGGATGAGCTGTGAGTTTAGCCCTTCCACTACTGACTTGAGGGGACTCTTTTTTCATGTACCTTTCTGCACTCTAGCAGCGCATGTCTTTTTGTTTGGTTTCTCCTTCGCCCACTTGTTCTTCCTGACATCTCTACCTCACTGCTCTCTGTCACTGCTTTTGTCCTTTCTTACCCGACAACAAGTTCTGGCAAAGCCAATAGATTTTTGCTTGTAAAAGCTATTAGCTTTGCCAAAAACTGTTTATATTGGCATAGCTAATGCCTAAATGTAAATGGCCAATGATGCATCAGGATGAATGCTCTTGCACACACCTGGATGCATAAGCATGCATACATTCTCATCAGCTATCATTTTGAAATGGCTTTTCTTTAATAGAAATCCCATTTCAAGAAGGCCACCCTTGCATTTGCGTGCATCGTGATGCACTGGTGGACGCAGCTAAGGTCAATTTAAATAATTATTGGAAAGCTAATAGCTCGGCTCATTAAAGGCAAACTCTCTTAGCTTTGCCAAAACTTGTTTTAAACGCACAGGTTTTTCTGTCATTTTATACAGAGAAGTTTAACACATTTGCATTTAGAAACCTGGAGGCTCCTAGAGGAACTTCCAGCATCTACTGGGATGCAGGAACAATTAATTTTCTTAATCAGAGCACGCATTTCTTCTAGGAGCATTGGCCCAGAAAGCAACTCTCTACAAGTAGAAACAGGAGATTTACTTCTACACCCTAATAATGAAGGCCCTTCTCATTCCAGTATTTGAGCTTGTGTAACATTGCAACAAATATATTTAAAAGTATTTATTTGAAAAAAGACATTCAGAATGGATTCTCAAGCCAGCCTGCCCCTCTCTGGTATTTCACATCCTGCCTTAATTTTACATTAACGATTGATGTATTTTTTAATGAGTCAATTCCTTGAGCAAAAAATATTGTTTTAAACTATGAAAACCCTACTGCCTGTACTAGACTCAAAGTCTAATATAATCTACCTCTCATTCACATCCCTCCATGGTCTGTTTAATAATTGTATCACAAAAGGATAAGTGACTAGTCTATAATTCGATCGCAGAGGTACAAGTCTCTTAGTCGAGTACTCCTATAGTGTCTGTCCAGCCATATGTCCCCAAGGGGTATGAATAGTTAGGCCCTCTGAGCAAGTTTTCAGTTTCCTCTGCTGTCCATGTTCTGCTCATGGTTGCACCAATCTGCATCCTTGGAACGTTCTGACTCACTGCAACCCCTTTGAGCATTGTATGTATTTAAGCAGAGGTCAGTGGTTTAGAGAGGATGTTATAGCCTGTTGGTTGAAAATTCCATGCTGGCCTCATACGGAGTATCGAGGTCTGCGAGGGGTTATATGCGAGAAAAGATGCTCCTCTAGATGGTTTGCACTTGTTATATGAATACATTTATTATTTCTTTCTTTATCATTTGTTATTTATCATTCAACTATATTTATTCGTCTGGCAGCTCAGTTTAACAGTGGTAATGAACAGAAACCAGGAGGAACCCAGGTGGAGTAGATCTCTTTTCAGGAGGAACACAAGAAGACTAAAAGTAGTAGAATGCACAGTTAGATGACAAAAAACAGAAGATTGCCATTTCCTGAACCACAAAACAACCGTAAGTAAAAATAAGGTGAGCCGGATAAAAGCCTTTTTCCTTGTGGCCCATCTGCCTAAAGACAGCCAGATCTCAGAGATAAACAAGATATGTAGGTGAGCGACCCAATATACCCTTGCGGGCTCGGGCAATACTTATTATAAGAGAAAAGGCCAGCAAGGGGTTTTGTTCTATTTCTATTTATCAGCGTTGATAGGGCCTGTTGTAAAAATCAGGATACCTAAAACTGTTTTTAATCAGTGGCTGTAATAAATCATTAGCTTTTAGAAAAGGAGTCGCAAAGGATCAGTACATACAGTGTTACCACGCTAACACAGTAAATATAGTAAATAAAGTAAATAAATGCAAGAAACCAGGGTTTTATATTTTCTGAAGATTATTATTTGTTCTCAAGACAAAAAATATTTTTATAAAAAAAGAAGAAAACATTCTTATAAAATGGGGTACATACACAGATACTAATTAGATATACAAGGTATTGGTTGTTTCCTCCTTTGATATATCTAAACAAAACAAAACTGGACTTTTTGTTTAGATATATCAAAGGAGGAAACTACCAATGCTGATCCTTTGCGACTCCTTTTCTAAAAGCTAATGATTTATTACAGCCACTGATTAAAAACAGTTTTAGGTATCCTGATTTTTACAACAGGCCTTATCAACGCTGATGAATAGAAATAGAACAAAACCCCTTGCTGGCCTTTTCTCTTATAATAGATCTCAGAGATAGCCTTCCTGCCCTAAGAAGGGCAAGAGTACTGTCACTCACTGTTTTTAAAAGGTGATCAATTTCAAAGGTAATACATGCAATCCATTTAAAAAATGTAGAATTTGAGAGTCAGTAACAGGAGTCAGAATGTATCCTCATGGCCAGTTACAGGTATTACACTTGTGCCAAGCCTTTATTAAAGTTATATACTCGGGCCAGGTAATTTGCACTCTTGGTGGTGATCCCAGTAAGGCCCTCAACCCTTCCTTCCCTCTTGGTTCTGGTATATGTCTTTCATACACAAGAGGGCTCTATTATTTTCACTGCTTGTTACAAAAGATCCGATAATTTCTGTACCATAGATGACCAGTCAACCACATTGTCTGCCACTCTGTCATCTCATCAAGAGGCTTTAATATGTATCTCCTTGGTCAGAGCTGCCTCTATCACAACTTTCTCCCAAGCCTGCCTTGTTGGGCCCAGAGGGTGCATCCAGTGCAGTGGGCGTCATCATTCAACTAGCACTGCCGCAAGAGCCACAACACTTTGAGTCACATTACCTCTTTTGGGTGTAGAGACTATTTTAATGAGGTATTGCGTTACAGTCAATTTCAGTGAGTTCCTACTTATGGGGGACCTTTTGTTTTCTATACTGCTCCAGATAATTGGATATTGTTTATTATGTATTCATTTATTTTAAAGTATATATTTATGATTTATATTCGTGACATACATTTTAAATATTTTTTAATGCAATATTTTTAAAGTTAATGTATGTATTAAAGGTAATATAGAGTAAAATATTTGAAATTCAATATACTTTTTGTAATGTAATATTTTTAAAGTTAGTATATGTTTTAAAGGCAATGTATTTAAAATTCGATATACTTACCTTTTGACTATATTGTAGTCTATATTTTAGTTTTTGATGATTTTGACTTGACATAAAAAGTATGTAATAGATATCTGAATCCTCTGTATCTTGTTGGCAATAGTCTTGTCGCCGATATTTTTGTTGACAGTATTTCATCATACAACCAGAAAACATTTTAGAGCATCTTTTACTATCACTGTTAGGTAATGAAGCTGATGAGGAAGTTTTCAATGAGTAGGACACAGCAATAAATAAATTGAACATAGAATACGACTAAAAGAAAAATGAGGTACTAGAGAGACACTAGTAGAGAGACACCAATTTTTAGGCACAGGCAAATGACCTGGATTACTATATTGCCGTTTGAGGGGAATTGGCCGAAACTTTCAGGTATAGATTGTTCCAAGATCAAGTAAGTGGCTCATGATCAAATAATGCTAAAACATGTGAACTAAAGAATGCTGGGGAAAATGCTATTAACAAAAGATCTGACTTTAAACAAAGCAGTAGAAACAGCTGCGTGTTTGAATACATAGGTAAAGATATTAAGCAACTTGAAACCAGTGTAAAGTATCTTGGAAGTGTGAATAAAGTTAAATCTAAAGAGCAGCAACAACATATGATAGATCATATGAGAGTTAAGCACGGGGGTACATTAATAGGGAAAAGAAGTGAGAAACAGATGAAAAGGAAAACGTAAGTTATAGATTTAGTGTTAGAGGCCAGGTGGCAGTTGAAAAAGAGTGCTCTCCATTGAGCCAAATGTGCACATGTTGAAAACAAAGGGAATCTTAGGTTTGAATGTGCAGGAGAAGAACTGCCTAGAGTAATGGATCCAAAAAGATTTACAACTAGTGGATTTCAATGAGAAGAACAGCGGACTTGGTGAAAAGCAAAAGGAACATATACCTCAGATGTGGGGCAGGTGATGATTATGATGCTCCCTGTCGTGAGATGGACATTAATTGGAAAAAACATGCAATGCACATTTAAGGGTGAGGTTTTAAGTGAGTTCAACATTAAGTTGATGGCTTATGGAAGGTAGAGAGAAGAAGTGATTGGTTACTTTGAAGCAAACATGTAATTTAAGTGGTGTGAGATTTTCTCCACGAACTATGCGCTTAAAGGTGAAAAGCTCTAATTAGGATAGGCTCAGCTGCACAAATTGGGTATAACATTATTCGCAAATTATACCAACCGTGTACTAGGTTTTGAGGGGGTACTGTACTGAATAGACAACGAATGGCACAAATAATATCCCAAATTGTTTAGTGCAAAACTGGGTTTACTGAAAGGGTTCACAGTTAAGATAATATTAAGGGAGGAAACTGTGTCAAAAGTACATAAAGCAATACATTGGGCTTGGGAGCAGAACTGAAGAAGGAGTTCTTGAAGCTGCATACAGAAGGCACAATAGAGAAGCCTAAAGCCTCAGTATTCCCCCAGTGGAAAACTAAGAATGTGTGTTGGAGTAATAGGGATAAATAGGAACACATGGGTGGAATCACTTTCCTTGCAGAATTGTATTGAAATACTAGTGATGTTGAATGGAGCATTGGATCTCTCCTCTGCTTACCATCAGACTGAACTACACTGTTAACATCTTCTATCACCCCATCAGAGGCATAAATGTTTTGCTGCATGCCCTTTATATTATCATCCAGTCTGAAGTTTATCAAAGGCCAATGCATATGCTGTTTGCCAAAGTCAATAAAATTGCATAGTTCCAAAATGATATCTTAGTTCATGAAAGGAACTGGGAGGAACACAATTGCACATTTGCACATCTTGACATACTGAAGTGGAGTAGTTTCACCATTAGGTGTGAAAATGTAAACTGAGAATGAGTGGGGTGGATTACATTGGTCATTACATTGACAATGAGGATTTTACCATCAGAACCGACCAGAAGCCACCTGCTGGTATACTTACCACAAAGGAAGGAAGAAAGCATAGGCAACCATTGTAAGAATTTCTGCATAAGGTTGAATATGTCCCTTGAATCAGGAATGTCACACCTGGATCATAGTACCATTGTACCCTAAAAGTTAGTGATGAGGATGAATCCAAAGATGACTCTGTGCTGGCAGCGGTTGAGGGGGTGAGGTGAGTGTATACCTCATACTGAGGAGCTGAAGGAAATCCAAAACGATGAAGCATTACCAAAGTAAGTGGTGACATATAAACACAGGTGACCTAGGAGGGAGGCGCTTAATAAGGAAAGTAAATCAGATAAGAGTGTTAACCTGGAATGGTCCTGTAAGGTGAGGTTTTGAAAAGTAAGGAGTCTTTAGTATTTTTATGGGACTGAGGAAAAGAATGATGGTGATGGCCCATAAAGGGATTTTGGAATGAGTACTATGAAAAGAAGATTGATAACAGTTTTCTTTGTGGCTGGGCTTGGATAAGGATGTAGAGAACATGATATCTCAATGCATAGCATTTGCTTGGAGTGAGAAGTATCGTATTGCAATATTTACATAGTGTTTGCTACCCTTACGTGAGGCACTAATGCACTTGCCTACCTGGATAGTATGCTATACCTTGCAGGGTGCGTGGTTGGAAGTTTGCTGTCATTGCTTTGAATCTATGTGTGAAGGGTTTCCATGTCATGGATGAGGGCCTCTGAGGTGGAGTTATCGTGTTATGGGATGCACCACTTAGTAGTGTGATGGATGAAGAAATGCGAGCCAGATACATAGTTTATGTTTTTCAGTAAATTGTCAGTTTTAAGCAGCTATGCATTCACAAGAGACTGTGATGTATCCTTCCCAGAAGGCATATAATTCTGGTAGTCTAAGGAGGAAAACTGAGCTTGATATCTTTGGTCCATTTAGCCAACTATATTCTGGCCCTATGTTTGCTTTAGTTGTGTTGGACTGCTAATCACTTTGGCCTGGAAGTTAATATTGTCAAACATGTCGAGACAAATAATAGCATTGTGTTTTAGAACAGCATTTCTGTTAGGGGGGAGTACTAATAGACTGAATACGTTCAACAGGGTGCAGCTAGTGTTAGAAGAGAAGAATTTTGGACAAATTGGGGATCCACATGTGAAGACATATATGTACTATCCTCAGAGTAAAGGATTAGTGAAAAGGTGAAATACAGTATTGAAGGAAGGTTTACAGCTGGCTTAAGTGATGGTGGGGACTCGTGATGCAATCAGAAAGTTGGTATGGGCTTATTGCACAACACCCAAGAAGGTTATGGGTCAGACACTGTATAAAGTAAGGACGTGAGGAGACTTTTAATTGTAATGAGTGTTCGAGTTGATATGTGTGTCAGGGAAGATGCCCTGGTGTATGATTTTAGATTTTAGGAAAACAATTGTTTCATGGTGAAAGTACGATTGAGAGTCAGAAAGGGTCTATCATTGTTTTCCAAGCCATTGCAAGTAGTGAGTGTTGGGAAGTGTGTCTTGAAGCAAATGGCAATGTGTGAAATGTTAGGAGAGACTTGTATATTCCAGAATGTGTATTGAATGGGCCATCTGGGTCAAAGGAAAAAGGCATTGTCTGCCAGTCTGATGAAGATATTGAGTAGGTGCCCCCCACGCCTAGGTGAGGGGCACCCTTAGTTGCGCCATGGAGCCGAGCCTCCTCGATGGGTCAGAAGCCGGAAGAGGATGGAGCTCTGCTGAC
The DNA here is from genome assembly GCF_964263255.1 of Lissotriton vulgaris. NCBI lineage: Eukaryota > Metazoa > Chordata > Amphibia > Caudata > Salamandridae > Lissotriton > Lissotriton vulgaris. The sequence continues at coordinate 510,286,282 of NC_141689.1, forward strand.
GCTCCTATACGTAAAGGAAGCCGAAATCTAACTATGTGATTTAAGGCAGCGTCCCAGGGGTCTCGTTCTCTTTGTCTGCTTGGAACCCAGGGAAGGCGCAGGAGCGTCGATAGCCACCCACACACCCGGCACAAGAGCAAGGCAGAGCGCTGACAGATAACAGCAAAAGGGCATCCACAGCAATGGAGGTTCAGTCACTAGATGGACCCCAGGAGGGGATAGGATGGAATTGTGCAGAGGGTAGGCATGGAGTGGATTGACCTACTGGTGGTCCTGGACTCTACTGTCCTAACCCGCAATGTATGGACTGAGTATAATCTTGGGGATACTGCCTGTGTACAGGTACCATACCCCAGTGGGCCAGTGCGCTATGCGGTGCCCAGGTTTTCAAATAATGCAACTAGTTGCTGTAGCGCATTGGGGCCTGCCGGCACAATGTGCGCAGCTGAGTTGGATGGCCACATTGGCCAAATTCAAGGTACGCTATGCGGTGCCCTGTATTTTTAAGTAATGCAACTATTTGTTGTAGCGTGTTGGGGCCTGCTGGCACAATGTGCGCAGCTGAGTAAGACGGCCGAGACGGCCAAATTCAAGGAGCCCTATGCTGTGCCCTTGACTTCAAGTAATGCAACTGTTTACTGTAGCGCTTTGGGGCCTGCTGGCACAATGTGCGCAGTGCTGAGTGAGACGGCCGAGTCGGCCAAATTTAAGTTAAAGTGTACGGCCAAGCTAAAGTTCAAATGTAATGAGTCTATGGCCAAGCTGAAGTTCAAGTGTAATGTCTGGCTTAATTTCCTTACTGCATTGACATGCCGGCCGAGTTGCCCAAATTCAGGTTTAAGTGTACGGCCAAGCTGAAGATCAGAGGTAATGTCTGGCATAAATTCCTTTCTCCTTTTGACATGTGTATGTCGCTATAGGGTGATGCTGTGAATAATAATATATATACAAGTGGAATGCTTTTAATCTCGTAATGGTTTGTGGTGATTATCTGATTTGATGAGAATAAAAAGTCTACGCCTTGGACAACATAACCAACCTGCTTCTGAGAGATCTTGGGGCACCGCGGAGGTGGAAAGGTGTTGGAGGTGGGGGAGGAGTGAGTGTTTCGTTGTGCACATACTATGACTATAACCAAAGAAGGTTACTCATTGTACCAAGTATTGTAGCTAGCTATATAGAGGTCAGAAGCTTAGTTCTAATATTTTAGAACGTTGGTTGATGGTTTCATGTTGACCTTCCAGAGGGTATTGAGGTTTGTGTAGGCGTTCCACGGGAGACAGATGCTGGGGTTGTCCTCTATAGCTAGCATGTATAAACGTGCTATTGTACATTCATTCCTGTGGCAGCTCATCTTATACCGGGGCTCTCCCAGAGAGGATACATTGCAGGAGGTGCAAGTTTTGTTTCTGAACCCAATCCCGGTATGCCCAGTTTGGTGTAGAGTATGGAACAGACAGAGGTTGCACGTAGATGGGACGGTCAGGGGATCCATTACACAGCCTGCACGTGTGGCACACGCCCTCCATTCATGAGATGGAGACGGAGTGAGAGAGAGGTGACAAGGGGGAGAGAAGCTGAAAATAGTATCTGTAGCATCCTGCTACAATAACCACAGACACGGTTAGGTATGATTACTGGAGCTTTATTCTCATGCTCCCTGCCTGTCTCCTGTCTCACTCTAACTGCCCCTTTCCTGTGTCCGCTCCTCCTCTTCCTCTGGCCCCCTAGCTCCACCCACTCCCAACTACTAGTATGCTAACATCATAACATCTCCCCCCTTTGTGACAAAACAAATAAAACATACTGACTTCTCAGTCCGTCTCTACGATCAGTCTCTTGAGTGGATGTATGCCACGATGAGGTTGTGGCGACCTGGCTCTCGGACTATTAGTACTTAGTATCTCAATGATCGGAGCAGTGCTCTCACGATCATCTGAATGCAGTTCATCCGAACTGGGCGTGTCCATTTCACTCATCAGGATTCTGGAGGTATCCTGTGACAGCTTCTTAAAGTGCGAGATGTTTCTCGTGACTCGCCGCTGCTCGGACTCCGCCGTCAACATAGTTCCTTTCCTCTTCGTGATCGCCAATGGTTCGTCTTTGAATAGACAAGCTCTGTTACTGATGTCTGGAGAGATGGAGCCTTCTGTGTCTGAGGTGCCTATGGCAAGCTCAGTTTGATATCGGCAGTCTGTCTTCCCTTGTGGCTCTGGCTCACGTGACGCTCGGCCTCTTTTCCAAAGGGATGTTATCCTAGTTCCCTGGCGAGTGTCTGCATGTATTTTTACTTCCTTTTGCTTTGTCAGGTCAAGAACAACACTGTCTTCCTGTTTCGAGTCTGAGATGCCAGCCGGTGGGGTATGAACGGTGGAGGTCATCTTGGTGTGACTTTGAGCTTGATTTGCTGTCTCAGGTTGTCTCTCCCACGCCTGCTCGCGCCTAGAACAGGCAAACCCTGGGACCGGCTGAATATCTGCGTGTCTTGTTCTCATCCGATGATGACTTGGCTCTCCTGACATGTCTGGCTTCCTTTGCAGATCGACTGGTTGGTCCGTTTTTATTTGGGTGCTAATGGCCACGATGTCTGATTCCATTTTATAGGACCAGGACCAGGACCTTCGAGTCAACCTTGCTGCCCCTACCCGGGGTGACGGTGTAGTATTTGTGTCGCGATGCACTTGTGCTCGATGTGACAGGTTGTCTGGTGGAGTGATCGAGTGTGCATTGACATTGGTGTGAGACATGTCGCTCTTGACGGAAAGAGTGTCCCTTGGTTCGCTGATGTGTTCAGGTGCCTGGCGCCATGGCCGTTGTCGGGACCACGACTCTGTCGACTCAAAGGATCGGACCGAAATGCTATCTGAATCAGAGGAGTTCTCCCTCACTTCCCTCTGAGAATGTTTCTTTAAGAATGTTGCGCGTGGTCGTTGTCGGGACCACGACTCTGCCGACTCAAAGGATCGGACCGACGTGCTTTCTGAATCAGAGGGGTGCTCCGTCAGTTCCCTCTGTGGGTGTTCCTTTGGGAATGTCTTACCAGGTGGTCTTCGGAACCGGGTAGTCCGTGACGAGCTGCTTTCCATCTCGGAATTGTCTTTGAAAAGCTTCTCCGTGTGTCTTTGTTGGAACATCTTCAATGTTGTCTCCTTTGGAAGATTGTTTGAAGATTCCGTGCTTGTTCCTTGTGCTTGATCCCAAGCTTTTGCCTCTTCGTCCTTCTCGCCTGATGTTACCCATCTACGCTCTGTTTCTTCGTTGTCGCGGGTCCCATGGATGCTTTGGGGCCCCTGAATGCATGGATCTTTTCTTGCTTGTTGTTGTTGTTGTGAGGGACCAGTCCGTCTTGTGTGATCTGGTTCTCCTTCCCAATTGTTTGGTGCTCTAGTATCTCTGATCTGTTGGTGGTGTGTTCTCCTGCCAGCTGTTTCCTCGGACTCATCTTCACTCCTTGGCGATTGATGTTCCGGCGTTGATTTCCTGTGTTGACCACTGCAGCACCTTCTTCTATGGTTTGTCTTTCTCCCCCACTGGTTGTGCAGAATGCCATTTTGTCCAGGAGTGCAATCTGTCCCACTGGACGCTCCCTCTTTATCAGAGTAGCGTGTGTTATGCTTTGACTGACTTCTTGAGGGACTCCTGGGGGATGAATAATTCCGGGGAGTTGTTCTTTGGATGGTTGACTCTGAGTAATCTTTGGTTGTTTCTGAGTGGTCGGAGGCTGAGTAATCTGACTCTGAGTATTCCTTGTCACTGTATCTCCCCCGCTGTCTTTTCGCTGGTCTGCCTTCTCTCTCTCTCCTTTTGTGTTTGTTGGATTTCTGGGTTCTCTCTTCCCAGGTATCTCGAAGTCTTGTACTCAGATGCACATCCCTCAATTTGTCTCTTGTTTGTACTTGCATTCCAATTTCGGCTTTCTTGATAATTTCCTTTAGCGACCAATGCCCTCTCAGTATTTTGTGCCTTGTTTCTGGGTTTTCACAGCCTTCAATTATTCGGAGCCGAACAGCATCCTCATTTGTGAACGTGTTGAAATGGCAGCCTTGTACCAGACTTTGCAACCGAGTGATGAAATGCGGCAGTGGTTCATCTGGTTCCTGCCGTGCTGTGTTGAAGACCATGCGATTATGATCCACCTCTGCCTGTGCATTGAGATGGGCACAGAGCTCCTCTTGGAGTCTATCATAGATGTCTGCTTCTTCTTTGGAAAATGTTCTAATTGGGCAACGGCCCCCGGGACCCACCAGATGGAGGAGTAGCACCAGACATTTTCTTTCTCTTTGCTCACCGTTGGCTTTCAAGAAATTGTCCAATGCTTCTAGCCACCAGTGCCGTTTGAGGCCCTGGATCCAGTCGTCAATCCGTGCCGCTGAGGGCGATGCTTCAAGGTGTGGATTGAAACTTTGAGCTACGTTTCCTCCCGCCATGAGAGAAGAAGGTTCTGATCGGTCGTAGACGCGGGGCATTGTGCTGTACACTTTTCTTCGGGATTCAGTTGCTTCTGCTTGTGTTCTTGCTTGAGCTTGATTATTAGTTTTTCCTTCAGTGTACTCGTGTTTGGTCAACATTGCACTCTTGAATTTGTCCAAGATTAGTGACAATGTTGGGTTTCACTTGCTTGTTGCGTGTGTTCATCGGCTACTCCACACTTGCTTTGGCTTGTGCTCATTCCGTTGTAATTATTCATGCGTTGTCTTTGTTTATGTTTGCTTGTCGCTTCTGTTATTTTATGGACACGCGTTACTTCATTACATTCGCCTCTGTGCATTCACTTGCGTTTCTCACTGTTCGCGTTTCCACCCGTGCTAACCTTTGTTTTGTCAATGCTTGTTTGGTAAGTCACTCTTGTGGCTGCTCTTGCTTGTTAGTTGATTCACTCTCGTGTTAGCACGTGCATCTTCTGTTTGGTTGCCAAGACTTGTTCATTGTTGTCCACGCTTGTTTATTTGCAGGACCAATGCCTATTTCTTTGCATTTATCAGTGCTTGTTTATTTGCACATACCAAGGCTCGTTGACTGGCATGTGCCAATGTTTGTTTATTTCCATGCACCAATGTTTGTTTGTTTGCATGCACCACTGCTTGCTCGCTTGTCTTTGCCAACGTTTGTTTGGTCTTTGTCACTGCTTGTTTATTTGCATATACCAATGTTTGTTTATTTGCTCCTATTGATACTCGTTGGTTCTTCGCCAGTGCTTGGTTGGCCTTTGCCAACACTTGTTCAGCCTTCGTCACTGCTTGTTTGGTCTTTGCCAGTGTTTGTTTGGCCTTCACCAATGCCTGTTTTCTTCCTTGGCCACGATTTGCCCAATGCTTGTTGATCTGCATGTATCAGTGCTTGTGTCTCTTTGCATGGACCAATGCTTGTCTCTTTGCATGTACCAATGCTTGTTTACTCTTCGCCAATACTTGTCTGTGCATGTACCAATGCTTGTTTACTCTTCGCCAATACTTGTCTTTGCATGTACCAATGCTTGTTTACTCTTCACCAATACTTGTCTTTGCATGTACCACTGCTTGTTTGTTTGCATGTATCAATGTTTGTCTATTTGCATGTACCAATGCTCGTTCCTTTGCATGTGCCAATGCTTGTATGCTCTTCGCCAGTGCTTGTTTATCTCCGTTTGCCAATGCTTGTTTATTTTTTTCTTGCCTGACTTCAAAATGGCCGCTCATTGAAAGCTAAGGGGTCTGTCCTGACGAGCGCCTGACTTAAAGATGGCCGCCGTCACTGCAGTCACACACGAGGCTTTTTCTCTTTCTCAGCTCAGGCACTCCAGACTCACCGGCTAGCAGTCACAGTGCAGCGCGCTCCAGCTGACACTATTCTTTGGCCACCACAGCAACCAGGTGAGGTTGGGGTGGGCTCCCGCCTTGCTCTGTACGTTCCCGCTTTTTCTTCGCGGCGGCCTGCCGACTTACACGCATCAAGTGTGAGGATTTCACCGACGGCGGGATCTCAGGCCCGGGCTTTCCGGCGCTTGGTCGCACTCGCTGGGCGGTCGTGACAGACGTCGTCCTCGACGCTGGGGTTACTTCTCCTTCACTTTGGGGCACACAGCAGGGTCAGAGTAGGCTCCCGATCTCTGCACTGCTAATGCTCACGCTTCTGGCGGGGTCGCGTGTCGGCGCGCTCCGCTTCTCCTTTCTTTGAGCCTTTCAGCGCTCGGGTGCGCAGCCCCTCACAGCTCCCTCAAGAGGGGTGGGGGGGCGCAGGTTGCCTGCGGCTGGCCTCTTCTCCTGGGGCATCAGCGGCTCGCACTTCTCGGCAGCGTTTTCTTTTCTTGGTGCTGCCGGGGACAGGGTGTCTCTCTAGACTTTCTGCAGGCAGTGGGTTTGACTGGATCCCACCCTCGTCGCCAGTTGTAGCATCCTGCTACAATAACCACAGACACGGTTAGGTATGATTAATGGAGCTTTATTCTCATGCTCCCTGCCTGTCTCCTGTCCCTACTCTAACTGCCCCTTTCCTGTGTCCGCTCCTCCTCTTCCTCTGGCCCCCTAGCTCCACCCACTCCCAACTACTAGTATGCTAACATCATAACAGTATCGGGGAGGAGATCAGGGGACAGGGTTAAATCGAGCTAATCAAAGAATATTTCTAGTTGCATCGAGGCCTTGGTACATTGCCTAAGCTGGTGTACTTGAACAAATACGAAGTTAAATCAAAATATTTGTCGACAGCTAAACACACACTTATTTCTGCTCATGCACACAGACGTAAAAGGACGCAGTGTCTTGCATGTAGTGCACATACACCTAACATAATGATTAAAACATAGTGGAGTTATCTGAAAATATGTTTTAAACGACAGATTAAAATGGTGCAAACTATTGCATCGATTTACTTTGCACTACAAAATCCTGTACAACGCCTTGCAAGCATCCACATAGATCTTAATAAATAATCCATATAAACTAGTAGTTTACTTTGCTTTCTTTGGACACTGGAGAAAAAGCAGCTTTATTTTTCTTAATGGAAGTAGAGTCGCTGTTGAATGTCGAGCCAAGATGCAATCTTAAAATGAGCCTCGGTTCTTGCCAGGAAATCTTTGCAGTTACAGCAGTGGTTCAGAGACCTCCCAGAGGTAATCTAGAGAAGGGAGTATTTCTTCCTCTGACCCTGGTATCAAATGAAATCGTTCTGAGAACAAGTGATATCTTTTAGTTAATAAATTGAAGCAACTATCACGAGGCATCCAGCAGTCAGAGCACAGGCAAACGAATCTGCAAAACTAGCATGCACACACACAGAAAGCTGCCCAACCTGAAATACAGAGATACTGAAAAACACCTCAGGGAAATGTGCGCAGAGAATGGAAATACGTCTTATCACCAAGAGCATCCTGAGAGCAACCTACCGTCGAGCGTGAACACCTGCGTCATAGGCGTCATAAGAACTGGGGAGAGTTTCTCAGACAAAGAGGAAGATCAGATACGACACGTTAATAAATTCACTGTTATAAACAAAGAGAGAAGAAATGAAGCAGAAATACTTATTAAAATTCTCACACACGAGAAGTTATTTGTATTGAATTGTGCCTATTGCTCTCACTGTGCGTGATTATCAGGCACACTAGCTGTAATAGAAGTATCAAGCGTTAGTTAATGTGTTAAAATGGCGGCGGTACTAAATAGAACAAGCAGTGCACAGTGCTGTTACAGGAATTGGAATCATACGTGTGTTCTTGGCTTTAATTGTTGTTGTACTATTTTTTTTTTTAGGATAGTCTAATATTCCATGGGCCAAATTCACAGAAAAAAAACAATAAATGCCTGGGTGAATATTTACATCTCCTCATGAACGTACTTTTATACTTTTTTCTCTTCCCAAAAATGTGCATAAGAATGCCTGGAAAGCTGTACCAGGCGCAGGTTTCATCGCACACTCCTGGGAATGTCACCTCCCAAAGGCTAATTATTCCCCTCTACATAGCATAAGTTCCTGAATGGGGGAAAAGAGCCCTCAGCAAAAAAAAAAAAAAACACCCCTTATTTCTCTGCAGGAAAACACTAAGCTGATGTTTGTATTGGATAGTTGTTACTCCCTTCAGATCTGGATGGTCTGATCTTCACAGAGTTGGTCTGCTTAAATTAAGGATGACCCCTTCCAAAACAAGTGTAGTTAGGTCTTGTTGTGTATGGAAAGTTTCGTGGTGATCCTTCAAGCAGGGGCCAAAAACAAGGGGGTGTAAAAAAAATGAGTTTTCCCATGTTAATTCCAGTAGGACTTTTAGACACTCCTGGAGACCCAACCACTGGACGAAATAACACAGCATTTGGCAGAAAGATTGATTTGGTTACACAGATTATTCTTTCTCTTTTTTTGGTGTGAATCTGTTCCCCTAGTTTTTGAGTAATTTAAGGCAATAAAGATAGTGATGTCTGTGACCGTGGAGACTTCTAAAAAAATAACGAGCTTGTGCAGGGAAATGCAGAGCTCTGACTATCTGTCACCACTTCAACCAGGAAGTGTTGGCAGCCATCTGGGGCTTTCACCGAGTCCCACAAAAAAGTAAAAAAAAAAAAAAAAAAGAGGGCAGAGTAGGAATACCCTGACCCCCAAGCCTTGGGCTTGGGGTCCCCCTGAGACCCCACCAGGCAAAAAAAAGCTTTGTTTAAAAACAAAAGAATGCTGCAAAATCATGATATTCACTGGAAAATACAAGAAAAAAAAACAAGCAAGGGCTCCCGTGCTTGCTTTTAAATTACCCCTATTGAGCCAGGTCTGAGGGGCATAACATTAAAATAGAAGGGAGAAAATAGGACCCCGCTACTCCGGCTTATAAAAGCCCTGGGGACGGCCACCTCCCCGGGGAAGGGCTTTTAATTTCCCCTTGTGGCAACACGTGCACCCTGGGAATCCCCACCTCCCCAGGGCAAATGTCAAATAAATGTGGGGGCTCACAGGAGAACCCCCGAATAAATTAAAAGCATGGCCTGGGGAGGTGGCGGTCCCATGCGCCCCCTCCCCTGGGCACCTAAATATGTGTGCAGGAGGGCAGGTCAAATTAATGCAGAGGGCCCGTGGGGCACCCCAGCAGGTCCAGAGTCTGCCACCTCCCTGGGTTAACTCATTCACATTAAAGGGGGCTCATGGTCGTGGCGCTGAAGCTCTGGCCGCCGATTCCCACGAGCAGAGTTTAATACCGTGTTGAGTCTGCCAGCTGCTGCCATAAATGTCACCGGGCGCCCTGTGAACCCACAGGGCATATGTCTGCCGCAAGGTTTAGAGTATTAGAGTATTACTTCACCACTTGGGAGTTGGGAAACCCGAGCGGTGGCATCGCTACCTGAACCCGAGGCCTCCTCTACTCCTTGGGCTCTGAAGCCTTCACAGCATGAGGGGGTCCAGGCCTGGCCCTTCGCACCAGCTATGGGGACTGGCGAGAGCGTGTTGCCCGACACCAGTGTGCGCCCGGTGAGTGGGAACGGGGGCTTGAAGGATTGGGCCTACCCCGGAGGCCTCCTGACTGCACCGGCCTTCCATCCACCGGATTGAGACCTAGGCTTGGGGTGGCACGGCCGCCTTCGTCCGGCTCTCCCTCTGAAGATCCAAATGCCACACAACCCCAGGACCGTACCTCGTCACACACAGTTGCACAGGGTGCCAAGCGTTGGAGGGCGCGCTGCTACATCCACTGCAGGGGCCCGTACTGGAGGAGGCGATGGGGTGTGGGGACCCTAAACAACGGAAACTGGCCTTTGATAAACTGTCCGACTCGGGCCGCGCATCTCACTTGCTGGATCTTGGGTGCGACGGACCGCCAATCGACGAGAGAGGGGATGTCAGCCATCTTGGCGGAGCTCCGTGCGGGGTTCTGCGGCCTTGACAACTGATTGGATACTCTGACTTCCAGGCTAGACGGAATGGGGGAGCGCATCGATGGCCATCATACCCGGTTTGGAGAAGTTGAGCAGAGACTTTTGGACCAGGAAGACCGCACCAAAGATATGGCGCGTAGACTGGAGAGTGCAGAGCACCTCTTCAAATCTGTTGCCATAAAAAATGAAGATTTGGAGGCCCGGTCCGGGAGAAATAACGTATGTATAGCGGGTCTTGCCGAAACCACCAACATGGGCCGGCCAGAAACCTTTCTCGAGGGGCTACTAAAAGACTACTGGACGCCCACCACGACCCATTGTGGCGTGTCTCCTCAATTACAGGGACAGATGTACCTTCCTCTGCCTGGCGAGAGAAGCTGCTCCAGTGACCTATCAGGGTTCGATCCTATCTCTTTATCCTGACCATACTCCTGTTGTCCAGGAGGCCCGCCACAAGTTCACGGAGGCAAAACAACGACTTTGTGCCCTGGACTTGAAGTACACAATGCTCTATCCTGCATGGCTCAGGGTGTTGGTGGATGGTAAGCCTCGTTTCTTTGAGAATGCCCCAGATTTTTTGGCCTTCTGCAAACAACGTGTGGCTGAGTCCCGTCACAGTCCTGCCCGGTCCTCCCAGCACTTCTCTCCGGACAATAATCTGGCTCCCAGTGCTGAACTCTTCACATCAGACTGAGACTTTGCTGCTGGTGACATTGGTTCAGGTTTCCGGCCCGCTCAGAGGCCTTTGGTAACTTTGCTTTAGTTTAACCACTCTTCTGTCCTTTCACATGGTCGTTTCATATTCCCATTGACTCAATTTGTTCTCCTTCGTCTGGCCCTGCTATGACTGCTTTAAATTAGAGTGGTGTGTTGCTCCTGTTGTTCTTCACATGCTTGCTCACTTACTGGTGGACTCACTGTTCAGTCAATTGTTCGAGATTACAGAATGGGGGCTGTTGCTGCGGTCTTTCCCGCAATTGACGATTTAAAAACATTATTGTTTCAGTGATGTGGGCACCGGCTGCCCAAGGCGTTGCCTCTCCCCTGGATGATTCCGTATAACTTTATTCTGGGATTTGTTGTTGTTGAGATGTTGTAGGTTTATGGGGGGAGAGATTTGATTCTCAGGGCCTTTGGGCTCAGGTGTGGGTGGTGGGTAGGATCCAGGGGGTGGCGGGTTTTGAGTTAAATTTTTTGAGTGTCTGTATATTGGTTCACTGTGTTTCTCAATTGATAATGCTATTTGGTGGACTCCGCACTCCTCTCACCATAGTATGGTTGCAGTTATTCATGCTCTGTTTACTCCCCTCTAAGCCATGGCTGTAGTTCCATCTGTAAATGTTTGCTTACTTACATGGAATGTTAGGGGGGCTCAATAGCCCGAGAAAATGCAAACTAGTACTCACGACCCCTCACTTCTCACCGATAACCTAGTTACTTCTTTACTACCGAGTACGTGCCGCTCTTTCTTCGCCGAAGTAGAAGTCCCTGTGCGTTACATGCATGCTATGCACGCCTTAGGACACGCACCCATCACTACTGCAGGATCTCGCCAAAACTCTGGTGTTTAGCACACGGCCTGGGCACCAACTAGGCACACAGCAGTATAAAGGTCATTATTCTCTGTCAGGCACAATAAGAAAAAAACACGGACGTTGAATGAATGCATTAGCTTTAAAGCATAGTTTTTAAATTCTTTTACTTCACTTCTCGTGCACAAAGCCTTGTTATAGGCCCTTAAGGCAACACTGAATGTGACTTATGTTTAAATTACAAATGTAAGTGTGTAGCGATAACTAAAATGTGTCCTCTCTTGGACAAACTTCCTTATTTTTCTCCCCCCTTTCCTTTAGGCTATCATGGCTAGGAATGATTAGGCTTTACTCAGTCCTGATGATGATCCCTGTAACTATGTAATGGGATCGAAACGCCGACGACAACTTCTACACCATATACTCTGTTGTGTATCTGTTACTATATTTCAAGTAATGGTGTAAATGTGAATTCTGTTATTGCTATATGCACAGAAAACAATAGCTTTTGCCTAAAAACCTTTCTCTACCTTCTATCCACTCCGCTAACCATGACAATTTGTAAACGTCTGGGCACAGGCTTGTGCCCATCTCCAAGAAATTGTTGAAGGTATCTCCTAATATTGTGGTTCTAAATTAAATATTAGACCTCTGCCCGGCTGGGCAAGTCAATTTACAATATAGTTTCCATTGTGTCTATATTTACCTATTGACTATATCCCTCCTTGCATAGGACCGCTGTTGTCTTTACTCATATGTTCCCCGAGGTCCTGTGCTGACTCGATTGGGTGCCCTTGTTGTTTTTTATAATCTGTTAGTTAAAGGTACACTGCTTGGCCAGACAGTAATTTTTTTGAATGTCTATGCCCCGAACACTGACTACCCAGACTTCTTTACTAATTTACATGCACTTCTCAGCTGACACAATTGCGATGTCTTCTTCCTGGGTGGGGATCTTAACATTTGGGTAAATCACGCTCTCGACTCCTCCAACCCTCAAGCTACACCGAAGGTTCACTCTCTTACGGAACTTAACAAACTGATTGGTACAATGGACCTCCGGGACACTTGGCGACGACATTATCCTTTGGCCTGGAGTTCTGGACTTTTTGGTTCCGTCCAGAGGTGTCAGGGAACAACACCCGAAGACCCCGGAGTTCCACCTGTCTCGGTGCACAAATAAACAGAAACACGGGCTTCTCGATGGTGGCGTCAAAGACCAAAGGTTTATTACTGCAGGGACACAGAAGTCACAGAAACTACACACGGGCAGATTCTAGGAGCCTGTTCAATTTGTACAAAGAGGGTTGCTCCTTATATACTAAATATTGGCCTTCAGGCAAATTCTTCACATGTTAGTACATTCCCAAACCTTTGTGTCCTAAACAATAAATATTTGGCGTTGCACAGGAATCGTCGACAATATCTGATGTCAAAACATTACGAACGAGGGGTTCCCACTTTTCCATCATAATCTCATGTCAACTTTTCATTCAAGACCCGGACCGCCTCATCGTAAATTTCGTTACCTCCCCCTAATAAAGGCCCAGAAGGAAAGGAGCAGAGCCAGGTGCAGAAGATAGAAAAGCAGGATAAGGGATGTTTGTGGGTTGTAAATTGGCAAGGCTACCGGCTTCGGCCGCCTAATCATGATCAGGCCAACGACCACAAGAACCAGTATAGCAGGACTGGCCTCGGGCAGAGGAGGCAGCCTTTGTCGAGTCATGCAGCTACAGTGTGTTCTGTTCCAAGGTGCACGTGTCACTGGAAAGGTGAATCGCCGGCTAAGGCTACGTGTCCTTAATCGAAATGAAGTAATCAAAGGTTATTGCGTATGTGAGGGCAAGAAACACAAAATGGCTGCCATGATCTAAGATGGATGCCATGGGTAGATCGGAGATGTGTTCGTAACAGGAGTACTCTTGCTCGTAGCATAGCGGAAACACCAGGATATGCTAAATGGATCATTTGCGGTTCACTGATACCAATATTATATATTTCCGACAATATTGAAAACACGGGTTCAAATCGTCACGGAACCTCAGACCCTCCTTTTGCCCTTACATAGGCAATTACTCAGTCTATGTCAGAGTCTATGTCAGAGTCTAATTCTATGCTCATCAGGTCAGTAACATGTTGTTGTATCATCATCCTTTCTCGCGCCTTTTCTCCAAACGCAGGTGGTTTTCTAAAACAGGTTGCAGCACAAAGACTACACAGAGCAGGACCACACTGGATAATCAGGCAGCATGAGAACAGGAATACTAAGATGACACCAATGACCATCAGAACCTTCCATCCCCACGCTGATATCAGAGTCCAAAACCACTCCATGAAGGACCAGTTTCCCTTGTCTACGTGTATAGAGTCGGAAATCTTGTGTAGCTTAGAGATCGCCTCATAGACTGTTGGAGCATTATTGGGAATAAAGACACAGCAGCTCGATTGGATCATTCTGCATACCCCACCTCGATCTGCCAGTATTACGTCTAGAACCATACGGTTCTGCAACGTCATGAGTCTATCCGCCTGAAGCTCAGCTGTCAAATTGCTAAGGGCACCAGCAGTTTCGGTAATAGTAGATTCAACTACCCGTGTTAGCTGACGTATGTTTCTACTATTGGCCATAGGCCCCCAGAACGGAAGGAAACCTTTGAAGAAGTCTCCAGCTTCCTGACCAGCGGTGTCTTCCTTGCTGAAAACACCTCTTGCTACTCTGGTCTTGTGGTAGTCAGATGAAGCAGTGTATGTTGGAGGCAACAATCGAGCAATATAGCATGACCCCGCAAAGTCGGCAGGCAACCATGTATACGCTCTGTCTTGACAGATGAAGTAGGTACCCCTAGCAGTAAGAAAAGCAGGGGAAGAGTTAGACGGAAACACGTAAGTCTCTACGCACTCACTCCTCCCTAGCTGAGCTCTCGGATTTTTCCCATTTCCTTGCAAACAGACCTGACCTCGGTGAGGTACGACCCAGATTGGAGTTGAGCTTTTACGCTTGCTTTCTCCCAAACTAAGGCGATACTCTGAAGAATTCCAACTCAAATATACTCGCAATTCGTCCCTAGGGTAAGATGGAGTATTATTGACGTCCTTGATCATGTCAATAATTCCCTGGACTAAGGCTTTGTTGGCAGAGTTATATTTAGTGGAACGTGGTGGACGCGAAGGATAGGTTTCAAGGGCATAAGCAAAGATGGTTTGAAAGGCCTGAAATGATCCATTATAGCTAAAAGGCAAAACCAGATAGGGAATGCCTTTATTCATAGTGTGGGGTATCAAGCCACACACCCAGCAGTCTGTAGTGTTAACTACCAGTTGGTGTTGGTGCAAGAGCTGTACAAAAGTGTTATTGATGAATTCTGAGCGTCGAGCTTGCTCATGTTCAGGAAACGAGTGAAAAGAATGCATAGAAGAAACAGTAGAAGTAGCAGGATCAAGGGGAGGTACTGTAGTTACTGGCACAAATATTAAATTTATACCAAAAACGATTCCACCCACCAACGTTATTAAAACAATTAAAAATGTAATAGCACATTGCATCAGAAAACATTTACTATGAAGGATTCTGTAAAGTCTGTTTCTGCGAACATAAATCACATTTTCTCGTTGCAGCGCAGGAAGCTCCATCTTCTACAATCCGCTCGCGACCACTGATGATGTGTACGTAGATGAAAATGCCTCTATCAGCCCTGGGAGTTCCCAGAACCAACAGAAAGATCGACCTTGTGTCTGACCCCCGCAGATTCAACTAGGCACACAGCCACGACCCTACGGCTACCCAGACGGCAAGGCAATTTTTTTAAAAACAATAAAACAATAGCAAACTTCCTGGCTGAAGGCAAATGTTCAAAATTTCAAATATCACAATAGGCAGTTTCCTGCTTTATTTGTCCATATTACGAGATCGTAAGTTGTATCTTAGTTTTGCAGGAACCGTTTGATCAGGAAACAGTGTGTTGTCAATAGAGTTTGCAATGTTCAAGTTCGCAGATGGCAAAGTTTCTTCTGATGCAGAGGGCAAGTGTTCAGGAGTCAAAGAAGTAGTTTCAGGAGGAGAGTCAGAGTTTGAAGTGTCAGTTATCAATTCGGCATCGCTGAAAGGGATAAACTTGGGTGTTTGCTCGAATTCAGAGGCACCAATTCCCTTCTTCACCCAGTTGTCGTAAGGAAGTGGCAGGGGCACACGTTTGACATGTGTTGCATGTATCCAATGCTTGCGACCAGCCACACGAACAGCAGTTCTCGTCGCCAATAACACCTGGAAGGGGCCAACAAATCTGGGCTGAAGGTTCTTCGTCCTCGCAAAGTTTCGTACCACAACGTGGTCACCTGGTTTCAGCTGATGACCTGGACTCTCCGGAGGCTTTGGCAATGCATCGAAAACCTGTTGGTGAATAAGACTCAATTTAGCAGTCAAGTCGTAAAGGTAATCAATCAACATTGGGTATTCCAGAGAACAAAATTCCTTTGGCCTTGGCACTCCCCAAATATTAGCAGGACGGCCAAAAACAATTTCGTATGGACTAAGCCCTACTCTAGAATGCACAGTCGCTCTCGTGGATAACAAAGCCAAGGGTAGTGCGTCTGGCCAGGATAAACCCGTGGATGCCTGTATTTTAGCAAGTTTTAGTTTGAGAGTGCCATTGTAACCCTCAACTAAACCAGCAGACTGGGGATGGTTTGCACTGTGAAATTTTTGCTTAATACCTAAACCGGCACACACACTCTGCATAACTTTCCCTATAAACTCACTTCCGTTATCTGACCATACAATCCGTGGCATTCCATATCTAGGGAAATATTCTTTGAGAAGAATTTTGGCAGTTGATAGGGCAGTGTTGTCCTTTAGTGGATATGCTTCGATCCATCTGGAGAAAGCACAAACTACCACCAGGACGTATTTTAAGTTATTGCACCGATCCATGTGAATGAAGTCTAACTGAATCACTTCAAAAGGAGAAGAGGGTGGAGTGAAGTGACCAGCAGGAGTAGGAGTTCCCTTGCCAGGATTATGCATCAGGCATACCATACCATTTTTCACCACTCTCTCTGCACATTTACTAATCCCATCATTCTTCCAGACTGGAGCCAACATTTTACAGGTTCCTTTAGAACTTATGTGCGCTACTCCATGTGCCATTGTCACCACTGCAAGCACATACGCATCAGGCAACATCCAATGCTGTTGTTCCGACAAGTCAATCCAACACCCACTCGAATCCAACTTGCCCGTACTTTCTTTCCATGCACGTTTTTCCTCCTCAGTTGCCTCTTTCTGAATCTCTTTCACACTTTCCACTGTATCCTCACACATTCCAGACTCGGAAATCCATCTTGCAGACGTTGCAACATACATTCTACTCATCATATTTCTAGCTGTCTGTTTAGCAGTCTCATCAGCAAAAGCATTCCCACAACCAACATAATCCGTGATTGCTTTATGCGCACTGCATTTCACAATCGCAACTTCAGTCGGCAAGGTTAGAGATTCCAACAAGTCGTTAATTAACTGACCATGTTGAATCTTAGTCCCATGGGACGTAATGAAACCTCTTTCTTTCCACAAACGGCCAAAACTATGGGCCACGCCAAACGCGTACTGACTATCTGTGAACACATTCACTCTCTTTCCCTTAGCTAAAACACACGCTCTTGTTAGGGCGATTAACTCTGCAGCTTGGGCAGAATTCTGATTCACTCTTGCAGTCTCCACAATCGTACTCAAAGTCGTTACTGCATAAGCAGCAGTCACATCACCATTCTCCAATTTAAAACATGACCCATCAACATACAACGTGCCATCTGGATCTGACAATGGGGTGTCTTTTAAATCAATTCGTCCTTTTGTCTCCTCCTCGGTTCTGAAACAACAATCATGGGGTTCGGAATCACTCGACTCTTGATTAGTCGGCAACAATGTTGCTGGATTCAATACATTGCATCTTTTGATCTGAATATGACTCGCTAGCAGTGTCAGCTCGTAGCCAGATAATCTCGCACTGGTAAGGTGTTGTGTCTTGGTTCTGTTCATGAGTGTATCCACAGCATGAGGAACCATGACCACTAGCATGTTATTCATCACCAAACCAGCAGATTGTCGAATGGAAGCCGCAGCTGCCGCTGTAGCTCTCAAACAACTAGGTAACGCTCTAGCTACCGGATCTAATGTTGATGAAAAGTACGCACAAGGGCGTTGTTTATCACCAAATTTCTGTGTCAGAACACTCAACGCGCAACCTTCTCTCTCGTGAACATAGAGCGTGAATGGCTTGCTGTAATCGGGTGTACCCAATACAGGAGCTGAACAAAGTGCATTTCGTAACTCAGAAAAACTCTCCTGACATTCAGCAGACCATGGCACCGGACTCGGAACATTTTTCCCAGTCAAAGCTACCAACGGTTTTGCTAAAAGAGAAAAATTTGGGATCCACTGCCTACAGTAAGAGGTAATACCTAAAAAGGCACATACTTCTCTCTGTGTGCGAGGAACATTCATCTGCGTAATTGCTTTTATTCTTTCTGGGGTCAACTTCCTTCCCTCCTTTGACAAGAGATGACCTAGGTAGGTCACTTCTTGGCAGCAATATTGCATTTTCGAAGGTGACACCTTGTGATTCAAATTAGACAAATGATGCAATAACGAAATTGTAGCTGCTTTGCAAGTTTCCTTGTCATCGGCAGCCACTAGAAGGTCATCTACATACTGCACTAGAGCAGAACCTGGAGGAAGTACAAAGGAATCTAACTGACTTTTTAATGCCTGACTGTAAATGGATGGGCTCTCACAATAGCCTTGTGGAGCGCGTTTAAATCTGAAGCTTCGACCTCCTAGACAGAAGCCGAAAATATCTCTGCTTTCTTCGGCTATTGGAATGCTGAAAAAGGCGTTTTTCAAGTCGATGACTGAAAACCATGTAGCTGTTGCAGGAATTAACGTTAACAAAGCAGTAATGTCTGGAACCACAGGAAACTGCGGAACCACAATCTTATTAACCTCTCTGAGATCGATAACAAACCTATATACTGGAGGCTTTGTAGGATCAGTTTGTTTCAAAATCGGTAATACAGGACTGTTACAGACATTTCCTCTAGTTTCTTCAACCACACCTTTCTTAATCAAATCTTGCACAATCAGTAAAAGTGCACGTTCACCTTCATTAGAGATCTTGTATTGAGGAATTCGTGGAAATTTTACATTTGCTTTCAAAGTGACTACATATGATGGTATTTCTAAAAGGCCTACATCATTAGGACCAGTCGCCCAAAGAGTATCAGGGAGTGAACGCAGCTCCGGCGGGAGTGCATCCATTGACAAGTACATCGGAGAGGTGATTCTTTAACCCAACGTAAGCTGTACTCCTTCCGGAGAACAGTACAATGTCGCATATAGGCGTTTTAACAAGTCTAAACCAAGCAGATTTTCATTACAACCTGTCGTCAAAATCAGGGGTGCTTTCAATTGACACGGTCCAACAGAAATAGACAAAGGACCAGATACGGGGTTGTAAACAGGGGCGCCTGAAAAACCTACAGAAACATTTGTTAAGCCGGACAAAGGTGCGCCAGGGAGTTTCGCATGCATGATCGAACTTTTTGCGGCACCAGTATCCAACAGAAACGGTTCGACTACACCTGATGTTGCTACTGCGACATAAGGCCCACTCTGATCCACTGGAACTGATACTACTCCCTCTCTCTGTCCATGGCTGTCCTAGTACTCATTTTGTTGAAATCCCTCATCATTTTCACAATAGTCTTCAACATGATACTGTTGAGATCTATTTTGTTGGGCAGACTGTCCATTTCGTTGATCAAAGTGATTGGAAGGGCGATCATTCGTCTGTGGAGGCATAGCACCTCGTCCTCGACCTCTAGAATTCTGCACAAAACCACCACGACCTCTCTGAGCTGCGGCTGCGTTATTTTGCGCTAAGACTGGACACTCATTTTTATAATGACCCTCTTTCTTACAATACGCACACTGATTCCACTGATATTGTGGTCTCTGAGAACCATAATCTGTCCTTTGATACGATCCTTGCTGCGTATTAGTCTGATTCATGCGAGGCGGATATGCCTGTTGCAAAAGAACTTTAGTCTTTAAGTCTTTCGTTTTCTTATCTGATTTCTCTTTCTCCTCTTTATCCCTGTTTTCATAATACTGTGCAGTTGCAAGTATTTGCGCAGTTGTAGAGACAGCCCACGCACTCTCGGAATCTTTTAATTTATTGCATAGCTCAGGTAACAAATTGTGTACAAATTTATCGACAAACAATCTCTGTCCTCCTTCTGTGCTCATATCCTGACCACTGTGATCTACAAAAGTCTCTTCGAACCTCGTGAAAAAGTCGGAGACACTTTCGTCTTTCTTTTGCCTGCATGCGGACAACTTGTCCCAATTAACACGCAATGCTGGCATCAGAGTCTTCATTAAGTCTATTATCCTACCTGGAAGATTAGCAATTAGAGGTTCGGGTTTGGAACCACCTATTTGCTGACCATCCGCTGCAATGATAGCTGCCCAATCACCACCTAGAGCAACTGGATGATTCTCTTTACGAATTTTAGCCCAAATTGGTTGCGGAACTACATTCCCAAATAACATGTCAATGTCCGCCAGATTCATTACACAGGCCTCAACTGTTTGTGCTAATTCCTTATAGTACCCAGCAGGATTCTTACGCGGGTCTGGCAAGGCCTGCTTCACTGCTAACACTTCGGCTCGCTTCCACGGAATGTGTATCCACACTCTTTTATAATTGGGCCGGAGCGGCTGCAATACCCAGGTTTACATCAGCTTGCACAGCTTCACGCCAAATTGGAGGAACCTCCCTCATTGGATATTGGCGATTCTGCTTCGTACTACTTTTCTCTAAGTCTCTCGGTGAACGAAGTGATGGATCATTCCTATAACTTAAAATCAGTTCCATCGCTTCTTTTATATTTTGACCTACTATCATTCCTGCAGCAAACTCTTTCTGAACCTTAATTAGGTCTTCTAAATTCAAATCAGAGTCATCTTCTTCTAGTTCTTCACGTAAAAGAGAGCACATCTCGTCAAAGACATATCGTTGCGTTGGTTCATTCCACTGCATAAATGTATCTAGTACATCTCTCGTACTATATCTCCTACTTTTCGAAATCCATCTGAGAGCCGTGGAATCTAATATTCCCCGTTCCTCAGTACTTGGGAGCTGACTACGTCTTTGTACAGAGTCAGAAGTAGGAGTCTTAAGTAAAGATTTATAGAAAGGAGACAGAATGTTAGAGACAGAATCAGTGATTCTTCGACGAACAGAAAGCGGAGTCATAATACTGGCAGATGCGGAGAACACAGTAGCAGTTGGAACAGATAGCGGGACAGTAGGAGTATCGAGTAAGATAGCTTGTGAAACAGTGGGTGTAAGCGATACAGGTATAGGTAGAGAAGTCGGCAACCCAGGAAGAGGAGGTGCCGTAGGAACATTTACATTAACCACAGGAGGTACAGGAGCTTGATTCTGAGGGGCAGGAGCAGGAATACCAGGTTGTCCAGCAACCGGCAATTGAACATTTGGTACAGGTGGAGCCGTAGTACCCTGTGCATACGGTGGTGGTGACCGTAACAAGTAAGACAACAGAGGATCGTTTTCGGGATCCTCTACTATCTTAGTCGTACTCGATGGCAAGGCAGGATAGCACTTATCTATCGCTAAGTTACGCTCTCTAGTGGCTATCTCCATTGCCTTCTCAGACTCGTTATCTTGCAGCTGCTTAGCCGCTTGTTCTAAAGTTAACTCTTGCTCTTTCTGTTCTTTTTTCAACCTTTTAATCTCTCTCTGTTTAGATTCTTTTCGCCAGTAACGGAAAGAATCAAACATTGCCGGCCGGGCTTTCTTCTTAAACAATTTCACTTCTAGATTGTCAAGGACTTCGGGTTCAAAACTACCATGTAGTGGCCAACTAAGGACACCGTCCTTTTCAGTGTATCGGACCCATACCTCATTATACGATATAGGACCCACACCATGCTTACAGTAAAGATCATATAGAGGAGTCCCAATCGGAGGAACCAGACACGAGTCCTCCAATCGTGAATCACTGTTGCAACCAAAACACGACAACATACAATTTTTCCGACTTACCATTTTGTAATCCGGAACACAGAACAAACAACACAAACAGGGATGTGCACTCGAACCAAGAACTTAGGCCTACCAAAAGCGAACAAATGTATCGATACCCAAACTAAACCAAATAGATTATCGTAACCAGAACAACCAGTGATAATCTTACGAAACCAAACCAAACCAAGAACCAAAAAGGATTTTAACAACCCTCACGAAATAACCAGCTAGCAACCACTAAATACTTAACTGTGGCACTGAAGACGTCACCAAGGAGAAACCCGTCACGTTTCGCCGTACTAAGGACTGCACCTCGGGTCCAAGACAGGGTGACGGTCAAGGCAACGGACCACTGCAGCCGTCCTGAACGGGAACCCTCGTGGAAGAGAACGTCGGGCCACTTTTGCGATATGCCGGGATCGATGAAGTGGGGCGCCTCCCTCAGGAATCTTCACACGAAGCTTCTCGAACTCTTCAGGCTTTTGGACCGGTACCGAATGACGTCGCCCCACGTTGGGCGCCAATTGGAGTTCTGGACTTTTTGGTTCCGTCCAGAGGTGTCAGGGAACAACACCCGAAGACCCCGGAGTTCCACCTGTCTCGGTGCACAAATAAACAGAAACACTGGCTTCTCGATGGTGGCGTCAAAGACCAAAGGTTTATTACTGCAGGGACACAGAAGTCACAGAAACTACACACGGGCAGATTCTAGGAGCCTGTTCAATTTGTACAAAGAGGGTTGCTCCTTATATACTAAATATTGGCCTTCAGGCAAATTCTTCACATGTTAGTACATTCCCAAACCTTTGTGTCCTAAACAATAAATATTTGGCGTTGCACAGGAATCGTCGACAATATCTGATGTCAAAACATTACGAACGAGGGGTTCCCACTTTTCCATCATAATCTCATGTCAACTTTTCATTCAAGACCCGGACCGCCTCATCGTAAATTTCGTTACCTCCCCCTAATAAAGGCCCAGAAGGAAAGGAGCAGAGCCAGGTGCAGAAGATAGAAAAGCAGGATAAGGGATGTTTGTGGGTTGTAAATGGGCAAGGCTACCGGCTTCGGCCGCCTAATCATGATCAGGCCAACGACCACAAGAACCAGTATAGCAGGACTGGCCTCGGGCAGAGGAGGCAGCCTTTGTCGAGTCATGCAGCTACAGCGTGTTCTGTTCCAAGGTGCACGTGTCACTGGAAAGGTGAAACGCCGGCTAAGGCTACGTGTCCTTAATCGAAATGAAGTAATCAAAGGTTATTGCGTATGTGAGGGCAAGAAACACAAAAAGGCTGCCATGATCTAAGATGGATGCCATGGGTAGATCAGAGATGTGTTCGTAACAGGAGTACTCTTGCTCGTAGCATAGTGGAAACACCAGGATATGCTAAATGGATCATTTGCGGTTCACTGATACCAATATTATATATTTCCGACAATATTGAAAACACGGGTTCAAATCGTCACGGAACCTCAGGCCCCTGGCTATACCTTTTATTCGGCACCCTATTCAACAAAAAGACGTATTGACAACGTTTTTGCTACGGTGGCGGGTTGCCACTGGATTGTGGGGGTGGATGTACTACCTTGCACTCTATCTGATCACTCCCCCCGTATATTTCGCCTGGTGATCCCACATTCAGTGGGTTGGGAGCGGCGATGGTCCTTCCCGGCCTCTGCTCTTCGTGCTGAGGTCCAGGAGGCCATTACAGAGTTCTTTGCCCTGAATACAGGATCAGTGGCACACTACTCCAGCCTCTGGGATGCCTTTAGGGCGTTCATACAGGGAGTTAATATTTCTAAGCGGGCCGGAATGCTGCGGTCGATCTGTGGCATCCTTGCCGGAGTGGAGGCTGCATTGGCTCTTCTGGATGAGTCCTCCCCCGACCCGACAGTGCAAGCCAAGCGTAATGTGCTACTATTAGACTTTAGCGGCCACTCGGAGACAGAGAGGCAAATCTCCTCGGCAAATACCACTTGGCGAGGCGCTAAAGTGAGTGTGAGCGCCCTGGCAGGACTCTGGCCCATCTGGTAAGCCTCCCAAAAGGAGCTGGGCATATTACGCCCATTGTCTGTAAGGACTGGATCGCTGCCACATCTGACTCGGAAATTGTGGCAGAACTAGTGGCCTACTATCGCTCTCTCTAATCCACTACACTTCCCCCGGAATTTTCGCAGCACCTATCATATCGGGAGGAGATAGCTATGGTCTGGCTGACCAGGGACCAAGTTGACTTTCTGGCACACACCCTCACGGTTGATGAAATTTCGCTAGCTATCGACAAACTCTCGGGCTCCAAAGCCTCGGGCCTCCATGGCCTCACTGGAGTATTCTATAAAGCGTATATGGAGTGCTTAGCGCCCCAGCTATTGGAGCTGTTTGCCGAGGCGTTGGAGTCGGGCACACTCCCCCATACCATGCGTGATGCGGCCATCTCCCTGCTACTTAAACCGGGCAAGGACCCTACACATTGCTCATCCTACCGCCCGATATCCCTCATAAATTTTGATAACAAGATTCTTGCTAAAACGCTCTCCTTGAGGCAGTCGTTGTTGTTGGACCAAATCCTCTCCCCGGTGGTTTATATCACATCGATCTACCGCTCTCAATCTCCATGTGGTTTTCTCTGTCATTAACCATATTGAGCCCACCACGCCAGCTGCAGTTGCGCTACTAGACACAGAAAAGGCCTTTGATTCACTCGAGTGGCCTTTCCATATGACATCGCTTTGCAAACTTGGCCTTCCTTTCAATTTCATAGCTCTTATTGCCCTACTGTACACTTCCTCTACAGCCCGCTGCGGGTTAACGGGTCCCTATCCCCTCCCATTCCCATCTCCCATGGCAGCCGTCAGGGATGCCCATTGTCCCCGCTCCTGTTCATTATTACAATGGACCGTCTGGTACGTCACCTCTAGGAACAACATTTGTTCCTTGGCTTACAATTTCCTGCCGGTCCACTCTTGATGTCCCTGTACACAGACGACGTCTTGCCTTTCATACGACACCCGCAAAGCAATCTCCAGCCACTGATTGACGAAATAGAGCGCTTTGGTTCCTTTTCGGGTCTTATGATCAACTGTGGGAAAGTCGGTACTGGTTCCTATAACAGATGCAGCAGCGGATGATGAGACGGAATACCCCATGCGGGTAGACCGGGAGGCTACCAAATACCTAGGGGTGCAACTGCACTGGGAAAAAGGCCAAGTCATACAGCTGAACTATGGACCAGCTATAGAACAACTTACCTCGCAAATAGATAGGTGAATACAACTGCTTTTCTCTATGGCTGGCCATATCGCCCTTATTAAAATGAAAGTATTACCCTGTTTTCTTTACTATTTCCGCACTATACCAATGCATTTTTTGCCCACCTACGTGGACTACTTATCCATCTGGTATGGGCGGGCCATAGACCCCGGGTGGCTTGGGATACTCTTACCCTCCCATATGCTCAGGGAGGATTTGCAGTCCCGGACCCCCAACTGAATTTTCTGGTGGCGCAGGCACAATTTGCTCATCACTTGTTTCATCCTGACAACAGGATACCATACACAAAAACAGACAAGGAGATGGCTGCTCCGGCTCCCTTGGCGTCCCTACTCCCAAAGAGAGTCCGACTTGATGGACACGACATGCAGCCTTTGGCCACTACGTGTTGGGTATGGGGCAAACTGAATCAGTTGTACGGGTCTGGTCCCCTATATTCACCTGCGCTCCCACTCGCCAACAATCCCTTTTTACCTCTAACCACTGATAGAGGGGTGCTTGTAACTTTTACCAAACTGGGGCTTGACACCTTCGGATCCCTATTCCCAGATGGTCTGGCACGCGCAACTCCCTGGGCTCAACGGTGTGGATTTGCTTAATGTGGCTCAACTTCACGGGACGCTCCGCGCTACATTCTCTACTTATCCTGCTAACTATTGCCTCATGTATTTATTATTTGTTTCTTCCATTGAGTGCCAGTGTCACTGTGGCCAAATCTTGGTGGAAGAGTCTCACCTCGGGTTCAAACAAGGGGCATCTCTTTTGAGACACCCTGGCATGCTCTTTTGCTGAATACAGTGCTGGTGACGACGTGCGTGAAATGGATTGTTTTCAGGATTTTTAAGTTATTAAGGCTAAGCAGGGCGCCTACCTGATGGTTAGTGTTTCACAGTCAAACTTCTGCACATTGCCATTGTGTTTGCTCTGCATGAGTTTGATAGAGTTGATTATCCCAGCATTGTTCCGTCTAACCTTTTGGGTGAGAAAGTGTGTAAAGGTCCATAGGTATTCTGGTGCTTTATCTTTATAAGCCTTGTCTATGAATCATAGGCTGCATGATAGCCTCACAAATGGATTTGGACCAAGAAGCTTGAAATCATAATACATTTTCACAGTGCAGAGTTTTGAAATCTAATGAATAGTATAATTCAGCATTGAGTAAGATGACGATAGGGCTGACGTAAAATGCATGGCTGTCCTACACGTAATTGTTTTATGCCAACATTGGCATGATATCGAAAATGCTTGTGATAGGCTGTTGATTTTTTGGGAGTCAGTTCTATTTTCAAGATGTAAAAAGGCAGCCATAATAACCCTGCATATTAGAGATTTATCACCCTCATTAGGCTCTGTTCTAATGTTTTTATCTTTTTTTTGCAAAATTGTTCTTGCAAGGTATGCAAGTGTGGGTTTTAGAGAAAGAACTGTTGTCTGTAGTACAGTCTGCTTAATGCACTCTCGTTTTTCAGTTTGTACAAAGCAGGCTTAAAAACCACCATGCAACAGGGATATTCATTTTGGTCTACAAATCTGGTAGGAAAATATTAGAATACTAACCTCTGAAGAGGATATTTTGTTGGATTTCACAACTGTTGGCTTACAATGGCACCTACATGGCTTATCTTGTTTTAACCTGGCCACAAAACTCACAATTACTTTTTGGAAGCACAGGTCATTCGTTTTGCGTTTTGCAAGGACAACAAATTCCGCAAGGTTAAGGAACTAGTGGCCTCTTGTTAAGACCCATGAAGATCTGGATATTGGGGTCCCAGCATTCCTTGGACGAAAACACCACAAAGCAAAAATAACACCCATGATGATTTTATTAATCAATGCATCGGCAGATTTTTGGATCTACATCCCGCCCCATGATCAGACCATTGCTAAGAGTAATCGAAGCAAAACTTTACTCCTTTTCATTATTTCACTTAATTACATCTTGTAATACATTTGATTGCCTGCTTTATCAGTCAGCCCAATGATTTGATTAATTCTCTAGCTAATTATATCAATTCTGTATGCATATTTCCATCTTGAGTTTAAACTGGAAAAGCTGTCTATGATAGCTCCAGACGCCTACTTGCACTGGTTTTTAAAGTCGATAGGGCAAATTAAGAGTAGCTAACACATTGATTTAGAAGGAAACAAACAATATTTTTGAGGGCTATGTTAATCCTTAGATTACATATCTTAGAGTATTGACCACAAAAATACACAGCAGAGACATTGTGGGATGGCCTCTCTACAACTGCATTGTAGTTAAAGAAACCTGTTAAAACTATGCCACATCTTGTATAACTTAAAGAAGATATGCATATGCTTTCTTCAGAAAAATCTAGTTAAATGTCAGTAGCAATTTTACTGTAGTGACTCCCCTTTCTGCGAAAATGACAAATGGCTTGAAACTTTTTTGATTGTTATATTTGGATACAGCTGAATTAAAAGTTCAGTGCATTGCTTATTTATTTGTGCTGCCGACTTTGGTTACAAGGGGTAGACGTACTGCATTTCATTTGTACCCTCTTGTAGTGAAAGTATCCAGTGTAACATTTTTGAAAACTCTTCTTATTAAATAAACAATTAGATAAAAACATGAATCGCTAGAATACTCCTTAGGTGGGTTAATACATTCTTTTTTGTCCAGAGGCTACATTTCTTATCCAAATAATATTTGTTAGTGAGTGTTTGCAAAACCCAGCTTTCACCAATCCCTTGGTCTCTTTGCGCCTATATAGGCTATATTATGCAGATGGGAGTCATCTAGTGAGTTTAAACTGTTATTACTAGCATGCAAAGATAGATAAATATCCTTCTCTCTCTGTGAAGAGCATATTTTTAAATATTTGTGTGGAATTATGGTCATTGTGGAGCTAGGACTAGGGGCGATTTCAGCTTTTACTGGACTGTACATATTTTTATTGCAATTGTTTTACTGGTTTGCAAATTTTGTCAATAAGATGGATCTGCAAGTCGGCTCAAGCCGATATCTATATCTAGATATCTTACCTTACTTATACACACAATCCATCCATATACTTATATGTA
The DNA here is from genome assembly GCF_964263255.1 of Lissotriton vulgaris. NCBI lineage: Eukaryota > Metazoa > Chordata > Amphibia > Caudata > Salamandridae > Lissotriton > Lissotriton vulgaris. The sequence continues at coordinate 510,314,063 of NC_141689.1, forward strand.
TCTTTATATGTATTACGTTACTCCCAATTCAACATCTCCAATGCACTACCCTATATCTCAACCCCTGCCTCTCTATATATATGCTCAACCTCAACTCCCTGGCTCATCCCAAACCTCAATATACTACTCTCTCCAATGCACTACTATATCTCTCACCATATACCTATCTCATTACATCCTCTTCCTCCGCTCTCTACTATCATACTCAAAATAACCATTTCTAGACTCTCCCCCCTCTTCCCCTCCTTTGCAATATCGCAAACTTCTTTTACTACTCAGTCTCCCAAATGGCCCTCTCTAAACCGTTCCCTCTGACTCTTCTCCTCCACTCATTTCATACCTCCTCCTGCTTCTATGATCTCCAAATAAACACTTTATAGACCCCTACTTCCTCTAGTCCTCCACTATCCTTTTCAACACAAATAACAGGCTCACATGTCCACCGCTCAAATTAATTTAATATTATCCTTTACTAATACACCACTAATCCTTTTTGGGTTCCGGAGTAGAGTGCTCCTCGCCCAATATCGCTTCAACGCCCTTGATTTAGAGATCCAAATCATGAACTCTATCAGGAGGGCTTAGCTGCTGATCTGGATTTTTTATCTTGAATATATTCATTAGTCGGTCTTGTCACCAGAAACTCTTGAAGTGTCTGGCAAACTATTGTGACTTCTGCTGCACTGTCGAGCAGTGTTCTTGCCCACGTGTTGTTCAAAGAAAGTGTCCTGACTGTTTGTGGCATATTTATTGAAAATTCCTGCCACTTTCTTGTTTTTAAATTGTGTTTTTTGTTGTGGATTTTTCTCTTCTTTTTTTATGATGATATCAGAAGAGAGTTGTGCATCCTTTTCCAGTTTTTTGTACTCTTTCTGTCTGTGTTTGCCTTGTACCACTCTCTCTAACGAGTCCTGAAAGGAATGAGAAGGACGTGTATCAGAATACTGATACCTATCAGGCTGTTAAATTTTATCACAGTTGCGTAAATTAAAGCATTTTTCAGTGGACTAAAGTTGTGGAGATCCACTCAGTGTTATTTGTTTTACATTTTTGTTATTTTTATCCCAGATTTTTTTAGAATACTCAGGTGTCCACTTGGTGGTATCAGTATCATATTTTTTTGTGGCCTGGTTCCCAATTTATCACGATCTATAGATGCATACGTCTCAGAAATAATTTTAGATTGGCTTATTGCCAAAGATGCTGCCTTCCCTTAAATGTTGCTTAAAATCATTGAGAAAACCATGACAACATTCTCAATTAAATTATTCCCCAAGTCCAGGGCAGGGGCTGCTCCATGTTCATTTTGAATTTGTTTTAGCACTTCAGGCAAACCCCCAATCTATGGGGTGCAATGTGCTCTGGTAAAATGGCCGCAAAGACAGTAACTCGTGTCACGCAATCTCCAACTTGGGGATCCATACCAAGTGGAAGACAAGTAGTGAGAATTCTAAATTTATCTTGGGGTCTTATATGGGACAATCTGACTTTCTGCAGATGATGGATGGTACTGCGGCCCGTCTGTCCCATGATTAGAATTCATATACAAGATTGATACTCCTGGGGACATGCTCAGAATCTGTTGCGTCCCAGCATTCCAGGTTGAGATATTTCCGGCCTTCAAAGGACGGTCCACCAACCCCCCCTTTCCTACCTGTCCTGAGGAAGACCCGCCGTGAACACCAACTGGGGCACCATAGGGTTGAAACGTCAACGCTTACGCTAGGTCCAGTACTACCGGGATCCTACACAATGAAAGATAGGAATCTCTGGAGTGAAAATAGCTTCTGGCCTACAACACACTTTTATATAGATAACCATGATTTCACTGTATATTTTGTACACCACTTGAGCACTGTGCACTATTGTCACTCCTATTCACTTTGTATTCCTGTAAATAATGTATCTTGACAGTCTACCTGTGTATTGTGAATATCATCGAATGAAGTAATTCTGATATAAATAATAACAACAAACCATTCATCTCAGTTCTTATTCATTAAGTGCTACGTAATATAGCTCAGTTCTTATTCTTTAAGTGTTGAGTGTTTGATCATATGATGCGTGTTCCAGAGATTGCTTTCCAAATTGCATTTTGAGCATCTTCAACTAACGTTTGTTCTACCCAACAGAACCATTTCTTGTTTAAATTGAAACTTACCCGGGTTCTGAGGGACACAGGGTTACCCCTTTATACTTAATCCTTATATGGGGAGACACTGCTTCAAGCTGATTTGTTTTTTGTGCAATCCAAAATGAAATCTCATTCCGTTTGGTGGGTATTTTACCCATAATGGCATTTATAGTAACTGGATTAAAAGCAGGCACAGATAACAGTAGCTACCAAGCTTGAACAGACCTTGATTGGGCAGTTGTTATTGTACGCGTAACAAAAGGCATTAGACTTTGATACAGTCTAACTAAATGACCATAAAGACCGAGCACATCACAATTATTTAAAGCTCCTGCATTTGAAAATGGTGTGTAGCCACTAAGAATGACCTGTTGCCCCCTCATTACTGAGGGGACCCAGTCCTACATGTTGGAGTGTGTCTGGGAGGGTGCCTTGGAACCAATTTTGATGTTCCTGACATGTTAATGGTGTTTCTATATTCTATATGCAGCTGGAACTGCTGCCTAAGCACATGTATGAAATGATCATGTATTAAAATTGACTGCAGGAAAATTCACTCAGAAATAAAAAACTTTGCATTATTAAGCGTCGTGGGCCTCAACCACGAACATAACATTTCCACCACCATTGATGAACCCATGTGCAGTTAAATGTGCAGTTACTGACTGTCTGAAATTAACCGTAATATTTATTTGTTGATCACTGATTTGTGAATTGAATTCAAAGAAAGGGCAACACTACAGTGGGGTAATCCTTTTGAAGGTTTAAGCTTAGGGGTGTGGCCAAGTTAGCAGATGGGTATGGCGAACTATCCCACTCTGCCGCCACCTGCTGCTGCAGGATGCCTAAACATTCGAGCCCAGGCCCTTGAGAGAAGTTTACAATAACTGGTCCCAGCCGGAGACCATGCTGATGGTGCCAGGGGAAGATTGGCTCCTAGTTTCCTGAGGATAGGCCTTTCTCAGGGGCTAAGGCCTCCAGACGATCCTTTCAAAATGGCAGTGGCAGCACAGTGAAAGTGCACGGACTGGCCGTGTTTGTTCCAAGAGCAATTCCGAGAGGAGATTACAATTGGCGCTGACGGCCACACTGCGAGTGGCTCTGGAGCAGTGTCTGGGAAGGAGATATTCATGCATAGAAGGTGAGTGGTGCACTCTGGCCTCAGTCATAACAGCCCCATGATAGGACTGAAATGAAGCACACAGGCAGTTTGGGTCATGCCTAAATCACCTGGGGCAGCCCTGGGAGACTGCGCAGTGACTATATGTGCCACTGACACTGCACACAGTAGCTCTACCTTGTACATGGGCGTCCCACAGCCTACATAGATGGATGGATGGTGAATGACATGGGGACAGTGGGTGGCAGAGGTGTCACCCAGTGATCCTGAGCGCTGCCGAGACCTACCAGTTACTTTAACAGCTGGTGATGGCCCGGGTTCTCCCCTCCCCACAAAAACTCTGCCAGGTATCATCGAGCTGTCAAGACATGACAAGCAGCTGGTGTGCATGCTGTGACTGGCTTAGACCTGAGACTGAGTGACTGCTGTTACCTTTCACCCCTCTTATGTCATTATAGCAGTGTCTGTAAGTCGTCTTTCCCTCCGCTCCACGAAGCGCCTTCTTTGCTCCACACTCAAAGATATGGCCTGGCTGGCCATACGCTACTAGTAAAGAGAAAGCTGCGTCCACCAGCGAAGGCGGGTGAGGCTTTGGGGTACCCTACTGGACTGTGTGAAACAGGCACGCAGAGCTGTGCAGGACTATGCAGCTCAGTAGATGAAAGACAACCCCTCAAGCTGCCAGGGGGAAGAAAAAGAGGTCACTCAAGGAGATGCTCACTGAGTCCATCAGAACCCCACCGGAGGGGAGTGCACAATCACAAAGAGCAGGCCTGGCAGCAGATGAGGGTGAGGAGGAGAGCCCATTCCCAAGATTCATACTTTTCAAATCCCTACGAAAGGATGTCCAGGCAATGAAATGGGAGCTAGCAAAGGACCTTGAAGACTTGCAACAGGATCGGACTAAGGTGGGTGACAGTATCTGCCCTCGAAGATCATGAATCCGGCTGGGATGAGAAGATTGAGCATCTCCAGCAGGAAGAGTTGCATCTGCGAGACTAACTTTGCAAGCTCACACAAAATACCTCGAAAAATATTCTCGCCTCAACAATATACGCATCCATGAGGTACTGAGTTAACAAAAAATGCACAGATATAAGGGTCTATGTGACGGCTCTCTTCCTCCGAACATTAGACTTGACAGCAGAAATGGAGGTGCAGCTGGACAGAGTTCACAGGTGGGCTTCAGCGACAGGAGGGCGGCCGTCCACCTTACATCCTTGCCTGTGTCCATGAATTTCAACCGAAAGAGACTATATTGCAAAAGGCATGGGGGACTCACCCCATACAGTTCCGAGGCCATTAGTTTGCATTGTTCCAGGATCCCCCATCCCTAACTCTTCAGGGATGCAGTGACGTCTGGCATCTTTCCGGAATCATGGGATCTCCTAGAATTTGGGCCACCCATTCCACCTCATCTTCTAATGGGACGGGATACTACATCAGCTGAAATCACTGTCAGAGGACTGCCACCTTCTGAAACTCAGTGAGGAGGAGGTAGAGAGTTTGTAGCATGGCCCCGGGAGGGAGCACTGGTGCAATTGCTGGAACAAGGTCCTGGCTTCCCCCAATGGACTTCGCCCAGACCAAGTTGCCATAGCTTTGGAGAAGCAGTCCTGGATACAATGGCTGGCAACCCAGAGAGACAATACTCAACCTCAGACCCTCATTAACCCGATTTCGCTACTGCGATGGGGTAAGGCTATCTTGCTCCTGTGGCAGGGTTGGTGGGGAGATGGGTGGCCTCCAGGAACAGAGGTGGATCTTGAGGATCCCACACCAGAGAACATTCTCTGGATTTATCCATTTCTCACTGGTGATTTGATTGATTCTGTAGTTATGTTTTTTTCCAGATCATGGTTAGGGATTTGTTGGGAGGGTACTCACTTGTTTTATTTTCTATAAAAGTATGCACAACGTGTCCCTTCCTGTGACACAACCTTCCCCCACATGTAAGCTTTCTGAGTAGCATGATATCTGTGGCTTCCTCCAGTCATGCAGAACAGCCTTAGCCTTAACACAACTTCCTTCATATTGCTTTGAATATCATCACCTTGAACATGAAGGAGCTCAACAGCCCAGTTAAATGCAAGGCTATTTATCATAACTCAAAAGAACGATCAATGACCATTGGACTGTAACACCTCTCAGAGGTCATGCGAAATGTGGGACATGTGTGGTATGTGAATACACTATTGAAAGTAAAGAATTTGTTTATAGAGAATCCAAAAATGTTTTGAAGACTTTTACAAACTGTAATAGTTGTAATGTTGTATATGCGATTCTATGTCCATGTGACCTCCTTTATGTTGGTCAAACCAAACAAAAGGTTAAATTGCGGATTTCCCAGCACAGGAGCAGAATACGCTGCAAGACCCCCAATGCCCCGTTGGTTGAACATTTCATTTCCAAACAACACACGGAAAATGATATTCGCTGGACCATCATTAATCAAGTGACACTACCACCAAGAGGAGGCGATTTGAGTCTCCTTCTCAATAAAGAGGAACTGAAATGGATAATAAGGACAGATAGTCTGAATTCTGGTCTCAACTTACAGGAGGACTGGACTACACCAATCTGACCTTTATCCCAAGTGAAAAGACTTAAAACACTGTGGCCTTCATAAATATTCCTTTGAGTAATTTATGTACTCTATTTTTTAATAATTTTTTTTTTAAAAAAATGTCTCTGTAAATTCCACACCGGTATGCCTCACAAATGTCACTGCGCCGCAACCCTTCCCTTATGGGTTGTCGATAAACCTCACTCACTCTCCTCACTCCTAATGGCCGCTAACATTGTCCTTCCTCTATGCCTATGGCCCCCCCTTCAACCAATAGCTGAACACAATAAAACTGATGTGTTCACGTGAGATGCCGAACCAGGAGCTCAATGCCTGCCGATTGATCCGGTAAGCCCCATTCCTCTCCCTCGCTCGACTTCTTATTAACATAACCAGCCTGAATGCGCCCTTTGATATATACCTTCATACCTTTATTACTGACAGGCCCCCTGGTTTCAGGACCCCAGCGCGACTCGGCGCTTCCGATAATACTCGGCTCCGAAGGTAAGCCCCAGCCTGATTTTCAGGAACGCGCCTCTGACCAAATTCCCTCAGACTCCAGTTTAAAATACTATTTCTGCATACAGGCACAAGCCGAATAAGACACTACTCGTCTGCCACCACTGGACCCTCGAGAAATTCTTATTGATGTACACTGGTAAGCCTTCTCCCTATTTTTAAATATGCCACTGACCTAGTCCTAGATCCCTGTTTTTAAACGCCAACTTTTTATACAGGTAGAAGCGGACTCGAGATATTTACTCTTTCCCGCCTTGGACCCTCAAGAACCCTTTACTGATTTACTGGTAAGCCTAGCTTCCCTCCGCAATTGCGCTCATGACCTAGTCCCTGTACCATGTCCTAAAACGCTAACTCTGTATACAGGTACAAGTGGACTCAAGATATTAATCTTTTCCTGCCCCCAGACCTTCAGAAATTTATACTGAAATTCCGGTAAGCCTCTCAGTCATTAAAATGTCCACCTAAAGTAACTAATAGGCTGTCTTTTGTCTTAACCCTGTACCATCCCTCTCTCCCTTAGAAAAAATTCTAAAAACACGGAATAGATTATTCTATTGTTCCTGTTTCAATCCTTTACCTGCTCGCTCTTATTTGAGCTTGCTAACTGCCTCCCTGGTGAGCTCCCCTGCAATTCTGACCGCAATTCAAACCACTGCGCCGCTCTTTTATCTGAATATAATGTCCTCTGTACAAAGTATAACTACCACGAATCACATCACTGCGCCGTCCTTTTATCTACGATAATGTATAGGTATTATTGATTTTCCTTTTCACATCACAGCAGCTCCTTCCATTATGATGCCACTTTATGTACCTCAGCACCCCAAAGCACCTGGGATTTTTCACCATCACTGCGTCGCCCCTTATCTAATTTTGATGTCACACTTAGCACCTACCCAGTCACCAACAGTATGTGCGCCCGCACTTAGTCACATGCCTGTCACTCGCTGTCTCCACCAGGACACAAGCGAAATAGGTCGACTACCACGGCACAATGTCACCTTCATTATGCATGTGAGTAAAATAAAATTAATGTACCTCCTTTCCTCCCCTTAGGCTAAAGAGGCTAATAACTAAAAAGGCAATCATTTCCTTGTCCTGATGATGGACCCCAGTATTTAACAAGGGGGTCCGAAACGTCGTCGACCCATTGTGTACCATATACCTGTGAAAATGTACAATATGAAACATTGTAATGGTACCTATAAGTAATCTCTCTGTCCAAAAATTGGAACCCTATAGAGATTGTTGATTTTGCCTTGTAAAAGCCCTTTTGTGTATGTCTTTGTCTGTGCACGGTCGTGGTTGGGTACAGGCTTGTGCCCCACGCACGTGAACTGTTGAAGGTGTTATTTTGTTTTGTATGTCTTCATTCAAATATAAAACTTTGAAGACCACTGCCCGGCTGGGTATGTCTTCATTAATATAGAACTGACTGAGTCTATATTCATTTTCCAATCATTCATCTCCCTGCCAGGGACCATTGTTGTTTCTACATGATTAACCTCCCCGAGGTCCCTCGCTGATACCAATTGGGGTCCCCTTGTTGTTTAAATAGATATTGTGCGCAATCGCTTGATTGCAAGGGTCTCTTTGTTCCCTTCCACTTCACCTAAGTGGGTCCTCCCCTTCCTACCCTCCCACCTCCCTGTGACTCACCTCACTGTTCACCTCACCTTGTTATGTCTGACGACGCCCCCCTTTATTCAGTAGAGTATATTAAAAAAATCTGTGAAGGCCCCTCCCTATTCACTGATCTAGAAGAACCGACAACGGTTGCAAGTACTAATCTCAGTGAGGATTTGGAAAAACAAAAAAAGAAATATGTCCGATTGGAACTCATGACTATTATGCTGACAGATTATTTAAGGTCCAATACAATTCCATTAGGTCTTCAGGTTAGAAACATACCAGGGGTGTTTACGGACAACCCGAAGTACATCCAAGGATTTAGCAATATAGGGACTACTTGTTCCCGATATTGGTTAGTCCTAGGGATTGAAACCGCCTCCGAAGAACTTAAGAAACTAGATGAGATAATCAGAGACCTAGAGAAACAAATATCTGATAAAAACACCAATACTGAAGCTAAAAAACTCCTTGAAAAAATTGAAAAGACGGTACAGGAGTTCCATAGAATAGAACAAAACAAGAAGGCCAACAAGGTAAAGAAGGACATCAAATCCTTTTCCTTTGAGCGGGCATATCCCTACCTGCAGAAGGATTTTTATACTAACCGTAACCTTAATCAACCCCAATTTACACTGAGACCTTGGGGTCGTTACAACAGAAGAAAGACTATTGTTGGGTTTACAGACTCCTCAGCCAATTCTTCAGATAATTCAGATAGCGGGGAAGGCCCAAGTGGCGGACCACAAAGACATCAAAATCATTTTTTAGCCAGAGGCCAGCAAGATCCCCCCAGAAGAGGTCGTGTGAAACAATCAACACGATGGCAAAATCCCCCGGGAGAGCGACAGACCCGGAACAGATTTTACCAATGGTAACAGACGCAGTAAACACAGAACTTACCATTCCTCTGTTTAATCTGTCAAGCCACACATTGTCCTCTCAGGAAATCTCTGTCCTGAGTAAGGGCCTATCTTTTGTCCCTACTACCTACCCAAATTTTTTAGACCTACAGTCTGAACTTATGACATTCTTTAGAAAAATCAGACTGCGGGCTTTCTTTGAACTCAACCCAACTGACCCTAAACCGGTGTCTACACCGTTTAGACCACCTTCCAAATTCTCCCCCACAGCGGGCATGATTCCCAAGGAAATTCTAACATTTGAGAGGGTGATCCTTAAAGAAACTACCGAATTGGCAAAATCTCACATTTTTATACCGTATAATATCTCTGCAGATGAGAAATCAGCCATCTCTACCCTTAAAAATAATCCAAGTCTTATCATTAAGCCAGCCGATAAGGGTGGAGGAATTGTATTGCAAGATATTGATAATTATAAAAGTGAGTTATTCCGTCAGGTATCAAATACAGATCATTATTGTAGACTCTCTACGAATCCTACTAAAGAAATCCAAGCCCTAATTAGAACTATTACTACTGAGGCTGTGGATAATGGATACCTGAGTAAACATGAATATGACTTTTTAAACACTCCAAATCCTAGAACACCAGTAATTTACACTTTGCCAAAAGTGCATAAGAGCCTTAACCAACCCCCAGGTCGCCCTATTGTATCGGGTTGCGGATCGGTCCTGGAACCCTTGGGCCATTATGTGAATTTCTTTTTAAAGGACTTCGTCCCAACTACCCAATGCTATATAAAAGATAGCACTCACATGATCAACCTTGTTGAAAACTCTCCATTCAATCCTGATACTGAGACACTGTGTACCCTTGATGTCGAATCATTATATACTAACATTCCCCAGAGAGAATCTTTGTTTGTAATGGAAACCATTCTTGACCGAAGAACTCGTCCTCATAGGGTCCCTACACTTTTCATAGTTCAGCTCCTAGAAATCTGCCTTACACAAAATTTCTTTGTGTACGATAACCAGTATTTCCAGCAGGTTCGCGGAACCGCCATGGGAGCCATTTTTGCTCCAACGTTGGCGATCCTTTACATGGACTGGTTGGAGTGCAATACGATTCTTGTTGATAGCAACCCATTCCATCAGGGCATCTTAACATGGAGACGCTATATAGATGACGTCTTCATGATATGGGGGAATGACACCAATGCCTTCCCAGCCCTGGTGCACTGGCTCAACAACAATTGCAGTGGCCTAACATTCACACTGACTCATAGCAAGACCTCCATCCCTTTTCTGGATTTGACTATCCAACATGAGAATGGCCTACTCTATACCTCTTTATATCATAAACCCACTGAGAGAAACACGCTCTTAAGCTATGATAGTTGCCACCCTAGAGCCCTAAAAGATAGCTTACCATATTCACAGTTTCTTCGGTTGCGGAGGAACAATTTCCATAAAGAAAATTATTTTCTTGAAGCTGGTTTACTGGCAACCAAATTGAGACAAAGAGGTTACCCTCGCCGCCTCATAAAAAATTCTATGAAGCGTGCTTGGTATTGCCCACGTGAGACCCTCCTGACGAATAAACCAAAACCCACCTCAAACAAACTGGTGTTTGTCACAACCTTCTCCAGCGTGTCCAATAAAGTCACGAAAACCATTAAACATAACTGGCACATTCTGAATTCAGGTCAATTGAACTGGGAACGCCCATTGTTTGCTTTCAGAAAAAACAAAAACATCAAAGATCATTTAGTGAGGGCTGCATTACCGTCCCCCACCCCACTCAAAAGAACGATCAATGACCATTGGACTGTAACACCTCTCAGAGGTCATGCGAAATGTGGGACATGTGTGGTATGTGAATACACTATTGAAAGTAAAGAATTTGTTTATAGAGAATCCAAAAATGTTTTGAAGACTTTTACAAACTGTAATAGTTGTAATGTTGTATATGCGATTCTATGTCCATGTGACCTCCTTTATGTTGGTCAAACCAAACAAAAGGTTAAATTGCGGATTTCCCAGCACAGGAGCAGAATACGCTGCAAGACCCCCAATGCCCCGTTGGTTGAACATTTCATTTCCAAACAACACACGGAAAATGATATTCGCTGGACCATCATTAATCAAGTGACACTACCACCAAGAGGAGGCGATTTGAGTCTCCTTCTCAATAAAGAGGAACTGAAATGGATAATAAGGACAGATAGTCTGAATTCTGGTCTCAACTTACAGGAGGACTGGACTACACTAATCTGACCTTTATCCCAAGTGAAAAGACTTAAAACACTGTGGCCTTCATAAATATTCCTTTGAGTAATTTATGTACTCTATTTTTTAATAATGTTTTTTTTTTAAAAATGTCTCTGTAAATTCCACACCGGTATGCCTCACAAATGTCTCTGCGCCGCAACCCTCCCCTTATGGGTTGTCGATAAACCTCACTCACTCTCCTCACTCCTAATGGCCGCTAACATTGTCCTTCCTCTATGCCTATGGCCCCCCCTTCAACCAATAGCTGAACACAATAAAACTGATGTGTTCACGTGAGACGCCGAACCAGGAGCTCAATGCCTGCCGATTGATCCGGTAAGCCCCATTCCTCTCCCTCGCTCGAGTTCTTATTAACATAACCAGCCTGAATGCGCCCTTTGAAATATACCTTCATACCTTTATTACTGACAGGCCCCCTGGTTTCAGGACCCCAGCGCGACTCGGCGCTTCCGATAATACTCGGCTCCGAAGGTAAGCCCCAGCCTGATTTTCAGGAACGCGCCTCTGACCAAATTCCCTCAGACTCCAGTTTAAAATACTATTTCTGCATACAGGCACAAGCGGAATAAGACACTACTCGTCTGCCGCCACTGGACCCTCGAGAAATTCTTATTGATGTACACTGGTAAGCCTTCTCCCTATTTTTAAATATGCCACTGACCTAGTCCTAGATCCCTGTTTTTAAACGCCAACTTTTTAAACAGGTAGAAGCGGACTCGAGATATTTACTCTTTCCCGCCTTGGACCCTCAAGAACCCTTTACTGATTTACTGGTAAGCCTAGCTTCCCTCCGCAATTGGGCTCATGACCTAGTCCCTGTACCATGTCCTAAAACGCTAACTCTGTATACAGGTACAAGTGGACTCAAGATATTAATCTTTTCCTGCCCCCAGACCTTCAGAAATTTATACTGAAATTCCGGTAAGCCTCTCAGTCATTAAAATGTCCACCTAAAGTAACTAATAGGCTGTCTTTTGTCTTAACCCTGTACCATCCCTCTCTCCCTTAGAAAAAATTCTAAAAACACGGAATAGATTATTCTACTGTTCCTGTTTCAATCCTTTACCTGCTCGCTCTTATTTGAGCTTGCTAACTGCCTCCCTGGTGAGCTCCCCTGCAATTCTGACCGCAATTCAAACCACTGCGTCGCTCTTTTATCTGAATATAATGTCCTCTGTACAAAGTATAACTACCACGAATCACATCACTGCGCCGTCCTTTTATCTACGATAATGTATAGGTATTATTGATTTTCCTTTTCACATCACAGCAGCTCCTTCCATTATGATGCCACTTTATGTACCTCAGGACCCCAAAGCACCTGGGATTTTTCACCATCACTGCGTCGCCCCTTATCTAATTTTGATGTCACACTTAGCACCTACCCAGTCACCAACAGTATGTGCGCCCGCACTTAGTCACATGCCTGTCACTCGCTGTCTCCACCAGGACACAAGCGAAATAGGTCGACTACCACGGCACAATGTCACCTTCATTATGCATGTGAGTAAAATAAAATTAATGTACCTCCTTTCCTCCCCTTAGGCTAAAGAGGCTAATAACTAAAAAGGCAATCATTTCCTTGTCCTGATGATGGACCCCAGTATTTAACAAGGGGGTCCGAAACGTCGTCGACCCATTGTGTACCATATACCTGTGAAAATGTACAATATGAAACATTGTAATGGTACCTATGAGTAATCTCTCTGTCCAAAAATTGGAACCCTATAGAGATTGTTGATTTTGCCTTGTAAAAGCCCTTTTGTGTATGTCTTTGTCTGTGCACGGTCGTGGTTGGGTACAGGCTTGTGCCCCACGCACGTGAACTGTTGAAGGTGTTATTTTGTTTTGTATGTCTTCATTCAAATATAAAACTTTGAAGACCACTGCCCGGCTGGGTATGTCTTCATTAATATAGAACTGACTGAGTCTATATTCATTTTCCAATCATTCATCTCCCTGCCAGGGACCATTGTTGTTTCTACACATTTATCATAACTGGGGCACGCCAGAGGCAATATATGCGTTTTAATTGAAACACACCGAATAGCTGGTGAATGGTATAGACTTAAACTACAGCACTTCCTGGGACAATATTTCTCCTCCACTACCATCCAGACTGGTGGAATTGCAATTCTCATTTCCTGCTCATTTAGGGGCATGGTGAGGTGCAGGGTGACTGTTAGCCTACCAGAAACGCATAGGGGATCAAGCTTTCATTCTGGCCCCCATATATGCACCAAATATTAACCAAGAATAATTTGTAAAAGGTGATGTTCTCTCCGGATCGAGCGGTACGGTTTGGGGGGACGTTAACCTCATGTTGAGTAATGATGTTGACAAGTTCAGGCAGTGGAATGGCCAGACCAGGGCACTTTCACGAAAAGGAGCAAGCTGGATGTAAGAGATGGCTCTGCATGATCTGTGGTGCGTCACACATCCTCACTCTAGGTACTATACCTTTTATTCTCATGCACACAAAACCTATGCACGTCTTGACTTCTTCTTGGTGACGAGCAGTATTCACACACAGACTGAGGCATACAAGATTGAACCTAGGATTTTGTCCAACCACCCTTATCCTTCGTAGGCACCCGTCCCGGCAGGTGCCTTGCCCATGGCGACTGAAAGAAGGCTTACAACAGCTGGACATGATCTGCTACATCACGCAAGTGATCGCAGCCTTTTTAGTCATTATTGACACGGCTGCCACCTCCATAGCCACATTATGTGAGAAGTTAAAGGCAGTCATTCGGGATGGACTTATTGCTATCTCTGTAGCTGAACATAAACCTGCTGAGAGAAACAGAAGAATCTATAGGGGAAGGTGAAAGAACTAGGGGGCATATTACCAACAACTAGCGATAATTTTTGTCTCTAACTTGTTTAGAGACAAAAATTATCGCCGCACATCGGCGATTTTTATCGCAGATAAACCTTGCTATTAACAAGGTTTATCGCAAATGCGATAAAAAACGGCCGAAATGCATGAATATCGCTGAAAAGTCAGCGCTATTCATGCATTATCGAGCAAATGCTCTTAGCCATGTTATCCACCTCCCATTGGATAACATGGCTAAGAACTGCTCAGGGCAGGTGTTAGCTTTTGGAGGTATTCCCGCTTAGCGCGAATATCTCCAAAAGTTGGTAATAGGAGATAGCGATGTTAGCGACTGTTTTCAGTCTCTAACATCTTGGCACGCCCACTTTGCATCTCATTAGTGATAAATATCACTGACATGCAAAGTGGGGCCCAAGATGGTCGCTATCTCCTACTAGCTGTCGCTAACTGGTGTTAGCGACAGCTTGGTAATAGGGAGATAATTTTATCTCCGCTTTCTTGGCTTTTAAAGCCAAAAAAGCAGAGATAAACCCCCTTGATAATATGCCCCTACAGCTTATCCATAATAGAACAGGGTCCCCCCCTCTCATGGATCTAGGGACAGTTTGAGTCCACACGGAAGCAGCTAGGCAGTGTAGTTTTGGACAGTGCCGAATATGCATTACTCCGGCTACAGCACTCCTTCTACATAGGGAAGGACAAATGTATCAGGCTCCTGTCTGATAAGCTAAAGGTTTAGCGACAGACTAAGAGCGCGGATACCCTCCTTCATCAGGATGGTGCTGAAATCACTGGGGATCGGCCCATCGCTGATGCCTTTTGAGAATACTATAAAGACCTATTGCCTTCTGATGGTCCCAGAGCGTGCCTTCAAGTTTTACCCACACCCCTGTTGACTGCCCAATAACATGCCTCTTCAGTCTATCAACATAGATGAAGTGGTGATGCCCATTGCAAAACAGAAAGTTCTAAAATGCTGCCTGCCCTATTTTATAAAACATTCTGCCAAGAACTTGCCCCTATTCTCTCTAGACTTTTACATTCTTTAGCGGACATTGGCACCCTCCGTGCTTGAGGCTTCCCTCACTGTTATACCTAAACCTGGGAAAAATGACAGGTAATGTGGTTCTTAACAACCCATCTCTCTTATAAATGTGGATGTTAAACTATTCACCAGTATTTTGGCAGCATGGTTAGGACACTACATGCCAGTCCAGGTGGACCTAGATGTGGCAGGCTTTGTCCCCCAAAGCCAGGGTGGAGATAACACCAGGCGATTCTCTACCTCGTGGATAATGCCAATCCCTTCCAGACAGAAATCATGCCTTGGCCTTATTTGGAGGCAACAATATGCTACTTTGGCACTGGGAAGAGATTTTGTGCCATGGTTTTTAGTAACTATGGGACATCATGAGGAACGTTGCAAGTCCATGGCCGGGCTTCGGCCTCCCCTCCCCCACTGGTAGGGGGACCAGGCAGGGATGACTGCTGCCCCTTCCACTTTTTGCTCTTTACTAGGAACCAATGAGGCAGAGGGTGTGGGATGATCTGCACATGCACTTTGGTGGGAAGAACATATCATTAGCCTCTATGCTGATGGCGTGATAGTCACATTTGTCAACCCACTGTGGGCCCTTCTGGCCTTCCTTGGAGAGGTAGAGAGATTTGGGGAAGTCACTGGCTTTCTCATCAATCTTCAAAAGTCACAGGCTCTTAAACTCTTGGTTGCATCCTTTGTGCAGACACAGCACTCCCCTCAATACCCGTTTCAGGTTGCGCCCTCATCCGTGCCCTACCTTGGTGTTCCTATAGCATCTACGGTGAGGAAGACTGCGAACATCCACTACCAAGCCTTGTTTCAGCAAAGTACAGGCAGACCTTGCTCAATAGAAGCACTATTGGCTCTCATGGCTCGGAAGAGTAGCGGCACTGGAAATGACCCTGCTGCCAAAGGCCCTATTTTTTTCCAGGCACTTCTTCCAGAACCCCCGGTAGGCGTGCTCCAATCTTTGCAGAGGGAAACCAACTGCTTTTTTTGGGCAGTAGAGAGACCTCATTAAGCCATGATCTGATTTATTGCCCAGTCTGTAAGGGTGGGCTTTGGGGTCCCTAGTCTCTTCGTTACTACCAGGTGACACAACTTGGCTTCCTGGTGGAGTGGATTCATAAAGAGTCTAAAAAACACAGATGTTTTATGGATAGAGCAATAGAGGGGAAACATCTTTGGAAGATCCCCTTTTTTGACAACAGCAGAGTCTGGGGACTCTGTTCATCCCATTACCAGAGCCACTCTTGGGATATGGGGCCAGAGGGCCACTTGGAAAGCATTGACCTCATTCCTGTCAACCTTGACCCCAATCTTGGGTAACACAGAGTTTATCCCAGGTCTATATCATACCACCTTCCCTGCTTGGCAGGCAACACATGTTTAACGCTACAGGTCCCTCACTTTTGAGCAGCTTACAACTGACTTTGGGTTACCAGAACTAGAGCGGCTGCACTACTTGCAGGTTCGTCACTGGGTTACTCAAAGCCCACTCACGCTAGCGTCTGTGAGAAAAAGGAGACATGAGAAGCCTACTTAGAAATTGGTCATCTGCTGAGAATTGCTAAACAATCTTTCTACTATTTTTCAGTAATTCTGTGTCCTGCCAATAATGCAGAGTGGTCAGCCAGTTTACTGTAGAAGAAGAAAGGTATAAGTACAGGCTCCCTATGCATCCAGAGGCCCCTCTAGCTGTACAATAATCCTTGTGCTGCAGCGTGTCAGCATTGTACTAAACATCAGGGCAGGAAAAAAACATGTCTCCAGTCCTGTACTGTAGGTTTAGGTGAATAATGTTTTTCATAATGACCATGTATGTAGCACACAACGGAACCGTGATTGTTTCTTGGAAATGAATAATTGGTGTACATTTTCACTCAACTCATCGGTATTCATTGCATCCTACTTAAGAGAAGGAACGTTTGGATTCGTACTGCTTAGTTCAAGCTTGGACCAAGCTAACTGAGCAAGTTTACCAGCACAGGCACTTTTGACCTGCAGGTTACTCTTGATTATCGACAACAAACCATTGAGCAACTTTTTAGGACTCAAATCTGTGATGAGCAGCAGATACATTAACCACCAGAACTATTTTACTATTAAAAGCTATCACTTGCTCAATACACTTCTCTTGCACAGTTTTGGTAACCCACTGAGCAATATTACCTGCTGATACACATGCCAGCAGATAAAACCATGAATTATCGCCGTGGTTTAGGACCTACAGTGAAGCTCGAGAGGCAAGGTCACTGTCTGAAATTCCCATCTGTTGAGAGCAGCACCGCTTTTTCAGGTCTCGCCTATGCAGCGCGCATGCGCTGCATAGGAAGAGACCTCTTGAGATCGCTTCATCTTTCCAGCCAAAAATGTGCACGTGTTGCATTGCTTTCAATGCAACACGTGCTCGTTTTGTCGATTTCCTTGCGGGAGCGCGCAGCGCCATATGGTTGCACGCTCCCGCAAGGGAAACGCTGCCTGCTCGCGGGCAAACCCCCCCATCACGCACGCCTGCGCGCAATGCTTGTTTTTGTAAGCATTGGCCGAGCGTGCAAACAACTCCCGCTTCTCCCCCTCCCCACCTTGCGCGTGGCCAATGCATGTTTCTTTTGGAAAGAGCACATTCAAACACACGATATGAGCACTACTGCTTTTTTTTCTTTTAAAGAAAAAATGTATTAATGCGGTGCCCATCTTCGATTGGGTTTATTGTCCCCGAACGAGGCGATGCTAGTCCTTCGTCCCTGGCGGTGACGTAACCATCGCTAATACCCTGCTGGCGCTGTTCTGTTTCTCTCTACTACTGCAGGATTCACGCTCTCAGGGTAAGATCATGGTACTTCATTCTCCCTCGTGGCTTTGCAGGTGGTGGTGGGTTACGAGAAGTGAATGGAATGTGTTTCAATCAAGGAAAAGAAGCTGCAGGCTGCATTCGCTCCTGAATGGGGTTGTCTAGTTAAAGGTTAAGTGTTCTGTGAGAAACTTGGGCTGGTTAAGTCAAGACGGTCAGGAAAAGAGAAGGTCTTTAGGTGTTGGTTGTACAGTGCAAATTCCTTATTCAGAAACCTAGAGACCGTCATTTGTATTTTTTCTTTGTTCCTAGTAAAATAAATCGAACGCATTTCCCTAATAGGAAAATGCTCTCAGCCGTTTTAAACTCTTATAGTATTGGCATTGTCTCATAAGGCTTGGTAGGCATCTGGAGAAACTTGCACATTGTAGTCAGGCTATGGTTGACTCTGGCTTTGCACGAGCCGAGCCTTGAATATTTGGCATGTCAGCCTACAACTAAGACATAGCTACCAAGTAATCAGACTGCTGATCTGTGACAATAAGATATTTTCCGTGTGGTTAATGCGTGACATTCAAATGTTTTCTGAATGACACCGAGTAATACTTTAGCGCAGTAGTCATGTGAGTAAAACAAAACAATTTAAGAAAAATGTGGGGTGGCACCTTCAGTCATTCATTTTCTTTTTAAGACAGTAACAGTGCATTCTGGGACTTATAGTTTTGTTTTTAAAGCTTGCAGGAGGGTTAACAAATCAGAACAAGCTTAAAGTGACTCATATGGCAGCGGTCTGGGAACATATTTCTGTACTTTATGGCACGATGAGGGGAACTACAGCATTTTGTCTGCCATCAAAACATTGGCAAAGAGGAATAAGACGAGACCAACTGGCTTTGCCAGTACTTATTAGGGATGGTGGCCTCCGACATCTGACTGTTAAAAGGTTTCCGTCTTTTGAAGATCTGTACCTCTTTACCCCTGTGGGTGCGGAAGTGCTCTTTTTACCACTGAATATGTGCTCCCAATACTTGTGTGAACACTCCAGGTATTTTAGGTAAGGTGGCAGACTCGTTATCCATTCTAGGCTCTCATGTGGACCTTCTATTAATCTGGACTTTTGGTCGCCTCAGAAAGGGAAGACTCTGTCAGGTGCCGACATGGCAGTATGTGACGTCATCAGGGTGGCGACTCCCTTCAGGCTGTCAAGGTATTTAAGATTGCACTGGTAAAGGGCTGCTTTGTTTTCAGTGCGTCTCTGGTCAGTATACCTCAACCCAGGCTGCCCTCCTTGAGCTCGATTCTGGATCACTTCCCTGTCCCTGCCAGCTCTGTTTTAGGTCAAAGCCTGCCAGAGGGGGCAGCTGTCTCCTTCCAGAAAGCTTATTGGGCACCTGTCAAAATCTGACCTGGAAAGCAACTCCTCTCATTGCTTTCCATCGGATCTTTGCTTTGTCATTCTTCATTTCTTGCTTTGTATTTGATGGTTTCTTTGCTTTAACCCATCTAGTCTTTGTCTCTCCAGTGGGGCATAGTCGAGTTAGCATCTCTCTGATTTGCTCCATTTATTATTTCACAAGTGTCTGCTTTTCTGGAATTCTTTTTCAATTTTGTAAAAGCACTCCATGAGTGTGCATACAATTATGTTCAGTGTCTTTTCCGACTTCTCCCAGCATATTTCCTTTCATAACAGAAAAAAACATTTTCCACCACATTGTCCTTCGAATTGTACACTTAAATTTTTATACAACTTCGCACTTCAAGATACTCTCCCAAGCCCTGTAACTCAACATTGCACTTTCTCTTGTGTCTTTGCTTCCGCCCTTTTACCTCCTTCTTCTCTGTTAGCTTCCCTCTGTGCACCCTGTGTGTTGCTCCTCCCCCACATCCACACCTGTGCAGATTCTACACGTTCTCTGTACTTGTCCCTCCCGCTTTCTTGTTGCTTCCCACAATCAGTATTCTTTCTCCAGATCTGAATTATTTGACCCACCTGCTCTTGTTACTTTTTTTTGTTTACCAATCGGTAACCAAAAATAAAAAACGGTTCGTCAGGTTGGTGTGCGCATCTACAAAATGATGCAGCTGTCCGTGCAGGCTTTTTTTACCCCTGTCTACAAGTCATGTGCATAGCATCAGTGATGCTGTGCAGCATAGCTAAAACCATTGGCAGAGCCAAAAGAGCACACAAGGGTGACCTGTTGGCTTTGCCAGTGCTTGTTAAGACTAGTTAGAAATGGCTATAACTGTTTGCCAGAGCTTATGCACTCAAAAAAATTAAAGAATTAAAATGCTAATGTAATAACAAAAAAACAAGCATTTGCAATGCAATAGGAATCGAATTTGCCAGAGTTTAAGCTATTGGCATTGTAATGACAATGCCTTTTATTTGTTAGTTTTCAAAACCCACACACAAGTAAAAAGCATTGTAATTTACAATGCCAATAGCTCAAACTCTTTGAAAAACAAAAGTGAAGTGCCAGTACTGATATGGGTGATTTAAATAAATAAATAACCATCCAGAACTCGAAAAGATATTCAAGAACGGGGATCGCTAGTTAATAGCTTTTTATTTTATTTTAGCAATTTTTTGAAAAAACAACTCTTACATTTTCAGTTCCTCATACAAAGAAAGACATATTCAAAAAGGACACATAATACATTAAAAGAGAAACTAACTGTGCATCAGTCATTCATTCCTTATTACATACATATCACAAGCATACGATAACATTCAACCACTCAAAAAAGAAAAACAACAAGGACGTACAATGCAATGTATATACAATATAATACAAAGAGAGAAAAACAAAGTCACAGTCTGCAAGACAATTTTACAATAGTATTAGAAAATATACTTTATGCTAAGTACATTCCTTTATATTGAACCGAAAGGTCAAAGAAATCTTTTTTGAACTGTTAGTTCTAGGTAATGTACAACAAAGGGCGGCAGGGAAGGTTCATTCAATAACCTGCAGCTCTCGCAGACCAAGATGTGGCAAAAGCCTACGCGTTTCGAATCCCACCAAGTTCTTTGGGATTCTCTTCAGGGCCTCATATGGTATCTGAACAGGAAAGAATAAAGCAAAACAAAAGAAAGAGTAAGAAACAAGAGTTCACCAAATGATGAAAGGATTACAGGACAAAAAATCAAAGGAGCTAGCCGTCAGACCCAAGCATACCCCCAACAGCTTACCAATAAGTGTGGATGTCGAATGATCCGGAATTGATAGCTCAAACTCTAGCAAATGCGAGACATATTGCATTGCAAATGCTTGTTTCTCCTTCACAGGTTGATAAAATGGCACGTGTCACTGAGGTGCGAAAAAGCGCCTAATGTTTATTGTGCTAAATAAGTTGTGCATGTTATTTTTTCCCCTGGGCTGTGTTATTGTTATGTCTTGATTTCAAAAGCTCAGCGAACAGTGAATACTCATTATTTGAAGGCATGGTTTGACACTGCTTAAAGTTCACAAACGGTAGCACGCTGATTATTGCTAAAGACGTTTCAACCATCCCCGCAGATGGAGTAAAAGAAGACATCGAAAAGACACTCCTGTCTCAAGACCCGGATGCGCGCTTGAGTCAACAGGCATCTTAGCAACAGCTGAAACCATTCACATCACTCTACAACCGAAGCTTTACACTTTGCATAAACACCAACGGGCCTGGCCATTCAAAGCAGCTCCAAGCTGAAGGTGTTCGGCCAGCATGTCACACAAAAATATAGCGCTGAGCCTTGTCAGTTTGTTGTTCCTTCTGGACATTGAACAAGGGGTGGCCTGGCTGTGCTTATTTCTGTCAAATGTAGTCAGGCGAAAAAAGTTAAGTCCGAAATTCCACCGAGTAGTACCAACTGTTGTTATTTACTGGCTTGGGCACTGTAGACTTCTTGATTGTGAATTTTTATCATAAAATGTTTGACCAGCGTAACACACAAGTCGTTGATAAGGTAAATGAGGCGATCATGTAGGAAAACGCCCTAAGTTACCTGCTTTGTATCATATAAGTGAGGGACTTCAATTCTTCGGTCTGTGCTCACAGCCATTCACGAATCTGTGGGGTGGAATACAAGGTGGGCCAGCAAATCACTCACTTTAAACATACTCTTAATGAGAACGTTTTAAATAACATTGTGGTCTCAAATGACCGAATCCCTCTATTTTATTGTGTAGAAAGATGCTTATTGTCCTTCTTTTGTGGGAGGGGGGAAATCAAGCACAATTCATTTGCACCTAATTTCTAGCGAGTACAGCAGTTTAGTCTTAGATTTCTGGATTGCTCAAAATTGTGCACGTATACAATCCCCTAGTAGCCCACTTTAACATAAAACCTAGGTGGCGAACAGCCGTTACAACGAGGTTTTACTTCATTGTGCCTTTACGTTGCATTTTTTAGCACGCATATTTTTACAGCGGATATGCATTTACACCGCATGCCAAAAAACACGCATTTAAGTTCAGTTCAACGGCTTTATTTCAATTGTTACATCATAAAAGCAACACATGGAAAATACAACATGGATACATTTAGAAACTATTTACATTCATTAAGAGTTTTTATCCAAAAAGAATTAAAAACAAATACAAATTTAAAATGGCCTGATTCCATAGCATAAAAACAAGATCCTAACAATCTTTAAAAAAAATAGCCTTTTATCAATCGGTCGTAGCACGCATAAATCTCTTTATTTGCATCAGATTGGTCCACAGAAGCTTACAAGCACTTGGCGTGAAAATAACATCAGAAACTTCATTAGCAAGCCTACAAAATAAACATCTGCAAGGCATGACCAATAATATGACGAACAGTGTTTGTGGAAAGTCAGCCCAATTTACAACCGATGCCCAGGCTGCTAGCTCAAGACGCCTCTTAGTTTCCATTCTGAATAGTTACCAAATAAAGAGACGGGCGCTGGAAGTAGGAACACAAGAACAGAGTTTTATTTCTCATGAGGAGAGCCTGTCATTTCGGACACGAAACACAGTGTCTTTCGGGAGGTGCTCTAAAAAGTTCTCTGAGACATCGCCTTTTATACATCACAAACATTCCTTATTACAATAATAACATTGTGAGGCAAGGAAAAGACATCCCCGACCCCTCCCCGTTCTAGCGCAATCCAACACGTGGCGACAGTACAGGTCCTCACATCATACAATGGGAGGGGGCTATTGCTCAGCTGAGTGTTCCGCTGATTTCTTTGGAATGTGTGCGCCTGATCGATTCTCGGAGGGGTGGGGAGGTCATGATCAATAGTAGCTCTTTTGAAGAGGGACGAGTGCATACAGTGGTGGGCAATGAACTGTATCCTCAGGCGAAAGAGATGACCAGTGGCCCGTGCGGACAATCGGGCTCAGTGGAGGGGTCATCAAGGGAGGGGTATTCATAGGAAGAAGGGAGGTGATGGTCAGGCACGAGGTGTGATGCCCAGGGACAGAGTCGCACAGAGAGAGAGGTCTTATGACCCGTACATGAGAGAACGGGGGCAGTCAGGTACAGCTGGGGGGGGGTTAGGTCAGCTGAGGCGAAGGATGCTTCTTCGGGAGGAAATGGGGGGTTTGCGTGGGTCAAGCAGGAGGGTTGCTTTTCAGAGCAGGGTCGCGCAGAGGGAGAGGGTTTTATGGTCTATGCATGTGAGAGGGGGGGGGTGTTCAAATACGCGCAGGAGGGAAGCCGGGGATTCCAATGAGCGGGCAAAAAGGCCATGGTGCCTAAAATGGCTGTCATGTACATATGGGCACGGGCTTTTACTGGCGGAATGATGCGGTCAATATTTCACGGTATTCATGGTGCTTACAGGGAGGGGAATGGGAAGAGGCAAATGAACGCCGCTTAGGTACATTAATTTTGCTAATTTCCACATGTTACGCATTCTAGAAACACCATTTTCCGTTTTCTAGTTCTGTCAGTGATTCGCACACATGTGAGGATGATGCAAAGAGATAAACATAATTCAAAACACATCAAAAAGAAAGATGCCAACGAAAGAGAGAGAGCGACGAGCAACACAGCAATCATGACAAGGTGGCAATAGCGGTTGCATAGGTGATCATAGGACACCGGTGTAACATATGAGGGAATGCAAGCAGAACAGTCTAGGCACTCTGGGACCAGTGATCAACAAGACAGGGGACCACACATCTCGTCGCCAGGCATCCCCAACAGTGGTACCTGCAGCGCCCCTCCACATTCCTGCCGCAGCGCAGCAATATTGCAAAACAGCCCAGACTCAGCAAACAATGCACCCATGTCGGGCGAACAGTATCTATCCCACCCCCTCTGGAACAATAGAGCTCGCAGCCGAAGACTGCGCAGCTTGTGTTAACTTGCTGATGTACTGTCTGTATGGGCCCCAGATATCAACAGGGCGCGAGGCCGTTGGGATCTGCGCGGAGTACTCCACGCTGTTAATATTACACTGGGCCAGGCTGCGGAGCCATGCCTTGGAGGTGGGAAGTCGTCTGGAACCCCAGACTATAGCAATTTCCTGCTTTGCGAGCAGAAAACCAATGGCAGCAAGCTTCCGCGTGGTGCGGGGAAGCTCAACAACATATCCCAACAGCGCAATCTCAGGTATGGGACGTAGGACACACTCTAGAATGTCACCCAACATGCGGTGCACCTGCAGCCAATAGTCCTGTAGTCTGGGACACGTCCAAGTAAGGTGTGCAAAGTCGGCATGTTGGGCCCTGCATTTGGGACAGCAATGTGGCCTCGATGGGTCGAGCCTGTGAGCCAAGGCCGGTGTGAAATACAGCCGCCGCAAGATCTTGAAATGTATCAGTTTGTGTCTACTGTTGACAAAGACGCTTTTGGTGGCCTGGCAGCAGGCGGACCATTGGTCATCAGTGATAGGGCCGCCCAGGTTAGCCTCCCACGCCGCTCGAACTCGTGCGTCCGAAGCAGGAAGAGCCGCCACACAGATTCTGTACAGCCTAGAGACCGCATGCGCACCATTTGGGGACTGTATCAAGAAAGTCAGGGCCTCCATCTCGTCCGGTGGAAGCGGGAAAGAGGGGAACTGTGCTCTGAGCATGGATCGCAACCGGGTCAAAACAAATGAGTCCATGAACGTCCGATCGGTAAATCGGTGGTCGTCCGACACCAAAAAACGTGCCCTTCCGGGAACAAATCCCCTATTGTGGTAAGTTGGTACTTGGATAGCGTGTTACAAACTACCTTTTCAGCAGTAATAGGGAGCCAGTGGGGGTTCGACAGCGGGAGAGCTGGTGAATATAACACGTCCCGTCGGAGCAGTCTACGCAGCTGCATCCAAGCCCAAGACGTAGTGGAGGCGGTCTGAATATCCTGAGGATCACGGGGCAGGCCTCTCGGCAGCAACGTCCGGAGGGCAACAGGCCATGCCAAGTCCGCCTCAGGTCTCAGATGAGGGATCCAAGCGTCAGGGTGAAACCAGGGGTGTGCGTAAGCGCACTGTGCGACGAGGTAGTAAAGATAAAAATCCGGCACACCAAAGCCTCCCCGTTCATAGGGCAGAGTCAGGGTCCGCCAGGAAACTCTCGGGTTCTTGTCCCCCCACATCAACCGCAGCAACAACGAGCGCAGCTGGGTGAAGAAGACCTTAGTGAGCGGGATCGGCATATTGTTAAACAAGTATAGGAAACGGGGAAGTACTATCATCTTTATGATGGCGATGCGGCCAGCCATGGAAAGTGGTAGCCGAAGCCAATGGGTGAGGTTATCCTCCAGGAAGTCCAATGCCCGGCCATAGTTCAGACGAACCATGGAGACAGTGTCCAAGTGTATGTGTATACCTATATATTTCACTGAGTCTGTATTCCATTCAAGTGGGAATGGACAGTCCCAGGGTACTGTGGAGGGCGTAAGCGGGAAAATATCAGACTTGCACCAGTTAATTCGAAGGCCCGAGAGTTCCCCAAACCGGGCTATTTCCAGAAGGAGGGGTTCCAGATTGGTCTCAGGGGACCGGACGTATAGAATGGTATCGTCCGCATATAGAGAGACCAGGAGCGGGCCAGTACGGAACTGGAGGCCCCGGTGCATATGGCTCTCCTGAAAGTGACGAACCAGTGGGTCTATGGCTAGAATATACAGCAGTGGGGAAAGAGGGCATCCCTGTCGGGTGCCCCTCGAGAGCGGGAAGCTATCCGAGATAGTGCCATTAAGGCGCAGCCGCGCCCTAGGGGCGGAGTAAAGAAGCTCTACAGTGGCGACAAACATTGCGGGCATGCCTATTCGCCGCATGACGGACAGAAAGAAAGGCCACTCTAAAGAGTCAAACGCCTTCTCGGCGTCCAAAAACACCGCTGCCGCCGGGGTGTCCGGGTCTATTCTGTGTATGACAGAAAACAGTGTCCTGAGATTAAAGGAGGTGGAGCGGTGGGGGACAAATCCGGACTGGACCGGAGAAACAATCTCCTCCATTAGTAGCGATAACCGGATTGCGAGGACCTTGGCCAAAATCTTGTAGTCGAGATTAAGTAGTGAAAGGGGCCTGTAAGAGCCACAGAGGGATGGGTCATGACCAGGCTTGGGAAGTAGCACAATCACCGCCTCTCGAAGTGTGGGTGGCAAAACCCCAGTCTCCAGTGCCTCCGCGTACACCTCCATCAGGCGGGGCACCAGTTCGTCTTTGTACTCCTTATAGAAGTCGGCCGAGAAGCCGTCAAGCCCCGGAGCTGAAGAGCCCTTCAGTGCGTCAATGGCCTCAATAACATACTCGGGAGTGATAGGATCAGCCAGGAAATCCTGCATGCCTTTCTCCAGGTATACCATGGCTATCTCGTTGATGTAGGGGCCAGGGTCACGACGACCTTCGGTCAGGGAGGAGGTGTATAGTGTTTTATAATAAGATAGGAAGGCATCACATATGGCAGGGGTGGTCTGGTGGCGGACGCCAGAGTCATCAACTAAATCAGTAATATAGGAAGCTTGGCGGGGCGGGCGCAGCAGCTGTGCTAGGAGCCTCCCGGGTCTGTCACCTTCTCCATGTTGTCTGGCTGAGTGTTGCGTGTGCAAATAATTCAATTCCCTGTCTGCAGCATCCCTGAATTCCTGTAACAATCCCAGTCGTTTCGCCTCTGAGGCGCCATCGGAGTCTGGGAGCCCGTCACTGTCCAGTGCGTCAATGTCATTCTCAATACGTGTTATAGTGGCTCGGATCTCGCGTAAGGCCCCGACATGCTTCGTGATGCACACCCCCGAATGGTAGCCTTGAAACCCTCCCACAATGTGGCCCAAGTGTCAACCGTGCCTGTGTTGAGTTCAAAGTAGTCCTCTATCGCCGTACGAATGTCCTCCTTGAAAACTGGGTCAGCTAACGCCCTGCTAGGGAAGCGCCACTGCCTCTCGTACCCACCCAGCCTAGGGACCAGCAGAGTCAGAAGTATAGGAGAGTGGTCCGACAATGTACGTGGGAGCGTAGAATGTGAAGCCACCCAACCAGCCACTCCCGGGGAAAGGAGCCAATAGTCGATCCTGGTGCTAGTATTGTGATACCCAGAGTGATGTGTGTAAGCGGGTGAGTGAGGGTGAAGACGAGCCTCGATGTCAATAAGGGGGTAGTGTGTGCACATTTCTGCAAGTACTGTGCGAGAGCGGGGCTTGCAATCTGGGGATGTAGAAGTGCTGTCCCGTACCGGGTCCATCAATAAATTAAAATCTCCACCCATCACCAACATATCAGTGTCAATGCGCAGTAAAACGTCATGGAGACCCTGGAACAAGGCGGGGGAATCAACATTGGGGCCATACACCCCAACAAATGTAATCTTAAAGCCAAGAAGCGCCCCAGTGATGACCACATATCTACCCTCCTCATCAAGTACGCTGTTTGAGAACACAAAGGGGACCCGCCGGTGCACCAAAATAGCCACCCTACGCGCATATCTACTGTAGTTGGAGAAATACCTATGCGCGCCCCAGCCCTTGGCAACCGAAGTGGAATCAGCTCGCCCCAGGTGTGTCTCCTGGAGGAACAACACATCAACCCCGTGTCGCGCTGCATAATTCAAGACCTGTCTCCTCTTTCTAGTGTCATTTAGCCCCCGAACATTCCAAGACATCAAAGTCAGTCTGGAAGGACCAGACCGTTGACCTACCCCAGCCATTCAAAACCGCATATAACATAGGTAAACAATCGCGCGTGCATCCGCCGCCGCCCTCCCGCAAAATAGGCATCTCTCAAAATGAAAAACAGTGCAAGTACAAGAACATTGGAACTGTTGCATGAAACAATCCCCCCCACCCACCCACCACCCAGCCTCTCGTTAGCTCCCAGGAGGCACCACCCAACCCCAAGAACAACACCAACATTAGCAAACAAGAGCAATCGTCCAATGCAATTCCTGAAAAAGAAAAGTACTCTGAGGAAAAGGCACCAAGCGGCTCGTGCAATGGGGGGAGGCAACGCTCCGCTGTGCGGACGACTCATCCAGGTCGACATTCCAATCATATCAACTATAAAAACACTGCAAGGAGGCCCATGTCTTTAGCTGCACAATGTTAAAGTGAGTGGCCTAGAGGGCAGGATACACGAGTCAGCCTTGTCCGCTCTCAGCGAAAAGGTCGGCGCTAGCTTGTGAATCCATGTTCGGTGGGGACGGCTGCGACTTTCCCGAGGCCCGCGGTGACCCCTTGTTTTTATAGGCTTGGCAGAATTCTTGCGCCTCAGTGGGGGAGTCGAATATGCGGAACCTGCCATCAACGTCCACTCTCAGTCTGGCAGGGTACAGCATTCCGTAGCGCAACCCCAGTTTACGCAGCAAGGCCTTTACACCTGCGTATTTACGGCGGGCATCCTGCACCATCACCGTAAAGTCAGGAAAGAAAGATAACACCCCGCCCTGCCATTTCACTTCGCCTGCCTCACGAGCAGCCTTCAGAGCAGCGTCCCTGTCCCTAAAGTTCATGAGTCTGGCAATGATGGGTCGGGGCGGTAACCCCGGGGCGGGTCGAGGCCCCAAGCATCTATGTGCTCGTTCCACCACGAAGCCAGCCGTGAAAGTGTCCCTGCCGAATAATTCAATCAAGAGCTGTTCCACAAACGTGTCAAAGCGGCCAGTGGCCGTCGTCTCCGCCACACCAATTATGCAAATGTTATTGCGCCGACTGCGCGCTTCCAAATCCTCGTTCTTGATAGCCACATCCTTGAGGATCTTCTCTACCCGTTCCAGCCGTTTCAGCGTGGATGCAGCGCCATCCTCCAGGTCGGAGACTCGTGATTCAGCCACATCCAGGCGCCTATCGTGCGTTTGAATTTTCGCGCCCATCTCGGCCATTTTCTGATCAAGGGCGTCAAAGCGGGAATCGATGGCCTTGAACCCCGCTCGCATCTCGCCCAGCATTTCAGCCACCATACCAGCCATATCTCCCGCTGGCGCAGGGCTAACAGATGACGTGGGCTCGGTAGGCAAGCCGTCAGTAGTGCGGAGGGGAGGTTTGTCAAAGCTGAGCTTCTTCTGCGTAGTGTCTCTCCGCCTCATGGTGGAAGAGAGGCCCATAGAGCACGCAGCCGGCCGTGGAGGCGAGGGATCGATATCGGCACCCTCGTTGCGACCAATGCTGGGGACAGGCGTGTGTTGAGATTATCATGCAGTGGTGGGGGCGAGGATGTGATGCCCCCACCCGACGCAGAGATGCGGGCCGCCTAAAAGAGCCCCCAGAGTCCCCCCCGGCGCACCCCGCGTCCCCCCCCGAGCACACCCAGGGCCAGCCGTCCGCCGCCCAAGCCCGCCACCACCCAGCCCAGGCAGGTCCAAAAATCGAGGCCCGGGCTCCCGAGGCCGGACCAGGCCCAAAGGGTCGGATCAGCACCGGAGGCCAAAACCCCCACCAACGGAGCCCACCCGGGACAAGTAACGAACCGGGGAAGGCACAATAGCGACCCCAATGCCAAGGGGGGGACGCAGGGGCCCCAAAGACGACTCACCAGGCGCTTCGGCGCAACAGGGCAAACGTCCGGCGAGTCCCGATGGGCCTCACCGCCCCTCCGCAATCTCAGACGTCCACGCCGTCCCCCGGCCTCAGACTGCAGCCATGGTCACACTGTGGTCTCCGGGGACGGAGGCAGGCATTTTCGGGCTCCGGGCAGCGTCGGATCGCCTGGGAATGTCATCTGTTTCAGCCCGCCCGGCGGAGCTCTACTTTCAGGCGGCCATTACGTTCACCTGCGTAGCCACGCCCCTGTCGTAGCACGCATTTAATGGAAGTTGGAGGGTACTGGGGGGTCTCCCCCAAAAATTTGTGGTATTGGCATACATTGTGTAAATGCATTTTCGCGGTAAAAACATGCGTAGTAAAAAATGTGTGGCAAAGGCATGCAAAGTAATTTCCTGCGTTGTACAGTCGTACAACTAACCTAGGTTAGGGGATGTGAAACTTCATGTTCCTGCAATTGAATATAATCCGAACAAAGGATTCAAGTTAAAATGGGACCGGCTAAATCTGCAGGCCTTTGAAACAAAAATTATAAGGTAAAATATTGACCTAATTAATGGCTATTTGTCATTAGAGGGTGGGCCTTCTGATCAAGCTAGGGGCTTTGAGTCGCTATGTTTATCAATATCAATAGGTTTAACCAAACACCTACCACTGCCCCTTCATTAGGGTGGTTCCATATCGCATGTACAAAAAGTTAAAGAGAGCCCTCACAATAAGGACCTAGTCAAGGCAGCACAGAAAAATTAGAAAACTGTAATTCATTTTAGAAAAAAGGAACTTAGAAATGAGACTTGGTCCAACTTTTTGACTTCTGGTTGTATGAAAGACATAAAAAAAAATCTGGGATGTTATTAGCCGCCCACGGTTCTCAGAAGATCCTCCATCAAAAATCAGCCACCTTATTTCAGGGCTTGCATAGGTCTCATATTTTACATATATTTTCAACCCTTTCAATAAGGTGCTTATTTCAGCAAAAAGGAACACCATTATGATTATAAATATGGAGCAGGGCACTCAGTTTAGCCAATCAATTTCAGTCCACTGACTTAACCCCAAACACCACCCCACCCCCTTTTGCAATCCATTTAAAACACTACACAAAGTCCAATTGAAGACAGTAAGTTGTAGGTTAAACTACAACGGTCCGTCTCAGCGCTGAAAGTTGTTGAGAGGAAGGTGAATAATTAGGAGGCTGTGAGTTTAAATTCTGCAGTGAGACGGTTGTGTATAAACGCAGAGTGGGGCTCTTTACACGTTTCGACACTTGTCATGTTATTAGATGTTCAGTGAAGGTTGGCAACGTTCAAGTACTACCTTCACTGGCCCATCCATCACTGCAGTTTGTTAACTTCCTGTTTCACATTCATGCATACGGGCACTAATAATAAACACCTCGAAATAAAATTTCGTGGAATATGAAGTGGCCTTTCCTTTTGAAAATCTCGCACGATATAGATGCTTTTTTTAACAAACAAAAACTCGACGTTCCCTATAACTGTCCTGCTCTGCCTCCTAGCGGCATTTTGGCGTACTGCTTATTCTTTTCTTTTTATAGGATATGTTCATTGAGAATTTACAAGCAAGTTTTAGAAAAGCAATAAATGTTATCGTTCGATGTATATCACAGGCACATAAAACGGCCCACTGTGGGGTGGAACTGCATTCCCGGGTACGTGGTCGGGTTCGGGCAGCAAATAATCAGGAAGTTATTTAATAAACAATTTATAGAGATAGGTTGACGCGTAGGCTCTCTTGTCGCTAGGTTTAGAGGCACCCAGTCCGAGGAAATACAACTAAGGGAAAAAAAATTGTCACTTCAAAAGAAAGGGTAGAAGGGACATAGACCAAGGACCAAGCTTGTGCCGTTTGAGCGGAGGGGCTACACCATCTTGGTAGCGGCATTCTCCCTGGAACCAGCAGGGTCAGCGCTCCACGCCCCAAGCCTGTTAACGGCCCCGCCCACTGGCCCTACTAAACACAGCACGCAGAGCGGACGCGCGCAGCGGCGCGCCGAAGGCGCGCCAAAGGCAAGCCTGTCCGCTCCCGGCCGACTCCAGACGCCAGAGACTCTGCCCGTAACTCCACGACTCCCTGCGCACGTTGTATTGAGGAAATAGGCATTATCAGGTATACTACTACGGAACTTCACAAACTTAACCCAGCCAAATCTTCGGTCTTAGACCCCCGCTCTCCTAACTCTCAACCCAACTCAACCCCTACCAAACCACCGACACCTGGTAAAACCATTTGCGCTCCAAAGACTCCACCTAACCTAGTATGTCTCTACTGCAACGCTAGGTCAATGGCCAAACACGCATTACAAATTTGGGCACTCTTAGACTCTGTAAAACCTGACATATTGTTTGTCACTGAAACTTGGCTCCAGGAATCGTCCACTCCAGACATTGCCATAGCCCTTCCTCCGGCCTACAAAATACGTAGACTTGACCGCCCTGGAAACAAAAAAGGGGGAGGAACAGCGATAATTTATAACTCAGCTATAAAAATTCATATAAACGACTCTCACCTCGAATGCTGGGGAGAGCTGCTTATGGCCACGATAATAGTGAACAACAAAGAAGCATGGAAGGTAGCCCTCATTTACAGACCTCCCGGCTCTAAAACCAACTTCTCTGAGAAATTAGTAGAAGCCATAGCACCTTATGCTCTAACCACAAAGAATTTCATCCTTCTGGGAGATGTAAATTACCACCTCGAACTTACCACTGATCCTTGCACTATAGATCTAACCACCAATCTAGAAGCCTTACAACTCTGTCAACTCCCCACAGGTCCAACTCACATAGCTGGGCACACTCTTGATCTCATTTGTACAAATTCCTCTAAAGTCACGATTACTCAAAGTGACTTAGTCTTCTGGACGGATCATTACATCATAAAATTCGCTATAAGCGGATCTCAGATCCCGGCGACCCGCCCAAGGAAAATGAAAAAACCAGACCTTGGAATAAAATCACCATACCAGCCTTTAGCAAATCCTTTCCCCCGCCCTCTATTGCCCAATGTACCAATCTTAGTCAAACCGCTGTGGAATTTGAATCAGCCATTACCATTGCACTTGATGATATAGCACCTATACGCACCTCTAAACCCCCGAGAACTAATTCTTTATGGTTTACGCCGGAACTTAAACAAAGAAAATGCGCTACTAGACTGGCAGAGCGTAAATGGAGACAGACAAAAAGCGCCCAAGACAGACACTTATACAAAGTGGCTCATAGACAGTATATGCAGGACATTGCGGAGGCCAAAAAAGTCTACTTGGGTAACAGGATTGCCCTAGCAGCAAATTCCCAACGAGAACTATTTAATATTGTGAAGGAATTTACCACACCCCCAGGCACACAACAGGCGCTTCCTGACTCCAAAAAATGGGTTGAATCCGTAGCCTCCTACTTTCATGAAAAAATAACCGAAATTCATAAACGATTTCCCCAGCCAACAACTGAGGATAAGACCAGCACTCCTCCCATTGAAAGGCAAAATTCCCACAGCAGCCATGATAACACGCTGAAACTGTTCTCACCCCTGACCGAGCAGGATGTAAATCTCTCCAGTTCTGATCCCTACCCTAACTAATATTTTTAACCAATCAATACAACATTGCATTGTCCCTGACCATTGGAAAGAAGCAATAATCAGGCCCATTTTGAAGAAACCTAATGCCGACCCTGAGCAATTTACAAATTATAGGCCTATCTCCCTTTTGCCACTCTTTGGGAAAGTTATGGAGACCCTAATCAATAAACAACTTGTCGCCCACCTGGAATCAAATAAACTCCTTGATCCATCCCAATCCGGTTTTAGGGCATTCCACAGCACCGAAACAGCCTTGCTGGAGGTTAAGGACAATATAAGGTTATCCTTAGACTCAAAAAAATCAGCTATCCTGATATTACTGGATTTATATGCTGCCTTCGACACCATCTCGCATCGCATTCTGTTAGAGCGCCTTGTTGAGATTGGTGTCGAAGGAAACGCTCTCAAATGGATATCAAACTACCTTGAAAACAGACGATCAAGGGTCCAAATTGGCGACCATACCTCTATCTTCTATAATAATGACAAAGGAGTCCCACAGGGATCTATTTTAAGCCCGACCCTTTTCAATATTTATGTTTCCCCTCTGGCCAAAATCATTAGAGAAAGCGGTTTTGGTACAATATCGTATGCTGACGACACTCAAATCCTCGTCACCATCAGTCAAAACCATGAAGACGTTAAACATAGGTTCAAAAATTGTATGACCAATATTCAAGAGTGGATGACCAGAAACTATCTAATGATGAATGCAGGGAAAACCGAGGTCATGCTCTTTGGCAAAGCTGACCAAATCTGGTCACCGGACTGGTGGCCTAACGCCCTGGGCACTTGCCCTGTTCCCAAACCATACGTCAGGAACTTGGGTGTAATCCTAGATAACAAGCTCACTATGTCTGAACATATAAAAAAAACAGTTGGAAATAGCTACGGCCAGATACGTAGCCTGAGGAAGATCTCTAAATGGATCCCGCTCTCAGCACGTATGCCCCAGGTCCAAGGACTGGTTATAAACAGGATGGACTACGGAAACGCCCTGTTTTCAGCCATAAATCAGTCACTACTAAACCGACTTCAGGTTCTTCAAAATACTGCTGCGAGGCTAGTATTAGACCTTCCCCCTCGCACCCCGTCAGCAGCATGTCTCAGAACGTTGCACTGGCTCCCCATTAAAAAACGTATAAAGTTCAAACTCTGCTGTCTGGTTCATAAGGCAGTAAATGGACATGGACCAGCTTACCTGGAAAGGAAACTTAAAGCCCATATCCCATTAAGGACTCTACGTTCCTCCAGTAAAGCCCTTCTATCCATTCCTAGAGTCCGAACGGTCAGAAACGGGGACCGAGCCTTCAGTAAAACCGCCCCAGAAGCATGGAACTCCCTAACCACATCTCTGAGAGAAGAGCCAGATCACGCCAGATTTCGGAAACTGCTCAAAACCTGTCTTTTTAATCCTTAATATTCCGAATCTGCTGAAATCTAAGGATCTTGTCTGCTCCCAGCGCTCTGAGACCTTCGGGTGAATTACGCGCTTTACAATTGAAAATAAATGTAAATGTAAATGTAAGGACCTCTGATGGCCTAGAGAATCAATCATTATTGCTTGATCTTTGTTTTCGGGAAAAAAGGAGCTAAAAAATAAGAAAATACTCCACAACATAGGAACCATACGAGGACAAGCACTGGCAAAGCCAATAGATCTCAACTATTAAAAAAATGCTAAGGCCCTTATTATGAGTTTAGCAGCTTGTGGTGGCGGTCCGTGATGCTCCAGTCTGGCGGTCGGCCTGTCGGATTAGGACTGTGGCAACAGGACTGCTGCTGGTGCAAGAGTTCCACGATACTTGGCGGTGGCGCAGCAGTCTAAGTCCCCTAATATGCTGGCTGTGCCGTTGCAGCACCGCCAAGCATTTTAGGAGTTTCCTCCCCACCATACTTTTCATGGCGGCACAACCGCCATGCAGAGTGTGGCAGTGAGGAAACAAACGGGCCCTACAGGGACTCCTGTTGCCTCTGCGCCATGGGGTGCATGCATGGGGCCACATGTTGTTCCCCCCTGTGTGCATGCACACCCGGTTCCTGCAGGGTAAGGACTTGACAGTCCATGCCCTGCAGGAACTGCCTTTGATGCTCCCATTGTGTGTCTTTTTCAAAGCAACCGCAGTGGGATCGCCAAAGAACCAACCTACAGATTAAAAATAAGTAGATACTTTTGTGGGTGGTCTTTAATGGCTTTGGCGGTCTCGGATCGGGGTAGCAGCATGGCGACCCCGCTCCAAGAACACGAAAGTCATAATAAAGCCCTAAGCATACGTTTGTTTTGTCTCTTTTTATGCTGGTCATAATTAGTAATTTGTCACCAAATAATTGCCTATGTTTCTAGGTTGTATTAGTAGCATTTGAAAGAAGGGAACATTAATTTGCATTACAGGTGTATAACTTGATGTGTTAACTGTTTTATACTATTGAATGAAGATTTTAGAAATATTTTTTGTATTTTTTATCTTTTGAATAAAATGTAATGATCATACATCATATGTAGATTTAATGTGTTTGTTTGACTATTATACTTGAATCTCAGTTGGGCCAAGGGAAGTGTTTCTTGCCTAGGTAGTAGTACCTCATTTCCCTTGACACTCGACAGCAATACCACCACCCTTCTGGACAACCTGGCTAATCTTGGACTTAAACAACTTGTTGACACCCCCACTCACACAGCCGGACACACGCTCGACCCTATCTTCACCTCCAGCAAGCACATCTCCTTCGATCGCACTACAGCTCTCCACTGGACGGATCACAGCTGTGTTCACTTCAGCTACAAAACCACCCTGACCCACAACCGTCCACAACCCATTCCCCGAAGAAACTGGAACAAAATCACCACCGACCAACTCCTCACATCACTCAACCATAACCCTCCCACCCTCTCAATGGACCCAGACCAAGCGGCCACCAACCTCAGGAAATGGATTACCCACAGTGCGGATGAATTAGCTCCCCTGAAAAAGCACCAGTTGAAACCTACCAGCAAAAAGGCTCCCTGGTTCAATGATGAACTTAAAAAATCCAAGAAGCTATGCCGCACCATGGAGAAGAATTGGAGAAAAAACCCAACCTCATACAACATGGCCTGCCTCAAGACAGCCACCAGCAAACACCACCAACTGATTCGATCCGCCAAGAAATCAGCATTTAAGGACCGTCTCGACAACAATTCTCATAACAGCAAGGAACTCTTCAATATCGTCAAAGAATTCACTAACCCCACCACAGCATCCAACGACATCACTCCCTCCCAAGACCTCTGCGACGCGCTATCCTCCTTCTTCTACAACAAAATTGCCGACATCCACAACAGCTTCAAGAACACTCCCAATGATCAACCCGCCCCACCCCCTTCAGATCCCACTCCTCCAACTAACAACCTCAGTGCTTGGAACCCAATCACCACTGAAGACACCATTCGCCTTATGAACTCAATCCACTCTGGCTCGCCTTCTGACCCCTGACCCCTGTCCCCACCACATCTTCAACAAAGCTAACTCCATCATCGCACCCCAACTCCGCGATGTCATCAACTGCTCTTTCAACTCTGCCACCTTCCCAGAAATATGGAAACACGAGGAACTCAGCGCCCTTCTGAAAAAACCCACAGCAGACCCCTCAGAACTGAAAAACTACCGACCCATATCCCTCCTCCCTTTCCCGGCCAAAGTCATCGAGAAAGCCGTCAACAGCCAGCTCGCCGCCTTTCTTGAATCCAACAACTCCCTTGATCTATCTCAATCCGGATTTCGAGCCAAACACAGCACCGAAACCGCCCTCATTGCAGCGACCGACGACATCCGAGCACTCCTGGACAACGGAGAAACAGTGGCCCTCATCCTACTCGACCTCTCCGCCGCTTTCGACACAGTTTGCCACAGCACCCTTATACAACGCCTCAGCAACATCGGCATACAAGGAAAAGCCTTGGACTGGATCATCTCATTCCTAGCAGGGAGAACTCAGAGAGTCCGACTTCCCCCATTCTACTCAAAGGCCACCGAAGTCATCTGCAGCGTACCTCAAGGATCCTCACTCAGTCCCACCCTGTTCAACGTCTACATGAGTCCTCTCGCCTCTATCGCGCGTCAACACAACCTCAATATAATCTCTTACGCCGACGACACCCAGCTAATCCTTTCCCTCACCAAAGACCCCAACACCGCCAAAACCAATCTTCACGAAGGCATGAAAAAAGTAGCCGAATGGATGAAACAGAGCCGCCTAAAACTCAACTCTGACAAAACGGAGGTGCTCATTCTAGGATCCTCCCCCTCAGCTTGGGACGACTTTTGGTGGCCTTCCGCTCTGGGCACAGCACCCACACCCACAGACCATGCACGTAACCTTGGCTTCATCCTAGACTCCTCTCTCTCAATGTTCAAACAAGTCAACGCCGTCTCGTCCTCCTGCTTCAACGTCCTTCGCATTCTCAAAAAGATCTTCCGCTGGATGCCCCTCGAGACAAGAAAGACTGTCACCCATGCACTGGTCACGAGTCGTCTGGATTATGGCAACACACTTTACGCCGGAATTAAAACATAATTACAGAAAAAACTCCAACGCATCCAAAACGCATCAGCGAGACTCATACTAGACATCCCGCGCCAAGACCACATCACAGGACACCTAAAAGACCTCCACTGGCTTCCCGTCAACAAAAGAATTACTTTCCGCCTTCTCACCCACGCACACAAGGCCCTTCATAATCTAGGACCCGAATGCCTCAACACTCGACTGTCCTTCCACAATCCCACCCGCCAACTAAGATCATCCAATCAAGCCCTCGCCGCAGTCCCACGCGTCAGAAAATCCACCATGGGTGGCAGATCCTTCTCCTTCCTGGCTGCCAGGACCTGGAACTCACTCCCCACCCACCTCCGCCTTAATCAGAACCACATCTCCTTCAGAAAAGAACTAAAAACCTGGCTATTCGTCAAATAATGAACCCCTCCCTCTAGCGCCTTGAAACCCTCTGGGTGAGTAGTGCGCTATACAAATGCCCGAACTTGAACTTGAACTTGACATTACTAAGGGGTCACTCTCTTATTTTTAGAATCATTTGTACCCTTTCATGGCTACTGGCCCCTTTACTTCGAGTGTTACATGGTACGGTACGTATCAGCACCACTTTGTCCGTGTCTTCTCCCCCTCCCCCTAACCACCCATTGTCATGCAATAGGTCTTGCGTAAATGTGAGTCCTATGCATTGCAAATGCTTGTTTAATTTCAGTTGCCCTGCCACTGACTGGTTAGGTGCACACGGCAGGCAGATGTCAATCATTAGTGTGCGCTCTGTGGGCAGAGGTGGGGCTTGATTATGGCAGCAGTTATGCTGGCTGAGTCTGCCCTAAGTGCAGTGTTAGTGCACATGTCAGGTTAGATGGGTGTCTTTTCATGGCCAATGTGATATGAGCACTTGAGGCCTCTCTTATTTAAACACCTAGTTATCTGAGGATTACATCTGCAGCCTCGCCGGTTTCATAAGCAGTATGGTCTGCTCAAGTCAATCCTGGCGCTGCTTTCATGCTGATGGGAGCAGCCAGGGCTTTAAGTGGGATAAAAAAACTGCGGGGTCTCTCAAAGGGGCGTGACCAATGTAATCAGGGGCGTGGCTTAAAACTCGTAAACCAAAAATCTGTGCTTAGTATAGTGTGCTGCCCGACTTGTATTTTGCTGTTTGTGTCATTGCATCTAAATATGATACAACAAGTAACAGCATACCTACAACAAGTCAGGACTATTGGCTTTGACAATGGTTGGTAGTTGCAAAAGTTAAATAAGCAGCAACTTTGGCCTGTCGATAATGTTGAGAAAGCTTCCACTTAAAGTCCTGGTGACGCCACAACAATGTTGCTGCACCTGAGTCTCAGAAAGAGAAGGGAAATCCAGAGAGAAAATTACTCTCTTTAAAGGATTTCCCTTCCCCTACAACGCTCACCTGGCGTGACCTCATGCCGTCACTTCTCCACTAGTGAGAACTGAGCAGTGTCAGCAGCGCACATGATGTGCCTGTAGTCTCTAAACGGTTCTCTAGCGGGCTCTGTTTTGTGCCCTGGCTCTTTTTCCCGGACTGCAGCAACAGCAGGCTGTCACTGCAGTCCGGGAAAAAAAGACAGTCTGCCTGTGCCAGGGCTCAAAACACAGCCCGCTAGAGACCCGTTTCAAGCCTCCCTTCAAAAAAACTGCCGGTGCTCAGACCCGGAGAGACCCGGCCCACTTAAAGCCCTGGGAGCAGCGTCTAGATTGGCTCAAGAGAGGCGACTGCTGCTATCGTCTTAGGCCATCAGACAACATGGAGGATGGACTCTAAGTCACGTAACGCATACAGGGACTTCGCATTCTGGGCCTCTACTTCACAGTAGGTTTGGCCTCTCTCTGTCGATCTTTGTCGTATTTTGGGCAAGGTTGTGTGCTTTGCATGGGGGCATTTTCGGGGCTCTGCTTGAGTGCAGGTTCTGGGAGCTGGGTGAGGCTCTTGACTCGTGCTCGGTGCCCATCGGTGTGCCTGGATGTCTGTGTAGTGGGTGTGCACAGGGGTTGGTGTATGCGGATGAGCATGGGGGTTTGTCTGCATAGTTACTGATATTAGTTTTGCAGTTTCTTGTAGACTCCTTGTGTGTGGATCTGTGTGCATGTGCATGTGTGGAGTCCATGTCCTGGGTTTGTGTGTGGGTCCCACTTGGGTCTGGGATTTATGCCCCACCACTATAGGGGGCCACCAGCAGTACTGATTGCATGTATCAGCACCCAAAATACATTGGTGCTCATGTTGGGATGGGTTTTCAAATAAAATAACGTTGTTCCAGTTTGTCCACTGCTGCATTTGCAAGCGTGCTTATGCATCACGATGCTTGGCAGCAATTTTAATTTTCCATTCCAAAATGGCTGAGAGGTATTTTAGGCTGGCAAATCAAAAGAAATATTAAAGTGAGTAGAAGCATGAAAAAAAGCATTGGCATAGCCAATAGGTCTCGCCTTTGGACCTATTGGCTTTGGCAGTTGCTTTTGGCAGGACCCTACAGCATCGGGGGACACACTGGGCAGCATCTTTACTTAGATGACCAGTGCCTAAAGGTTATTTTTTCCAGATAGGCGCTAAAGAAATTTACTCTTAATCTCACTCAATTCAAATGCTATTTTCAAAAATAATACAAGCATGTAGAAACGTTTGGTCAGCGCATCAGATGCAGTGGCACTCGGTTCCAGTAGTCTCAGGCGGCATCTAAACTCCAGTTGTGGCTTTATTTTTAAAGCCAAAAAGCAGAGTGGGTACCTCTTTTTAGGTCTCGGCTGGCGAAAGCGTCATATGAGAGCTTCTTGGAATCAATACAGATTCCAAAGCTCTCAGAGGCGGAGTTGAAGCCCTGCCCAACTTTTTAATTGGTTTGCGTCATCTTGCATGCAAAACGCTGGCTTCTCATTGTAAAGGAGGCTTCTAAGACCCTCCTTGTTGCCGCCTTGTCTCCTTTTGGCCCCGCCCACCGGGATTTGATCTTTTACCAGCAGCGTGACACTCTTTCCTTCATTAGTCCCCACGCACTTTTTTCTTCTCACTCAGCTTTGGCAAAGTCAGCCCCGTGTTTTTTTTCACATTGCACTTTCACTTAAAGTGAAAGCGGGATGCGAACGTAAACACGCAGCTGTTTCATGTAAACCTTCGAACAAATAGATCTGAGACACACACAAGAGATAAAAATGCATCGCGGAAAACTAACTATTAAATACTTAGGAAGACGCACAATTACATATTGGAAGATTGAATTCAAGAGTTGAAGCGAGTGCCTTTAAATACCATTTTAAATAAACAAAATTATCCAAACGCTGAGTCTGCAAAATCAAGCCTTCCCGGGCAGAGTTTCAACCTTTCTCTCTGTCTGTTAATATGCAAATCAACACGAGAAGGGGGCGCAATGCATGATGGGCTGCATTACAATAGGTAGGGAGACAAGACTGTCGATTCAGTAAGCTCACCTACCTGCTGTAATACTGTTCAGAAAGCGAGACTTTCATTCCAATCAATATTAAAATTCCTGATCAGCGTAACAAAATGAGGGTCTTTACTGGTCATCAGCGATGCGCTAGCATTACTTCTCCAACCATCCTTATCTTGGGTTTGCGCTGCTGTTCAATGAACGTATAGTGAGGGCAGCACTGCTAACACCTCAACAACACATACACATCACTATAGCGAAAGCTTTAGAAAGGTGCAATATCTGGAACCCTTAGTTCTACTCATCGTACAACAAATAAGAAATCAACTATTATCATTGTCAAGCTCAAAGATTTATAATTGCCTATAGGTGGTGTCATGGCTGGATTTTCTGATT
This sequence comes from Lissotriton vulgaris, assembly GCF_964263255.1. NCBI lineage: Eukaryota > Metazoa > Chordata > Amphibia > Caudata > Salamandridae > Lissotriton > Lissotriton vulgaris. The sequence continues at coordinate 510,355,724 of NC_141689.1, forward strand.
AGATGGGATCAGCCCCTAGGGGCCCCTCCAACCCAGCCAGAACGTAATCACATCCCTCCTCAGGACCATCTATCCAGGCACCTGGGTACCTACCTGAGGATGGGGAACTCGCAATATACAAGCTCATATTATTAAAAACACCACTAAATCTATAGGGATACTAAGAATACTCACTGATTACTAGGGATATCCATACCCTACACCACACTCATACATCAGTTAGTCTCGCGGCCACTCAGACCCAGACTGATCTACCCTAGGGCAGACATGACACACAATCCGGTGCGTCTACACACGTGGGTCTGCAGCCCCAGTGCTCTCCCTTATTTCCAAACGGTTCGCAATCCGGCAAACCTACACGCCAGTCTCCCCCTGACGCTCTCACTTACGCAAGCCACAATCCTGTGGGTATACACGCTGGTGATCCAACCCAGCGTTCTCACTAACGCCGCATATCAACGACGACCACATTCCTATGAACACCTTCAGATATATGTCTCTTCACTAAGGGTCTGCTACTACAATAATATTATGGGATAGCCGAATTACTTAGTGTCAACAATTCCCTAGCTCAAGGGCTCCCTGTTCTCTCTATTCATTCAGACTTACCGGATCAGGGGCAGCATCTGTTCTGGCTAGAACATCTGACTAGGAGAAAAAGGTTACCTATGCTTTGGAACAGAAGACGCTGTTTACAGGATTATGGGAGGGTGTATTACCGTGGTCCCTTAGTTGCAGGTCTCCTCTCTCCCTCACTATTACTTACCTGATCAGGGGTAGCATCTGTTCAAACAGTAATACCTACCAGGACAGAAGATTACCCTCACTGTATGGGGACAAAGATATACACACTATGTGATTGAGTAATTTCTTGATTTAAGCGCTCCTACTCCCTTCTGATCCATCAGTGGCTCAACGGCAACTGGCTAGAAGCTAAGATAGCTTTATCATAAAAAACTCATGCACACTAATTCACTAATTAAAATGGGGTCATTTATTGTAACAATAATAAAGTATACATATACAAAACTATGGGGTCTCTATAACTAGCAGTAACTTTAACACACCGCTGAAAGAAAAAGGATTAAACATACAATAGCTTAGGGAATAAGAACAAGATCAAAGTGTAAGTGTAAGTGTAACTAGTTCAGACTACCTCACCTATTAGAAGGAAGATTTCTCTCTCTGCCTCTGGTGGGATTAGGGCTCTCTCTGTCTCTCCCTCCTTCACCACATCACCACGCCTCTGGTTCAGTTGCTCCAGCTGACAGCCTTCTTTGATGCCCTCTGCACTGCTCTCTCTCTCCTCATCTCCAGCAATCGTCTGCCTTCTTTCTCCATTCAAGAACTGCACTCTATTCTGCAGCTCCAGCAGATATTCTCTCTCTCTCTCCAAGCTGTTCTGAGCTCCAAGCTGTTCTGAGCTCCAAGCTGTTCTGAGCTCCAGGCTGAACTGCACACAAGCTGGAATGAACACCACGCTGAACTGACCTCCAAGCTGAACTGAACACTCCTCCTCTCCTGTAGCTCACTAATATGGAAGCTTGTCCTTTCATGGAAAGTTACGGCCAGTAACCTGCCGCCCACCAAATTCTTGTACCTCCCCGTACCAAGGACACGTTCCCAGCTGGCCAGCCTGAAGTTGTGTCTTCGGAGTGGAGAAAAATACATTCCTTCGATAAGGGCCAGCCTGAGCCGGTTCTCTCCAAGCGAACAACAGCTCTAACTATAAACTTTAACTTTACCCTGAAAAGCCTCTCAGCTCCATCAAGATGGAGTCCCTCTAGCTCTAGGCCTGTAGGCCTGAAAGGGATGAAATGCCCCTTAGCTCTGCCAGAATACCTACATAAACCATACCAATGTGTCAAGTATGTCAAAGCCAATAGGCAATAGACAGGTTAGAGTCAAGAATAAAGGATCTATCATCATATTAAGCAGCTATCCTCTTCTAGGTCTGGAAGAAAGGGCTTAAAAGGGCCAACACAAGCTAAGAATAGATGTGAGCAAGACTAAGATCTATATCACTGCTAAATAGAGCCAAAAACTCTGCCATAACATTCCATCCTTAGATCCTTATCTTGCGAACATCTATAAACAACATCCATAAAAACAAACATCAACACAATCTATCAACAAATCAAAAACTAAAAAACTCTCTAAAAAGAATGACAACTTAAGGAAATTCTACCTGAAACTCGATTGTAGGGAATACAAACCTAACAACCAACTGAAAACAAATCAAAGCACCCTTGGCTTGAATGCTGAAACATATCTAAGATTGGATCTGATAACAACAGAAACTAACCAAAACATCCTCAAACTAAATGTGCCTCAACTTCTAGTGACAACTGGTGAAGTCTAGTGATGTAGGGACTTATGTGTTGAATGAAAACAGCAAGGGGCCTAAATGGGGCCTACCTACTTCGGACAACTTAAGAACTAAATGTGTTTCAACTTTTTATGAAAAAACAACAACAATGGGCCTAAATAAGGCCTACCTACTATGGTCAACTTAAGGTAATGATGACTCATAAAATCTATTGGTGTAGGGGCTTGTTTGTGGGATGAAAATAACAATGGGCCTAAATGAGGCCTACCTACTATGGTCAATTTAAGCTAACATTTTGGTGAAATCCGAGAAATAGACATGACAAATCATTTTCAAGGTCTGGGCAAACATTAATACATAATCATACTAAAAGACACACCTCCCAGGACAACCTAAAGTCTAGGGTAACCACCCTTTGATCAATAAGGGTGAAATTATAATAACAGGAAAAAGGAAGACAACCCCATTTCTAAAAGATAGCTGGTGTAGCACTAAGCATTGATGTATATATATATAAATGCAGTGTATATGTAAAAGCACAATATCATAAAAGAATTAGCACCCAATTTCTTCACACTGTGGAACACATGTGTGCACCACCATTCAAAAAAAAAGTCCTTCATTGGCAAAAACTGTTTTGAAGAAAACAGGAAAACTATAATAGGTGACTGCATCCTAAAAAGCAAAGATAGAACTACAGAAACATTTACTTTTTTTTTTTTTTTTTTAAAGTGGGGCCTGCTCGTAGTGATTGCAAAGAAAAACATGGGAACAATGCAGGCCAAGGAATCATGTAAGAAAATCCTTTTGCTTGGTATATTTTCATCAAAAAAAAAAAAGAGTCCAATGTCAATTTTGGGACATCAGTGTAGGTCACCACCCAGCATCTTCGGTATCCAGACACTTCCTCCGATGCGGCCATCCACCACCCTTCCGGTCTGGTCTGGTCTGGATCCATCCTCCAAAAATAATAAACTAACATAAAAACATGAAAGTAAAAAACTAAAATAATAAAGGAAGTGGGGGGGGGGCCGACCCACGCACCAACACCACAACCCAGCAATCCTAGGACAAGAAAACAAGTATCATTAATCTTGCATGACAAAATTTTCCATTTAAAAAGCACCCCGGGTGCCTTTCATTATTGAAAAGAAAATATCCTAATTAATTAAAAACATTCAAAATCTAATTTTTAAGTAAATTTAGAAGGGCCTAACATACCCTAATCCTGTCTGAGACAGCCCCTCCCTTCAGAGCAGGAGCCAGGCTACAGTATGAAGTAATTTGAATCACTGCCAAATGATGATCTCACAGCAGGAGCAGGGGCTGCAAGCCTCCCATTCCCTGATCAGAGAAGGCCGCCTAAGCCTACTGTATCTAACTAACTCCAAGGGCCAAGCGTCTACAAGAATCCCTTATCAGCAGGCAATGAAGCTGCCCGCGCTGACAGCCAGGAAGAGCGAGTTCACCCCACCCTTACATAAACATGCCGTCCGCGGAACAAAATTGGATTATAGCCAATCATAACAGGACAGGCTGCAGTCGAAGCCTGCAGAGGAAAAAACCCGTCTTCACAAACCAGCTGGTCTGCCAAGGTCGACAAACAAATTCCTTGTAAGCTTGTTCCCAGGCCTGATTTTTCTAACTAACGAAAGCTAGCATTTTTAAAAAAAAACAATTCTGTTACAATGTACTGCTACTTAAAAGCTCCACTTTCTAAAAAGACTTTTGTCTAACTAATTCAGCTAAAGGCAAGACATTAAAATATGGGCATTGATTTAGTAAGGGGCAACTCAGTGTTGCACACAAGATTATACAGTCTGCATTTAAAAAAAAAACGAATTAACATGGACTATTGGGTTGAACATTTCTCTGCAGATATATCCATCAGGCAGCACGTTTATCGTGCAAGGTATTAAAAATATATGTTGTCAGCTGTTGAAAGAGAAATAATTTTAAAACAACATAAAATGCAGACACATTTCACCATTGTATTTTGTTCAACCAGGGGCATCATGTAATTTTGCATTACAGCGTAATTAAACATGCAAGCTATTTAAACCAACCTAATAAAAGGGCCACATTCATCCATTAATAAACAGCCATTTATTTTCTAACTGAGTTGGCTAACTTACCAATGCCGGTTTTGCTGCATACAGTCACATTAAAAAAAAAAATTCAGTTTGCATTTGGGAAAATAATAATGAGAACACACACATTTTTATTTCAAAAGCACACGGTTGCCTTTCACTAATTAAAAGCACATGTTACCATGCACTGTTGGGCAAGATTGATTATTCTCAACCTGTGATCATTGCAACCAGCACATTCCTTTCTAAATGGAAAACCCTCAAAGAAATAATTAATGAAAACAGCTCGTAGCATGCATTCTAACGGGCCACCTCCTTAACATTTCACTCATTTTAAATCATGCATTCAAAAATAATTCTCCACACGTCTGTGGGTGCATATTAAGAAGCGTATTTAAAAGAACACAGCTCTCTCCGTGCAAACCCTTATCTCAATCCGACTGGTTGATTTATAACCGCATCAGTTCCAAGGTAAACCCACACAAATTCGTAGACGCATTTAACAGAGCCCTTCGCAAAGCACAAGATGTTACCTTTCCGTCAAGAAGCTGACAAAGCACATAGGCAGACCCAGGAATCGGTAAAAGTCAAAATCAAACCATCAATCCTTAAAATAATACACTGACTTTTATAGTCAGTTCAGATAACCATGCAAGGCAAAACAGCATGTTTAAAAATAAAGACTGCCATCTCAATTCAAGATATTAACCCTTTGGCAGCTCAAGCACAATCAATTCCCAATGACTGCAGATACATGGGAAAATCATGAGCACATCTCTTCACGTTTACAGATAACACGTACACACATTTTCAAAACGTTATCCCCAAGCACCCGAGAGAGATCCAGCTCTCTCCTGCCAAACGCAATGATAACATGCCCTGTCCAAGCCATTACCACATGGCGCTAGTCACAAGCCATATTTACAAGACAAACTCTTCACAAACAATATATCCAAGGCGCAATGCACAAGGAACACAGCAATTCAACATAAGAACATGCACCTCACAAGCCACAATAACATGGCGCTATTCACAAGCCATATTTACAAGACAAACTCTTCACAAACAATATATCCAAGGCGCAATGCACAAGGAACACAGCAGATCAACATGAGAACATGCACCTCACAAGCCACAATAACATGGCGCTATTCACATGCCATATTTACAAGGAGCTATATGCAAAGAACTCCACAGATCATATTACAATGAACACATTTCACATTGCACAGCATAAGCAGATGCAGCAAGCAATTTAATGGACAATTTAAAAGCATTTTTTACACACATTTATACAATTGGACCATCACAAAGATGTAACTGGCTCCCTCATGTAATGCCATCCATCAACCCTGACAGTTTAAACACCAAGATAAAAACCATTCCTTCCACCCTGAATAAACCAAATGCCATGATGTAATGCAATCTCCTCACGCTGCAACTGTTCAAGCCCATAGGTCACACAGGCTACATAAACTGCAACATTACGCCAGATGGAACCGGCGTTCAGGGCACTCCCTCAGAACACATGGGAAACTCTCTAAGCACATGGCCAGGACACACAGGATAGGTAAGCAGTTCGTGACGACAGATGTCATGGCTGGATTTTCTGATTAGATGGGATCAGCCCCTAGGGGCCCCTCCAACCCAGCCAGAACGTAATCACATCCCTCCTCAGGACCATCTATCCAGGCACCTGGGTACCTACCTGAGGATGGGGAACTCGCAATATACAAGCTCATATTATTAAAAACACCACTAAATCTATAGGGATACTAAGAATACTCACTGATTACTAGGGATATCCATACCCTACACCACACTCATACATCAGTTAGTCTCGCGGCCACTCAGACCCAGACTGATCTACCCTAGGGCAGACATGACACACAATCCGGTGCGTCTACACACGTGGGTCTGCAGCCCCAGTGCTCTCCCTTATTTCCAAACGGTTCGCAATCCGGCAAACCTACACGCCAGTCTCCCCCTGACGCTCTCACTTACGCAAGCCACAATCCTGTGGGTATACACGCTGGTGATCCAACCCAGCGTTCTCACTAACGCCGCATATCAACGACGACCACATTCCTATGAACACCTTCAGATATATGTCTCTTCACTAAGGGTCTGCTACTACAATAATATTATGGGATAGCCGAATTACTTAGTGTCAACAATTCCCTAGCTCAAGGGCTCCCTGTTCTCTCTATTCATTCAGACTTACCGGATCAGGGGCAGCATCTGTTCTGGCTATAACATCTGACTAGGAGAAAAAGGTTACCTATGCTTTGGAACAGAAGACGCTGTTTACATGATTATGGGAGGGTGTATTACCGTGGTCCCTTAGTTGCAGGTCTCCTCTCTCCCTCACTATTACTTACCTGATATGGGGTAGCATCTGTTCAAACAGTAATACCTACCAGGACAGAAGATTACCCTCACTGTATGGGGACAAAGATATACACACTATGTGATTGAGTTATTTCTTGATTTAAGCGCTCCTACTCCCTTCTGATCCATCAGTGGCTCAACGGCAACTGGCTAGAAGCTAAGATAGCTTTATCATAAAAAACTCATGCACACTAATTCACTAATTAAAATGGGGTCATTTATTGTAACAATAATAAAGTATACATATACAAAACTATGGGGTCTCTATAACTAGCAGTAACTTTAACACACCGCTGAAAGAAAAAGGATTAAACATACAATAGCTTAGGGAATAAGAACAAGATTAAAGTGTAAGTGTAAGTGTAACTAGTTCAGACTACCTCACCTATTAGAAGGAAGATTTCTCTCTCTGCCTCTGGTGGGATTAGGGCTCTCTCTGTCTCTCCCTCCTTCACCACATCACCACGCCTCTGGTTCAGTTGCTCCAGCTGACAGCCTTCTTTGATGCCCTCTGCACTGCTCTCTCTCTCCTCATCTCCAGCAATCGTCTGCCTTCTTTCTCCATTCAAGAACTGCACTCTATTCTGCAGCTCCAGCAGATATTCTCTCTCTCTCTCCAAGCTGTTCTGAGCTCCAAGCTGTTCTGAGCTCCAAGCTGTTCTGAGCTCCAGGCTGAACTGCACACAAGCTGGAATGAACACCACGCTGAACTGACCTCCAAGCTGAACTGAACACTCCTCCTCTCCTGTAGCTCACTAATATGGAAGCTTGTCCTTTCATGGAAAGTTACGGCCAGTAACCTGCCGCCCACCAAATTCTTGTACCTCCCCGTACCAAGGACACGTTCCCAGCTGGCCAGCCTGAAGTTGTGTCTTCGGAGTGGAGAAAAATACATTCCTTCGATAAGGGCCAGCCTGAGCCGGTTCTCTCCAAGCGAACAACAGCTCTAACTATAAACTTTAACTTTACCCTGAAAAGCCTCTCAGCTCCATCAAGATGGAGTCCCTCTAGCTCTAGGCCTGTAGGCCTGAAAGGGATGAAATGCCCCTTAGCTCTGCCAGAATACCTACATAAACCATACCAATGTGTCAAGTATGTCAAAGCCAATAGGCAATAGACAGGTTAGAGTCAAGAATAAAGGATCTATCATCATATTAAGCAGCTATCCTCTTCTAGGTCTGGAAGAAAGGGCTTAAAAGGGCCAACACAAGCTAAGAATAGATGTGAGCAAGACTAAGATCTATATCACTGCTAAATAGAGCCAAAAACTCTGCCATAACAGGTGGCAGCACCATTGACTCAGATAAGCATGTCTGCTTATTTCTCGCCAGCGGCTAAAGAATGCAGCTGAGAGCCTAGCATATTGAAACTGGTCGTTGAGGTAAATGAAACAGCAGTTCACCCTTTATACTATGCCCACGAAATAGAATACTGTGAATTACTATTTTAACTCTTTTTCTCGAACATCTGAGGAAGGGTTTGAGAGCCTTCCATTTCTATAGGAATAAAAAATAAGCATTGAAAATGCAATAGGTCGTGCCTTTGATTAAGTTAAAGCCATTTGCCTACGCTTTGACCTGCACAAGAAGGAGTGTTCTTGATATTTTATGCAGTTGTTGTACACCCAGAACCTGGCAACCAGGCTCCTAGTAGTCAGTGGTCTCAGGATGTCAAATGAAGTCACTGTCCCTAAAATGTAGTAGCTATGAACATACAACTACTGAAATCCTGATGTGCGGTGCTCCATCTGATAATGGTATTGTATAGCAACGCAAATGGCTTTAACTTAATGAAAGGCGAGATCTATTGCATTTTTTGAGCTTGTTTCTGATTGCATCAGGGTGTCTGGCACCAGGGTGCCTGGCACCCTTACTGCCCTACTGACACCTGCCTGCAATAAAAACACAGCAAATTGAATGCCGTGATCGGCTATGGAAGCTGTGCCCTGATGTGCTGTTATCATTTCTACATGGACCTGCTTCGGTTATCAGACATGACAAATTATGTCAAAGACAGTTGTGTGTGAAATAGTAAAACATGCATGACAAGGTACGTGAGGATTGGCATGAAGTTTTAATTAGCGCTCTTAAGCAGCGTCCTGATTTCGTGAGCTCCACAATAGCAACACAATCTATACATTATTATCACACAAGGAGAGGGGAAAACAATACTTAGATTTGTTCTAATTGTTGTAAATCCCATGCACCTGAAATTAAAGATGACTAAGTGACGTTTGAAAGCACACACGTGGCATGGTTTGTTCTGTTTAAAGTGTGCTGTTTATTGACGTGCTGCTGAGCCTATGCTTTTTAAAGAGACATTCCTTTAGTGTTAATGCTCAGATAAGAGTGAGATTGGCTATTGATCCTGCTTGCACACACCCATATCTAAACTTTAACCTCACTAATGGCCCAGATAAGCAGCTTGTTTTTGCAGTTTTATATAGCGCAAACCCGACAAGAAGCTAATGGAGCACTTTACATGAGCACCAGTTGCATTACACAAGAACACAAGCTTATGTCACACAGCTTTTAAAGTCCTTTCAGAGGTAGATGCCCCGCCTATGCTTTGACCTCCACAAGAAGGAGTGTTCTTGATATTTTATGCAGTTGTTGTACACCCAGAACCTGGCAACCAGGCTCCTGGTAGTCAGTGGTCTCAGGATGTCAAACAAAGTCACTGTCCCTAAAATGTAGTAGCTATGTACATACAACTACTGAAATCCTGATGTGCGGTGCTCCATTTTTAGGTCTCGTGACCTACAATGCGCGCAAGCGCATTGAGGGAGCGAGAATTCAAGTGCTCAAAATCCTCGTGAAACCACTGGCTTTTTGCTGCGGTTTTCTTTGAGTTCACGTGGCCACAGGCACGCGCTTTTGAGCCATAAACTTGCATTTCTCCTCCCCCTCCCCAGCCAGCTTCCCCCAGGCCGTAGCAGCACTCCTCCCACACCTTTGAAGTGAAGCTTAGCTTCACTTCAAAGGCCCCTGCTGCTTCACACCGTGTCGCATTTCTCCTCCCCCCTCCCCTTCTCTGCCTTCCCTCCGTCTTGTTTACCTACCCACCAACCCACTCTCTGAACAGACAGTTCAGTCTAACTTGTCTCTGCCTCTCTCTAACGCCTGATGAATGCCCAGCTGTTACCTTTGTAAACGTTTCCTTGATACAAGCAGCGGATGAGGGATTTCGCGTAATAAAAAAACAAACCAAGGAACGTCATGTTACAGTTCACGCCGGAATCATTTAATAACATTTTAGAGACTCTTGGTTATGAAAAAGCTGCAGGCCAAAAGTTCTTACTACTGAAAATAGCATCGCACCGTCGTAAATTCGCTACCAACCGACATGCACTAGCAGAGAGTCGATTAAAAATACTGGCATTATTTGGAATTTCCATTTCAACATTAAAAACGTTGATTTTATTCAGTGTCTGTTTGCTACAGCCTCATCTGTCATCGTCATTTAGCACCACTGTGCGCCGGAGAGTGACAGTTCTACAAACAGTGTTGATTGACGAAGTTGCGGGGCGTGCAGGCAGCACCTACTTCAAAGCTAAGCCGGCGTGGCTAGGCCTCAACGAGATGAGCTGAATTTATGAAGTGCGTCATTTTCTGCTCCTTACTTACAGCGGGCGGCTTTCCAGACGTTACCACAGTTTTGGTCTTACAACTTCACAAATCAAATTGATTCCACCCACATTCAGCGCGGAATCAACTGTGCGCGCGCAGCTGACTTGTTTGCCAAATTTATTTGCATTCCTCTTCACACTCTTTAGCTCACAGAGGCACGCGGTAAAAATTCACAACAATATCGGATGCTATCCCATGATAAATCCCCCCGTTCAGCATCCACTAATCATCGTTTTGTCCTCCTCCGGGCGTTGGGAATGCTGCTCGATTCTTCACTTGTGACAACGACTGCATTTTCATGTACTAATTACTTTCTGTTAAAAAGAGGTCCTTTGTGTATTCGTATTTTTAAATTTGATCGTTTTTGTAGCCTTACAAATGATTTACAAATACCCATTCAGAGGCGTGAGCACAAATCTGCAGAGAGAAAGGAAACAAACAGGACACATTTTTAAGGATAGACTGACTGGTTGCCAGAAGAACAATATGCATGACGCCTTTACGTTCCGACCACAAGAGACAAAGTTAGTGTTGCGCTGTATGTTGAATAAATATTCTGGGTTGGATGCTTGGGGGTTATTGCATATACTTGTTTCTTTTGTTCCCGTTTTAGAAGCATGTCCATCAATACATAAAGAAGGGCAAGGGAGTGTAAGCCTTAATAGGAGCATAATTGCAGTCTGCTTCTGTGTCAGCCCCACTTACTTTGCTGCATTTTTATTATTTTGAATACTTTGTTGCTCAGCCATATGTTGCGCACAGAATGAAAAACTGGGCCATAACCACTACAAGCACTGGCGTTGCCAATAGGTTTCGCATTTGGAAAGTTGGAGCTATTGGTTTTGTAAATGACATTTTATATTTATATATTGTTATTGACAATGCCAATAACGATATATAAATATAAAATGTCATTTACAAAACCAATAGCTCCAACTTTCCTACTGCGAGACCTATTGGCAACGCCAGTGCTTGTTGAGGTTCTGCCAGCACCTGCACCCTTAACAAGGTTGACATCTGATTAGGTGCATGTACAGCACACCTACGCACATACTGCTGAAACATTTGAGCAACAGTAAGCACAGGCATGCAAACTGGCAGCAGACAACTTGCAGCTACATAATAACTTATGTCACACAAACTCATGCGACTAGGAGAACTGGCAGATGAAGAGTCCTGGAGAAAACCAGGAGGTACCATGGCATTTACAAGAAAGAAAGGGGATGGGTGCAGGAAGTCATTATTCTAAGTAACAATGAACCAAAAGAGAACATAAGGGTCAACCATGACACAGCCTCTTTCTGAACATAGGACAAGCGCAGTACAGGGAGTGCTTATAGCAAAAGTTAAAATAAACACCAGCTCTCGTTCTAGGATTGCAATGAGCTTTCCTTCTATGAAAACAAAAAATTATAGTAATGTGTAACATAAAGAGTCGGAGACCTGCGGTATCACTCATGGGAGTGAAACATTTATAGTTTCTTCCGAGGCTAGCAAAACGGAGGGATTAGAGAAATGGAGTAGAAATTAGGAAAATGCACCTCTCCCCATCTGCAAGACAGGACTAATGTGTTTTAAAATAGATCCTGAGAAGACCTTTCTAACTTGCCGCCTTTAGCCACATATCAAAACGAAAAGAATAGACTGTTGAAATTAAATGCTGGTGAGGAATACAGAAATCACTTGTTTTACGGGAAATCACATGCACCATGATCAAAACATGCAAAAAAGTAAGAAATTCTAGAACTAGGGAATTATTTTACAGTGTGTTTGTCGGAAATTTAGTATTTTAGTTTAAAAAATGAGTTTATTTCAGCGGTGAAGTGAGTTCAAAGTGGGCAATGCTAAGAAATATGTAAACGGTGCCAATTGCAGGCATGTGCATGGGGGCGGAGGGGCAAGCATAACTGCCAAGGTTTCAGATTGCTATGTGTAATATTTTTATAATTTCAGTGGATTATGAGTGACATTTCGTTGAGTATGAGTGACACTTTCTCTTGAGCAAAGTCAAGCAATGAAACATGTAAATATCAGAAATTACACTCATTTGTGTAAAGAGAAACTTTAAGAAGATCTTAAAACTGCTGTAAAGCACCGTAATGATGCTGATGCAGAGCATCAGTGTGGACTCTGGGGCCTCTCCGTCCAACATGGGACATGGCCCAAACAGGATGTGAGGCCACAAAAACATGGATTCCTTCTCAGCTGCCTAGTGTTGCGTGGCAGACCGTCTAAAAAACAATTAAACAGATTCCTCCTTTAGCCAGCCTTTGCCCACTGGGCCCCCTGGATCCTACCTGGCAATCAATCAAATCAGATGCAGAGCAAGTGTAAGCTCCAGGCTGCACTAGGTCCCACATGGACTCGCCCCAACAGTATGTGAGGCCCCAACAATACGGATCTCTGTCTTCTCAGCTGCCTAATTCAAATTAAGAGTCAACACATTATGTACCGGGCATTTGGCATGGAGGACTCAACAATCATGGTGTGCTGTCTTGCCCTGTAACTGTAAGGCTCCAAGAACCCAAGAGCCCCTCCAGCCTTCAAGCAATTGCCAAGAAGCTCCCTAAGAGTGAAGTCCATTTGTCGCCGTGCTGCTCCCTGACAACCTCGATGCAGCACCAAAAGAGGAAAAGGTGGCTCACTGGTTAGAGGCGGCAGACCCGAGAGCAGAGGACGGCCCGGGACCAGGGTTCGATTCCCGGCGTGGCAGGGTTCTGGACCAGGGTCAGCGGACTCGATAATTCTCTCGCCTCGGTGCCCACTCTGATCAGCGATCACACTCGGCAACTCTGGGCATTAGCTTGCCTCATCTTCACTAACGGCCCCACCAGACCGCCGGGGATGCCTGGTCTCACCCTGGAGATACCCATTAAGGGACCATCTCTCAGGGAAGCCAGGAAGGGTTTCGCAGCGGTCGAAGCGCCTTGGGACCCTCCGGGTAAGCAGTGCGCTATATAAATGCCTATACATTTACATACATTTACATTTACATTTACATCAGCAGGCAGGGTTTGGCCCCAATTTCTTCTGCAGGAGGGTGTCTTCAGGCACCAGCTCTTATTTTTCCTTTTCCTTCACTTTTTCATCAAATCTGATGTTCAGGTCTTGGTTTGCCACCTAAATACTGAATTTAGGAGCATTACAAGGGAATACAGGTAGTAGCCAATGGGCTGCCTAACTTTAAGGTGTCTAGACCATCTAGTGACCACTTCCAGTGGGAAGGAGCACTACCCGAGCCCTGCTACGTTATTTCTCCACCATACGAAGATGGTGGAATTTCAGGAGAGGGGTTCACCTTCCCTTCACCAGCCTAGGGTTGGTCCAGGCTAAGGTGGGACCCTCCTCCTAATCTAACTCATTTTCCTACAATTTTACAATTTCTCCAGCCAAAGGTGGAGCAGGTTTGACCTCCCCCACTATCTGGAGGTTCCAGGGTTGGATTTCAAATAGGGCATTGCCTTTGAAGTTTCCTGCCTAGGAAGGCCATCCTATCCTGGAGGAGGTGTGAAGCACCTCCTCCCACAGCAGGCATTGTCTCTGTCCTCTGAGAGTGCTAGCTCCCACCCCATGAGGTTAGAAACATGTCTGATGGTGGCAGACTGGTAAAAACAATTCAAAGACCACACACGTACTTGGTAGGTTTTCAGGAGACCCTCTAAATGGTCTCCTGTGTGCATTAATTAATAAATCTCACACTGGCATCAGTTAGGATTTATTAACACAAGATGTTTGGTGCCAAAGAACTTAGAAATCAGTGAAGCCACCATGAGCTAGGAAAGCCTTGTTGACAAGTATCTAGCCTGTGTACTCTTTATGGCTTCCCTGTTTACTTACAATATCTCAGAATAGACTGAACATTGTAGGGGCATATCTGCTCAGGCTGATGTGTCCACACATAGGATATAGTGCACCCTTCTTTAGGGCTAAAGGCCTGCAGTAGGGGTTACTTACCTACACCTTATGCAGTGTATGGGAGCAAGGCACACATGGCTGTGTGCCATGTCGAATCTTTTGATTTCTCTGCACCAAGATACGCAACCTGCAATGGCAGTGTGCATAGTCTTGGTGAGGGGTCCCCAGGGTGGCACAATTTGTGCAGCACCCTCTTCAGTCCAAGTGCACTTGGTCCCAGGGATACAATTTACTAGGGACTTATAGGGATACCTGAAGTGGTACCAATTGTAGTGCATTTTTAGGGAACGAACACTGATACTGTGAGCCTGTTTGGCAGCCTGTTTAGTCAAAGTTGCATCAAAAACCAGGCAAAAACTCAGAGTTACTGCAACAGACACCCAGTTTCTCACACACCCCACACCCCACAGGCCAGGTGACTCAGCTAAACCTGGGTGATTCTTCCTATCGGTCAGGTCTGAGAGAGCTATGGACTGGTTGGAGTGTTGCAGGGCCTACTCTGCCTTACATTCTCCTGTCCAGGTCAGTCCTTCAGGGGAGCTGGCCTATCTCAACAGTTTCAGGACCCAATTTAAAATGCCCTTTTTCTATCTCTTTAGTGTCTTCGTTCAATCATTGTTATTTGGAGTCAGAGGTGTCCACCCCTAATAATTCTAACTTAACCAGGGTAACACCCAGCTTACCCAAAGAGGTTACTCACATCTAAAGTAACCCCACTATGACCAACAGGGTCAGGGAGTCTAACTTAGTGTTTGACATGGGGTCGGACCACCATGCCAAGCACTGGGCAGCCATGAAGGCTAACACCCAGCAGAGGCCACTGACAGGTGAAGGATCTAACTTACAGGTTTCTTGAGGTTCAGATTGCTTGTCCGGTGCTGTAAAGTGGGGGATTACTACCTCCTGTAGCAAACACCCTTCTTCCATCCTCTTTTCTGTCAGCTGAGGAGCCACCAACTCAAGTTGAACACCTGCCTGACTAGTCAGAACAATTTGTGGGGAAGGTAGGGGTTCACCAGTGGCAACTTTGGAGTTCTCCCCCACTGGTGTAGAATCTCATTGGTTCACTAGGACTGTGGCTAACAGTTGCCCACCTTTTCTACACTTTCACTTCTTCTTTCTGTTCTGAGGCTTACCTGCCCTAGTTGCAGCTTCAGTCTCCCCAGAATCATTGGGGGGGGGGGGGGGTCTAGTACAGGACCAGTAACCTTATTTGGCTCAGACCAACATCTGGGTGGTCATTTCCAAGAAGACAGTCAAGGGGAGATCTTTACTGACAACCACCCTTCTCAAGCTAAGGGGCCCAGCAATTTCTTGGGGCACTACGGCTACAGGACTATCAGTGATCTCCCTTTGGATGACCCTTACGCTGCTTGTCTCACCTAGGATATACTGGTTGGAGAGAACCAGCCTGTCATGCACAACAATGTGACTGCCACAGGTATCTCTAAGGGCAGTGGCTGGGATTCCATTGGCCAGTAGGTGGTGGAAGTGTTTACTCCCCCCTGAAATGCTCAACTCACCTTTTGGGCCCACTTCCCAGTTAAAGGTTAGAGTGACCTCCACCTCGGAGAAGTTACCCGTTAAAGCCATACTAACAATCCCTGCAGGTGTACTGGTGGGTGTGCTTTTGGGACAACAAGGGACCATGATGGGGTGTGGCCAAGAGGGCAGCATCATCTAATTGTGCTGTAAAGAGTTGCACTACGAAGAATCCTGCCCAGCCTTATGACATCCGCTGCTGGGATGCCCGATATGCTGTATGGGGCTCCCACCCTTTTGAGGGCTTCCACACTCAAGGGTGCTCACCTGCCCATCCCTGGACGTTCCCAGATCGTGCTGCGTAGCTCGCATTGAGTCGGTCATCCTCAAGATTTGTGGAGGACTGCCACAGCATTCTACAGGTGAGAAGAGCGGGGGTCTGATTTTGGAAGGGCACACCCCTGGCACCCCACAACAAGATCAGATGACAAAATGCCCATGGGAGCAGGACGTGACCTAGAACTAGGGGTGGGCGGACATTTCCGTTCCACCCACGGAATGTGCGGTAATGTGCCCCTTCGGCAAAAAAGGTGGAAAAACGGGGAAAATTTCCGCACACTCGGGGGCGGAACGGAAGTTGGCCGCCTGCCTCCCGCCAGCAATAGTAAAAAGATTAAAGCCTTAAATGAGATTAAAGACACTTACCTTATAGCGGGGCCATCTCTTCCGGGTATATCGCGCCTTCTTCTTGAAACTGCGCGTGCGCTGGAGCCTGCGCAAGCGCATTCCTGGCGAGGAATGCACATGCGCAGGCTCCCGCGCTTGCGTAGTTTCAAGAAGAAGGCGCGATAGACCCAGAAGAGATGTACCCACTATAAGGTAAGTGTCTTTAATCTTATTTAAGGCTTTAATCTTTTTATTATTGCGAGTGGGAGGTGGGCGGGAGGCAGGCGGCCGGGGCGGGTGCAATGTAACGGAAATTTGCAGAGAGGCACGGAAATTGGTTCAATTCCGCCCACCCCTACCTAGAACCTCTCTCTCGTGTGCTTACAGAGACCGAAGATGAGTTGACCTTGAGCACTGGCTGGCCTGGGGCTGTGGCGGCGGGAGACGTCCTGGAGCCTTTGGCCCTGCACGACTGCAACTGCAAGGGAAATTAGCTGTTGCAGCCCAAAGGTGTTCCTTACGATAGCAGCACCACCTGCAGGGAGCCCCCTCCGTCACCCTCAGGGGCATGCTGAGATCAGAGCTGGTTGGCCTGATAATGTACATTGACTGCTGCTGCACTAATAGTCTGTGGCCGGCCACGAGGCTCTACATGGGAGCCCCCCTCCTGTACTGTTCCACCAAAGTCTGCTATTTTCTTTAAATTGAGGCAGAGCAGGCCCCAACAGACCTTTGATAAGGAGGTTAACCCACTGCATCTAGGACTGTGAGTACTACAGGGGTGATAGAGACAGGGACTCTGGGCGGTCGTCCATGCCCACACTGCTACGCAGAGCTGTTGTCTGGTTGTCGAAGGCAGGCTGTGAACTCCTCATCACCCCTCTCTACCCCGGGGACCTCCCCAGGCATAATAAGAGCCCAAAGAAACTGCTCCTTTTTACTTCCCTTCATGGGGGTTGCTGCTGCACAGAGCCCTGTGGTACTGATTCCTGGAGATGTGGGGGCTGCGCATTGCCTAAGTGCCTGGCCCAACCTGGCTTGGGTGGAGGTGGTCCAGGGGACCTCGCCTTTGCACTGCCTATACACCTACGGTACCTTCCCTAATCTGATACAAGTAGGGCTGACATATATGGTTCACGCTAAGGCCACGGGCCTCCTCCTCAGAAATCCATCATGGCCATTAGGGCAGCCTAATCCGAACAGGACCTGATCAAGCAGGACTCCAAGGTGGCAATGGAGGCTCAATAGAGAGCTATACAGTTTGAGACTGGATTAATACATATTTATTTCATTTATTTGAAAAGTTTTATATATCACGAACATGACCCGTAAGGGTATCAGAGCTCTGAACAAAGAAATAGATACGATTGGCAGGTAAAAGCATAAATAATAAACATATAGTAAATTAACAAGCACAAATGCAAAAAGGTCAAACCAAACATGTGGTACACGTAAAGTAACAAAATTTGCATCAGTGAACTAGAGAACCATGTTGTTGAAAAGAAATGAAAGTTAGTTATGGTATCTTCAGGTTGATTGTTGCAATTGGTTATTCAGAAGTAACAATTTTTTGAATGAGAAGGTAGAAGGGTTAGATCTGATTTCAGGACGATGATCGTTCCATATTCTCGGGGCAAGACCAGAGAAAGAGCTGTCGTAAGTTCTTTTATTTTTGAATTTGAGAGGTTTCAGCAAGAGAGTGTTAGAGCTTCTTAGGCCTCGATTCAAACCAGAAAGATCGATTTTTTTGCCAGGTAAACAGGGGTGTTAATTGTCGAGAGCATGATATTCTCGGTCAATGCTTAGGAGTTCGACAGAGTGCACTGGCCATATTTTAAGGCAACCCTGAGTCAATACGGACTGCTGAAGCATTTTACTGAATGGGTGCTTGATAGCTACGCTAACCCTTCTGCTTCGGTGCGAGTAAACGGTCTAATTTCGAACACCTTCCCCATCCAACAAGGAACAAGACAGGGGTGTCCACTCTCGCCACTCCTGTTTGCCTTGTATATGGAGCCCATGGCCCAGCTGGTACGGGACGATCCTGCAATATCAGGGGTGAAGTTTAGGGGCAAAGAGCATAAAATTTCCCTTTACACCGATGACGTGGTTGCTACCTTGGAGAATCCCAGGGAATTCCTTCCAGCCCTACTGGCAAAACTTGAACGCTTTGCCCAAGCATCAGGATTCAAGGTCAACATGCATAAGTCACAAGCCCTCAATGTATCTCTCGGCCCAATACCCTGGGAGTGCTCCACGGAAACAAAGACTATAAGACGTATTGAACAAAACTCTTTCTACACAAACAGGTGGTGCACCACTCCACAGCAGGTCCTTTGGTCTTCCCTGACTTTTGTAGGGAACACGACCTCCCAGAAACTGAACGCTATCAATTCTTACAAATTCGACACTGTGTGACGCAACCAGAGATATGGGATGGCGTAGGGAGATCCCTCACCACATTCGAGAAGTGCTATGCACGAGGCCACCCAGACACATGCCTGACATCAGATCTGTATAAGCTCATCAAGCATGACCCTGGACCCGGGAAATCACTCGGACAGCTGCAATGGGAGGGGGGACTAGGCAGGTCATTGTTGCAGACGGAGTGGGCAGATATTTACCACAGAGCCTGGCACATAGGGCGCAATGTAGCAAACATTGCAATGGCCACGAAAAAAAGCCACGTATTGGTACTTAACTCCCCTGCAACTCCACAGAGGCGACCTAACACAAAGTCCTCTATGTTGGAGGGCATGTGGCTCATTGGGAACCCTGATCCACCTGCTACTGGAATGTCCCTAATTGACGAGCTATTGGAAGCAGATACGAGATGACATCGATTCCCACTTCAATGCCCAAATTCCCATTTCCCGACTTACATTCTCCTGGGTCTTCCCAACTCAATCACCTTTCTACTAAGAGCGCGGAGAGGCAGACAAATGGCATTAGCACGGGTGCGGCTCTACAAAACCTCCTCTCCCACTGGGGTACTGCAACTACCCCGACTCACCTGGGGTGGCTCCATAGACTGTGGGGGATACTTGGGATGAGAACATTTCATTTTCACTACTAGCCCTGTAGCTTCCTTCCGGGACATGTGGAAGCCCTTCTTAAAACTATTGACCTCTGACTTTACAGAACTTACCTGTCCAAAACATCTGAGACTATTGCACTACAAAAGGCAACGCTTGATGATCAGATACAGCACAAGGCCCAAACGCCTTTGGGATAATCGACTAAAGAAGATTGAAAGAATATATTGTACTTACTCGAGCTTTTGACAGGGGGGTCTGAGGCG
Source organism: Lissotriton vulgaris (assembly GCF_964263255.1). Classification (NCBI taxonomy): domain Eukaryota; kingdom Metazoa; phylum Chordata; class Amphibia; order Caudata; family Salamandridae; genus Lissotriton; species Lissotriton vulgaris. Next base: position 510,375,527 of record NC_141689.1, read on the forward strand.
GGGGGGGGGGGTGATTGCTCTGGGTTTCCCAGTTTATTGTCTCTCTGCCACAGCCATTCCTCTTGAATGAATATATAACAATAAGTACAGCACAAAGTTGAATTTTCTATGTCGTATACTTGAATTGAAACAAATAAAAGAAATGTGAACATAAAAAGGCATAAGATCGAGTGGAGGGCGGAACCATTGGGCCCTGGCTCTACAGCTCCGGCGTTTCTTGAAGCCAGACCTGGGAAATAACACCTGTCTAGCATCCTACAAAATAAACTTTAAAAGAGCCTGTTCAAAGGGGACTTTACCACACTCCTTGACTTCACTGGTTTACTCCCCTTGAGGAGAGTGTGGTTCTTCATTTCCAACTAGCCCAGCCAAGAACTGTATGAGCCCTTAACAGGACTTAAGATGAAAACTGTCCCAGCCTACACCTGGATTCCTCTGCCGCTTATGATGTGGATCCCCAATAGGGTTCTCACACAGAGAATAGCATAACTTGCTTTTCATGCTAAACTTCAGCCGTTTCTAAGTTGAGTAAATTCTATTAGTCAATTTATAGGACACAATTTGCTAAATTTGTAAGGATGAAAGGCTGGCTGAGTCTACCTCGCCAAGATTCAGACTCTTGGTTGCAAATTAACGAATTAATCAACGGAGATCGTTGAAATCATTTAGCCCCTTGGCCTGCTCAGCAAGCTCGACCTGCTAGCGCTGTGAAGTGGCCATGAATCACTAACCAAACAAAAATAAGTCAAAGTGATTATACAAAAGTACCAGTTTTATATGTGGTACTGTGTGCTATTTTGTCTCGACCACTAGAGTGCAGTGCTGCATCATAGTTACATCCGAGTACACTGCGCGGTGTGCAGCTTTATATGGGCAGTACTTGATTCGAAAAGAGTAAGATTTGGGGCCGAACCTTTTGTTCAGAAGCCTGCAGCTCAAAGGTCAGGGTGCCAAATACCAATGCTGTGTTGTAGTGATACCACCTCATTCCCCTTTAATCCACTACCAGCAGTGCTTTAAATGGGAAAAAATAAGTGCAGGTACTCATTTAAATAAGTTAGAGGTGTGTCAAATGGGCGGGGCTAGGGGCGGGGCTAAGGGCAAGATATGATGATACATAATGACTTCTGTACCAGTTGCAGCAGATTTTAAAACGCATGAGAAATGCGTTTATGTAAACCAATCAGGTTAACACATTACACAAAATGAAAGCCAAACAGGATGATATGTTAACATTTCCTTGTTTTGTCATATTTGCCGCTTCTTAATGCCATATGTTATTTGTTGTTGTTTGGCACCATACTATATACTCTCAAGCAGGCACACGCACTGAGAGAAAAACAAGCTGAGATGAACACAAAAGCATTCCACCCATTCCCTTTAGAATATCTCCTGAGAGTATCCTGATTCTGATTACACAGCCACCTGGGCGGTCTTTCGTTACCCTACCAATCCTCCTTTCTAGACGGGTAAGAAGAATGTCGTGGGCTTTTGATGTTTGATAGCCCCTGAACTTTCCCATCCATATTTAGACACTCGTTCTTCAGATCCCCATGCGACCCGATCTGTCAATCTCTCAATGGTGGAACTCCTGCCATCACCACATGTGGGCAGGCTACTGATGGTGAATGATTTATCGGAAGGTTTTTAGTTTTTTTTTTGTGGTGCCTCCCTCCCCGTTTTCTTGGACTCTGAGATTCACTGTGATGAGATTAGATTCATACTTGGCAGAACTTTAGTCTTCTGACCATTAATTTTCATTGGCAAATTGTAATATGGACCAAAGTTTTTACTGGCGGTACTGTTCCCCTGCCCCTTCTGTCCATCCTGCATGGATGTTCAATCAGCTATGGGCCCCTGGGACGTGGCTGCTGAATTTGTAGGCATCAAAGCCTTGCTAGGGCACTGTTTGGAGCTATTTTGATAAAGGTATCGATCTTCTTCAGTTTGGCAGTTATAGGATACAGCAATTAGTGATGACAAAAAACGGCTTTAACAAAGGTTTTGTATTGTAATTGTATTGTAATTTCATTTATATAGCGCTTACTACCCCATACGAGGCGTCAAAGCGATTTTTTGGCGAGTAGCACGCTACTCCGGGACACATAGAGGATTAGTGTTGAATTAGTACAGTGAAAGATGCAAGTACATTTTAAGTGGTGGATAGGTTAGTCAGTTATTTGGATTTCGAATGATAGCAGAAGGATAGAGGAGGAAAAAATGTTTGTCTTTATATAGCGCTTGTTATCCCTGATGGGGTGTTGAAGCACGCTACTCCAGAAGCCCATAACGGATTAGGGGTGAAATAATATGGTGAAATGTGAAAGTAATTTCAGTGGTGGATATTAGTCAGTTATTTGGAGTGAGAAGGATAGCGGAGGGATAAAAGGGGAAGAAAGGTTTGCATTCATATAGCACTTGTTACCCCTGATGGGTGTTGAAGCGCTTTTCTGGCGAGTAGCACGCCACTCCGCAACCCATAAATTATTAGTGTTGAAAATTAGTATAGTAAAATATGAAGTAATTTAGTAGTGGATAGGTTATTCAATTATTTGGTTAGAGAAGGGTAGGCGGCGGGATAGAAGAGGGAAAGAGGTTTGTGTTTATATAGTGCTTGCTACCCCTGAAGGGGCTTTGTAGCGCAAGTAGCACGCTACTTTGGAACCCATAAGTATTATTTTTGAATTAGTATGGTGAAACATGAAAGTCATTTTAGTGGGGGATATGTTAGTTATATTTGCTCTACGTTAATCAGCAAAAATGCAATAGTACAGGTTATCACATAACAAGAGCTGATAGACAAAAACATATGCCAGCCATTCAACCTGCAGGAAAGCATGTCAGTGTAGAAGGGTATTCTATAGCACCAGCTTCCGCTACCCACTGGAGGTGACAGATACGTCGCTTTATGCAAACTACACTTGTTCCGCAGACTGCAACACTAAACTCTATGATGCGGAGCATCTAAGCTCTCTAATTACCAATTCACAATGTTTGGTGGTGGGGGGGCAAGGTGAGTTTTTTTCTGCTGTTCCACAGATATCGAGGTCCAACACTCGTGTTATAAAATACCGTCATACCATGACGAATTTGGTATCTACGAACCGGTAATGATTAGGGCATCATCCTTATGCATTTGCGTCATGATTAAATGATGCTAACACCCTCAAATCTTGATTTGTGTCTCGAACCCGCAGACTCCATTTTGTAAACGGCATCCATCTTATGACTTGCCCTCATATAGTCAATTGATTAAAACCGAGTTTGATCTGAAAGGACACGTCCACCGTAGCTGACTTCCCCATGACCTGGCCGAGCTGACTCCACTGCCTCCAGCCAAGCCTGTTTGGGCAGCTCCTCGCCCAGTGGCCGAGTAAGATATCATCAAGGCTCAACATGCCATAAACCATTCACTACATACAGACCTTGTTTTCCATACACATACACCTGTCCGTGATTCTTGTTTATGGCCAGTTTTATGATGGGAGGGTGCTCGACCTTATTGGCATTTCATCGATATCTGATGGGAGTTCTGGATCTGGCGGGGTAATCCATCACCAACTGGACATCTGAAATATGTGCTGACCAGCATGACTTCGCTCTTTGTATTATTGTGGAAATATTTGTATTGCCATATCGTAAACTTAAGAATTCTTGCCTGCAGCTGTTATTTATGTATATAAGGAGAAGTCTGGTTCTGTAAAAACGAACAGTCTCCTGAGAACTTACGGCCCGTGCTGTCGTACTTCTAGGACACATGTTACTTGGTTGCAGCCAATAAAACTCGATCTCTGACTTCAACTAGAAGACTCTGTGTTTCTGTAAGTTCAGAACAGGGAGAACCTAGAGGTCTTCGGGTGTGGTCCCCTGGCACCACCGGGTCTCTAAAAACCCGGCACCTCAGTTGGCGCCCAACTCGAGGCGATATCAAGCGGTGACGGTCCAAGCCAGATGTTCGTGAGGAGCTTCGTGTGAAAATTCTGGAGGACGGCCAGCCACTTCAGCGACCCCTGCATGTCGACGTGGTTCCGAAGGTCTTTGCTGCGAGGTTCCCCGCGTCCCGACGGCTACGAAGGACTGCTGCCCTGACTATCGCCCTGTTTTGGACCCAGTGATCCTTGGTAGAGCGAAACGATAGACGAGTCTTCTAGTGACGTCACCGATCTTCAATACTCAGTTAAGTATAAGTGGAGCGTCTCCCAGTTCTTAGTTTGGTTCTTAGTTTGGTTCTTAGTTTGGTTCTTAGTCTTGGTATCCCTGAGATACGGTTTGTATTGGTACTTGCAAGCACCAAAACCGAGGGATTCGTGTATTCACGACAATATCATAATTAGATAATCCCTTGAAGTTTGAAGCTAGACTAGTGAGCGAAGATGCCTGGTCTCAGCAGACTTGGAAACTTGTTTTGTCTTGGTTGTAGTAAGGACTCCCGATTAGAGGATTCGTGTCCGGTTCCTCCGATTGGAACTCCAACATATGAGTTATATATAAAGCACGGAGTAGGTCCTATCACGTATAATGAGGTATGGATAAAATACACCCGCAAGGATGGTGTTTTAAAATGGCCCCAACATGGTAGCTTTGACTCAGAAATATTAGACAACCTCGAGGTCAAATTGTTCAAGAAGAAAGCCCGGCCGGCGATGTTTGACTCTTTTCGCTTATGGCGCAAAGAAGCCAAACAGAAAGAAATAAAATTAGCAAAGAAAAACAAAAGAGGTATGTCGATGGTACAAGCTGCCATCGCATACAGGGATAATGAGGAAGAGCAGGAAAGTGAACAAATGCTCAGAAGCAAGAAACTAGCAATAGATAAATGCTACCCGATGTTACCACATGAGGGACAAGACTCAAAGGGTACATCCGAGAAAGATCCACTAATGTCCCATTTATTGAACTCACCACCCCCATATACATCAAGTGTTGTGGGACCCCCGAGACGTATTGTTATACCGCGCCCTGGCGCACGAAAAGCAGCTCTTGCACAAGCACCAGCTCCTCTTCAGCTGGTTCCTACTTCTCCGGCGCAGCCTTCTTAAGGGCCGCCGCCTTTGCTCCACACTCCATCTACTTCTACAACTTTGCCTACCGCTCCAACTATTAACTATGATACTACGTCTGCTACTGCTTCAACTTCCTCTGCTGTTGCTTCGATTTCCTCTTTACATCAGCCTGTCTTTTCTGGCGCATCTGCCTTGCCGCAAGCTTCTCCTTCTGTCAGACAGAGAGTGACAAGTACTGTCACTGGTCTATTCTCGCCTTTCTTCGGGTCGCCCAAAACGACCCCTAAAACAGAACGTAGACAGTTGCGTAGTCAACTACCCGACTACGAGGAGAGAGAAGTGTTGAACGAGTTAGCACGCAAATGGGTTACTGATACTGTAAGGTATGATGTTCAGTCTGTCATGAAAGTCTTCAGTCAGTGGGATCCGTCCACTCAGAGATATGTATTTGAGGAGATGTGCGTGTACCTCTGGGAAGATTTACAAGACAATGACCCAAAACGCAGAATGCAGGAACTAGCCCGCATGCGATTCAAATTTTACGAAGGCATGATTGTAGGTGCCGATGTTGAAAAAGCAATGGATCTGTTGTTATCTTATAGGAGTCAGGGAAACAACTCTAGATCATTCGATGAGGATGATGTGTCTGGTAGGAAAAAGGCGCGACAATACCCCATGAGAGAGGTTCCTCCAGTATGGAGGGAAGGTGATGCGAATGCACAACCACCTGTTCCACCGCATTTCCAGCGAGTATGGGTACATGTCCCCTGTAAAAGATCCGAAGTTTTAGCACTCAAACAGACATTACCTGATCCACGTAAAAACCCAGCAGGATATTACAAGGAGTTGTCACAGACTGCCAGCTCATGTATAATGAATTTAGCAGATATAGACATGTTGTTTGGGAATGTTGTTCCGCATCCTTTATGGAGTAAAATTTGTCATGCAGATCACGAGCAAGAACTAGGTGACTCATGGGCTAATATTACCGCTACCGATGCTAGACAAATTGGTGGTTCCAAACCCGAGCCCTTAATAGCAGACCTTCCCGGTAGGATTATCGCGTACATGAAAACGTTAATGCCTGAATTATGTGTAAATTGGGACAAGCTATCTGCGTGCAAGCAGAAGAAGGATGAGAATGTGTCTGACTTTTTCACAAGATTTGAGGAGACTTTCACTGATCATAGTGGTCAGGACATGGCTACCGAGGGTGGCCAAAGATTGTTTGTAGACAAATTTGTACATAATCTGCTTCCTGAACTGTGCAATAAATTGAAAGATTCAGAGAGTACTTGGGCTGTCTCCACGTCAGCACAGATTTTAGCCACAGCCCAGTACTACGAAAATAGGCGCAAAGACGAGCTAGATAAGACAGAGAAGAAGACTAAAGAACTAAAGACTAAAGCTCTTCTCCAGCAAGCGTATGCGCCTCGCACTCCTAGTCAACCCAATTATCAGCAACCACAGCAGTATTCGAGAAACGCGCATGGGAACGAGTTTTCCCACCAGCGTTCTCCGTATGGCCCGAATCAATGTGCATATTGCAAGGAAGAGGGTCATTTCAAAAGTAATTGTCAAGCTCTTGCGCGACTCTTAAGCTGTGTTTCCGGCGCAAGAGGTAGAGGTGTTCAACAGGTTCCTAGAGGCAGGGGCCGTGGAAATTTCTCCCAGAACACCACTTCTTTTCCGCATCAGAATTCTATGAATAGCTTTGACCAACAGAATAATGCGTCTTCCAGGTCAGCTCAGTACTATGCAGATGACTATTACGCAGAAAACGAGAATGAGGGTAATAGTTGCTAGGACAGCCATGGACAAAGAGAGGGAGTTGTTTCAGTTCCAGTAGATCAGAATGGACCTTATGTCGAGGTGATTACATCCGGAGTGTCGGAGCCATTTCTGCTGGATACTGGTGCTACAAAAAGTTCGATTATGCACTCAAAACTTCCTGGCGCACCTTTGTCTGGCGAAATGAATGTTTCAGTAGGTTTTTCTGGCGCCCCTGTTAGAAACCCGATCTCCAGTCCCATGCCCCTTTCTGTTGGCCCATGCGAATTAGAAGCACCGCTCATTCTTACCACAGGTTGTGCCGAAAATTTGTTAGGTTTGGATTTACTGAAGAGACTATATGCGACCTTGTACTGTTCTCCTTCGGGAGTACAACTTACGCTTGGTAAGAGAGTGATTTCCCCGATGTATTTGTCAAAAGAAAAAATTCCGACTGAGTTGTCATCTCTTCCAGATGTACTTTAGGCGAATGGTTCTAATGATGTGGGTCATTTAGAGATAGCACCGTATGTCATAACATTAAAAGCTAATGTTAGGTTGCCACGTATTCCCCGATATAGAATATCAAACGAATGTGAAAAGGCTTTGTTAGCGATCGTCTATGATCTGATTGCGAAAGATGTCATCGAAGAAACTACAGGCAACATTTGTAACAGTCCTGTTTTGCCTGTCTTAAAGCGTACCGATCCTTCACAGCCCCCTGTGTACCGATTTGTGATCGATCTAAGGGAAGTGAATAAGATCGTTGTACCGCAGTTTCCAGTCGTTCCCGACATTACTGCCTTATTGACAATGGTTCCAGCCTCAGCCAATTGGTTTTCGGTGATTGACCTGAAGAATGCTTTCTTCAGCATCCCGATTGCTGAGGAGAGCAGAGATATCTTCGGCTTCAATCTAGGAGGACGAAGCTTCCGCTTTAAACGCGCTCCTCAGGGCTACTGTGACAGCCCATCAATATTCAGTCAAGCTCTGAAAACACAACTAGATATGATTATTCTACCTGGTGGCGCGACTCTGATCCAGTATGTAGACGATCTACTGATCGCTGCAGATACTGAAGAAATCTGCAAGCAAGCCACGTTGTCATTATTGCGTCATTTATGTGACATGAAGCACAAAGTCTTGCTTTCCAAACTACAATTTTGCCGACAAGAAGTAACCTACCTAGGTCACATCTTATCGAAGGAGGGAAGGAGACTGACCCCAGAAAGAATACAGGCGATTGCAGAACTGAGTGTCCCAAGGACACAAAGAGAAGTGTGTGCCTTCTTGGGCATTACATCGTACTGTAGACAATGGATACCGAACTTCTCACTGTTGGCCAAACCTTTGCTGGCATTAATGCGTAAAGACACACCCAATCCTTTGCCTTGGTCTGAAGATTGTCAGGCGAGTTTCCATGAGTTGCGTGAGGCATTATGTTCGGCTCCTGTGTTGGGCAACCCCGACTACAGCAAGCCGTTTACATTATACGTCCACGAGAAGGAAGGTTGCGCATTATCAGTCTTGACGCAGCACTTTGGGGACAAACAACGCCCATGTGCATATTTCTCCGCGACTCTAGATCCTGTAGCTAAGGCATTACCGAGTTGCTTGAGGGCCACTGCCGCAGCGGCTGTGTGTATTCAACAGTCCACTGGGTTAGTCATGAATAATACTCTGACCGCTATGGTCCCACATGCAGTAGATATTTTACTAAACAGAACGAAGACACAACATCTAACTAGTGCTCGACTGTCCAGCTATGAATTGACCCTGTTAGCAAGTCACATTCACATAAAGAGGTGTGATACACTCAACCCTGCTACATTATTGCCCATTCCAGCAGAGACAGATGAGGTCGACAAACATGATTGCTGTTTTAGGACAGAGGAAGAGACAAAAGGGAGAGTAGACTTACAGGACACTCCTCTCCCTGAATGTAATGATAATTTATGGGTTGATGGTTCATGTTTCAAGTTGCCGAATGGTGATACGACTGCAGCATATGCCGTGACAACATTACACACGATTGTAGAGACAGCTCGCATCCCCCACAAGTCTGCGCAAGCAGCAGAGTTAGTCGCACTCACAAGAGCGTGCGTGTTGGCGAAAGGAAAACGAGTGAATGTGTACACTGATAGTCAGTACGCCTTCTGCGTAGCCCACAGTTTTGGAAGATTGTGGCGTGAACGTGGGTTCCTGACGTCGCATGGTGCAAAGATTCAACACGGCCAGCTAGTACACGACCTTCTCGAGTCACTGACCTTGCCCCTACAGGTTGCGATCGTGAAGTGTAGCGCGCATAGAAAGATCCGAGATGATGTTGGTCGAGGGAATGCATTTGCCGATGAAGTCGCGAAAGAGACTGCAAGGAACACAATGAGTCGGATGTATGTTGTACGTCCTGCTAGATGGACCCCTGATGTGGGTATGTGTGAGGACATCATCGAAAGCGTGAAGTCCATACAAGCTGACGCGACTGAGAAAGAGGTGAATGAATGGAGAGAAAACAAGGGTAGGTTAGACGCGAATGGTTGTTGGGTCGAACTGTCAGAACATCAGCCATGGTTGTTACCGGATGCTTATGTGCTCGCAGTGGTAACGATGGCCCATGGAATGGCACACGTCAGTGTGAAAGGAATATGTAAGTTGTTGGCCCCAGTATGGCAGAATAGTGGTATCCCAAAATGTGCAGAGAATCTGGTCAGAAATTGTATGGTGTGTTTGAAGCACAATCCCGGTAGAGGAACCCCAACCCCAGTTGGTCATTTTGCACCTCCAACGTATCCGTTCGAGGTCTTGCAACTCGACTTCATTCACATGGAGAGGTGCAATAACCTAAAATATGTCCTTGTTGTCGTTTGTGCTTTCTCCAGGTGGGTAGAAGCGTACCCCCTTAAGAACAACACTGCATTGTCAACTGCCAAAGCCCTTGTCAAAGAATTCTTCCCTAGATTCGGCATGCCTAGGATTGTCTGGAGTGATAATGGAAGTGAATTTGTGGGACGAGTAATGAAGAGAGTGTGTGAGTGTCTAGGCATCCGCCAGAAGTTCCATGCTGCAAACCACCCCCAGTTGGCAGGCCTGGTAGAGTGCTATAATGGCACGTTAAAATTGAAATTGGCCAAAATCCAAGCCAGCACAGGTCTCAAGTGGCCAGACGCCCTGGCTTTAGCACTCCTGTCTACCAGGATGATTGTCCATTCTAGACTGGGACTTAGCCCACACGAGATCATGTTCGGGCGCCCAGCAAATATATGGGGAGTACCGAGGCCAAGAAAGCTCAGTGAAATCGAGTACCCTGCACTGTTTGACTATTTGCACGAATTGACAACTAAACTGCATGCTTTACATCAACAGGTCCACAGCTCCTCTCCACCGGCATCTGACGATCCAGGCCATGCTATCGAACCTGGCTCCTGGATCCTGATTCGCAACTTCAGACGAGCAAAGAACGAGGAGCCTCGCTGGACCGGACCTTTCCAGGTTTTGCTGTCGACCCGCTCTGCAGTATGTGTCCACGGAAAGAAACATTGGGTGCACGGCGCCCATTGCAAAAGGGTCCCGTTGCCCCTTCCATACGACCGATGGGTCCAGCAAGGAGTCGCTGACTCCGAGACTGAGTTCGTACCACGTTTTGTCCCCTTCAGCGATGCACGACTAAAAGGAACTGGTACCGACAAAGAGAGCGATCGTATTTTGCAAGAATCTGTGCCACCGTCACTGCAGTTGGACACTACAGAACCTGAAACACTGTTTGAAGATCACACCGTGCCCGGAAAAGAACGATATAATCTGAGGTCAAGACCAAGGAACTGACACACTCGAACTAGTGCGATCGTCCCTTTTCCCATGAACTATTTTTGATTTCACAGCTCTCTCACCCAGGGAACTAGCTCATTTTTGATTTTCGAACCGCCATCCGGTTCTGCTGCTAAGGCCGCGGTTGAAGTCTGAGGAGTGCAGCCGGGGACGCCTAGGTCAACGGTTCTGGTCAGTCTGAGGGAATCACCCCGGACTGGTCAGAGCGCACATCTTGGCAGAAGCAACCTCCCACCGCGGGCAGCAACCAGAGGATGGAGTTTCCGAGGGTAGAGAGACCTGCTAAACACCTGAACTTTGAAAAGAAAATATGTATTGTAATGGCAAGAAGACGATTTCTAGTATTGAGCATCTCAATGTTGTGTAGTATAATAATGTTTTTAACTGGCTATGCTCTGTCCATTTTCCGAGTTCCATTCATACACAACACCCAGCTCACACCTCCTCCTACCGTTCCCACACACTCCTTCCACCCTTTACCTGAACACGAGTCTGCCAGAAGACTAGAATTCGTAAACAACTCCTTCGTCCAACTCCTCCACCAGCACCAATCTGTGATGAACACTACGAACTGTTGGATATGCGGACTCATGCCACACACTACGGATAAGGGCATCCCTTACTTTGTCCTGCCATTTAGTTACTTCGGTTCTCTGTGGGCTTTCCAGACCATGTTCCTGTTTTCCCTTGAACCATACGTTCGAGGGGAGAACTTAAACAATAAGGCACTAGTGGCAGGAATCCGAAATATGAGTAGAGACATCGACACAGTTAGAGCCACTCCCAAAGATGAGTTTACACCAAACAGTAGATGGAACATCACCAAGTATGGGATTTCCCTAAGTGAGAACCAGAAATCAAAGAAATCCTCCCCAGTCTGGGTAGTACCCCACCGTGGTCACTTATGTCTGCAAGGTATTGGCAGAGATCCCAAAGCACAGTTGGGGAAGAGCATATGCACGGAAACATATGTGTTTGCCTCCCGAACTTCCCCTCCATTCTTGGCGGCTAAAGGCACCTATTTTGTCTGCCATGACAAAGCCTACACATGGTTGTCCTCTCACTTCTCGGGCACATGTTTTATCTCGTTTCTGCTGCCACCCACCTACACGGCCGGGGCAGATTACCACCGGACAAGGACAGTTAGGGGTGTCGTGAGTCAAGACGACACTGCGGGTCAAGAATTTGGAGACTTCACAAAGGGTTTTCTGCCATTTTGGGGGCCTATGGTGAACAGCAGGAACATTCGCCAATTAACGAGAATAGTTGAGTCCGCCGTGACTGAAACGGCCGGTGCCCTTAGCAACTTAACAGCTGAGCTTCAGTCGGATCGACTTATGACCCTTCAAAACCGGGTTGCCCTGGATGTCATACTTGCAGACCATGGTGGTGTATGTAGAGTGATCCAATCTAGTTGCTGCATTTTCATGCTCCGACAGTGTACCAGGCCATCTCCAAGTTACACCAAATCTCTGATTCTCTTCACATAGAAAAAGGAAATTGGTCTCTGCTAGGGTGGTTCTGGGAACTGATCTCTGCCTGGGGATGGAAAACTCTGATCTTCATTGGGATGATCTTGGCCGTTCTGTTTATGTTCTGCCTGTTTGTACAGTGCGCCCCTGCAATATGTGGCCTCTGCGCCACTTCCCGTGTAAGGAAGCCTGTATCAAGGGACGAACTGAGCAACAGAATGATGCTACAGCAGCATCTCCGTGAATTCGTCAATACAGATTCGGACTCTGACTAGCGTGAGTTATTGCCTAATATGAGGGCAAAAGGAGGGTCTGTGGTACTGTAAATTTGGACCCTGCTGTTCCACAGATATCGAGGTCCAACACTCGTGTTATAAAATACCGTCATACCATGACGAATTTGGTATCTACGAACCGGTAATGATTAGGACATCATCCCTATGCATTTGCGTCATGATTAAATGATGCTAACACCCTCAAATCTTGATTTGCGTCTCGAACCCGCAGACTCCATTTTGTAAATGGCATCCATCTTATGACTTGCCCTCATATAGTCAATTGATTAAAACCGAGTTTGATCTGAAAGGACACGTCCACCGTAGCTGACTTCCCCATGACCTGGCCGAGCTGACTCCACTGCCTCCAGCCAAGCCTGTTTGGGCAGCTCCTCGCCCAGTGGCCGAGTAAGATATCATCAAGGCTCAACATGCCTTAAACCATTCACTACATACAGACCTTGTTTTCCATACACATACACCTGTCCGTGATTCTTGTTTATGGCCAGTTTTATGATGGGAGGGTGCTCGACCTTATTGGCGGTACACAGACAAAATATCGAGTTTTAAATTTCGATATACAATTATATCGAAGTTTAAATATCGATGGGACAAAATATCGAAGGTAAGTAATATCGACAGTCTTAATATCGATATTAGTATGATATCAGTAATATCGAAGTTTTAAATATCGATGTCAATAATATCGAAATAAATAACTTCGATGTTACTAATATCAATTTTTAAATAAATTTAGTGTATATTATATTGTATTTATTATGTTTTATTATTTATTTTTAATGTAATTTAATTAAATATTGTCTTTTACTACTGTAGCGGGTTGTGGGTTTATAGGGGAATAGGGTGGGAAGTAATTTAATTATGTTAAATTAATTATTAATTAGTAGGAATTATTAATTAATTAATTGAGAATTAATTAGTAATTAATTTTAATTAATTGATTAATTGATAAATATGTTCTGTAGCGGGTTATGGGTTTATAGGGGAATAGGGTGGGAAGTAATTTAATAATAATTAATTAATATATGTTTGTACATATTTTAATTAATAATTAATTGGTAATTAATTTATATTAATTAGTTAATTAATATAATTTTGTACATATTTTTAATTATTAATTCGTTGGTAATTAATTAATATTAATTAGTTAATTACATTAATTAGAGTAATTTTTTTTATATATCATTTTTTGTTATTCTTAATTAATTGGGAAAAATAATATTAATTATTACATTAAATTAATTACAGCTAATGTGCTAATATATTTACTTTATTGTTATTGTTAATTAATAATTAATTGGTAATTAAATAATATTAATTAATTTTGGGTAAAGGAGTATTTTTAGGGTTCAGGGTCAGTTTTCAGTTTTTGGGTAAAGGGGTATTTTTAGGGTTCAGGGTCAGTTTTCAGTTCTTGGGTAAAGGGGTATTTTTAGGGTTCAGGGTCAGTTTTCAGTTTTTGGGTAAAGGGGTATTTTTAGGGTTCAGGTTCAGTTTTCAGTTTTTGGGTAAAGGGGTATTTTTAGGGTTCAGGGTCAGTTTTCAGTTCTTGGGTAAAGGGGTATTTTTAGGGTTCAGGGTCAGTTTTCAGTTTTTGGGTAAAGGGGTATTTTTAGGGTTCAGGGTCAGTTTTCAGTTTTTGGGTAAAGGGGTATTTTTAGGGTTCAGGGTCAGTTTTGGGTTTTTGGGGTACAGGGATATTTTTAGGGTTCAGGGTCAGTTTGGGGTTTTTGGGGTACATGGATATTTTTAGGGTTCAGGGTCAGTTTTGGGTTTTTGGGGTACAGGCGTACAGGGTAAAAATATTTTTTTTTTACATTAAATCAATTAAATGAAATAAAAAAAAAATTACATTAAATTATTAAGTGTTTTACTTATTTTAAATGTATATGTATTAGTTTTAATTTTGTTTTAATATTTTTATTTAATATTTGTAAAATTATATGTATTTTAAAATTATTTTTACATTATTATTAATACATTTAAAAAAACGATATTTTTAATTTCGATATTTTTGTACTAAGATATAATTTTTTCGATATTTTTGTACTTACCTTTAAGAAGATATGACGCCGATATTTTTGATGTCGATATTTTTGTGCCGATATTTTTGTATTTCGATATTCTGTCTGTCGATATTATGTCAGACATTCCTTATTGGCATTTCATCGATATCTGATGGGAGTTCTGGATCTGGCGGGGTAATCCATCACGAACTGGACATCTGAAATATGTGCTGACCAGCATGACTTCGCTCTTTGTATTATTGTGGAAATATTTGTATTGCCATATCGTAAACTTAAGAATTCTTGCCTGCAGCTGTTATTTATGTATATAAGGAGAAGTCTGGTTCTGTAAAAACGAACAGTCTCCTGAGAACTTACGGCCCGTGCTGTCGTACTTCTAGGACACATGTTACTTGGTTGCAGCCAATAAAACTCGATCTCTGACTTCAACTAGAAGACTCTGTGTTTCTGTAAGTTCAGAACAGGGAGAACCTAGAGGTCTTCGGGTGTGGTCCCCTGGCACCACCGGGTCTCTAAAAACCCGGCACCTCAATAGGTTAGTCAGTTATTTGGATTTCGAATGATAGCAGAAGGATAGAGGAGGAAAAAATGTTTGTCTTTATATAGCGCTTGTTATCCCTGATGGGGTGTTGAAGCACGCTACTCCAGAAGCCCATAACGGATTAGGGGTGAAATAATATGGTGAAATGTGAAAGTAATTTCAGTGGTGGATATTAGTCAGTTATTTGGAGTGAGAAGGATAGCGGAGGGATAAAAGGGGAAGAAAGGTTTGCATTCATATAGCACTTGTTACCCCTGATGGGTTTTGAAGCGCTTTTCTGGCGAGTAGCACGCCACTCCGCAACCCATAAATTATTAGTGTTGAAAATTAGTATAGTAAAATATGAAGTAATTTAGTAGTGGATAGGTTATTCAATTATTTGGGTAGAGAAGGGTAGGCGGCGGGATAGAAGAGGGAAAGAGGTTTGTGTTTATATAGTGCTTGCTACCCCTGAAGGGGTTTTGCAGCGCAAGTAGCACGCTACTTTGGAACCCATAAGTATTAGTGTTGAATTAGTATGGTGAAACATGAAAGTCATTTTAGTGGGGGATATGTTAGTTATATTTGCTCTACGTTAATCAGCAAAAATGCAATAGTACAGGTTATCACATAACAAGAGCTGATAGACAAAAACATATGCCAGCCATTCAACCTGCAGGAAAGCATGTCAGTGTAGAAGGGTATTCTATAGCACCAGCTTCCGCTACCCACTGGAGGTGACAGATACGTCGCTTTATGCAAACTACACTAGTTCCGCAGACTGCAACACTAAACTCTATGATGCGGAGCATCTAAGCTCTCTAATTACCAATTCACAATGTTTGGTGGTGGGGGGGCAAGGTGAGTTTTTTGCTTTGTAATTTAATGTATTGGAAATTATAACACGGAAGTAGGCATATTAAGCATGTGTGAAAGCACTGCAAGTTTGGTCAACACATTTGTCAAAGCATGGAAGTGCAAAAGGTACATGCCAATTCGGACTGAAATACCATGGTGACCTGCTAGACTTCAGGCTTGCCTGAAACAGCAGGTTTATATTTTACTGTCCTGAGTAAGGTGCAAAAGCTTCTGGTATCTGCCGGGAAAGGATCACCTCTACTTATCACACGCTGAGCAGTGTACTTCCAGGGACAGGTACAAATACACTCCATAGCTAGCAGGTCGCTAGTTTATCTTTACAGATTTATATTAAAGTTTATAGGAATGAACTAATATAAAATTGCCTAAATCAGATTTGCCAGGTTATTAGTCTGACCAAGAATAAAATGAATCAGAAAGCCACATTTCGAAAATAAACTAAATGAAACCGGCAGCAGCTTTCAATCACGGCTGTACCTTTAATCTGAAACATCTTTTTTGGGGTGAAAGCATATAAAACTGATCAAGCTTTTGCCATTGAGTATCCATTGTATCGCAGATATTACTGGTAAGGTGGGTGCTTGATCTGTGTGCTTCGATACAGAAAATTTCTCATGCGAGGCATGTGCTCTGCTTAGGAACAGTTTATGACTTTTAAAAGAGATGAAGATAGAGAATTGTCGGCAAAGGGCTTTTGATGAGGAGAGACACAATGGAGGGTAATTGTTACTCTGGCATTCCTGAGCAGATGGGCCAAATCATTCTAATAAAATCTCTTCCTTTAGCCACTGCTTAATCATTTACCAAGTCAACTTTTCATCCAACACTTTTCTGCCCCTCCGCTCAAAATACACCCCAGCAGGATGCAACTCCCTTCTCTTATTGCGTTTATATGCAGTCTTGAGTGGCGTATGGTGTATTTAAGTATCCAGTATGACATGGTCCCTCCATCCTCTCCTACACCCCCCTATTTTGGTTCCTATTTATTGTTTCCCATTGCTGTGCACTAATGCTACCCTAGGCAACCATATGTGCTATATATGCAACCAACACGGAAAGAGGTATTCCCTTTGTCACCCTCCCATACAGTGCTCTTGTCCATCGCCCCCATTCTATACCCCATTAAGCGGTTTGAAATTTCCAGGGGTCAGCAAAAATACTAAGCAAGCAACAAACCGATAAAATAATGCTATGATCAAATTTATATTACAAAGCAATGCAAAATCACGAGTAAAACTGTAACATAGCAAAGCAAAAATAGAAGATAGAAAAATATCTGAGATAGAAATCACCTTAGTTCGGCCAGTGCATTTCCCTAAATGGGACAAGTTTACAGACTAGAAGCCCAAGCCCATTTCACAATTCAGAAAAGGGGGTGGTGATGGACAGAGTATCTGAATTAAGCAGAACACTCCTACCCAGTCAACAGATCAGAGCTTGATCCATCACCGTTTTTTAGCTCACTGCACCATCCCAGCTCAGAACCTGGCTACATGCAAATTAGTCTGTCCCTGGCCCAGTGCATCATGGGAACAGGGCAGACCAAACTACCAAGCCAATTATTTAACTGGAAAGGAAACAAGCTTTTGGGGACCGGTTTCTGGCATTACAGCCAACTTCGGCCCGGCTTGCTTGAATCCGGATGGTGCAGTGAGCAAGGGACTCATGTCTGAGCATACCCTTCCACGCTTATGGTGGACAAAACGTTTCAGAAAAGGGGGTGGTGATGGACAGAGTATCTGAATTAAGCAGAACACTGCTACCCAGTCAACAGATCAGGGCTTGATCCATCACCATTTTTTAGCTCACTGCACCATCCCAGCTCAGAACCTGGCTACATGCAAATTAGTCTGTCCCTGGCCCAGTGCATCATGGGAACAGGGCAGACCAAACTACAAAGCCAATTCTTTAACTGGAAAGGAAACAAGCTTCCGGGGACCGGTTTCTGGCATTACAGCCGTCTTCGGCCCGGCTTGCTTGAATCCTGATGGTGCAGTGAGCAAGGGACTCATGTCTGAGCATACCCTTCCACGCTTATGGTGGACAAAACGATTCAGAAAAGGGGGTGGTGATGGACAGAGTATCTGAATTAAGCAGAACACTCCTACCCAGTCAACAGATCAGGGCTTGATGCATCACCGTTTTTTAGCTCACTGCACCATCCCAGCTCCGAACCTGGCTACATGCAAATTAGTCTGTCCCTGGCCCAGTGCATCATGGGAACAGGGCAGACCAAACTACCAAGCCAATTCTTTAACTGGAAAGGAAACAAGCTTCCGGGGACCGGTTTCTGGCATTACAGCCGTCTTCGGCCCGGCTTGCTTGAATCCTGATGGTGCCGTGAGCAAGGGAATCATGTCTGAGCATACCCTTCCACGCTTCCAGCCCATTTCACAAACTTGATAAAGGAAGGGCGCCCCCCCCCACCCACCTAAACACTTTAAGTATAATAGCCATTGTGCTATCACAGCATGACGCAAGGCGAGCCCTCTCAGACCCCTGCAGTCAGGGGCCATTCAAGTGAGAGCTGCTGTAATCGCCAGCAGTGATTGTGCAAAAGGCCACTGAAGGGCTTAGTCGGAAGCAGAGCGGCGTCTGCCCCGAGCTGGAGGAGATAAGTAACCTGAGCCTGCTCTGCTCTCAATCAGGGTACCGGTACTCTCCCTGACCTAAAAAAAAAGTGCCGGTACTGAGGGCCAGAAATTTCGGAAGTGCCGGTACTCAGTACCGGTGAATACCGGCCCATTTAAAGCACTGACTACCAGACAGTCCCTGCCTCTTTATCTCATTACTGCAGGTCCTTTTTCAGCCCTGCTTTCTCCGTTTGTCGCTGGTTATGGTTTTCCGTCCTTCTTTCACCCGTTGTTTTTCTCTCTCATTGTCTTAATCAAAATAAATTCAGGAAAATTAGGTGCCGGTTCCCAATAAAACCTTGCAACCACTGTATCAAATTAAGCACTGTGTTTCTGTACATTTGTAAACAAAAATATGTCAGGTTGGCAGAAAGCCTTTGTCTTGCGGTCAGAAACAGCACGAAAAATACCTTGAAATGTATCGCTGCCAATTCATCTACCCCTTCATTAAATTAATCTCTATGGGACACATGAAAGCGGGAAAGTCAATGATAGCGTGTGGCAGGTTCACCATTCCGAAACTCGGATGATTAAAACTAGCAAATATTAGCGGCTTGCAAAGACACGTCTCCGCGAGGCACGCACCACTTCGAGCAAGTGCAAAGGCAGACGTCTTCAAACTAGGGGCGGAACCCAAGGGGGTGGGGCTAATATATTCTATGTGGGGTGGGGTGGGGAAAGGCCAGGCCCAAGGGAAGCATTTATTAACCCCTGGGAGTTTGTCACTCCTCCTGGCTGAAAGTAGATGTCTAATTAAGGCCGGGGAGGAGCTCCAAGTAACACACAAACCCCTCCCACTTATCTCAGATGTGGATACGTTAACATCTTTAGGGAGTATTAGCTGCAAACAAAATATAGGTAATCATCTATTTAATCACATTTTTAAAAGGCTACCGGAGCATGATTGCAATGTTTGGCTTGTTAAATCTGCTCAGAGCTGCAACTTAAGACAATTGTGAGAAATATTTTGGGCATTCAGAGAGACCCCAATATTTTTTTAATACGAGAAGGATCTACATAAAAACGTTTGAAGACCACTGGATAAAATAATGCACATGTAACTAAATGTGGCAGCTTGGGTGTTGATGACACCACAGCTCTTAGGTACTGAAGACAGAAGAACTGAGTTTCGGCTGTGTAAAAAAGTGAACATCCTATCCAGCTGAAATGGTCACTGCAGATGGTTCCAGGAATTGAAATACAAGTTTTTAAGTGGCCGAACTGTAACCAGATGGAGGAGGTAAAGGGAAACCATGGAAATTTAGTTGGGAAGACCACAAACAAAGTCTATACAAAAATACAAAGATACATTTCATCAGAAGAATAAAGATGACAATAAATATCCGGGAGGTACTAGCCAGAAAACTGATGATTTGTAGTGTAGTCTCCATGTTATTTATTGCCTGTTCTGTGACACTTAAAGAAGCAGCTTGCAACACGTCTATAGGTCGTTTGACCTGTTTTGTTGAAATTGCAAAGCTTGGGAAATAACGGAAATCACAAGATCTATGCCTACGTGTCATTCTGCTGCTTTGCTATAGTTGCACATATTGCAATATCATGTGCAAATATAGCATGATGTTTACAAATCATTGGATTGGATGAAATATTTGGTAAATGCCCAAATTGACTGTGTTATCATGGGAAGATGCGCTAAAATGTATAACAACTCCTGTGAACTTGGTTTGATGGTGGGGATTAGCCTCTGGTTGAGTCGTCTGTCCATACACCGCATTGTATTGATAGATATTTTACTTTTAACCCTCATTGTGTATCTGTTTTGTTGATATGGGCTTATACCAGAGTTATTCAAACTGTGGGGGGCTCGACACCATCTCAGGGGGGGCGCGCACTCCACCAGCACCATAAAATATCACATTTCATTGTTTCCCACGGCGGCGAGGCAGAGTGGAGCTGCAGGGGCCCTAAGAGAGGGTGAAGACTATCAACACCTCATTAACATGTCAAAAGGTCTTTAAAAGACGGGAAACACCCATTACATCGATGTCAAAAGATCGCGGTGCCATCACACCACGACTTTTACATCGCAGTATTGTTTGAATCGCATGCATTCACTATGCATGCGACAACGGCGCGATGCCGTTAACATCGCATGCGATTACAACGCTTACCGCAACTGTCAACTTATTGTAATGCGGTAACTTATTGTAATGCGGTGTCAAATGCCAAACACAAGCACGAGGCTAGGTTCCTGCAGTGTCAACTTATTGTAATGCACAAGAGGTTCCTGCTCTGGTCGAGGCTTTGGAAACATGCAAGTACGGCATGAAAAACAAAACACAAGCACGAGGCTTTGTGAAATAACTATAATTCTGCATGAAATAAGTATAATTCTGCATTACATTATTGTGTGCCAAGAGGTTGGTGGTGGATGTATGGGTGATGGGATGGATGGATGGATGCCTGAAGGATGGATGGGTGCATGATGGATTCATGGATGGATGATGGAATATATGGATGGATGGATGCATGATGGGTGGATGGATGGATGGATTGGTGGGTGCATGATGGATGCATGGATGGATCATGGATGGGTGGATGTATGGGTGCATGGATGCATGATGTGTGGCTGGTGGATGTATGGGGGGATGGATGGATGGATGGGTGCATGATGGGTGGATGGGTAAATGATGGATGGATGCATGATGGATGGGTGCATGTGGATGTAAGGGGGATGGATGGATGGATGCATGATGGGTGGATGGATGGATGGAATGGTGGGTGCATGATGGATGCATGGATGGATGATGGATGGGTGGATGTATGGGTGCATGGATGCATGATGTGTGGCTGGTGGATGTATGGGGGCATGGATAGATGGATGGGTGCATGATGGGTGGATGGGTGAATGATGGATGGATGCATGATGTGTGGGTGGTGAATGTATGGGGGGATGGATGGATGCATGATGGATGGATGGATGGATGAATGATGGATGGATGCATGATGGATGGATGGATGGATGGATGGATGGATGGGGGCATAATTGATGGGTGGATGGGTGGGTGCATGATGGATGGATGGATGGGTGGGTGGATGGATGCATGGATGCTGCGATGCCAAACACAAGCACGAGGCTTTGAAAACATGCAAGTACGGCATGAAAAACTAAACACAAGCACGAGGCTTTGTTCCTAAGGGAACCTGCGATGCCAAACACAAGCACGAGGCTTTGGAAACATGCAAGTACGGCCTGAATAAATGCGTTGAAATAAAAAATGCGGTGAAATAAATGTAACTCTACAGTGCTTGTCAGTGGAGAGCATAGTCTTTGAATGGTACTCATTTTATTGACCACAGAAGTTTCTTTGAGGAGGCTTTGCAAGAATTAAGTGGAGAACCCGTTACAATTTGCACACATTTTATCTTGAAAAATGTAGTTTTGGACTGTGTAGTAAGCCTCTGTCATTTCACCGCACCAACTTGCAAACCTGCAGTTTTCTAAACACTCTTACTGTGTTTAACATTATTAGCCAGATATGGACTGGAAAATGCGGATGACGGTTGATTATGTAGAATACCAGGTTCCAGAATTTTTTGTCAAGTTGTGGGGGGGCCCGACATCTAAATAAATTCAGCTGGGGGGGGGGGGCTCAACCTAAAAAAGTTTGAAGACCTCTGGCTTATACAGTAGAATCAGCTTGGCAACAACCCAGGCATTCTTAAAAGCAGGCATTCTTAAAAACAACTCACCAGAATGTGCTTGAGGCAAATGAGAATCATCAGCATTGTATTTGACATTTTGCGATCGTTGAAAAGTTCCAAAGGAGAATGAATGTAGATCTTGCACAAAGCAGGAGACAAAGAAGGCACGTGTGGGACTCCAAAGATCTAAAATATTTTAGTTGTTTGTCTCAAAAGTAACATCTTTATGTGTAAACAAGCACTAGGTAATGATGATTTCAGAGTACTATTTCATGATAAACAAGTATGTAAGTTGGTACGTGTAAAAAGTGGATTAAATTCAGGATGCTGGAAGAGATTAGGTAGATATGAAGTAGGTTTATTGTAGAAGAAACAAGATCCCATCCAAAAGGTTCAATCAGTCAGGTGCAACTGACCATTCTCCACACCACAGTATTCTATCACCATGGAGCTCTTCAAGAAACAACAAGCTCTCCATTAACTTATCCTTAAAGGAGAACTACAGCTATGTACAAGATATATAATTAAATAATATGAACACTACTACATATCTTCCTCCTACAAAATAAACAAGAAAGACATGAAAGGAAAACATAACATATCCAAAGAATTATTCTCTGACATAATCATTGAATTTTGCTGGGAGTTTTATAGTTCTTTTACTTTTTTGTCTTAAATTACTTGAAGTACACTTACCACCAGACTTGACTGAGGATTCACCCAACACATCCCTTGTCAATGGTTTATTTACAACAACAACCCTATTGAGATTCCAAATTCTAGAATATTCTGTTTTAATTGCATTCGCAAAAACCTTTTTTACTTCATGAACTTTTTTGAATAGCTCAGAAAACTTTTGTCCCGGTGGTGCCCTAATCATTACTAAATCTCCTGAATTAACAAGAGTTTTCTTTACAGATTTCCTATTGTCAAACCTATTTTTGCGATCAATAATTTTGTCAGCCTCTCTTTTTCTCCAAGATCCAAAAATACCCTCATCTCTATTCCTTTTGATCAATTTCTCATTTACCCAAAAAGGCGTAATAAAGGTATTCGGATGTCTGTTTTTAAGAAGTAGAAATAGTGTACAACCAGTGGTTGCATGAGGCGTAATCCTATACATTTCTACAGTTGTGTTAACACCTTCCTTCCAATCCACATTATTTTGTTTGGATAGAGAAATGGATTCTTTAAGAACTCCGATAAACCTTTCCACCATTCCATTACTTTCTGGATGGTACAAAGAACAACATTTATGTTTAATGGAACATTTCTCTAAAAACTCTTCCAATTCTTTAGAAACAATTTGTAGTCCATTATCTGTAAGGAGAAAACCAGGGAGACCTTCTCTATTGAAAACATCTGTGAGAAACGAGATGACATGTTTTGTGTCAATGCATTTTGTGATCTTAACTTCAGGCCACCTTGAATACAAATCAATAAGAACAAACAAATATACTTCACCATTTTTACATTTTACAGGGCCTAAAATATCAAGGGCTAACTCCTCCCAAGGAGCATTTGGTCTATTTCTTATGAACATAGGTTGAGCTCTTGGTTTAAAGCATTTTTCACTCAACGTACAAGGGACACCCTCTCGCAACTAACTTTTCAAATGTCCATATCCATCCCCGCCCACCAATAGTTTAGCCTAACACTTTCTTTGGTTTTAGAAATCCCTTGATGACCTTGATGGGCTAACGTTATCAACTCTTCACGGAAACACCTAGGGGCAATTAATCTGGTACCACGAAACATCAATCCACCAGACATGGATAACTCATCTCTCACATTCCAATACTTCTCTGTACCACCGTGACCTCTCTTTTCCATTTTTGATCAGAGAAGATAATTCCAACAGTTCCTCATCAGTTCTACACTCTTCCCTCCATTTATCTTCTTTGATGCCACCACACTCAATGGAACACACCCATTCTAATTCTTCTTCTTCTTGCGCAATAATAGCATCATCTTGAGTGACCAATCTTGACAAGGCATCAGCTGTATAATTACGTACTCCAGGTAAATATTCCACATTGAAATTGTACCCTTGTAAGTCTACCACCCATCTTGAAATCCTGCTTGAAATGGCATCTGTTCCTTTCTTATTGAAAACCTCAACCAAGGGTTTGTGATCAGTACGAACCACAAATTTGATACCCCACAAGAAATTCTTTAACTTCTTCATGGCCCAATGCACGGCTAACGCCTCCCTTTCTATCACTGAGTAACGAGATTCAGCTCCTCGAAGACTCCTTGACAGAAAAAGAATGACATCAGTTTTACCGTCACTCTCTTGTTGTAGCACAGCACCCAAACCTCTCATACTTGCATCAGTAACTAAAACTGATTTGGCTGCAGGATCAAAGCTTCTTAACCTAGGTGTCTCGTTCAAATATTCTTTAATCTTAGCAATCTCTGCCTCACATTCTTTGCTCCATATAAACTCTACACCTTTACAAAGAAGAGTACGCATATGAACACACTTTTCAGCAAAATTTTTAACAAACTTGCTATAGTATTCGGCCATTCCCAAAAATCTCATGAAGGTCTCTTTGTTTTTAGGTGATGCTAAATTATCTATAGATCTAACCAAATCACTCTTAGGTTCAATACCCTTACCAGATATTGCGTGTCCCAGATAATCAATAGAAGATTTCTTAAACTTGCTTTTATCTATCCTTACAGTGAGATTGTGTAAGCTAAACTTCTCCAAAACCTCCTTGAGTCTTAAATCATGCTCAACTTCGTCTTTTCCATAAATCAAAACATCGTCTTGATAGATGTTTACTCCTTTCTGACCTTTTAAAACTCTCTCACGTGCCCTCTGAAAAACTGAAGCTGCAGACACAAGCTCAAATGGTAAGAGTTTAATTCGAAACGTACCAAAAGGGGTAATGAAAGCAGTGTAATCCTTGGATCCCTCATCCAGCTTGATTTGATGGTATACCGATTTAAGGTCGACAGTGGAAAACACTTCTGCTCCTTTAAGTAGCATGAGCATGTCAGAGATTTTTGGGAGAGGATATTTGTCTACCACAACTTGTTTATTAAGTTCTCTGAGATCAATGCATAGACGGAGGCTACCCTCCGATTTTCGGGCTGCTACAACCGGAGCAACCATTGCGTTCCTTCTACCTCCTCTATTATTCCTTCTAATTTGAGTTTCTCTAATTGATCCTTCATCTCTTCCCTTACTGATAAGGGGACACCATGAACTTTGCTGGCAACAGGAACGGCTCCAGATTTTAATTTTATCTTATGAGTGAAATCATTGAGGCACCCTAATTCATCTCTAAAAACTCTAAGAAAAGAATTCTTCAATCTCAAGGTGTAGTCATCACCACAGGATTGTAGATCAATTTTATTTATGTTGAAATTTTCTCTCAATAAAATAGGTGGATCACTATTAGGATCCAGCATCACCCCCAAATCCTTTTGATGCCACCAGCTCAATAAGCTATCTCCTTTATAGGAAGCATAAATCTTACCAGAGATGTACCTTCCTTTATATTCAATTAAGCCATTAGAATAACCCATTAGTTTTATTGGCTCCCCTCCATAAGAATAAGGGTTTATGTCTGCCTTAAACAATTTAATCTTGTCCATTAAATGTTGTTCATAGATTTTTTTTTTAAACAATAGTAATTTTAGAGCCAGAATCAAAAAGAACCCCAGTTCCATAATGTTCAACCATCACCTGATCTATGGGACCTTTTTTTTATCATTAGACACTTGAGCGTCAATCTGTCCACAGTCAATGTCGGAATCAGATGCACTATCACTTCCAACATACTTGCACACTATGTTAACCTTTGACTTAGCTTTTTTGAATCTACAAGAGGAAGAGTAGTGTCCAACGTTTTTGCAGTTATTACACTTAACTTTGAGTGCAGGACATTGCCTATCATTGGCTAAATGCGTGGAGCTCCCACACCTATAGCATTTAAAGTTAAAATCTTTATCTTTAGGTGCAAACGAAGACTTCCTCTCAGAACTGAAACTCTTAGATTTCTTTTCATTCTTATATTTGGTACTTACATTTTCTTTTCCATGCACTTTTACTACATGAACATTTTCAGTCTTATTCTCATTTGTAGTAATCACTTCTACACATTTAACCGAATGTTCAATTTGTTTTGCAATAACTAAAACGTCCTCACGCGTAGGATCATCTTTCTGCCATATGTCATCTCTGACTTTTTGTACATTGCATCCTAGCATAAATTGAACTCTTATTCTTTCCTCTAGTAGACTACCAAATTTGCAAGACAACCCCAATTTTCTGAGAGCAGTGACGTAATTCTCCACTGACTCACCCTCATTTTGAGTACGTCTACCAAAATGGTAACACTCTAGAATAGTGCTAACCTTTGGTAAATAATGGCGATCTAGTTTGAGTATGCAAATTTTGTATTCATTCATAGTGGAGTCATCAATCTCAGGTAAGTGGTCGAAGACCTCTTGACCCTCAGAACCTAGACAGTGAAGAAGTAAGGCAGTCCTTCTTTCAGTGCTTAAGTTGGTTCCACACACTTTGGCATATCTCTCGAAAACTTTCTTCCATTGTTGCCACCTTATAGGTGGATCACCTGAATTAGATAGAAAGAAAGGTGGAGTGGCAACGTTCTGCATATCAAATAAGTAATTATAATACAAATAAGAGGAATATAAAAATATTGAGTAAAGGACTTTTGTAGAAGAATGTCTAAAGTTTTACCTCAAAACCCTGAAAGAAAAAAAATTAAACTAAACAAAAATTACATTTGTAAAATAACAATTTCTAGCCCCAAAAGTACCTTAAATGACAGCGTGATGTAAACAGTTACCACTATAAAATATGTAAATACAAAGTTGACAGACTAAATGTGTTGTATCTCAATGTAAAATTGTTCACATTGTATGATATTTTAAAGAAGGAAAAGAAAGTTCACGTTGTGAAATGATCATCCAAAATCACCTTAATTTAACAGAATAAATTTGGAAACCTTAAAAGGATGTATTAATTCCAGTAAAGATCGTATGAGTATAATAAAGATCCACTAGATGGCGCTGATGTATCAACTAACAGTTGTTGCATAAATCTACGTCGTATGAAAAGCAAAGTTACAGTACCTTTGTTTTTGATCTAAAATAATAATGATCATCAGATTACAACAAACCAAACGATGATAAATGATGTCGGATGATTGATGCGAAGTCAGGTTGAAGTTCAAAGAAGCACTAGATTCACTGGGACCGAAGAAAAGTGAAGAATTCAAAATGTCCACCACGTATGAAATTGTGACGTGAAGACGTCATAAAAACTATGGGAGCCTTTACCTTCCAAATTCCGTAAGTTAATAAATCACAATGTTCCAGGAAGCATTCCACATTCTGTGTGACGGACGTAACTGAGAGATAGCTGAGATCAGCGTCATACAGCAGTCCTCGCGGTGAGTTTTCTTTTAAAAAAATGACAGCTTTGAATGATGACAAATGGTCTTGCAAAGCTTAACGATCGTCGTGGATGAGGATAACAGATTTTTTATTGCTGGCAGGCTGATTAAGGAACTTTTCAGAGCAGTCATACACAGTTAAAATATAATATAAACGTTGAATATAACAGGATAAATTAACGATTTTCAGTCAAGTTTTAGAAGTTATCTTCAAGAAAACCCAATTTTAACGGTTCTTCAAATCAGTTGAAACTGTACTGTGGAGTCCTAATCTCCCTTACCATTGACCACCAGTGACACTAAATGCTGTGGGCAGGAGTATTATTTATTTGGCACTATTACAGAGAAGAGCGCCGGGCGTCTTACTCAGCTGCGCTCCGATCCGCTCTGAAAGGCGCGAATCGCAGTTCGCGCATGCGCACTGCTGTGCGCCGTCTCAGAGAGCGTGTTACGTCACACGCTGTCAACGCGACTAGAGCGCTGACGCCACATATCTCCTCCTTTTACACAAAGAATATTACAGTTCAATGTCTATAGTCTCATCACTCAAAGTCTCTAAGGTGCGCCGGTCTGATAACCATTCTCCCTACACGCGTGTGCCTTACCGGAGTGGAAGCTTCATGGACACCCTTGGTAACTGGGCTCCCCACCTTTTCTCTCCCCTGACCAAGTTTGTTCTTCCGGGGTGTCACTTCTTCGTTAACTGAGGACTCTCTCACGCTTGTCTCACTTAGCTCTCCACTCTCTATGCACGCTCCTCCTTCTCCATTTGCTTCACCGCCTGACTCATTCTCTTCTGCTTCTTCTTCTTGTCTCTGAACAGGTATGCTGTTTCCTTTCTCTTCTGACCACTTCACAATCTTATTTATCTTTGCCATGCGATCTTGGGACCACACTTTGCCATCGCTGAGAAGTGCTGCCCTGCTGTACACTTCTTCTACTTGGAGGGGTGAACTGTATTTGCTCTCTCCTTTCTTCCTCAGTACTGCTTGTCTGACTCTCACCCACTCCCCTTTTTCCAGAACCGAATCCTTCACTTTCCTTCTCTGGTTGTAATGTTCAGCATACACTCTCTGGGCTTTCTCCAAATTGTGTTGGACCACGGCAGGCGACCATCTACTGGTGATGGTCTTTTCTCTCCATACCACATTGTCCTTAGTGAACGGATGCCTGCCCCTTAAAATCTGAAAGGGACTGTACCCAGTTGCGGTGGGGGTGATTCTGTACGCCCATATCATCCTCTGGATCTCTGCTTCCCAGTCCTTCCCTTGCATGATGGCTGCTTGAATGGACCTCATGAGGACTCGGTTAAATCTCTCCACCTGTCCATTGCTAGCCGGATGGTACACCGAGGTGTGTTTAGACTTGATCCCGTTCCTCTCAGTGTATCGGAGCCACTTGTCCGATGTAAATTGCGGCCCATTGTCAGTTAATATTGTCCTTGGTATGCCTTCCCTAAGGAACACCGTGGTCAGGAATCTGATCACCACCTCCGAGTCCATCTCTTCTTGTATATGCACTTCCGTCCATTTGGAATACTTGTCAAATATGACACGTAGGTATTTGGCTGTTCCTTGGCTGTCCAATATCGGTCCCAGTATGTCGACTGCAAGGTCCTCCCAGGGATTACGGGGTTGTTCAAATCTCCCTAGCGCAGGTCTCAAGGGTTTTAGCACCTTATCTGACCCCTGGCATTGGTCACAGTCTCTAACATGTCTCTCAATCTGGATGTCCATTCCTGGCCACCAGTACATCTGCTTTACCCTAGCCTTGGTCTTCACAATGCCCAGGTGACCTTCATGTAGCAGGTTCAGCAGGGTCGGGATCAACTTTTCTGGAGGCACAACCTTGTCCCCGCTGTACAGAAATGTTCCTGAATCGCTCATGGACAATTCATCCCGTAATTCATACAATTTCCTCAGTACTTCCTTCAACCGTTTCTTTACTGGACACCCTTTCACGAGGTTCTCCTTGACCTCCTCCAGGTTTTCGTCTTCCTCGTATGCCTGCTCCCACTCCTGTAAGCTGATGGCCCTTTCCATGTCCTCCATCACTGCCACCATTTCCTCATTTTCTGCAGCCGGTGTGGGCGCTTGCTCCATCACTGTGGCTCTGCTGAGGTAGTCCGCCACCTTGTTGCGGGTCCCCAGGATGTACTCTACATCGTACGTGTATTCCAGGAGCTTGAGAGTCATCTTCGCTATCCGCGGGGTGGCTGTGTCGTGTCCACTCGAGGTAAGTAACTTAACCAAAGGCTTGTGGTCGGTTTGTAAGCAGAACCTCGTTCCCCATAGGAACTGTCGGAACTTCCCCATGGCCCATGTGAGAGCTAGCATCTCTTATTCTATCACACTGAACTTTTGCTCGGTGTAGGATAACGCTCTGGACGCAAAGCTGAGCGTTTCCACAGTCTTGTTCTTTCTTTCCTGTGCCAGTACTGCCCCTAAACCTTTTTCACTGGCATCAGTGGTGAGGATGGTATTTCCAGTGGGGTCATGTCCGTGTAGGGGCACGGCTTGACTGATGTTCTCTTTTAGTTCCTCAAACTCTTTCTGAGCTTCGTCATCCCACTGGAACGTTGATTTCTCTCTTATAAGTTGTCTTAGCTTGTGCGTTTTCGTGGCAAAGTGTTGGACGAATTTGCTGTAGTACTCGGCCACTCCAAGGAATGACCGCACCTCGTCTTTGTTGGATGGAGCTCTGGCCTCGCAGATTGCTTTCACGTTCTCCCTCTTGGGAGTGATTCCCTGTCTGCTTATCTCGTGTCCCAGATAGGTGACGGACGTCATCCCAAATCTGCACTTTTCCTATTCCGCCGTCAATCCTTTCTCCTGCAGCACGCCTAGCACCCTGTTCAATTTGTCGTCATGGTCCTTGCGATCCTTTCCCATAATTAGGATGTCATCCTGGAAATACTGGATGCCTTCGACGTCTTTGAACAGGCGGTGCATGAGTTTTTTGAACACCGCTGCGGCAGACGCTAGCCCGAAGGGCATTCTATGAAACTGGTAGCACCCATACAGCGTGATGAAGGAGGTGAGTTTTCTGCTTGACGGGTGCAGATCAATCTGATGGTATGCGGACGTGAGGTCTATAGTAGAGAACCATCTCACACTTCTTGTCTTGGCCAGCATTTCTTCAATCCTGGGGAGCGGGAATTTTTCTACCACCAAGCACTTGTTTAGTTCGCGCAGGTCCACACATAGGTGCACTTTGCCATTGGGTTTCCTGGCGACCACCAAGGGGGCCAACCACTCCGAGCTGTCTATTGGCTCTATGATCCCTTGTTCTTCTAGCCGGCGCAGCTCTTGTTGCACTGTTTCCCTCACCGCTATGGGCACATTCCTGAACTTGTGTGACACTGGCCGGGAGTCTTCTTTGAGTATGATCTTGTGCATGAACTTCTCGAGTTTCCCTACCTTCCCTCCGAAGACCTTGGGATACTCTCTTTTCACTCTCTCCAAGTCTGGCCAGCATTCATTGTCCGTGAGCATCACTTGTTCTCTGCCCCCTGGGTCCAGTTTGATTCAGAGGTCTCCCTGGTCTCTCCATCCTAGAACCGATGGGCCTTTCTCTGCTACATACAGCTTGCAAATCGCTGTCCTCCCTCTGAACTCGAACTTCAGGCTTCGGTACCCGACCATGGGAAGGGGTTGCTCGTGTATGACACCGGTCGTATATCCGGTGGCTCCAGTTTGGGACCAAGGCTGGGTCTGAACTCCTCTTCCCATACCGACCTCTGTACGATGGTGTATGGGGATCCCGAGTCAATCGTGATTCGGATTTTGACTCCACCTATCAGCATGTCCGCTCGCGGTTTGTCGGAGCGCATGGTGTCAATGCCAAGTACCTGCTCTTCAATGCACAGCACTCTGTCGTCTTCTTCTGATTCTTTGTCAGCACCTTCTTCAGGCTGCGGTTGTGCTATGAACTTCACAACAGACTTCTTTTCCTTCCTCCGACACACCTTCTCGTAGTGGCCTACCAGGCCACAGAACGCGCATCTCGCGCGAAAAGCGTGGCAGCGTTTGTCCTGGGCCATGTGGTTTGCGCTCCCACATCTGTAGCACGCGGACTTGACTTGCGGAAACTGCTTCCCAGCTTGTCCCGGTCTTCCCGCCCATTTGCTGGTTCCTCTGCTGTCTCCGGGCGCCATCTTGTATCTCCCCATTGGCTCTGTGTCGTCCACTTTGTTGACCATGGTTCTCTGCACACTCTCTTTCTTAGCTGCCTCGAGACAACGTTTGGAGAGTTCGGCCTTCTTCACCATTGCGATCACCTCTTTTAGTGTCGCCTCACCCTGGGCCCACAGTTTGTCCTGCACAGTTCTGTTGGTGGTGTGCATTGCGATCTGGTCCTTAATAAAATCTTCTTCCGACGCCCCATACTTGCCTGTGACAGCTAGTCGCCTCAGGGCCGCTACATAGTCGTCAACCAACTCCCCTTCCCCTTGCTTCCTTTGCTGAAAATTGTACCGATCAATGGAGACACATACCGCCGGGCGGTAGTGGGCGTCAAGATCTTCCAGAGCTTGTTTGAACACGTCTGCATCAGCTGCTTGTAGTGGTGTCGTCGCTATGTTTGTGAAAACCCTTATTCCTTCCGGGCCCAGGTTGTGCCGTAGTATACGCTTCCTTCTTGCGGGGGTGAACTTGTCACTGTATTCGTCTTCTAGGGCTTCTAGGTAGTTCCTAAAGTATTCTCTGTGGTTCCCCGGGCCTGGGTAGGAACGGGATCGGCGCCGTGAGTGAGGACGCTTGATTACTCATTTTCGCCTGTCCTCCTGGTTCACCCCCTTGATTTCTGGGGCTGCCGGGTGCGCCTTCGTTCTCTCCCCTATTTCTGGGGCTGCCCGGTGTGCTGACACTCGCTGTTTGCGACGTGTTGGGGTTTTGATTTCCTCTACCCCTTTCCTCGTGGTCACCCTTTTCCGCCAGGGCCTCAGTGAGGGCGCTCTCTTGTTCCTACCGTGCTTTCTGCGTGGGCTGCCGCTCCACTGGGATCTTGGTCACGTGGTGTGGTTGTCCAGGTCTTCGCGCCTCTGCCATGCTCTTCCTGTGCTTCCTGCAGTGCTTTTCTTGTGCTTCCCCGCCTCTTCTGTTGGGGCGCAGTCAGGTGGTGTCTCCTGGGTCTTTCTTCCCTTCTCTCCTCTGTTGTTTCTCTCTTGTTCGTTTTTTTTGTGTGTGTGTGTGGGGACAGATCCCACTCCTCGTCGCCACTGTGGAGTCCTAATCTCCCTTACCAATGACCACCAGTGACACTGAATGCTGTGAGCAGGAGTATTATTTATTTGACGCTATTACAGAGAAGAGCACGGGCGTCTTACTCAGCTGCACTCCAATCCGCTCTGAAAGGCGCGAACCGCCGTTCGCGCATGCGCACTGCCGTGCGCCGTCTCCGAGAGCGTGCTACGTCACACGCTGTCAACGCGACTAGAGCGCTGACACCACATGTACTTCAAAGTTTTCTTTTTAACTATTTCTTTCTTTGTTAATATGTAGAGTAATGGTTAACCACAAACATATTTAAATGAAGAGTCCAAATTTTCTTGTAAATCATGAACTTCACTAGAAATCACTTTAAGATAAACCTCATGAACCCTTACTTTGTGAGCATAAAATTATTAATATTTACCAAAATGTATATTAAGGTAAATAAGCTCCCAACAAAGTTTCTAGGATCATATGAAGCGCATATCGATTTTCTCCCAACCCTCTAATAAATAAAAATTAAGTCCACGGGCGAGAAATGTGGCAAAAGCTTAAGTTTTGAGAAGTAGTGACTCTAGATAAAATAGAAAAGCACTTACAAAGAAATCCAGTAAGGTATGATATACCAGATGTTGAGATCTTGTCTTTATCTTGAAAAATTCCTCAGGAAGTAAAGTAAAATCTCCATAATCTGTAAAGGTAATCCCATCCTCGTCGCCAGTGTAAAAAGTGGATTAAATTCCGGATGCTGGAACAGATTAGGTAGATATGAAGTAGGTTTATTGTAGAAGAAACAAGATCCCATCCAAAAGGTTCAATCAGTCAGATGCAACTGACCATTCTCCACACCACAGTATTCCATCACCATGGAGCTACTTCAAGAAACAACAAGCTCTCCATTAACTTGTCCTTTTTTTATTTTTTTTATTGAGCAGAGCATAGATAAGGTACAATACATATATGAACAATTTAAACAATGGAAATGAATACAAAATATTTAAAAGCTTCTTCTATTAAAAAACTGATTAAAAGGGAGGATTCTGAATACTTAAAAGCCATAAGTCAATGTAAATAAAACTACATATATACATTTTCAGATGCAAGCAATATGCAACATCCGCAAAATTCGGTCATAAAGTGCAAATGCAATACAGTACAATCCAACCTGAAATAAAGTGCTAATGCTTCAAAATTACTATAAGTGCAAATACCACGGAATAAAGTGTGCCTGTGCCTTATTAATAAACCCTTTTTAACACTTCAAGACTGCTTGAGCATAATACAGGCCTTTTATCAGTATTCAATCTAATTACAAACTTAACCCCCCCTTATTTCCTGCAAATTCTCAAAATACTTCCAATTAATTTCAAATCTCCTTACTGCTCCCACTCTACAAGCATAAGTTTTTCAAAATTCCATGACCTCCTCATTTTGTTAAGCCATTTCAAATGGGAAGGGAGGTCCATTGATTCCCAATTTTGCACAATAAATAAATACAAACATTTCCTCAGCATCTTTGAGAAACACTCTGTCATTACATATACCGAAGAGGGCCAATTCGGCTGAAGGCATAAGTGTTTTCCCTATAGCTGCCTCAATATCTAATAGAATGGCCTCCAAAAAGATTGCAATTGAGGACAAGTGAAGAAAATATGAAGCCATCGTCCCACACCATCAGCTTGGCATCTGAAGCACTTGTTCCTGACCTCCGGGAACCTTTTCTCCAGTGCCTCCAGAGTCCAATATGCTAGCCAGTGGGACAAGAATGCTATCCTCTTAAAATTGGCGGCCCGTAATGATTTATAACCCAATAAGCTTATGGTTTCCCAATCTTTGTGTGTTAAATTACATTGTGTTAGGCTACATATTTTCTCTAGATGGGAGTCTATCATAGCTGATTGCCAGTCACAATGGAGCCTCTTGTACCAATTCCCTATGCCACTGGTTTTAGCTTCATATAGGAGAGTGACCATCTCACTCGTTGAATCAAATAGTCCACCTATATCTCTTCTTAGAAAGTGGACAATTTGTGAGTATTCAAAGAACGTTGGTCGCCAGGGAGTAGTTACTCTAGCTATCACTTCGTGCCACGTAATAATTCATTTCTGAACAACGAAGTGCCTTAACTCCCGAAATCCCAGATTCTCCCATATGGCTGTTTCTAATTTGGAGGCCCAAACAAAAACAATCTCGTAGACTTAAAAACTGGGAAGCTGAGGAGCTAGGATTTCTTTTTAAAAAAAGACTGCAATCTAGACACATATTCTTTCAAGGTCTTATATCTTGTCCTCTTTGGGAACTTTGCAATCTTTAAAAATACCCAGATTTGAGAATCAGACTCTTGTATCATTTTTTCTAAGAAGAAGCTGTCTCGGTTATTTTTTGAGCCTATCAGACCTGCTACTATATCAAGAAAGGCTGCCTCATAGTATGTTTTTAAGTGTGGTAGAGCCAGTCCTCCCTGTTCAACTGGAAGTTGGATCACAGACAACTTAAGCCTCGGGGCTTCCCCCCCCCCCCCCCCCCCCAAACAAAACTTCTAAACATGGTTTCCATGTATTTGAAAAAAATAGAATTCAATTTGATTGGGACATTGCAAAACAAGAATATTAACAAGGGTAAAATCGACATTTTAATCAGAGATACTCTACCAATCAAAGTGAGTGGGAGTAGAAGCCATTGGGCAAAAAGGCTCTTAATTTTATTTTTGGTTCTCACATAGTTGAGAAGATAAAGCTGGTTATAGTCAGAGGTCACAAAAATGCCTCAGTATCTAACAGGATCGCGGCTTGCTGCCTGAACACGCAGACAAGATGGAAAAAGGCTAAGGTTGGTGTTTAAAGCGAGAACCTCCGTCTTCTTAGCATTTATTATGTAACCTCCTATTTGCTCATATGCTTTAAATTCCTTAAATATAATTTCTATATTCTCTTTTTTCGGTTTCAGATAAAGAATAATGTCATCTGCGAACAGCTTGAGCTTCGTCATCCCGGAAATAGGGGGGAAAATATCAGGATTGTTTCTGATTCTAATCACAAGGGGTTTGATAAAAAAGGTAAAGAGTAATGGAAATAAAGGGAAACCCTACATAGTTCCTCGATTAACTTTAATTAGGCCGGCCCTATTCGAATTTATTATGACCTGCGCTGAAGCACCTTGATAGATGTTCAGTAGTATCTTGATCACTTGTTCTGGAAACCCGAATTGGGCGAGGGAGTAAAACAGGGTTGCCCAGTTTACCAGGTCGAACGCTTTTTCCGCGTCGACCTTTAAAATACAAGCAGGGGTTGAATTGATATTAAAATAATCCAGTGCCTGAATTAAAAATTCAGTATTGGAAGCCATTGAGCGGCCTGCTATAAATCCAGTTGATCGCTATGTATGACTTCTTGAGCAGCAAACATAAAGCGACAAGCCCAGATTTTCATTAGGATTTTATAGTCTAAATTCAGAAGGCTAATAGGCTTATAAGAATTAATATCTTCTGTTTTTTTGTCTTTTTTAACAAAAGATATTATTGTTGCTTTCTTAAAGGATGCGGGTACCAACCCTCCTAACTTAATATAATTGAATAAATTCTTAAGGGGTTTTGATAGGTCTATAAAAAAAATCGTATAAAATTCGATTGGTAACCCGTCTTGCCCACAAGCCTTCGCCCCCGCTGTTTATTTAATAGCATCTTCTTTTTCCCCTATACCAATTTCAAGATCTAGTTGTATAACCCTATTAGCCGTGATTTTTGGGATTTCTATGTTCATGAAATAGTCCTGTATCTGATCTTCCCCCACATGATATTGAGTAGTATAAATATTACTAAAGTGCTCTAAAAAAAGCCCTTTGAATCTGATTGTTGTCCACTATCTCTTGTCCATTAATAGAATCTCTTATTTTAACTATTGAGGCAGATTCCTGTCTTTTTCTCACTGAATTAGCCAGGAGCTTCCCAACCAATTGACTGTCCTTTTGTTGGAAGGTTCTGGAGCTGTTAATCTCTTCCAATACAAAGAAATTTTTTTACTCCGCCTTTGCTTGCTCCAGATGATTCGGGCGTAAACAAAACTGTAGAGTATAATCTTTATCAACAGCCTTTTTTGAGCATAGATATTTTTTGTCTCCTCTCTTTAGCCAGAGCAGATGTATAAGATATTATCTGACCGCGTGCTGCCGCCTTAAAACCATCCCAAACCGAAAATGGTTCTGCCGTGTCATTATAGATTTTAAAGTATTCCGTGATCCATTCTCCAAAACTAACCACCCAATCCTGATTCTGGATCAGGGTATGGTCCAGCTGCCACCTGGATTGGTCCCTACCCCCTACTCCTAGATTAATTTCCAGCTCTACCTTCCCATAATCCGAAAAGGGATTACACCCAATAAATGAGCCTAGAGTCTGAATGGATCTTGATATCAGAAAAAAATCAATTCTTGATGACGTCCGGAAGCGATGTGAATAACAGGTAAAAGATTCCCCTTCTTGGTTCATAAAACGCCATGGGTCTATGAGTTAGTATTCTGATATGAAAGCATCCAAGACTTTTTTAGTATTTGGTTTTAATTGTTTCCTATTTTTATTAGAGGTATCTTTTTTTAAATCTTGTATATAGTTGAAATCTCCTCCCAAAATAATCTGCACATGGGACCCCCTGAGAAGATCATTGATTTCAAGAATACTAGACACCGCATCGGATATCTGCCCATAATAGTTCACAAAATTCATTACCTTCCCCTGTATTTTAGTAACAACCCATAACCATCTCCTTATGTCTTCCCAAGATAGTCTTCTGGAAAAGTAGATAGCAACCCCTCTCTGGGCTACCCCAGCTGAAACAAAGAACGAGTGGGAAAAATATTTCAGGATAAATGGATTAGGGGTGTTGGATTTTAGATGGGTCTCTTAGAGAAATAATACATGGGAATTCTGGTAAACTGCCCATCTTATAAGAGCGCCATATTTCTGTTTGTTTAACATGCCATTGGCATTGACTGATAGGATACTACATTTATTCAATTCCATATTAAAATTCTCACAACTTTAATTCCTTCATCCAAAATTCCGTACGGACCCTGCCTAAGACTTCTGCTCTTTTTTACTGCATTTACCCCAACCCCCCCTCTCCTACCCCTGATGAGTCCCACCCCCCCCTGACAGTGCTTAATTTGTAAAATATTAAGTGCAGGTGCTCTAATTTTTTTAGGACACGCCCACTTCCCCAGCCCGCCCACTTCGTCCTGTGGCCCCACCCACTTTCTTTAATGACCCCACCCACATCCACAAGCATCAACACGTCAGAGTCGCTTCCTCACTCCTTGAGTTCCACTACTAATTATTTCTTCTTGCGAGCGTCTACTTACTGCTGATAGGATGTTAGGGAGGGCTGGGGAGGAGCCGGTGAGTCAGTCTCCTTCCTGGACTCTTCCCCAGCCCCTCACAAAGTCCAACCAACTGTGAGCAAAATGAAAAAAGTGCTGGTCTGTCCTGCTCCAAACCATTGAAACCAATGGCTTCGAGTTGCCCATGCCCAGGGCCACAAACATATCGCCCAAGTGCTGATCAAACCACTGGCACTAACGAGAGACCATACCTCTTCAATGATGCCAGCACTCACACTTCTGCCTCAGGGGCGAGTGGAAATCTCGCTCTGCACAGGTGCAGTTGCATGCACTGTTACAACAAAAAAAACACACATCTTGCGCCTGATGAGCAACCAGTCCTTTAACTGGGCTGCTTGTGAGTTTTATCCTTCTCCTCTTTCTCTCCTGTGAGGCAGGGCACTGCCCCTTTTGCCCACATGCACCAACCGCCCCTGGCATAAGTTAGCATAGAAAATGGGTCCCACTCCCCTGGCTAGAGGTGAATTTACAAATATAACTCTGAACACTGGTACACAGCTGATAGCAGAAAAACAAGACTACCTGAATGTGAATTTTGCCTCGAGTGGCACATTCAGGTATTCTTGTTTCTCTGCCATCAGCCGTTTACCAGTGCTCGGAGCTATATTTATCTAAAGCATTCACATGGCTCAATATGCTAAATAAATAATATTTTATAGTGTGGGGCCCACGGCTGCAGCTCTTCCTCCGCTGCTGCTGGCTTTTAACTTTAAAAAATATTTATTTTGCTGCAAAAGTAAAAAGCCAGCCGCTACGGAGGAAGAGCTGCAGCCGTGGGCCCCACACTATAAAATATTATTTAGCATATTGAGCCATGTGAATGTTTTAGATAAATATAGACCATAATGATTAGAATCACGATTCAAAGTGAAAATAATCACTGACACTTACCAGGACGGACAGCCTTCATTAATCCTAGAGGAGACATGCTGCGCAACACGCTGCTTTCTTCGGTCGTCGGCTGATGAGAAGCCCTGCAGCTGCGCAGTTCAAGGCGGGCCGCGTTAAAAAAACAATGCTTATTGGTCCGAATGTGGGGTGGGCACACACTTGAAGATTCGTCAAGGAGGGATGGGGCGGGCTAATAATATATTTTGCAATCGTTCATTGGTAGCTCAGGAGCGATTGCAAAATGTGGTGTGACAGTGATCTACGCCGAGGCAGGGACCCAGGAAGTTTGATTTTCGGCGGTAATATGTGGCATGTAAAAAAGCGGGCGCCAAGTAGCTGCATCCAATTTGAAATGATTTTACCAGCACGTATTCACTGGCAATATCAGCTCTTCACGGGGGAGGCTCGGACCCTACTCGGAGTTTTGTGAGCAGCTCGAAGCCAATGTATACCCATATTGTGTGTTGATTAGAGGCAAGAGTGTAGACCCGGCCCTGGGAAAAAAGTGCCGGTGCTAAGCACCGGCAAGCACCGGCTCAAATTAAGCACTGCCCCCTGAAATGTGGAACCTTCCATCCCCCCCACGCAGACCACATTTCACCCCTTCCTACTAACCTGGGTGTCTTCTTGTCACACCCTAAGTGACCCTCTCGGCCCCTAGCCCCCCCCCCCCGGCAAGAAAAAAAGAAAGAGAGAGAAAGAAAAAAAAAAAGAAAGAGAAAAAAAGGAGCAAGCAAATCACATAGCATATATATATGTAGAGCATTATCGCGGCCCGTAAGCCCACTAGTGTCTATAATGTCCCATATTTTCAGCCAGGAAGAAACATTGCCCTCGGAAAGTAGGAAACAACCTATTTCCAAACTTTCCCTCGAGCTCACCACTCTACAACAGACCACTACATACTATTCAAACATATTCAAACATTTGCCTCTGAAGAAATCTCTTTGAGGAAAGATTGTGCTTCCTCAAGGTCGGAGAACATATAAAACTTTCCCTTCACAAGGACTTTTAATTTTGATTGTTGAGCGATTGAAGCTTGTGCGTCCTTCAGTTTAAAGAGATGGAGAATTTTCACGAATTCTTTCCTGCGGCGCGCAGCAGCGGCAGTCATATCAGAAAAGATTCTACATTTAATTGTTTCTGTAACTGAGAATTGTCTTTCAATCAATCAATCGGTGGACTTGTATAGCGTGCTACTTACCCGTGAGGGTCTCAAGGCGCGGGGGGGGCGCCGTTACTGCTTGAAAAGCCAGGTCTTGAGGCATTTTCTGAAGGCGAGTAGGTCTTCAGTCTGACATAGGTGGGTAGGTAGGGTGTTCCAGGTTTTGGCGGCGAGGCGGGAGAAGGATCTGCCGCCGGAGGTAGTACGCTGGATGCGGGGGACGGTGGCGAGGGTGAGGCTGGCGGAGCTGGCGGAAGGGTGTGTGGAAGCTGAGTCTGCTGTTCAGGTAGGCTGGTCCGGCGTTGTGGAGTGCTTTGTGTGCGTGGGTGAGGAGTTTGAAGGTGATCCCCTTTTTGACGGGGAGCCAGTGGAGGTCTCGCAGGTTGGGGGTGATGTGGCAGCGGCGGGGTACGTTGACGATCAGTCGGGCAGGGGCGTTTTGGATGCGCTGGAGACGATGCAGGTGTTTGGCTGGGATTCCGGCGTAGAGTTTGCTGCCATAGTCCAGCCTGCTGCTTACGAGGGCCTGTGTTACCGTTCTTCTTGTCTCGGTCGGGATCCATTTGTAGATTCTGCGGAGTGTGCGGAGGGTGTTGTAGCAGGAGGAGGATACGTCGTTGACCTGTTTGGGCATGGAGAGGGTGGAGTTGAGGATGAATCCTAGGTTGCGTGCGTGGTCGGTTGGCGTTGGTGCTGTTCCCAAGGTGGTCAGCCACCAGGAGGCTTCCCAGGCTGAGGGGGTGGGTCCGAGGATGAGGACCTCCGTCTTGTCCGAGTTCAGTTTCAGACGGCTGCTTCTCATCCAGTCGGCGATGGCCTTCATCCCGCCGTAGATGTTGGATTTGGCGGAGTGCGGGTCCTTGGTGAGGGAGAGGATGAGCTGAGTGTCGTCGGCGTAGGAGATGATGGATGAGGTTGTGGTGTCGGGCCACTTGAGCGAGGGGGGCCATGTAGATGTTGAACAGCGTCGGGCTGAGGGAGGAGCCCTGGGGGACGCCGCAGATGATGTCGGTGGCTTTGGATCGGAAGGAGGCGGACGCTGTGGGATCTGCCGGAGAGGAAGGATGTGGTCCAGTCGAGGGCCTTCTCATGGATTCCGGCTTCCTGGAGGCGGGTCTTTAGTGTGCGATGGCAGACCGTGTCGAAGGCGGCCGATAGGTCCAGGAGGATGAGGGCAGATGTTTCCCCGTTGTCTAGTTGGCGCCTGATGTCGTCTGTGGCTGCGATGAGGGCTGTCTCGATGCTGTGGTTTCGTCTGAATCCGGATTGGGACGGGTCCAGGATGTTGTTTTCTTCCAGGTGACTGGTCAGCTGCAGGTTGACAATTTTCTCGATGACCTTCAATGGGAACGGGAGCAGGGAGATGGGCCAGAAGTTCTTGAGGTCCTTGGGGTCCGCCTTGGGTTTCTTGAGAAGGGCGTTGATTTCGGCATGCTTCCAGCTTTCCAGGAATGTTGCATTTTCAAAGGAGACATTGATGACCCTCCGTAGTTGGGGTGCGATGGTTGCGCCTGCCTTGTTAAATATGTTGTGTGGGCACGGGTCTGTCGGTGATCCTGAGTGGATGAAGTTCATGACCTTGCGCGTCTCGTCATCAGAGACGTTGGACCAGGAAGTCAGATGGTTGGTGCTGATGGTGCGCGTGGGCGGGGTGGGATCTGTTGCGGTCGGGTCGGTCGCGGTGTTGAAGCTGTCATGGATGTCAGCGATCTTGCGATGGAAGAAGTTGGCGAGGGACTCGCACAGTTACTGTGAGGGAGGGATGTCGTTGGCGTTGGCGCTGGGGTTGGAGAGTTCTTTCACGATGCGGAAGAGCTCTTTGCTGTCGTGTGCGTTGTTGTCTAGGCGGTCTGTGAAGGAGGATCTCTTGGCTTGTCTGATGAGGTGGTGGTGTCTGCGGGTGGCATCCTTGTGGGCTGCCTGGGTGTCCGGTGTGCGGGCATGGAGCCAGATCTTCTTCAGTTTCCGGCAGGTGCGCTTGGAGGTCAGAAACTCGTTGGTGAACCAGGAGGCTCTCTTGCAGGCGTTGTTGTTGGGGGGTTTCTTCAGAGGGGCAAGGGTGTTTGCACAGTCATCGATCCACTGTCTGAGGTTGCAGGCTGCGATGTCAGGGT
The DNA here is from genome assembly GCF_964263255.1 of Lissotriton vulgaris. Lineage (NCBI taxonomy): Eukaryota > Metazoa > Chordata > Amphibia > Caudata > Salamandridae > Lissotriton > Lissotriton vulgaris. The sequence goes on from NC_141689.1 coordinate 510,417,827, forward strand.
TGTTGAGCTCGGTGGGAGGATTCATGGCGAGGGTGAAGGTCAGCTGGTCTAAGGTTATTTTGCTCCAGTATCGGCGAGGTAGCTGTTGGCAGCGGTGGTGCGTGGTGGGTTTTCTAAAGGTGAAGTGGATGCAGAAGTGGTCTGTCCAGTGGGGTTCAGTCGTGTGGTTAGGCGACATGGGTGCTAGTCGAGAAGACAGTGTCCAGTGTGTGGCCGGCGGCGTGGGTGGGTGTGGTCAAGAGTTGTCTGAGGCCGAGGTTGGAGAGGTTGTCGATCAGCGTGGCGGAGTTGACGTCGTTGTTGTTCTCGAGGTGGAAGTTCAGATCCCCGAGGAGGATGTAGTCCATGGAGGCGAGGGCGTGGGTGCTGGCGAGGTCGGCGATGGAGTCGCTGAACTGGGCTCTGGGTCCGGGGGGTCTGTATACGAGCGTTCCTCTGAGGTGGTGGTGGGGTTGGTGTGGATCTGGAAGTGCATGTGTTCGGCGGTGTAGAGGGTGTCGTCTGCGTGGGTGGTGACCTCGATGGTGGACTTGTGGATGATGGCTAGTCCTACTCCGGTGCCTTTGGCGGGTCCCTGCGGGTGATCTTGTAGCCGTTGGGATGGCGGCGGCGATGTCTGGGGCCGAGGAGTCGTTCCACCACGTCTCCGTCAGGAAGGCTACGTCCGGGGTGGTGGTGTCGAGTAGGTCCCACAGTACGATGGCGTGTTTCCGTGTGGAGTGGGTGTTGAGGAGTATGCAGCGGAGGTGGTTGGGTCTAGTCCTCAATGGTTTGGTCGTTCTGTTGCAGGTGAAGCTGCAGTTCCGACAGGAGAAGGGTCTGTGGGTGCGTTTCGGGGCTGCCTGGACGCAAGGTTGGTCTCGGTCGGTGTTGAGAGTATGGAGGGATTCAGCGTTGTAGCTGAGTCTAGAACTGGCACGGTGGGGTGCGCGGGGTCCAGGGTTTTGGGCGCTGGGCACGGTCCAGGCGCGGACAGGCGCAGGCAGGCTTCCCTCTGACGCGCCTCCGGCGCGCCAGAGGCGTGGCCGCGCAGTGGCCAGCATTAAGAAGGGTGGAGGGAGGGAGGGAGGAGCAGCTGGGAGGCGCATGGCGAATGGGAGAGGAAGGGGGCGGGGCCGCAGGGGACGCAGTGGCGGGAAGGAATGCGGGGGCGGGCGGGCGAGATGGGCACTAGGAGACAAGCAGGCAGAGATTAGAAACAGGCAACAAGGTTAAAGGCAGAGAGAAACGACTTTAAAGTGCAGCAAAAAAGAGGAAATAAAGGAGAGAGAGAGAGAGACAAACAGAGCAAGAGGTCAGACGTGATACTTACCGCCCACCACTGGGCCACCAGGGATGAGGCGCAGGCGGGAGCCTGCGGGTGGAGGAGGGCCTCGAACTTCCAGCGACGGCAGCAGCGGCGTGGGCAGCAGCAGAGCACCAGCAGGGGGCGCTGGAGCGGTGGGGGAGCGGACCTGGTTTGTTGGAATGCCTTAGATAGAATATTTTCCTTTATCCTACAATCCGCAAAATTCATCAAGATAGTTCTGGGGAAGGTTGAGTTTGCAAATCTCTGTGCCGGAACCCGATGTGCTCTCATAATGGTTAAGTCCCCCTCGAACTCTGGTTGTACATTTTGATGGATAAAAGAGTTAACCCACTGAAGCATATCTGAACCTTCAAGGCCCTCAGGAACCCCCACTATCCTTAGGTTGGATCTTCGGGAATGATTCTCTAGTTCCTCAAGCTTATTTTCAAGTTTACTCTCCAGTAGGCTCTTTTTATTTGCTGCTTCTTTAGCTTCCATCCTTGGTTGATTTATGTGATCTTCAAGAGCTGAAATTCTTTCCTCCGCTTCATGTAATCTGACAGGGAGACCTGACATTGACTCTTCAAATCTTTCCAGCCTGGAGTGCAGAGCAGCTATCTCAACTTGCTGATTCACCTTTATCTCACGTATCTCATTGAGGATTAGGTTCAACATCTCACGAATATCAATTTGATATCTCATTTCTTTCTCGGAGTTGTCTCCTTTCCCCTTTTGAAATAATGGAGTTACAGAAGTTAATGTTGCAGCTGTAGAGCACCCTTGAGCCCCTAGAGCCTCCTCTTGGAGCAATAAAATAGGTGGACATGAGGGAGTTTGTAGAACTGCCACAGATGGAATCTGCTTCGACAGTGTCTCTATCCTTGGTTCTTCGCTGATTATATTCAAACTCGCTTCTGCTCCAGGATCTGAACTATTTGAATCAGCCCTGGCTGCCACCTCTGAGTGATTTGACGCCGGTAGTTGAGGAGCTTCTGACATCACTTGTATTGTACTCTCAGGTGCTTTTAGTGGAGAGTCTATTTGTTCCTGCACTACCACTGCTACTGGGGTTAAAGCTAGAATTTCGGCATTCTTTTAAGGCGGGACCACTGGGGTTGAAGCTAGAATTTCTGCATTCTTTTCATGTGGGACCACTGGTGTTTGAGGAAAGCGAGCAATCTTTTTACCAAACAGGGGAAAGTCTCTCATCTCTTTTACCCTGTTCATACTTTTCTCAGCAGAAGATGGCCCAGCTTCTGCTACTTTTTCTGCTGCTTCTTCTGATAAAGCTGAGGTAATTTCTATTACATCTTCTAAGTGGGTCCGCCCCATGGCAGCTTCACCAGTCCCTTCATCTGGAGGAGAAGTTAAAGTAATATGCAATTCGTCTTCCGAGCTCTCTAACGTTGTATCCCTCCCCGGTACAGGAGATACCGGATTTCCTTCTCCTTTTTCGCCTTTGTCTCTTTCTTTGACTGCTAGCCGTGAGGCTTTTCTTGCTAGAGCTAGGCGAGTTTTACTCTTCAGACGGGCTGGTGTTTCCATCTTAGCGGTTTTATTTGACTCTTCAGTGTCTTTTTGTTGTCTCCCCATTGTACTTATGGACAGTATTTGCAGAAGCTCTGTGAGTTAATAGTTAATAGTTTTCGTCTAGCAGCAAGCGACAAGCAACTAAACAATCCAAATACCTCCTTTCTCTCCCCCTCACCACACCTTTCTCCTTTTTATATATCGAATTTGCTTTTCCCACAAGAAGGGGGTCCTGTTTGTTCCTGAGGATTCACAAAGTTTTCCCAAAAGGAGCAGGACTTTCAACTTTCAGCCTGTTTATGCGCCTTGTCCTGCTGCCACTAGTCTTTCACTGTCAGGAAAGCCGCTGTTAACAACCATCCAAGGCGGTAGGAGGGGAAAGGGGGCACCGCTCTCCGTGCCTCGATATTGCAGGATATTCAAAAGGGCTACAGCTCCCAAAGGACCGCTAATTTTATTCCTCAGAACTCGGAATCACAAAGCGGAGCAGCCCCGGCATGCCGCCCATATCATGCTTTTCACATCATGCCGTTTTTCAAAACTGCAGAGAACGCCATTGCTGCGTTGCTGCAATGATTGCTGCTATCGAGGAGGGGCGGGGCCGCGAGTCACGACAGCTATCCGGAGGCGTGGAACTCCGGAGCCATCCCCCATCCATTAACCTATCCTTAAAGGAGAACTACAGCTATGTACAAGATATATAAATAAATAATATGAACAATACTACAGTATGAAAAATATAGGCAAAAATATGATACTCCCTCTTGCCCTTGGCAGTGATAAATCACTGTGTGCCAGAAAGCTTTAATCTTGTAGTACAGACCCAACAGGAACAATAAATGTGTCCGAGCTCTACATATGATAGTAATAATAAACTTTATTACATATGGTTAACCAACCAGACTCAATGACAACGTATTGGTTAACTGTAGACCAGTGCTTAATTTGTAAAAGAAAAGGTGCTGTTGCCCAAAACTCAGCTCAGAAGCCCGATGCTAGTGTAAATGGGCGTTGGCGTGCCAAATTACAAGACTGGTATTCTAAATCCACCTCTTGTCTTTTTAAATCCACTATCAGAGACTCCCTGCACATTATTTCCTTCTGGAAGGCACCTGCTCTCTCCCTTTGTGAAGGTTTTGCTGCCTTCCTCTGTCGTCTTTCTTTTTATTCGTCTTTCCAATCTCTGTGTTTTTTCCTGCCTTGTGGTCGTTAAATATCAGATGGGAAAAAAGATAAGCACAAGTCCCCACAAATAAGTGCTGGTTAACCACTGGCTCAAATAAATTACTGCCCTTATACCTCTGGCCTTGGTGCCGCAGTACCTATTGCACCAATGAAACAACACATATGATTTACAATTGTTATTCCTCATTGAAGTAGAAGTTACAATACCTATCGTTGTCCCATACATTGAGCCATGGAAAGGCCACCAGTGGGCAGATTATTGGAAAAGTGTCGAGGAAGTCGCAGCTAGAAGCGACTGCTAAGTGCTGCATCTGCCTTTGTGTACTCTACCAGTGGCCTACCAGGAATGGTGATTGCATTCTCTCCTGTGGCGGTCGATGAGACACACTAGCCCAGGGCTGCAGAGCTTACAACATGTCCAAAACCTGGAAAAACAATTGGGAAACAAGCCCGCAGTGATCTCTAAATCTTCTAGTCAGCACCTGTCAAACAGTTTAAGATATAAAACTTTATTTTCAGCTCAGGCTTCCTAAGTTCTTCCATACTGCACCTGGCAGACCAAATGTGTTCAGTCAGTGGAAACAGAAAGGCCTCTACTTCCACTTGACAAATAGTGATCCGGCACTCCATTTAGTTATAAAGATACTTGTAAAGAAACACATTTTCAGAAACAGAAGGAGCAGGTCATGATATAACTTCTTTATTCTTCATTTTTTGTAAAGACACGAGGTAGCCAAGGCGTTTCGTCCTTACGGACTTCTTCAGGGCAAATGTATTCTTAATGTGTTCTATTCGTCACTAGATAGGATAATTTTCATAAAGAACAGACGTACTTGTTTTCAATAGCTTCCTCAGTGGAAAAAATTAAGAAATGTTGTAAACAATGATGGTGACTTCATAGGTCGCATCCATTATAATTATCAGTGCTGCATTTGTATGTTTCGAACCTCGTAAATCAGCATCTTTGTCGACCGACGTTCCAGCGTCACTGCAGCATCGTTGACGCCGCGATGAACGGTCCATGCCTCATCCATATCGGCGATTCTGCCTGGATACAGACCCCGCGATCAAGCGCTTCTCGCCAGCTCATCCCACCGGCTCCTGTCACACCTACGCTATCCAAGCCTACAGCTGGAACACTGTCGATTAAACCATCGCCATTGCGCCCTGGAAATTGGCCCTGCATACTACTCTGAACACCTTCATTAGGCTGGACAACCCCTAAATTTTCTGCTCATGAGCGTACCTATAAGCCCTTAATCCTTGGGATAAACAGGTTAATACAATTATAGGCATGTATCCCATGTCCTGATGATGATCCAGATATCCTCATGGATGGATCGAAACACAGTCGACACCTAAAAAGCACCTTATACATGTCAAAACAATGGTTCATCGAAAGTGTAAAGGTGTAACCCGCTATTTGTTGCTCTGTTGTGTCATTGTGCATTTCCTTGTGTAACAAACTGTCAGCTGTACCTGAACCCCCGGCTGGTTCCCTCCCTTCCTGTTTGTATATTGCTAACTAGGACACAGGCTTGTGTCCCACTTTATGTATTGTTTTGTTAAAACTGTTGAATATCATTGATCAAGTAAAAATTAGACCTCTGTCCGGCTGGACATGTCCCCAAAATATAGTTACTATTGAGTCTATATTCATTTAAGAAATTAATCCTTGTTCTAGGGACCACTGTTGTTTAAAATATGAATAAATCCCTCAGCCATCCCTTTCCATGGAGGGCGGACCACAGGAACCGCCAGGAGACCCTGTTGAACGCTTTCTCGGCGTCCAACCCGGAGAGCACATTGCAAATGAAATTTTGACATAACTTCAGATAATACCAACAGTCTATTGTAATCACTCTTTAATAATAGTACAACTTCCTGAATTCTATGAGCAGTCTCTCAATACCTTAATATAAGGCAACAAGGACTGGAGTTATATAGTCAATACAGCATTGTAGGTAAAGCAGTGAGAGGGAAGGACTGCATACGCATAACCCACTGACATATCAGGGTGAAAACAGAAAGAGACAGGTTCATTTAGGGGAAAGTAATGGATTGACTCTTTGAATTAAGCAGATGTTGTTTACTCCTGGATGTTGTTCAAGATACATGACCTCACAGTTCTGGATCGCCCATTTTGTAAATCTCTTTGCTCCAAGGTTACGAAGATAATCCCGTTAAATTTAAATGAAAACGTATTCATATGTGTTCTCGTTTACTGTTCAAAAGCATTAAAAGGTTGCAGCGGTCACATTTCTTAGACGATTTTAACACCAACAGTAGTTGACTGCATCGAAAACAAAAGGAGAGTGAATGAAAGACATCTCTTGTTTCCTTGCAATGTCTCTGAACAACCAGTGCCTCTTTACAACACTAAATACTTGGCAGCAAATCTGCTGCTTGTGTGGGTTAACAACCAGATCAAATGGGTCGCTGCTTTTGAGCACACAATGTGGGATAGACAATGGCATTTCTTTATTCAGTGTTGGAATACATCCTGGGGTGAATGAGCTCGCCAAAGATGCGTTAGCACAGGTAAAGAAAGGAAGGGGCCAAATGCAGTCTTAGTGAGGCACTGCAAGTGTATCAGATTCACTCTCACATGCCAGCGAGACAAAACTGCCTTGAAAGGGCTTCCCATTTTTAGTTTAGAAAACATACATCAAAATGCAAGGTTTTAGCACTGGAAAAGAAAATGCTACAAACTAACAAAAGCTACTTTAGGAAAGTTTATGTTTCAAAAAAGGTCAACCTCAGTTTTTACAGCATTTTAGACAATATTCAACCATATCTGGTCCAGTTGTCGGATGCACTTAATAAACATTTTGCATGTGGTTAATGAGTGTGCATGTTGTACAGAGAAAATATAAAAATATATTCGAAGAATTGCAGATTTCTTTATTTATTTTGTTGAGGATGTGCACCGCTTTTTAGCTGCCTCTAACCTCTTAGGGAGGAAAGGCTGATTTAAAAAAAGAATAGTAGATTGATTGGGATCTTTTTGGGACGAAGATGACATAATTGGTCAAATGAAAGACTGTTAAGTGATTGAGATGCCAAAATGGAAAAGTCTTAAAGAAGATGGAAGGATCATATCTGTACAGGATTATATGGTAGAAATTGGTTCGGCAATCAGAAGGGTGAGGAAAAGTCAAGAGTGCCCTGCATTTGAGCTTTAAGGACCTTTAAAGGGCCAGTAAGCTCCACAGGACTCACCTACAGAGCCTCAACACAGTCATACAGTTTACGAGAAGATAAACCAAGTGGAGTAATGTCAGGGAAAATAAGACATGATCGGGACAAGGCATGAGAAGCCTGCCCATACATAGCAATCAGTGGGCTTGCACTCAAAGTACAACCGCTGACGGAAAAGCTGTAGCCATTTGAAAATAGTTGCATTTGAGAAGGTTAGTAAAAGTTGCCCTGGTGCCAAATCCTAAACTTATCCTCCAGAGCCAGCTGTCATCTAATTCTCACAAGATGATGGACGGAATGTTGCACAATGGCAAAACATTCACCCCCAGTCACAGATCTGGGTTTAATCCATCGTTATTTTGCTCACCAAGCCACCCAAGTTCAGACATGGCCTTATGCAAATCAGTCTTGTCCCTGTGCCTCATGGGAACAGTCCAGCCCGAACTGCAAAGCCATGTCTTTCCTGGACCGGAATCAAGCATCCTAGGACCGGTTTCTGGCTATCAGCCGTCTTCAGCCAGGATAGCTTGACTCCAGTGGCTTAGTGAGCACGGGACCCATGTCTGGGCATACCCTTCCCACATAGGGTGAACAGCAAAACACACAAGATGGGGGTGAATGTTTTGCCATTGTGCAACATTCCGTCCATCATCTGTGTCAGCCCCAGGCTGAGACAGTTTACCACACACTCACACACACAGTTCTTGAGCTGCTGTGGGCTGGCGTCTAATCGCAGCTACACCTGAGTATTTCACAGGTCTTTAAAATACCATTTACTTGATAACGAGGCTTTGTTCTTTTTCACCCGTTCCTAGAGCCCCTGCATCTCCACTTTGCCTATTACTTAAAGTTGCAATTTACTTTTGCTGCCACAGTGTGAGAATGCATTTCCTAAAAAGTAACCTAGGGCTTTGTTCTTTTGCAGTTTTATAAAGCTGGAGCTCTACCCGAAGGAACTTTTGCATGAGCACCGGTTACAGTGTACAAGAACACATTGCTGGAAGTATTAGCTCCCTCCCCCCAAAAACACATTTGGGTCTACATTGCTGTAAGTATTAGACACCCTTCCACCGCCCACCTCCCCTTACCCACCCATGAGATTTTCCAGTGGAACCGCCCCTGCCCAGCAGAATAGTTGGCATTCAAGGGAGGGGCCTGGGAGGCAAATCAAAGGTAAGGCTTCTAAGGCAGCCATCTACATTAACCTGAATTAAAAGTAAAAAACACGAAGGAAAGGCCAGCAAATGAAGGGCTTGTTTTATGTTGCACGTTCTTATCCCGAACTAACCACCACTGTCATATCCCAGAATTCCTTGCAAGCGGCCATTTTTTCCAGGACACCCATGGATGGATGATGACGGCACAGGTTGCTTCTCACCTTTAAACATTCGAGACAGCCCAGATCTCGGTGCTCTGGTTGTGACTGCCATGTGTCCACCGGGTCCCTCTTTTCTTTTTCACCGTCTGCATGTGAGCAAAGATGCCATCAGATTGCCAAAGGTCTCTCGAGGCACTAAAATGGTCAGTGTGCCTCAGGACGGCTTTTATCCACTACTGATTTTGATTCCAATACAATTAAACAGCGTAGTCTAATGAAGACTGTTGCATCCTGTGACGCCATCTACTCCTTCAACCCTAGCCATTTGCAGGGGTATGCTGTCGGTATAAAAAGAAAACTTGAAATGCTTCTTTAAAATTCAGAAAAGCAAATGAATGTTTTGTTGGACGAAAGAGTACATCTACAATCCATTTCAAGCAATTATGATAAAAGTATTCCTACATTTTTATTTATAAGGCGAAAAAAATGCAAATCCTCCATCGTTGTGAGCCACGTTGATTTCAGATGCTGCCAATGCTTTCATAGTTGAAACATCCAAGTATGCAAACGTCTTTGTCTGTTAATCAGCACCGGTTCACCCCGGACTCACATGCAGGCCTCCTTTCAGCCTATGGTCAGCATCTCCTCCAGTACCCCATCTGCGAACGAGCTCCTGTCTGTATATGTCAAAAGTGAACATTGGTGTATATAGGGTAGCCTGGATGTTGTTAGGCTTGTGGATAGTATCCTCACATCCACAAAATTATGAGCACTGCTCTGCATGCATGAAGTTTCATTTTCTAAAAATGTCTTTAAAACTTTAAAACTTATGTCCTACTTTTTTTTGTCTGAGTAACATCCCAGATGCAGTCCTAGAAATGTGTTTCTGGTTGACGTAATAATAATTACATATGTTGGCAATAATAATAATAATAATAATAATATTTTGTGGCCGATAAATAGTGAGTGTGTGGTAGGAAGCCAATAGTTCGGCAGTACCGGCGAGTGTCTCTGTGCTCCTGATTTCAAAATTCCCGATAAGCTCAGTATCCTTTCTTGCACAGGAAAGTTGTGTCCTCAGTAGCTGCAATAGAGGATTTTGAACGTGTTGCTCCTCAGTTAAGTACATAAGTATGCTTTAGATAGACCAGGATATGTCATGACTGACAGTGATAGCTGATTGATAGTTGTAGGGCACATGATTATATACCTGCATCTCAGGATAGGGGGTTGCTTAGGGACCCATCATGGTAAATCCATACATTCTGTCATGATTGAGAGCAGTCATTCCCCATAAGTGTGGGAGTTCTGAATCTGGATTGCTTGCAGGTATGTACGGTGTTAGGTAACCCCAGGTAGAGGGTATCCAAGAATATGTGTATCTCGAAGAAGATGGGTAGCCATGCTAAGCAGTTTAGGCCTTTTGGTAGCTGTCTACTTGTGCCCCTCTACATGGTCTACACACCCTCTTCCTCTCTCCATATCCTGATTAGGCATTGGTAACCAGGTTACTGTGAGTCGGTTTTGGATCAACAAAACCTTTCATCAAATAATGAAGGACTAATCCTGTATGGACAAGTTCTTGTGTGTCTTGCAAGAAGCTGAACGTTAGCCAAAAGTGTGGTTGCTGATTCCCCGAAGAAAAGGGATGCACTGTCTCTCTTTTCCCCACATCCTGTAGTTAGCTCTAAAAATGAAATAGAGGGCTAAGCAACAGACCCTGACTGCAGTGTTGTCTGAGACAAAGTATATGCTCTTTGGCTAGATAATTAAATGCTTGCCATCACCATGTATTCAAAGACACTGTGAGTATCATGGGATGCTTGTTTTCATTAAACAGAACTATTCCTGAATGAACGTGTGATTAGACTTGATTTAGCTGCCAAGATGTTAGATGTTGCACAATGTCTTAGTACCCTGCTGCCTGGCAACAGCTCTCACTGTTTTCTAGATGAGCTGTGGCCTTCTTACCCACGTTCATCTCTTATTTCAATTGGCAGCTCACAAGACAAAAGGAAGGATCGGGCCTGGGGCAGGAATCTTGCTTGCTATCCCATAGAATTGGGTTCAGAGTGGAGGAGCGAGGACAAGGGTCTACAGGTGGGAAATGTGGTAGACAGCTACACATGCTGAGTACCAGGCTTAGCCAGATCAAGATCCAAGGTCCATCTACATTGAATGCTAGTGAGGACTGCTGTCTTTGCAAGTACTCATCTTGAGATGGAATGCAGCTGACATTGCTTTGCTTGTACTAAGAAATATCTTCAGGAAGAATAACTCTGAAACTTCCGTTACTTCTCGACTCCCTCAGAAGAGCGATGGCATGACCAATGGCACACCGAACCATTAGGCAACTGTGAGAAGAAGCATACATGGAGTAGTGCATGTTGCCCAAACTGATCATTCTACCCCATATTTGTTAGTTTTGCACCGCATTGCCAACTTGACTCTGAAGGTAGTGTCTTCTCTCCAAAGGCCTTCCCAAGTTTTGCTCTTATATATGGAATGGCCTTGAGGGAAGGGAGGGTCAGTAAATTTCCTCCATGCCGCCTGGCCAAGTTTAGTCTAACCTTTGCAGAGTCCTGTTGGAGGTTCTCAGTAAGGGGCACATTAACTAACATTGCGTGCCAGGTTTGCATCATAAAAGTGATGCCAACTGGTTTGAAATGTTGATTTGGAATTTACTTTCCAGCACAAAGCATGTTTTGTGCTGGAAAGTTGCATAAAAGTAAAGAAAAGCAGGGCTCTGAGCTGCTTTGTATTATTTTGCATCAGTCAGTCAGTCAGTCAATTATCTTTATTCGATTATTGAAAATCATAAAAGAACGAGCAAGATTACATATCACGATATCATCAGAGCACAAATTTTAACAAATTTAAAACGTACAATCATTATATTAAAAACACTAGATCTACAATGAGACATACATAAATATTTAAAAAAGATAAAAGGAAGGGCTATATTAAAACACAACTCATTCCGATAAATGAGAAAAGAGGAAATTCATTTTTCAGAGATAAAGTGCCTGTGCCTTATGCGGTGCTTATTTAAACGTGCTCCTGCAACTAGAAAACTAGCGACAGAAAAAGCTACTTTAACATTAGGGAGAAGTTGCAAAAACAACAGGGCTGGTTTTACCTGCATAAAGCCCTGTTTACGTAAAATAGGGAGCAGGTATCTTTTCCTGATCTCAATGTAATGTCCGCAAAACATGGTAAAGTGCATCGTGTCCTGTGTTGAAAAATTGTCACAGTCGCATGGTTCAGCATCATCAGGTCTAGACCAGATTCTAAAGTTGCCCAGTATGAAATGAATTAGATCAAAGCGAAATCTCGTTAAGAGAAAACGATGATAAGAATTTGTTACCAAAAAAAGATAAGGTTCCATTCCTGGAACAGAGGAGAGCATACAGTGTTTCCTTACCATGGTTTTTTTTTAGCTCTGCATCTTCCCTCTCCATGACATATAAATTTGTCAGAGTATTTTTGACTAATTTTAGATCTTCATAGGTTATTCCATCTGGAGATGAGAAGAGCTCCGGGCGGCCTGCTAAGGTGAGCTGCGTTTTCACATATCTTACCCATGGAATGTTAAGGGCTCTATCCAGGGCTAAACAGTCTTTTAAAATAATGTGGTTTAGAGTAAGCTCCTGGTTAAGCCATGTTTTTATCCAACCAATCACTGGGGCTAATTTTAAAATGTCAGAAATATAGCCCAAGCCTAACTCTGTATGCAATGCAAAGGTCGAGGTTGATTGGGGAACAGAAAGCAGAGATCTCAAAAATTTATTTTCTACATTCTGTATTTTAGCGGAACTAGTATGTCCCCAGATAACAGAACCATACTGGGCGACTGACAGACATTTTGCTTTGTAGACTTTGATGATACTTTCCATGGGACGGGCGCCCATTTTTTTAGTGAAACCTAGCAGCCCTGCAGCCACTCTAGCGACAGCGCTGCTTTTGGCCAAAAGCTGGGGGCCCCAAGTGCCCCTTTCGTCAAAAGTCACTCCTAAATATGGAAAAGAAGGGACTCTCTTGACCTCCTTCCCCGCACAGTAAAATGTTAACGACTTTCTTTTCCTGCCTGCGGCTCCAGCAATCATTACCTGTGATTTATCTGTATTAATTTTCATGTCCAGTGATGACATAAAAGCTCCAAAAGATGAGAGAAGTTTATTTAGCGCAACTCCAGAGCGTGCCAAAAGGACGGCATCGTCCGCATACAGGAGGACAGGTATCTTTGTCTCACCTGCGCGCGGAATGTCACTATGGGATGTTATCATTACTGCCTCAAGGTCATTAATGTATAAAGTAAAGAGGAGGGGGGCAAGTATACACCCTTGCCTAACCCCCCTCTCTGACTTAAAGTGACAAGTGCATCTTCCTTCCCTAGTGACTCTGACTGAGGTCATGAGATCCTTGTGTAGCTCAGCCAGGTATTCAACCAAAGGGGGGTCAAGGCCCATGGCCAAGAGGATCCTCCACAGTTTTGCCCTGTTTACCAGGTCAAAAGCTGATGAGAGGTCCATGAAGGCCATGTACAATGACCCCTCCTTGGCGATCACATATTTATTTAAAATTAATTCTAGGTTTAGGCACTGATCTAGAGTTCCTCTTTTGGCTCTAAAGCCATATTGTGCATTGGATAAAATGCCCTTACTTTCTAAAATCAGGGTCAGTCTACCTAAGAGGACTCTCCCCAAAATTTTAACACTCGAGTCGATAAGGGAAATTGGCCTATAACAGGCCGGATCTGTCCTCTGTCCTTTCTTAAAGATTGGCACTATGGTCGAATTTGCCCAGCTAGAGGGGAAAATAAATTCCCTTCTAGCGTTAAAAATGTTAGTTAGAATCTTTGAGGTAAATTCAGGAGCGCTCTTAAAAAAGTCTGCGGGGACCCCATCTGGTCCCGGTGCCTTTTTGCAGAGTGTATCATTAATCGCTTTTTTCACCTCCTCCTGGGTGAAAGGAGACATGTGATTTAACGATTGTGAAAGAGGTAATTCACATTCTGTAGTGGTATGAGTGTGACTATAAATATTACTAAAATGTGTCACCCACTGTTCATCTGGGATAATACAGTCAGCTCTTTGGTTATCTAGTCCCACAAAATATGGGTGATTTATAACTGCCCAAAATTTAGCACTGTCTTTCTGTGTCTCAGGCAGTAACAAATTATTCCAAGCTTCGTCTTTTATCTCAGATTTCCTCTTTCTGATAGCTAGGTTGTATTGTTTCCTTAGTGACGCTATCAGCACTCTGTCTCTAGGTTTGTTCTTTAAGGCCTTAAGGAGAGTTGAATGGGCCTTGGAACAATTGGTATCAAACCATTTGGGGCCCTTTGGCTTATTGATCTTTGCCTTTACAGTCAAGTCTGTTTTGACTTGATTACAGATAACACTAAAGGCCTCAACCATAGTAGTGCTAGGGTTTTTATTATCTAAACAAATGGCAACTTCTCCTTCGACCTTGGCCAATGTTTCTTGTAAAAAAGTTATTGGAGTAACTTGGTCCCATTTGAGCCTCCGATTTTGATCTCTCAACGCAAGATCTGTTGCACACAATGTGTCGCTCTTCCTATTTCCCAGGACTCCCTGAGCTAAAACCTCTAAAATCACAGGATTATGATCACTAAAAACAGAAGTTTCTACCTTATAGACAAATACTTCGGGCAGAACTCTAAAAGATACGAAAATATAATCTATAATTGTGCCTGAATCATTGCCCTCGTATGTCGGTAACCTCGGATCATTAGAACAGGTACATGATTCATAAAGGTTGAAGGTAGCCAAGAGCAATTCCAGAGCCTCACCGCTAGGTGTGTGTTCAAAGTGCGGCAAGGGGGAATAAGAAAAAAATTCCTCAGGTTCCCTTTGGCAACCCGCCTGGCATGGATGAATGTTAAAATCTCCCATAAGGATCACCTCATACCCATAGGTTCTGTTCTCAGTGTAAGTGGATAAAAGATCCTCTAAGGATACCAAATGCTCGGTAGGGAATTGGCCGGCTGGAGAATTATAAAAGTTTACAAGTAAAATAGGATGGGAGTTTGGTGAGGTCAATTCAACCACTAAACAATTGTTTGATTTAAACTTAATGTGTCTGGGTTTTCCTTGGACATCAAGTGAAATATATACAGCCAACCCTCCCCTTGCTCTTCCTGCTTTGCTGGGGTCTGCAGGTACATAAAAATGGGAATAGCCATCTAAGGCCAAACAATCTGACGTTTCCCAAGTTTCCTGAAAGGCAAGAATATCGTAATTCCTGATTATGTCCAACCAGTTCTTATCTTTAAGTTTAGCTCTAAGCCCGGCAATGTTCCAGCTCATAATTCTGCAGACCCTGGCGCCTGCAGGAGAGTGAGCTGACGGACCAGGAGCAAGCTGTGGTCCCTCCACATCATTGTCTCGGCCTGGCAAAAGTCAGTCGTTTTGGTCCATAAAAGATAGTGGCGCAAAGCGGTTAAATAGTTCTAATGGCTGTGTAACAGGGTTAAACATTAGAGGTTGATGACGGTGAACTGATGCGTTGTTCCTTAAATCTTGACCCCATCTGAAGTGAGAATCCCAGTTGGTATCCCACCCTGGGGCAGGGGTCCTTGGGAAGGTTACGTTCTGCTGTTCCCCATAAAAGAATTTCAAAGTAAGGGGGACCACAGTACCTCTTCTTCGTTGGGGAGGAAAGATATTTGCAAGAATATTGGGAAGGACGTCTGGATTTGAAAAGCTCACCGCCACACAGTCCCCTTTTAGTTTTTTAGGCCGATTTCCCAGCCAAGGAACCCTGGTTGCTGATTTAATTACACTTGCTAGGTGATGCTTTCCCCCTGGTGCTAGCCGCATATTACTAGTTAACCAATGTAGGGCTTTACTGCAGAGTGAATTAGAACTTTCCACTATGCCCCCTTCCAGCGGGGGGACATTTGCGAGGACCAAGACCACGGGTGTGGCTTCAACAATGAATTGCAGGGGGTCCGTAGAAAAAGTTTGAGCTTGTGCTTGTGTTTGTGCTGGGGGAATGTTAACCGAAGGAATTGGGTCTGTTGAAGAACGTGCTAATATGGGACCCTCATTTATAACAGCTAAGATTGGTGGCGGTGGGTTCTCCCCAAGCAGTTCTATTCAGTTCCTTAGTTGGTTCCCATGCAACCAACCACACCTTTTGACACAAAGCCCTATGCACTGACTAATAAGAGCTTTGCGCCATAAAATAGCACGTCTTTGAAGCAGGAGCAAAAAAGATTATTTTTATTTTACCAAATGTTTTCGACTGTGCATGTATGCTGCTCTGTACAGTAGACATCCAAAGTGCGAACGTTTTATTTGTCTAGGCATAGTATTTTGTACTGGAAGGGTCTCCTTCCAGTGCAAAGCTTATACTAGACATGACACATGCACTTTTGCAGTATGGTGCAAAAGTGTGCACATGGCACTAGGCTGTCTGATTGTGTGCCAGTGCTACATCACTCTCTCAAGCAAAGCGCTGCAGCACACCAACTTTGATTGTTTAACAGTGCTGCATGAAATATCAGTGAATCGACCCCCAAGAATATTGAAAGCCACCCTTTTGATTGGATGACTTGTATCCCTCCAGTGCTCATTTTTGGGGTGCTACTTTTTCCTTTCAGCAGTCCAAGAGAGTGCATGTGTTCTCTTGTACTCTCCCGTGTGTGCTGGTTCTCCCATCACATTCATGCCCCGCGCTCTCAATGTTGCCCCACTTTAGGTTTCTTTACATTTTTGATCTTCGAAGAAGGGCCTGATCAGGTCCCATTGTGATCTCACGACCACCAGCCATCTAGAAAAAAACAGTAGTGCCCAGCTCACAGACACATGGGGCAATGATGGATTAACGTTGAGTGTGTGGCAGTAGTGGGGCTCAAAGGCACCGAAAGTCCTCAGCCACTACTGTTGGTGTTTCTTTTGGCTGTTTCCTGCCCTCCACTGAGACATTGTTGTATGTTACACACCATTGCCCTGGTCTCTACCGGGTTGACGGGCTAGCTCCTGTAGTTTGTTACTATATCTTCCTTATCCCTGGGCACTCTCTGAGCCTGCTGTCCTTCTGAGCTCAGTGTCCACATACCCGTTCCCTCCCCCTTAACAGCAGAGGTGAGCCTGCCCAGAATGGCATCAGCGCCCAACAAAGTGTAAAGGATACGCGTAGGCCTCTCTCTCAGGGTGGCAGGTGCCCAGCATCATCTTTTTTGTTTAATTTATTGGTTTCTCATTCAGCAGATTACAATACAGAGGCGTTTTAGGGCATGGGTAAATTGGGCAATTGTCCAGGCCCCCACATTCCAACAGGCCCCTGGTGAAAACGAACTAGAAACGATGTCCAATGGATTGGCTTTTCATTAAAACAGTAATCTTTTGACGGAGAAAACCCACTTATATCATTTAGTTCAGCTAGGAATTGTGGTACATTTTATTAACAGCGTCTTAATGTTATCTAGCCGTTCAGTCCATGGGCAGTAACATACATAGTAAACAACCTCTCACTGGCAATTCACTTAGAGAATGCGTGGTGTGCATAACAACGCTCAAGTTACCAAACAAAAAACACAATTTGCATTCATTGTTGCACCACATATTTCATGTTACACTAGTGCATTATTGCTAGAAATGGGGCTCTCTAGGTGGCAGCGTCTTGCACCTTTTCCAAGTAGGGACTTCTGGTTAAGATAAGGAGATTACCCACCTAAGATCACCCCCTTAGTATCTTGGCACGAGCAGTCAAGCTTATCCCAGAGGCAATGTGTTAAGTATTTGTACAAAACACACACAGTTACAGAGTGAAAAGACTACCAAATGGACACCACACCAGTTTAGAAAAATAGTCAACATTTATCTAAACAAAACAAGACCAAAACCACAAATATCCACCATATGCAAGCAAAGATATGAATTTCATAAGAATAAAGCAAAAATACAGTTCCTCGAAGTTGATAGCGCCAACTGGGGCTATCACGGCGTCAGTGCCAAAAAATCCAACAGTTCAGTCTGGCCTCGATGGAGTCGAGGGCCGGCTACAGCGTCGGGGGAGACCCTAAAAGAGTACCTTGAAAATTGAAAAGACCTCAAGGACCTTGTGGAGAAGTGTGGTGGGGAGGCTTAGCGGTGTCGCTGACGGTCTGGGCATTGGTGCTGCAGGAACTCCTCCTGTGCTGCATTCAGGGCATATGGGTTTATAAAAGTATTGGGTCCTACACCCAACTGTTGTTACACCTTTAAAATATTCAAATCGGTGTGTGTAAGCTTTTGCTTCTTCCACCATCAATGGGCAATAACAAATAATGACTTCTTCAACTACTTTACTGTTAAAGGAAGTAGGCCCTGTGCCGCATCCAGAATGAATCAACAAGTTGCGGATGTGTTTCCTGTACAAAAGTTACATTTGGTAACACCGCTACAGTTTACACCAATCCACTGTATGCCACTCCACTCTATACTACTCCACTGTATGCTGTTTCAGTGTAGGTTCCTCTACTGCACAGTTCTTCAAACTCTGGGGCGCACCCCCCGGGGGGGCGCGCCACCACCTCAGCGGGGCGCGCACTCCACCCTAGCATCTCATTGTTCCCCACTTTCCTAATCAATGGGGCACGACCTGCCCATAATTTTGTCATGTTGAAAGCAAACCTTGAAAGCAGTCCGCTTTCGGTTTCACAGCACAGGAGACTCCCTGACTCCCACCGCAGATGAAGCTTTTCAGGTCTCAGAATAAATCGTCCCGGGAAGGTTAGTTCTTCACAGGAAGGAGGCAAAATTTTTCTTTAAATTACATTAGTATCGGCATGTCAGTTCTTCATACATTGTAGAATGCGCACTTAATTGACTGTGTTAAAAACTTTAAGCTGGCTTTCCCTTCAGTTTCAATTATGCAATGATTTCATGAAGATAGTGTTGACATTTACTGAGTTGGCAACATTTAGACACATTGTACACTGACAAATGTATCATTAGTTTGAGTTTTAAAGCAATTTTGTTTCTGTGTCAATGATTGTTTTTTAAACAAAACATTTGGTGAGGAGAAATGTTTGCATGTTTATATTTTTATGGGTTTGAGAAGGGGCACGTAATGCAGTATTGTATTTTGTTTACTTTTATGTCATGTAGAATGATTCAAATACTATGGGGACACTCACGGTCATTTAATAGTACATTAGCAGTTCTGTGTTTGGCAAGATGGGGCGTGGATACGGTTTAAGCAGTGCTTAATTAGAGCCGGTGGTTTCCGATACTCACCACTGGCACTTATTTCCAGTGGCGGATCGCAGAGGGACTGCTGTGGGGTGGGGGGGTAGTGGACTCTGACTTACGGCGGAATGGAGTTAAGTAAGTAAATTAATAAATAAAACAATGTACATTGCACGTGCTGCATCGCTGCTTTCGCAATGCAGCATGCACAATGTAAATTGTTCTATTTATTTATTTACTTAACTCCATTCCGCCGTAAGTCAGAGTCCACTTCCCCCTCACTCTCCCCCCCCACTCCTCCGCCCCACAGCACTCCCTCATCGAACCGCCACTGCTTATTTCACAGGGCCGGGGCTACAATTTCTGACCCTGCAGGTGGTGGTCTCAATATTAATTGCCCAACTTCAAAATAAAAAGAACAACATACCTTGCATGGTGACGGGCTGGTATGTTTTCACAGGCAGACGTTGGTCTGTCCAGGCAGGCATGAGTGTGTATCACCACGTTAATGATGACGTCATCATGCTTGTCATGAATCCAAGAAGTCATCATCAATGAATGGCTTGCAGTCTATTCTCTAAGTCTGCTGCACCCTGCCACTGCCTGAGCCTAAGTCTTCCATTGAATAATTGTTGCTGGGGTCCGGCTTACGTCCGAGTTAAGGCAAGGAAGCTGCAAGAGTGCATTTTGAAATTGAGAGTGAGGGCGCGTGAGGAAGAATAAACAAACTTTCCTCTTGCTGTGTAGCCAGAGTAGTATAGCCTGCAGGCGTGCATTGCTACTATCCTAAATATGCTCAATGCAGCTGTGGCCACCGCAACTTTTTGTGCGCTATGAAGCCACCTGCAGTATCGGTGCGCTGCCTCCCAGCATGCTAATTGCGGAGTGTGTGTGAGCTCAATAGACGCAACAGCCACACTCACGTCTAACAGGCATTGGCAGCATTACGGCTGGGGACAGTGCTTGTGCTGTAGCAGGCAGGGTGACAGAAATTGCCGGGTATGGTCTCTGATATACAGAAGGCGGTCAATTATGTAGTGTACCAGATTCCAGAAATTTCTGTCAGGTGGTGGAGGGGGGCCCGACATCTAAAAATAATGAGCTGGGGGGCTTAACCTGAAAAAGGCTGAAGAACACTGCTCTACTGTATGCTGTTCAACTCTATGACACTCCAGTTTTCACCACTCTACTTTATGCCACTCCAGTGTACGCCACTCTAATATACAATATTCCAGTCTACGCCACTCCACCCTACGCTTTTCTACTGTATGCCGCTACACTGTACCTCGCTACACTGTACCTCACTCCACTGTACGCTGTTCCACTCTATCCCACTGAACTCTAGGCTACTCCATTAGACACTGTTACACTCTACCACACTCCATTCAATGCCACTCCACTCTATTCTATTTTCCGGTACGCCACTACACGTTACGTCACTACATTCTACAAAACTCCACTATACGCTATTCCACTTCACGCCACTACACTGTACACCAATCCACTCTATGCCATGCCACTGCACCCACTCTCTACACCCCTCCACTATGCAGTATTCCACTGTACGCAACTACACTCCACGCTACTCAGCTCTACCCTACTCGACTCTATGTCACTCCAGTCTTCCCCACTCTCTTGTATGCCACCCTACTGTATTCTATTCTACTGTATGCTCCTCCACCGTACCCCACTCCAGTGTATACCACTCCACTGTACATCACTGCACTCTACGGCATTTTAGTATATGCTATTCCAATCAATGCCACTCTAATGTACAGCACTCCAGTGTACGCCCCTACTGTGACAATGGCCAAAAACCTCAGGATTTGGTTCGATAACACCTTGACCTCTGACTACCAGTTGAATAAAATTGTGAATTCTTGCTTTTGGATGATCAGGATATTAAAGAAGATCCTACCTTTGCTTCCAAAGGAGCTTAGGGCATCAGTGGTCATCGCACTCATCATCTTGTGTTTGGACTACTGCAATGCCCTATACTGAAACATCAATCAATTTTCTTTGAATAAGCTTCAAGTCATCCAGAATGCAGAAGGTCGCCTGGTCCTGGGAGTACCCAAACATACCTCGGTCAGAGAAGAATTGAGATTCTTACATTGGCTGCAGTGCCAATACAGAAATAAGTGTTGTTTAAAGCATTGTGCTTAATGCATTAAGCCCTCCATTCTACAGGTTTGAATGACCACTCTAAATTGATATGTTCCCAGGAGATCATTGAGATCTGCGAAACAGTATAGGGTAGCGATTCCATGCTGCAAGAAAGTTAAGTGGGGTGAACGCACCTCTACTGTAGCCGCAGCTAATCAGTGGAACTCATCAGGAGTTAGAGCTCTCATTTGAGCATTCAAAAGTGAATTAAAACCTGGTTGTTTGCGGAGTAGATTCGTAGGGACTGTGTAGGTGATTTGCCTATTGTGAATCACTGTTCTGTCTGTCCCTCCTCATGTATAACACTTTGATACCGTTTGGTCTAATGCGCTTTAGAAATACCACAAATACACTGTAGGCCACTTCACTGTACGCTGCTCCACTGTACACTGCTCCACTGTACGCTATTTCAGTGAATGCTACTCTACTGCAGCTATTCCACTGTATGCCACTCCAGTATACACCACTCTATTCTACATCACTCCACTGTACACTAGTCCACTCTACACCACTTCATTGTACTCCACTCTATGTTTCTCTACTCTATGCCACTCTACTGTACACCACTCCCGTGGACAAGGCTTCATGTTATGCTATTCTACTGTACACCACTCCACTCTACACCGAGTATGACTGTATGCAAATCCACTCTACGTTTCCACTTTATGGCACTCCAGTGTAAGATAGTCCTCTGTACCCAACTCCAATATGTACCATTCCACTCTACCTCCCTCAGCTGTACGCCAATCCAGTCCATCACACTCCACTATATGCATCTTTACTGTATGCTACTCCATTTTACGCCTATCCACTGTACGCCACTTCACTGTATGCTATTCCATTGGATATCTCCCAACTCTACTCTACACTATTTCGCTGCATGCCACTCTACTGTACGCAGCTCCACTTAATGGCACTCTATGCCACTATACTCTCCAACACTACATGCCACTCCACTGTAGAACACTGTACCACATTCTAGTCTACTCTAGCTCACTCCACTGTACAACATTGTATTCCATGCCACTACCCTGTAATCCACTCTACAACAGTTTCACATACTCTACAACACAGCATACCGCTCCACTGTATGACACGCCACTCCACTCTTTAATACTTTACTCCTTTGTAGACTACGCCACTACAGTACTCAATGCTACACGCGACACCACTCCACTACATGACACTTTAGTCCACTGTACGGTACACTACTCCACTCAACTACACTGTACATAAGTTTAGCCCACTTTACGCCATAGTATAGCACTCCAGTGTACGCTGCTTATCAACACTATACTTTGTTCGATAAAACTGCACTCTACTACACTCTGTGCCTCTACACAAGACATTACTTCACTGTATGTCTCTACACTACACTGTAAAACATTGTACTCCACTCTATGCCATTCAGCAACACTCTACTCAACCCTATGCCACTTGACACCACTCCACTCCATGACACTCGACTCCATGACACAGCAGTCGAGGATAAACTACTGTACAGCACTCAACTACACTATATGACACACCACTCCACTGCACAACATGCCACAACACTCTACAATACTCCACCACACTACATGACACACCATGACACTCCACTATATAACACTTTACTCCACTATATGCAATGAAACTCCACTCTACTCCACTCCACTGTATTCCACTCCACAACACTAGACTCTATGACACTAACCTGTATGACACTGTCCTTTACTAAACTCTACAACACTACACTTAACACTATGGTTTGAAACGCATTTTTCTTTAAAAAAATATTTAAATTGATAAAAAAATACAAATATTAAAACAAAGTTATAGTCAGGAAAACTTTATTTATTCTTTACATGCAATCATAACTTAAAGTGGACAAACAGGAAAAATGATAAAGTTATAGTTCTAACTTACTTCTCTAATTCCCACACGATCATTTAGAAGTTCCATTCATAATTTACACACTGCCTTCAGCTTACTATATGTCGTGCACCTCCGTACACATTGTTCTCGCATCTCTCAACAAACTACATTAACTATAACTCGCTATTTCTCCATGCACAGGTGATAGCCATTGTATAGTGATGATTAGGTCAGAGTTTCCATGGAAAGTCAGTTGTTTCAACAAGACAGGAAGTCTGCTTTATATATGTTTATGTGCTGATAAAGCCAATATGCCTAATGTGTATATTTGGTGTTCCAATCGTTTGACAAAGTCAATACGTTTGCCTTACTTAAAAAGACATTATGTAGACAGTGGTTCTGGCAAGCAATTTTCAACTACTTATACGTTTTTCTTGGGGAGTCCACCGTTATTTAGGACTGACAATCAATGTTGCATTGAAATACATCAAAACAAAATAATTACAACGGCACTCAGGACAGCAAAAATGTGAATGATATATTAAAGAATCATATATCATATGTGAGACATACATATCAATATTCAAAAGACAGGACAAATGCATAACTGTTAAATTCTACAGACAAATGTGCTTGATACATTACATAAAACTGAACACAACAGAACATAAAGACACTTAACAAGAAATAACATAAACACACGAAAAAGTATGAATGGTTCAAGCATTCCAAAAACACATTGGTTCCTAGACAGACATATGTTTTTTATCCTAACATAGGTGTGTCTGCTGGGAAATTGAGCACTTATTCAGATTATGTCTACGTTTCGACCCCCGAAAGAAATGTGAGTGTAGTTGAATAACATCACCATGGGGTCTTCCTCAGGAATATCTATTCGATAATGCACAGCCTGTTTAGTGAAGAAATGGACTGAGTGTTTCTTCTTGAAAGGTGGAACTCTTTCATATTCTCACCTGTAATGGATAGTTTTCCTGTTTGAGTTTCAATAGCTGGGATAACGCCTTCTCTTATCTTAAATGAATGGAGACCTGCATCATAAGAAATAGCATGTTTTTTTAATTCATTAAAGAAGATAAACATGTTTTTTGTGCCCCATGCAAGTGACATGGATTAAAGGGACCTTGGAATAAACCACATCCTACCTTTATAGATCAATATAATTATATAATTCAAGTTGCGTTCAATATGGGGACGTATAAGACCTTCCTTAATGCCACAAATCGTATCATCACATATTCAAAATCAAGGCATCCAGAAAACACACATGATATTTTACAAGTCTGTTGGAGCAACAAGAGAAATGCCCCAAACAGAGTTTAAATGTCCTAAACTTCTAAATTGGCTTACCTACAGGATGCTGAACAAATCAGCTTACTCGAGGCACGTAAAGTCACAGTTGACCGAACATAGCGCTGCGTGAGTGAGCACACAACCACCGACGTGGGTGAAAAGACCCCTGTGTGCCAACTATTTATACTCTTCCCAAGGTACTCAAAAATAGAGAGAACCCACCAGGCAGACCCATTGTTTCGGGTTGTGGCTCTGTTCTAGAACTACTATGCAAATATATTGACTTGTTCTTGCAACCATTGGAATCTTAGACGCGATCCTACATCCGTGATACCATGAAAGTCATCATACTGTTTGAAAATCATTCTTTCGTTAGTGAAAAACAATGGTTGGTTACATTGTATATATCGTCCCTCTACACCAGTATCCCACAAAAAGAAGCCTTAGACGTAGCGCTTGAGGTCCTTGAACATAGGGAGAGCCCTCACTGGGTTCCAACAGAATTCATAGTGAGTCTCCTTGAGATAGTAATGAATAAGAATTTCTTTGTATTCAAGAATGACTTTTTTATCAAACAAATGATGTGGCCCTGGAAGCAGAGTTAGCTCAAGACGTAGTCAATCAATTTATGAACACGTATGAGGACAGATATGGAAAGGCGGGATTTCTACTCTAGAATCAGAATAGCATTTTCTAGAATCCCGTCACAGGTCGACTAGACCTTTTTACCTGTCATAGAGTGTAGAAGGCAATCTATCCTAACAGTGTAACATCAACTTCAACGATCCCCATTGCTTCCCCCAAAGAACCACTGACTAAAGATCGAGTTTAAAGATTTATTACAAAGCCAAAAACAGTTGGGTATATAAACACCTCAGCAAAAGATTCAGAAGATAAACAGGCACTAATACAAACATAATTCTACGGAAAAGTCTTAATCGACTAAGAAACAATACAAGTATCAATTCCAAAATCATCAGGCTAACAAGAATTGCTATAACCTGGGTTTTAGTAGGCATCGGAAAAGGAAGAAATAAATCCAGATTAATCTGTCCCTACACTATACTAAGTGACATCCCTACTTAACAAAGTTCCCTCCTATCAAGGTGTCAGCCGTGGTGACTTCCAAAGAAGCAAACTCACTTTGTTCGGACTTAGCCTAAGAACCCCTCTCGCATAGCAAAGCTTTCTGCCTGACCAACAGCTTCCTTCACCCTCATGCGCATCTGCTCTGACTCTCCTTCGGGGTGCTGTCCCTAATACGAAACCCCACAATATGGATGGCACGCCCTAAGGTACGCGCCTCTCAAAGGTGTTAACTTTCAGAAGTTTCCACTACGACATCTTCATCCTTGTCCGTTGAAAACGTCCTTGGGTCCCAGAGCCTTCTTCTCTTGAAGTTGCTTCCCTAAATTCCGCAGTCACTCCTCCATGTCTGGGACTACCATCCTAACACTCATACACAATGGGCCCTTCTTCTACAATCTCTAGTTAACCTTGCACCTGCAAAAGAACGCACATAAATCGGCTCACAGTTCCATGCTGTTTGCAATTAACTGTCTAAAAGCAACCTTCTAGAAAAGACATATCCATGATTTAATGTCAAGTGAAACATTCTCAATTCGGCCTACACAGTTTTTTTCCACAACTGGGCCTCTGCACGTTTCTGTGTATCACATCCTAACATGAACAATACATTTTCGTTCATTAAGCCTTCATCATTATAGCAAAATACACCTTCTAAATACATTTTCTAACTTAAGCACTTCTATCTCATTATATGAATACAATAATGAATTTCTAATAAGGCAACTTAATACACTAATGACTTATTGACCATCCCTTAGTTGGATTAATACTTCACTGCAAACAATATTTCTAGATTGACGTGGCATTAGTACTTTCAAAACACATTACGTTACTCTATGTAAATTCTGGCACATTATTTCATAGCCCTACATCACATTTAAACATGATTAAAGTCCTTTATATATGTGGGTGCTGATTATTCATGAATATGGTGCACCTCTTACAATTTCTAACTCAGTTTTGCGCTCTCTCAGTCCCCCCTTTGATGACCTGTGTCATCACCACCAACCCAACATCTCTTAGGGTAGGGGCCGAGCTACACAGAACTTGTCGCAAGTTTCCCTCGCTTGAGCATCTCCAATGCCCTTAAACTTCGATATTGATTGTCTTGTAAGTTCTCCATTCTCTGCTCTTGTACTCTCATCGACCTTGCCAACCTATTTGACCTATACCATTTATACAGTCTCAGCAAACCCCATAATCCGATCACACATGCCACTATGATGATAAGGGGTTTCAGTATGTATCCAAGGAAACTCCTTCCCAGGCTTGCAAACCAGTTTCCAACATTTCCAAATCCCTTGCCAACTGTTTCCCACACATTCTCTATTTCGTAATGAATTGCAGTAATGTTACGTATATATTTCTTCAGATCTTTGGAGTTATCTGGAATATACGTGAAACATTCCTGAACCTTTAAAAGTTTACAGACTCCGCCCTCTTTCGCCAGAAGGACGTCTAGAGCAAGACGGTTCTGCAAAACCATTGTCCTTATCGACAGCATCTCACCCTCAATCAACATCAATGACTTAGCTGTACTCATTGACAATTCATCCACCACAGTTGCCAACCGCCGTATCTTCACGTCATTCAAGATCACTCCCAACATTGGTATTGCAGCTCCAAACACATCACCCACTATTGCACCAGCACTCTCTCCTCGCTTTACCCTCGTCAAGTGTCCACCTTCCAAGACAGCAAATTCCTCGGTGTGGTATATCTTAGGAAAAATAATCGCCAGGTAACATGTCCCATACCACTTATCCGGCAACCTCACGTATGCATTTTTCCCACAGACAAAGTACACCGTAGGAATCACTTGTACCACACTCTTCAGGAAATCCTTGGTGTAATATTCCAATGTGAAAGTGTGTTCACAAGTTGAATGGCCCACATACACATTTTCATAATACGTCTGTGGTCTGTGAAGGCACAACTTCCCTTTCTGTACCTCATCCAATGCTATCGGACCATAGCTTCCCCTTGTCTTATGCAACTTCTCCTCATCCGTCCAATCTACTTTACCTTGCCCTGACGCCTGCAACTGCTTTTGTTTTTGATACCTATCCTCTACCTGTTCTATGAACTTCTTCTCTACCTCTGCCAATGAGCAGGTCAAATTGTGTCGGTGAGCATATGAGGTGTCCAATTCTCGTGTTGGAATGAAAAAGTATCTAAGTCTATCCTCTGACTTATAATTATCCCGCTTGTTCAAGTGTTTATAAGCAGGGACCTCTGGAAGCACAGCATCATAATTCGAAAAGAAATATTCAAAATGATTCCGCCCATAAAATATGCTAAGCAGCAAACTACATGAAATTCCATATGATTGTCAATGGCAGGTGATGGTATCTAATACCCTCGTCTACTGAAGCTGGCAATTGCATACATACATAACAATCTTCGCATCCATCGCATCAATGTACTCATACAACAACTTTGCATACGCATTCTTTCCAAAGTTTCCTTTAGACAAATCTGCATGTAATCTACAGCTTTCTTCTACTAGCAAAGCTTTCTCAGCTCCTATGGTGACCTCTTTCTGGCTAGGAGTAGTAGGTGTAGGCGTTCCCTCGACCTCCACTTCCTGCTTTTGTGGTGCTAAATAAGAAACTAAAACTACTAAAAATATAAAGAATATCACTTCCCCTATAAGTGTGCCTATAATACACTTTGCCCTACGAGTCGGGTTCCCAGCCTCCATGATTACAGAACAGTGTGGTCCGTTTCCAGCAACAACACAAAGCCTTTTTTTTTTCTTTGCTTTTAAAAAGTTCTTGAACCACCTCTGGAAGCAGGATTCCTTTCAGTTCTCCAATTGCATCCACGCCAGACAACCCTAACCCTTTTCCGTCCTCTCAGGGAAGTCCCTACATTTCTTCTTCTTCCTCTCGGCCCTAGATATATTCAACAGCTATTTACAAAGTCTTTACTGATCAATGATGATATTTGCTCCAACTGCACATAGCACGTAATCCAAGAGCTCCATTCGAAGGACTACTGATTCATAAGCAGGTATCTCAGGGCCAAATGTAGGAAAGATCAGTCTATTCAGGATTAAATCACGTATCTTGCTTAGGTAAGGGGGATTAGGAATTGTGAGTGTCAGTATGCCTTCAATTTCCAGTCCAGGTACCAACAGTATCACTTCCAACTTAACGTTGGGGATCGTACTGGTCACAGTCACTGACCTCACCCTCCCGGACCTCAGTACACCTGGCATTTGTCAAAGGGTAGGTCCACTCCAGGGTGGCGTATCTTCGACAAGGTACTCTCACCCTCCTTGATCTCCTCGGACCTTTTGTCTCTGACTCTTGATTTCCCACTTCCGGGTCTGATTCTTCAGATACAGGTGCAAGATCTCTTTCAGAGGCCAGCCTCACGTTCAGTCGTCTTCGCCTCTCAGGCCAACTTGCCTCTGTGTTGTTCACTCCTCTGCTTCTCGTTGGCACACCCTGCTCATCACTGCCTTCAGCTTGCTCTGGGTTGAGATCACCTTCACAGCAACTTCCCCATTCAGAGGCAGATTCCGTGACACTGTCGTCGTGATCTCCTTCAGCTCGGTCGGATGAATTACCAGCTTCTTCAGACACCCCCACAGCTTGACTTGTCCCCGCTAGTGGATCTTCCTCCACAGCTGGATTTCCATCAACGAGAGGAGCTGTTTCTTCCAGGGGTGCTGGAACTCTTCGGGTGTGAGAAGCATGTATCCAGTTCGGCAATCCACCACACTTCACGGCAGTGTTCGTCACCAGGATAACCTGAAACGGGCCTCGCCAGCGCACATCTAGGCAGCTCTTTCTCACGTGCTTCCGCACCAGGACCCAGTCACCTGGACACAGGTCGTGACAAAGGTCTCTAGAAGCCGGGATTTAAGCAGTCTGCACCTGAAGAGACACAGAATGGATGACATCAGATAGTCCCTTGCAGTAGTCAAGAATCAGATCATCTGAGATATTTAACAAGGCTGCTGAAGGGACGGACGGCAATTTCATAGCCCTCCCCATCAACACCTCATGGGGTGAGAGTCCTGTCCTCCTGTCTGGTGTACTACGTAAGCTCATTAGCACCAACGGTAAAGCATCTGGCCATTTCAGGGACGTGGATGAGCACACTTTCGACATTCGAGCCTTGCGTGTTCCATTTATTTGCTCTACTATGCCAGAAGCCTCTGGTCGATAGCTACAATGCAGTCTCTGGTCAATGTTCAGTGCAGAGCAGAGCATCTTCACAACTTCACTGTTAAAATGCGTCCCTCGGTCTGATTCCAAAGAGGTTGGGACCCCGAATCTTGGCACTAACTCCCTCAACAATAATTTTGCTACTGTGAGTGTATCGCACCTACGAGTTGAGTATGCCTCCACCCACCTGGAAAACACACATACAATCACCAAGACATATCTGAGGCGATTACACCTCGGCATTTCAATGAAATCCAGTTGCATCCTATTGAAAGGCCCACCAGACCTTCCAATGTGACTCAGTGTGACTGGTGACCTTTTCCCAACATTCATTTGTTGACACGTAACACACCTCTGACATACTGCTTCCGCAGCCGTTCGAAACTTGGGATTGTACCAAGTCTGCTTGAACACTCGCATCATTGCATCCCTTCCCAAATGCACAGGACCATGTATCTGTCGAGCCATCGGGCTCACCAGCTCATTCGGCAACACAGCTCTCCCATCAGCTGAAATCCACAAGTCCAATTCCCCTCTGACACAACCAGATGTCACCCACACTCTTTTCTCGAACTCTGACGCTTGTTCCTGCATCTTCCTCAATTCATCCCAGGTATCAGCCACTTCGAGTATTATGTTTAGCTCGGTCCCTCCCTGCGTCCCTTCAATAACTTGGTCAGTAAATGAGTAACCCAGTTCTGCACAATAGCGTGCAACTTCATCAGCATAGCGATTACCCAAGTACACAAAATCAGCACCTTTGCTGTGTGCTGTACATTTCACCACAGCGATTTCTGCTGGACCCTGCAGAGCCTCCAGCAGTAACCTGACAAATTCTCCATTCCTGATAGGGGAACCTGACGATGTCATGTAAGCCCTTTGAGACCACAACTGACCGAAGTCATGAACTACACCAAACCCATATTGGCTGTCGGTGTATATGGTGATTCGAATTTTGTTGGCTGCCAAACAGGCACGCCTCAACGCAATTATCTCAGCCACCTGAGCGGAGTGTACTCCTTCCAGGCAGGCAGCTTTGACTATCCCATGAATCGTGCACACAGCAAAAGCCGCTCTTAACTGTCCAGCACTGTCTCTTATGCATGAGCCATCAACAAAGTAAATTTCATCAGGGTCTACCAATGGCTCATCGACAATGTCTGGTCTAGGTTTGGTGCACAGTTCAGTCACCTCAAGGCAGTCGTGGTCTTCACAATCATCATCTAAGACATTTGGCAATGGCATTAACGTAGCATGGTTCAAAACCGAGCACCTCTTAAGGGTCACATTCTCTGCGTCATGTATTACCTGCTCATAGCGTGTGAGCCTATTATTGGTCAAGTGCTGCGTTTTGGTCCTGGTCATCAACAGTTCTACCGAGTGTGGAACATGTACCATCAGTGGATGTCCCATTACAATGCTTTCACATCTCTCAATGCTGACACCTGTTGCAGCAACGGATTTGAGACATCCGGGCAACGCTGCGGCTACTGGGTCTAAGGTAGCCGAGAAATAAGCAACTGGTCTACGGACACCTCCATGATCTTGAGTTAAAACTGCCAATGTGCAACCCTCTCACTCGCAGCAGAACAATGAAAACAATTTGTTGTAATCAGGCATTCCCAGAGCCGGAGCGCGACATAAGTCCTCTCGCAACTCAAGGTAAGCCATCATGCAGTCTGTGTCCCATGGTACCGGGTCACTCACGTCCTTGTGCGTCAGTTTCTGCAATGGTTTTGCCTTCAGGGAAAAATTGGCAATCCACTGGCGACAGTAGCCAACCATCCCCAGGAACATTCTAACCTCTCTTTGTGTCGAGGGCACCATCATTTTCATTATGGCCTCTATCCTGTCAGGAGACACTTTTCTTTTCCCCTTCTCTATTCTGTGCCCCAGATACTGTACCTCTGACAGACAGTACTGTAACTTGCTGGGGCATACATTTCTGCCAAATGTTTTAACAAGGCAATGGTGTCAATTCTACAAGCATCTTCTGTCTCTGACGCAACAAGGAGGTCGTCTATGTACTGTACGAGAACCGAGTTCTGCGGCAGTACTAGACTCTCATGATTTCTTTTCAACAATTGATTAAAAATCGATGGGCTCTCTGTATACCCCTGAGGGATATGACACCATGTTAACACGCGATCTTTCAGCTTAAAAGCGAAAAGAAATTGGATCTCCTCATGTAATGGTATTGAGAAGAATGCCTGACACAAATCAATCACTGTGAACCACTCAGCCTGTGCCGGTATCTGAAACAATATCCCTGAAGGATTCGGTACCACTGGACAGCATGGAACAACTATGTAGTTCACTTTTCGTAAATCCTGCACAATCCTGAACTTTCCGCTAGGCTTCTGCAAGCCCATGATCGGAGAGTTACATGGACTGCCCATTACTTCCTTCAGAATTCCCTGTCTAATCATGGATTCAATCACAGGTCTTATTCCCGCAATTGTTTCTGGAGTCAACTTGTATTGGGGTGTTCTTGGAAACTCTGCATTAGGTCTCACTTGAATCCTAACTGGCTCCACTCCTTTGATCAATCCAATCTCCTCTCCTGTAAAGTCCCAAACTTCCTGTCTGACTGCCTCTCTCAAATCCCAGGGGAGTTCTTCCACCGTTAGTGCAGGATACAGTTCTATGCACACGTGTGTGTTAGCAACCTTAAAGGCGGCATCATCATCATTTGTCTGTAACTCTACTCCCTTAGGTGTACAGTAGATGGTGCAATTAAGTTTACACAACAGATCCCTTCCTAACAGACACACAGGACTAGAATCGCACACCACGAATTGGTGTCTGTCTCTGAAGTTCCCTATTCTTACTGGGACTGGCTCAGTCAGTGGGTTTGTCATTCTCCTGTTTGCAACTCCTACAACTTGGATAGTCTGTCCGGAAAGTGGTAGGTTAGGGACTACTGCAGACCGTACAGTAGAACGAGTAGCACCAGTATCCACCAAAAAGGTGGTGTGATGTCCATCCACATTTGCTTCTACAAATGGTCCCCTCTGATCTACTTCCAGTACTGCAATGAGAGTACAGTCTTCCTCCTCTCCCTGGCATCGTCCTGTCACTGGGTCAAAGTGATAGCATTCATCCCCTTCTACTATGAAAGGCATCTGCTGGTAAACCTTGTTCCCTGCCGCAATCTTTGGTGGCTGGGGAACTGGAGCTCTGGGAGCAGAAGTCCCCCCTTTTGCCGCCTTGAACTTAGTTACTGTAGCCCTCGGTACTGGAGGGGCCTGGACCTCCTCCTCCTCTTCCTCCTGTACCTGGTTTTCCGGATTATGGGGACACTCGCGTCTCCAATGTCCGACCTCATGACATAGATGACACTTGGTCGTCTTTTCCAAAGTCGCCAGGTCTACCCTTGGCCTTGGACCATCCTCACTGTCTCTTTTCTGACCGCCCGATTTCCTCCCTAATGTTCCATTTCCAGACTGACCCTGTCCTCCCGGCTGCATCTGGACTAGCATCAGCTTATCCCTGGGCTTCTTAGTCTTAGAGTCTATCTCATCACTGCAGTACCTGGCATACCTCAGGATCTCGTCCAGAGGCTTGTTCTGCCAACAAATCAAATGTTGTTGTATCATGAGACAAATATCGGGTCTCAGTCCCAGAACAAACTTGGACACAAACTGTCCCATGTCCTTTGGATCCATCACATCCAATCCACTGCACTGCTTAAATATCTGCAATAATCTCTCATAGTACTCATGTACTGTCTCCTTCGGTTCTTGTCTAGTTCGATCTATTTTCACCCAATCTATGTCCTGTGGTGGTACCTTAGTCTTTAACCACGTAATCACCTGCTCGTACTTTATCATCACCCTAGGTGAGGGAACATTCGTGGCTGCATCTCGTTCTGGCTCCTCTGTGGGCCATTCAACGCTGACCTTACATGCTATCCACAGGTCCCCCGGAACCACAATGTCAAACAACGTGTTCAAATCAACCCACAGTACCTTCCAGATCTTAACGAACCTCTCTACCTGCTTGTACCATTCTACTGGACTCTCCCTCAATTTAGGAAATGTGTTCGTAAAGGCAGCCAAATCTCCCCTACTCCAAGGTACATGCACAAATCCCCCATGAGCCACCTCCCTCAAGGGGTATGCTTCTGCATGCATCAGCCCCGCTCCCGGTGCTGCCTCAATAGCGCTTCATCTAACACTCTTTTTCCTTGACCACCTTTCCTCCCACTTCTCCAATTGGACCCATGTTCGGATTCCCAGAATCAATTCTCTGATGTGGGTTTTTAATCCGATCACTCTCTTCTCTTCTAGATCTTGATCCGAATACTGCAACCTATGGCCACCCTGCAATGCTTTGGTCTTCGTCAAATCCACAGAATACTTGTCCGCTAGTTCGGACAATTTCTCGTGAGCTGTCCTAGCCCTGCGAGTAACATCTTTCGCTACGAACAACAGTTCATCTGGTTCATAGAGTTCTATTCTCTCCAGAGGCAGGGTACCTTCCACTATTTCCTCCACCTCTGATTTAAGTCTCAGCACATCGATTCTCCTTGCCTTTATCGCTGCCCTCAATGTGCCTTGACTAGAGTTTTCACTAGAGTCCCTCCCCTTACATTCCTGACTCACTCGTCTGTCCTCCTCGGGTGTGTTATGGGAACACTTCCTCGCTCCCATCTTTCACGGTCCCAGTCTTGTCTTCTATCTGTAGATGCAGGGGGGGACGCTCCCCTATTTTCCTCCCCCCCATGGTCCCATTCATGTCTGCTTCCATTAGACGTACAGTGAGACACCCCCCTATTGTCCTGACCTCCATTGCCATAACCATCCCTTGACCTGTCGCTCTGGGTATCCACGACCGTCTCCCAAGTTCGCAAATCTGGCCTCAATTCTCTAATCGACCTTGGCCGTGGCCCTCTCAAATCCATCGGTCCTCTTAAACACCCCTGTTCTCTGGATGAGTCTGCCGATGCTGCCAAAGGGGTGCTCCTTTCTATAGGTCTGGACCATTGGTTCCACTCGTCCGCCACATTACTTCTACCTTCGCTGGTATTCCTTTCTCTATCTACTTGTGGCAGACTCTCGTTTTGTGTCTGTTCTGGGTTGTACACTGATACTATGGGACCTATGGTGACAGGTACCATAAGAGCATCTGGTAGCCTCTGGGTACTGACTCCCTCTTCGCAGTGTACTTTCTGTACCGTAAATCTTCCCACTACTCTCGCTTCTGGGGACTGCTGAGATACCCCTCTCCTTCCACTGATCCGGACCTGTCCCCTATTGGGCCCAAGTCGCTCTCCCTTAAGACCCCACCGTCTACTACAGATGCCTCTCTTCCCATTGGTGGTGCGGGCCTCCCTTCTACCTCCGGATTATATGGAGGTGGCCTCTCTGACAACAGTCTCTCTATCAGACTGTCGTCCGTCTCGCTGTCGTCATCCTCTGTGTTCTTTCTTTGGGCATCTCCTACATTCTCCAGCAATGGGTATAACCTGTCTCCTTCGATGGTCTGCACTCTCCACCTCTTGGCCAGTGCATCCCATCTCGCATCCTGTACCGCCCTAACTGATCTCTTCACTCTCTCCTGTCGCCTATCTCTGTTCTTTTTGTAGGCTGCCCTGATCCATGCATTTAATGCTTCAAACTGTGTTGGTCTAGGCAACGGCCGCAAAGAAGCCATAGTCGCTTTTAACTGGTACAACACCTCCAATCTAAACGTTCCATATCTAGGAAAAGTCAATTCCTCACTTCCGTCAGTCATCCTACACCAGTTCTCAAGCCACAATATGGTATGCAACCCAACATTCGTAGCCATGTAATGGGCTGGCGTATCCTCGGGTGGAGCCTCTTCCCCACCGGAGGTTCTAGCTTCTTTTCTCCCTTAAAACCTCTTCGCAATCCTTTTAGACATTTCATGATGAAACCCACAACGTTTCCTTGTTTACAGTGCTCGTTTACTTCCCAATGACAATCCACCAATCCCAGCGCGGCTTCACTCTAACCGCCCTATCCCAGCGCGGCTCTCTTCTGACGTCACTTGCTTCTCGCTAACCGCCCAATCTCAGCGCGGCTCCACACTAACCGTCTTATCCCAGCGCGGCTCTTTCTGACGTCACTCGCCTCCGCTTCGCAGCAGTTCCCCTCCTTTCTCTGCTCGTCTCTCGGTCATGCATGCGTCCCAATCATACATTTGAAATGATCACTTCCGACCAAGCAACCACTTCCTTGACTGTCCGTCCACAGTCTGACTGTAATTGTCACCGAACTGGCAACTGTCTGTCCACTTACCGACCAGACAATCACTTCACTGATAGGTTACATACACACGGCAACTTCCGACCAGTGTCCGTTACCCACGCATTCACACATTCGTTCCCCCTATCTCGGTCCTGCGGGCGATCAATGGTACCTCATGACCCCCTTACAATGGTTGACAATTACTGTAGGTGTTCGATACACCCGAACCACTAAAACTCTCCTTGAGTCTAAGATTTTCACCGGTTGCGCGCGCTCACAACCTGATCTCCTTTCACACTACAGGCACTCAACTCCGCTAGACAATACAATTCAACAACACAATGCACAACGCAATCTAACACGCATGACCCTTTTCATACTCACTCTCTTAGGACCTGCTGCTTTCAGCCGCACCGTCACTCTCCGTGGAACGCCATCCTCCGTCCGCGGTTCTGCGGACGCACATCTCCAGATCTCTATGGGCCTGGGGGAAATCTTAACCTATCCTAGATTACCCTCACTCCAGAAGATAAACCATCCTACTCTGCTACCAACTGGAAAGGCGGGATTTCTACTCTAGAATCAGAATAGCATTTTCTAGAATCCCGTCACAGGTCGACTAGACCTTTTTACCTGTCATAGAGTGTAGAAGGCCATCTATCCTAACAGTGTAACATCAACTTGAATGATCCCCATTGCTTTCCCCGAAGAACCACTGACTAAAGATCGAGTTTAAAGATTAATTACAAAGCCAAAAACAGTTGGGTATATAAACACCTCAGCAAAAGATTCAGAAGATAAACAGGCACTAATACAAACATAATTCTACGGAAAAGTCTTAATCGACTAAGAAACAATACAAGTATCAATTCCAAAATCATCAGGCTAACAAGAATTGCTATAACCTGGGTTTTAGTAGGCATCGGAAAAGGAAGAAATAAATCCAGATTAATCTGTCCCTACACTATACTAAGTGACATCCCTACTTATCTAAGTTCCCTCCTATCAAGGTGTCAGCCGTGGTGACTTCCAAAGAAGCACACTCACTTTGTTCGGACTTAGCCTAAGAACCCTTCTCGCATAGCAAAGCTTTCTGCCTGACCAACAGCTTCCTTCGCCCTCATGCGCATCTGCTCTGACTCTCCTTCGGGGTGCTGTCCCTAATACAAAACCCCACAATATGGACGACACGCCCTAAGGTACGCCCCTCTCAAAGGTGTTAACTTTCAGAAGTTTCCACTACGACATCTTCATCCTTGTCCGTTGAAAACGTCCTTGGGTCCCAGAGCCTTCTTCTCTTGAAGTTGCTTCCCTAAATTCCGCAGTCACTCCTCCATGTCTGGGACTACCATCCTAACACTCATACACAATGGGCCCTTCTTCTATAATCTCTAGTTAACCTTGCACCTGCAAAAGAACGCACATAAATCGGCTCACAGTTCCATGCTGTTTGCAATTAACTGTCTAAAAGCAACCTTCTACAAAAGACATTTCCATGATTTAATGTCAAGTGAAACATTCTCAATTCGGCCTACACATTTTTTTTTCCACAACTGGGCCTCTGCACGTTTCTGTGTATCACATCCTAACATGAACAATACATTTTCGTTCATTAAGCCTTCATCATTATAGCAAAATACACCTTCTAAATACATTTTCTAACTTAAGCACTTCTATCTCATTATATGAATACAATAATGAATTTCTAATAAGGCAGCTTAATACACTAATGACTTATTGACCATCCCTTAATTGGATTAATACTTCAATGCAAACAATATTTCTAGATTAACGTGGCATTAGTACTTTCAAAACACTTTACGTTACTCTATGTAAATTCTGGCACATTATTTCATAGCCCTACATCACATTTAAACATGATTAAAGTCCTTTATATATGTGGGTGCTGATTATTCATGAATATGGTGCACCTCTTACAATTTCTAACTCAGTTTTGCGCTCTCTCAGATACATATTCAGTGGTGAGAATCCCTTCTCTGATAATATCACCTTTTGAAAGAGATATACAGATGATGCCCTAATGATCTGGCCAGGTGAACAGGATAGACATCAAGAACTCTTTGTATGGTTGAATAGTAGATCGATAGACATCCAATTTACCATGACACATAGTCAAGACGAGATTGATTTTTTAAACTTGAGGATTAAGGTAATGGATAACCTATTATACACCACAGTCTTCAGAGAGCCTATGGAGAATAACACACTACTCAGGTTCTCTAGATATCATCCCAGGAACCTGCATGCCAACCTACCTTATGGTCAGTTTCTGAGGCTCCATAAAAAGTGTACACAAAGCTCTGCTATTTTAAAGAGTCTGAGCTACTGATTGCCCGACTAAGAGATTGTGACTACCCTAAAGGTCTTGGTACTGCCATAGAGAGAACCCATTGAAGGTGGAAAATTACCACAATAAGATAAATGACAGGATTGTTTGTGTATCCACATTTGAATACAGAAGTAACAAAATCAATAGAATTATCAATCAACATTGGTCCCTAGTCTCGGGTGAGAAAGGCACCACCAAACCACCACTTTTTGCCTTTAAGAGGGGATGTAATGCTTGTGACTGTGTGGTTAGCTCATACCTTAGGACCGCAGCTGTTGCTGATCTTAGAGACCAATTACTACTTCCACCTTTAGTGGGGCATTTCAAGTGTGGCTACTGTAAGGCATGTGACCTGACGGTTGAACAAAAGGAATTTTGCCTCTCTGAACAACGTTTCACATTGAAGCATCACACAAACTGTAAAAAGAAAGATGTTGTATATATCATCATATGCCCTTGAGGCAAAATATACATAGGGCAGACAAGGCAGAAAATCAAGACTCAGATTCTACAACACTCTTCAAGGTGCGCACTTAGTGGAATACTTTAGCCACATGTAACACCCAACAGTGAGCTTAAGGTGGTGGGTGCTCGAACAAATCATGCAAAAACCAAGGGGAGGAAATCTGACTTCTATAATAAATCTCTGGGAGTGCAAAGGGATACACTCTCTGAACTCAGTCAATAATGGTTTGAACGAACTGGAGGATAATGAAGGCAACATGGATGAAATATTTACATCCATCTATAAAGGCAGGATATGGTTTATCCCACTGTCCCTTTGATCCATGTCCCATGCATGGGGCACAATGAAACATGTTTATCTTTTTTAGTGAATAAAAAACGCATGCTATTTCTTATGATGCAGGTCTCCATTCATTTAAGACGTGAGAATGCGTGATCCCTGCTATTGAAACTCAGACAGGAAAACTATTCATTACAAATGACAATATGAAAAAGTTCAACCTCTCTAGAAGATTTTAGTTTATATAACACATTGTCATTCAGTCCATTTCTTCACTATACAGGCTGTGCATTATCGAATAGATAGTCCTGGGGAAGACCCCCCGGTGATATTAAACTGCACTCACAATTTTTTGGGGGGTCGAAATGTTGACGTAATCTGAAAAGTGCTCCATTTCCCAGCAAACACACCTATGTTAGGATGAAAAAACATATGTCTGCCTAGGAAAACAACAATGATTTTTGGACACATGAACCACTCATGCTTTTACGTGTGTTCATGTTATTTCTTGTTAAGTGTCTATATGTTCCATTGTGTTCATTCTTATGTAATGTATCAAGCATTTTGTCTATAGAATTTAACGGTTATGCATTTGTCCTGTCCTCTTAATATTGATCGGTAAGCCACCATATATGATTTATGATTCTTTAATATATCGGTCACAATTTTTGCATTCCTGAGTGCCGTTGTGATTCTTTTGTTTTGATGTACTTCAATGTAACATTGATGGACAGTCCTAAGTAACAGTGGACTCACCAAGAAAAGGGTATAAGTAGTTGCAAATTGCATTGCTGAACGACTGCCTATATACTGTTAGTACTCCCCACATTCTGCATTTTACTGCAATACCCCATTGAAATTAATTGCTTAAAATGACATCCTTTATATTGTTACATCACAAAGTCAGCTGTTCGCTCCCACTGGGGGTTGGATGTAGGACTGGGTCGCAGGCCAGTCCCTGTGCCCATCCTCATGCCATGCATGGTAGAAGCAATTGTTGGTGGTTGTGAGGTGCACTCCTTTTAATACGTTTCGTCTGTTGAAAAAAGTTTAACTTGTTGTTTAGGTTGTGGTGTGCTGGGAGGGAAGGAGAGGCCAGTCTCCTTGTAAATTGAACTGCTGGTGTGCTAGTGACTGCTGTCACTAGCCCCTATCCGCACTACCTTTGGCGGAGATCCGTCCGCCTATTTGTAATCCAAAATAGAAATAATTGTCCAGATTACTCAATTTTCAAATGAATACTTTTCTTTTTATTTTTATTTTTCTTGCTTTCAAGAGTTCTTGCTTTATCCTTTTTTCAGTAAAGAATTATATATAATATTTCTTTTCCTTTTACAGATTATTCATTTTCTGTTATGAACAACATTACACTTTATGCAGCAAAAAGGAAAACTTTTTTCCGTCCCAATGCATTTCGGGATGAATCCCTTCGTCAGGGGAACTGTAAAAATTAATTGAACATAATCATGAATGTGTGTCCTTATTAATCTGCACACGAGAGTATTAACAATAAATTCACAATATAACTGTTATTTCTTCCCTGTATAATAAAACACATCTTTGGTTATCATTGTTTGGCCTTATATTCAATACAAGCATAAGAATAGCAACATAATGTCATTTGATGGGTTTGAAGGTTGATTCAAGCTTCGACACTCACCATTAAATATGCTGCTGTGTGAAGTGGTGTGGTGTTCTTACATGAGATAACTGTTGCAAATGCACCTTTGGGTAGAAAAGAGAGAGAGTAAGGATATGGGTTTATCTTCATGGCGACTTGCCCTAGTGGATGAAGTGATACAGGGTTTGGATACCTTGTTGAAGAATCTCGTTCGTTGTTACAGGGTTTGTATGTGGAGAAGTAGAGGTATATTCTATCTAGATCGATGCTTCTGTGGATACACAAAAATGATTTTTTGTTATATTTACGAAGATAAAGCAGTTCGTTTTAGTCAATTCAATCACTGGGTTTACCTCCGAGGTTCTATCCAAATTGGTAAAAGTACGAGAATGTTTTCTGCGTAGGCCCAAGCTGTCAGCGAGATAAGTAACTGCAAAAAGTACATACAAGGGTTTTTTTAGAAAATGATGATATCGCTAGGTATTCCCTATCGAGAAAATGTCTGTATTCAAAAGTTGGGTTTTTCACAAAAGTAGTCGTACATCAATTTTGTAGAAACCAGCGGGAGACGTTTCAAGAAGTTACATGCCTAGGATTCGACTATCATGGTCCTAACCGTCAGTGACCGGTAGCTTAATGAATAGCACTCGTCTATATTTACCGTTTGGAGTAGTAAAAGGTGGTGCCTACTGGGCTGGTTCTCATGTTCTGCAATGCGGAAAGTTTCAGTGGTTGCATTTGCGATATCTATGTAAAAAACAAACAGGTTCCGTTATGGTAAAGACACGAGTGAAAGTTTGAACGGAATTAGCATGTTAATAAGTCGGTACTTTCCTCAGAAAGATGCCTCTTGATTGTTATGCTGTCAATGTCCGAAATGGAAAAAAGTTCAGCATCTGTGGTGACAACATATAATGACTTCAATCAGTGAATGTTAACAGTGCGGCTAAAAGACTGTAAAACGCGATACGGGATTTATCTTAGTTGTGAGGAGTCACAAGCTGTATTTTCATCGTTTAGGGAGAGCGACCGCCTAGCAAGATGCGGCGCGACGTTTCTTCCGGGGTTTGTAACGAAATAGACAGCGGACTGTGGGAGTAACTAGTAGTTGAATGGGGATCAACATAGAGGAGATACTAATCGGCTGAACGTATGACTGTCCGTGTGGGGGATTACAATAATGAATTGTAGGATGAGTATGTGTTTGATTAGGAAAAATACTAAAAGAAGAACCGGGTGTGGTGAAAAAAAGAATTATGATACTGATATGGGGATAGAGAGACAATAGAAAGAGAAGAAATACTATTAGGTCTGAATCGGTTGGGATCGGTACTAATATCTGCTCCGATAAAAGCTATAGGAGACCAAAAAAATATATAAATAGTAATGAAATGGTAAGCAAAAGTGTTGGAATGTAGAAAGGAAAAAGATATAAGTGCAATGGCCCTAAATGAAAACTGAGGAGTAGAGAGATCTGTGAGTGTGTATGTTTTTGATTTGATGTATATCAAATTCAAACCATAATGTTCTGATATGAGCAAACTGACAATGGCAATCAATTCTATATTATTTACAAGAAACACGACATATCTATTTTATCATTTAAACCTTTCGGTGTTTGGGTTTGCAAAAAGTCTATCCACCATATTTCTCTTTGTGAGAGCCAAATTTCATTGTTTCGATCTGGTTTAATGTCTATTTGTTCCAGGACTTGAAATTTCAGTTGAGGAATGGTATGTTTCATCTCTGTCCAGTGAGTTACTAAACTCAATGTCAAACTTTTGTTCCTGATTCGGCTCTTGTGTTCGGTGATTCTGATTTTTATTTTTCTCTCTGTTTTCCCTATGTATAATTTGCCGCACGGACATTTTATACAGTAAATTACGTACATGGAGTTACAGTCAGTTCGTTGTCTGAGAGTGATTTTTTTGCCAGTTTGGGGATGTTGTATGTAGGGTCCTTCCATTACATTGTTGCAATGAGTGCAGTTATGGCATTTTTTCATTCCTTTCATGGTGCCGGTAGTGCTTGGACCCTTTTTGGTGTGTGTGACAATGTCATGGATATTGTGGTGTCTGGTATGCGCAAACAAAGGTTTGTTTGCAAATATCCCATGAAAATCTTCCTCTTTTTGTAGTAATTCCCATCTTGAACTGATGACTCTTTTGATCTGGTTTGTTTGTGTTGAATATTTAGTTACAAACACTTGTCGATCTGTTTTTGATTTGGGTTTGGTATATAGCAGTTGTTCTCGTTGGATTTTGGCAATTTTCTTTTCTGCTTCTTCTATAACTTCTTTTGGATATCCTTTAACTTCAAATCTATTTCTTTGAGTGATAATTTCATTACCCAAATTTTCTGTGGTGGATGCAATTCTTTTACATCGTATCAGTTGGGAATATGGTAGGTTCCGCAGGAGGCTTCTAGGATGAAAACTGTTGTAGGACAAAGTATTATTTCTATCTGTGGGTTTGTGATATACCAAATTTTCTATTGCGTTGTTTTGTATTTGTACTAACACATCTAGGTATGGTATTTCCTTTTTATTGATTGTGAAGGTGAATTGAATTCTTGGGTTTCTTTGATTAAGCTCTGTGATTTTGTCAAGTAGTATAGTTTCTGGTCCTTTCCAAAGCAAGAAAATATCGTCTATGAATCGTTTGTAGAAGATAGTGTGAGTTTTCCAAATATTTTCCGTTAAAATGAAATCGTTTTCGAATTTTGCCATAAAGGTGTTAGCAAAAGATGGGGCTCCTGAAAAGCCCATTGAGGTACCACTGATTTGTAAGTAATACTCACTGTTCCATCTGAAGTACGAGTGTTGTAGACAGAATTGAAGAAGTTCAAGAATGAATACTTTGTTAGCTTTCAAGTTGGATAATTGTAGTAGTGCCCATTTGCAAGCTTCCAGACCTTCACCTAGGGGGATTGAAGTGTATAAAGATGTAACATCTATAGTACATAGTAAAATGTTGTCGTCTGCTGTTGTTATTTCATTCAATAGTTGAAGAAAGTGGTTCGTGTCTTTTATGTAAGATTTCCATCCTTGTACAAAGATCTGAAGAAACTCATCAATGTATACTCCCAGGGGTTCAAACAATGACCCACAACCACTGACTATGGGTCTCATTGGTGGATCCATGGCATTTTTGTGAATCTTGGGAAGCATGTAAAGTTCAGGACATCTGGGGTATTTGACAGTCAGATATTTTTTGGTGTTCTCAGTTGTCCATTCCATCTCCAATGCTCTGTTCAGAATTCCTGCCAATGTTTTGGCGATTTCTTGTGTGGGGTTCTGTTGAAGTTTTAAATAAGAAGTGCCATCTTGGATATGGGTTTCTACTTTCGCTTTGTAAAAAGAAGTATCCATGATAATTAAGGCTCCTCCTTTGTCTGCTCTTTTCATTGTGATTGAAGCATCCTCTGACAACTTCTTTAGAGTGTCAATTTCATGTTTATTCAGGTTTGTTCTCTGTTGTAGGTGCCAGTTGATTTGTTGTAGGTCTTGTTTAACTAGTATTTCAAACATGTCCAAAACTTTGTGTGACATTGGTGCCATATATGTGCTGGGTTCTTTAAATTCTTTGTACTCAGTTTCTTCTCTGGGTTGGGTAAAATCTGGCATAGATGGTACAATGTTCTCAAAAAAGTGTCTTAGTCTTAGCACTCTCATACATTTGAAGAAAGCTATCTCTGTTTCTAGTTTTGTACTGTGATATGTTGGTACAAATCCTGTCCCTTTTTCCAAAACATTTAGTTGTTGTTTGCTGAATTTTTTAGATGATATATTTATCACTAGACTTTCGGATTTTTGCTTCTCAGGTTTTGGCTG
Organism: Lissotriton vulgaris; assembly: GCF_964263255.1. Classification (NCBI taxonomy): domain Eukaryota; kingdom Metazoa; phylum Chordata; class Amphibia; order Caudata; family Salamandridae; genus Lissotriton; species Lissotriton vulgaris. The sequence goes on from NC_141689.1 coordinate 510,461,918, forward strand.
ATTGTGTCCTTTTCCGCGGCGGGTCTTACGTTTTCTGTTGTTTCCGGGGGTTTCCCGGTTGAGGGTCCCTTGTTTAAATAACTCTGTTGTTTTGATGTTGTGCTTGTGGAAGCTAATTCAGATTGGGTTGTACTTCCTGAGGCTGTTGTGGTTATTGGTTGCCGAGTTGTTGATAAGTCTTTGTCTGAAACTACACTCTCTTGGGAAGATGATACAAATTTTGAGGGTGGTTTTCTCCTGGCGTAGATTTCTGCCCAAGTATAGACCTCATTAAGTTTGTAATCTATCGTGTCCCTTTTGTATTTTCGTAGTTTCATTTCTTGTGTGTCCTTTTCATATTTGTCAAGTTTGTCATTGAGATCTTTTAGAGTTGCTGCTAATTCTTCCTGTTCCATTTGTTTTGAAATTTCTTGTTTGAGGACATCAATCTCTTCCTCTAGTTCCTTGATAGTTTTTGCTAACTCCTCTACCAAAAGTAAAATTAAATCCAAAGAGCATTTGTTGAGTATGGAGTACCATTTATCCATGAAGTGTTTATTGTATTGAAACTTGTAAAGCATAGGTTTGATTGAAAGCCTTAATCCTCGGGGAATTCTTTGTACTTTGTGATATTGTATCAAGGTTGATGCGTGGAGTTTTTGATTAAGTACTCTCCTAGAGATAAATTCCAGTTGTCTCAATTGTTGAGTTACTGATCCTCTTCGTGTGCCGAAAGATCGGATATCTGTGATCAGCGACGAATATATATCAGAAGCTCGTGCTGTGGTATATGTTTTGGTTTCTGCTTTGTTATCCGTTATATTTGAGATTGCGTCGAAAGACATTTTTGCTTTTTTACGTTTTTTTTCTTTTTGGTGGGTGCTACTTCACCGTTGGCTTGGAGGAATTACAATTGTTGGTGGTTGTGAGGTGCACTCCTTTTAATACGTTTCGTCTGTTGAAAAAAGTTTAACTTGCTGTTTAGGTTGTGGTGTGCTGGGAGGGAAGGAGCGGCCAGTCTCCTTGTAAATTGAACTGCTGGTGTGCTAGTGACTGCTGTCACTAGCCCCTATCCGCACTACCTTTGGCGGAGATCCGTCCGCCTATTTGTAATCCAAAATAGAAATAATTGTCCAGATTACTCAATTTTCAAATGAATACTTTTCTTTTTATTTTTATTTTTCTTGCTTTCAAGAGTTCTTGCTTTATCCTTTTTTCAGTAAAGAATTATATATAATATTTTTTTTCCTTTTACAGAATATTCATTTTCTGTTATGAACAACATTACACTTTATGCAGCAAAAAGAAAAACTTTTTTTCCGTCCCAATGCATTTCGGGATGAATCCCTTCGTCAGGGGAACTGTCAAAATTAATTGAACATAATCATGAATGTGTGTCCTTATTAATCTGCACACGAGAGTATTAACAATAAATTCACAATATAACTGTTATTTCTTCCCTGTATAATAAAACATATTTTTGCAAACACATCTTTGGTTATCATTGTTTGGCCTCATATTCAATACAAGCATAAGAATAGCAACATAATGTCATTTGATGGGTTTGAAGGTTGATTCAAGCTTCGACACTCACCATTAAATATGCTGCTGTGTGAAGTGGTGTGGTGTTCTTACATGAGATAACTGTTGCAAATGCACCTTTGGGTAGAAAAGAGAGAGAGTAAGGATATGGGTTTATCTTCATGGCGACTTGCCCTAGTGGATGAAGTGATACAGGGTTTGGATACGTTGTTGAAGAATCTCGTTCGTTTTTACAGGGTTTGTATGTGGAGAAGTAGAGGTATATTCTATCTAGATCGATGCTTCTGTGGATACACAAAAATGATTTTTAGAGAAAGTTGTTTTGTTATATTTACGAAGATAAAGCAGTTAGTTTTAGTCAATTCAATCACTGGGTTTACCTCCGAGGTTCTATCCAAATTGGTAAAAGTACGAGAATGTTTTCTGCGTAGGCCCAAGCTGTCAGCGAGATAAGTAACTGCAAAAAGTACATACAAGGGTTTTTTTAGAAAATGATGATATCGCTATGTATTCCCTATCGAGAAAATGTCTGTATTCAAAAGTTGGGTTTTTCACAAAAGTAGTCGTACATCAATTTTGTAGAAACCAGCGGGAGACGTTTCAAGAAGTTACATGCCTAGGATTCGACTATCATGGTCCTAACCGTCAGTGACCGGTAGCTTAATGAATAGCACTCGTCTATATTTACCGTTTGGAGTAGTAAAAGGTGGTGCCTACTGGGCTGGTTCTCATGTTCTGCAATGCGGAAAGTTTCCGTGGTTGCATTTGCGATATCTATGTAAAAAACAAACAGGTTCCGTTATGGTAAAGACACGAGTGAAAGTTTGAACGGAATTAGCATGTTAATAAGTCGGTACTTTCCTCAGAAAGATGCCTCTTGATTGTTATGCTGTCAATGTCCGAAATGTATCCACAGAAGCATCGATCTAGATAGAATATACCTCTACTTCTCCACATACAAACCCTGTAAAAACGAACGAGATTCTTCAACAAGGTATCCAAACCCTGTATCACTTCATCCACTAGGGCAAGTCGCCATGAAGATAAACCCATATCCTTACTCTTTCTCTTTTCTACCCAAAGGTGCATTTGCAACAGTTATCTCATGTAAGAACACCACACCACTTCACACAGCAGCATATTTAATGGTGAGTGTCGAAGCTTGAATCAACCTTCAAACCCATCAAATGACATTATGTTGCTATTCTTATGCTTGTATTGAATATAAGGCCAAACAATAATAACCAAAGATGTGTTTGCAAAAATACGTTTTATTATACAGGGAAGAAATAACAGTTATATTGTGAATTTATTGTTAATACTCTCGTGTGCAGATTAATAAGGACACACATTCATGATTATGTTCAATTAATTTTGACAGTTCCCCTGACGAAGGGATTCATCCCGAAATGCATTGGGACGGAAAAAAAGTTTTTCTTTTTGCTGCATAAAGTGTAATGTTGTTCATAACAGAAAATGAATAATCTGTAAAAGGAAAAAAAATATTATATATAATTCTTTACTGAAAAAAGGATAAAGCAAGAACTCTTGAAAGCAAGAAAAAGAAAAAGAAAAAGAAAAGTATTCATTTGAAAATTGAGTAATCTGGACAATTATTTCTATTTTGGATTACAAATAGGCGGACGGATCTCCGCCAAAGGTAGTGCGGATAGGGGCTAGTGACAGCAGTCACTAGCACACCAGCAATGCATGGTAGAAGGCCATGTGCTGTGGTGGGTTGTTGCATGTGGGGAGTTTGACCCAGTGCCTGGCTTCAGGTCATACCCTCCACCCAACCCCACAGTAGGCACAAACAAAAGCTGTGCGCAGAAGGGGGGTAGGGTGGCCAACCTCTCACCGTGCATGGCCAAAGGTTGTGTGCTGCGGAAGGTTGGTTGTCTGTGATCTATTTGGTGCTCAGGTAAACTACATGTAAAATACTCAGGACTGTGCCCAGGGTACGTCATAACTCAAACCTGTAATGTAAGTATACGATCTATAGATCCAACTTTGTTCCCTCTAACATTGGTTAAAAATACAATTTCTGAAATTTTGTCTATGATAACCCATTTAAAATCACATTCTATAAGGCGAATTTCCAGAAAATGATTGGTCATATGCATAGTGTTGTGTTTGCAGCAAATATTGCTTATTTGTTCGCTGACCTGATTATATTTTCTTGTGGGATTAGCAGAACTCACAACACAACAGAATTTTACTGTGCCCAGCATCGTCATTGAGGTCTGTAAAACCTAATCACAGGTTCCTTAATCCCCTCTTTAAATGCCCGCCTTGCCTTCGATGGACATACATGCAATTGAAAATACCAAGGGTATTTAGAACATGGTAAGCCAAATTCATCAAATGGTACCAAAGTAATTAGCAAATCGGCAATGTTTGAACCACCCACCACTCTGCCTCCCTATTCCCCATCTTTGCCACACATACTGTATCCACTGGAATCTGAAATGCTTGCACTGGGGTTAACTTCCTACCTGCCTGTCATATTTTCCACAGATTCCTCAAACAGTGCCAAAGTTATGAGCAAATAAAAATGTTATTGTTCCACCCCTTTACTTTGGCCTCTTTGATGATTTACAACATAACTTGACAGAACAACCGAAAGCTAATCCTTCAAAACATGAGCCAAATTTTCTGCAGGTTTGTCACACAGTTTCAAAGTTATGAGCAAATTAGCTCTTTTAGGCCCTTCTGTTTTTTAACTGCCCTTCTCCACCCAAATTTGCATAAATTTTAAAATATCAAGAGTAAGCCCAACATGCTTAGGCTCTCATTAAGAGTGCGCCTGTAATTGGACCGAAATTTATTGTACTCGAAAAAATCTGACTCCCCTTAATCAGAATTTAGTGGGTGCAATAAGTATCACCTACATTTTTACTGGTAGTGAGGAATAATATGTGGATTTTTGTGTTCTACATGACCCTTTACATGGATGAGCATTTTACTTTTGGTGGGTTTGACCTGCTCAAATCTTTCAAGGGGATGCAACTTTTATCGCAATGCTCATAACTGATTTGATGATTTGGGTGTATTATATGAAATGGCTGTGGGGTCTTATCGTGAAATCATTTGTATCACCTTTAGCTCAACCCTGGGTAGCTGTGGCTTCGAGCAGCAAGGCTAGACAAAGGTATTTAGTGTGAAGCATTTAACAGCACCACACAATGGAATAAGAAAGTCACAAAACAAGAAAGAGACACAGCAACAGTTTATAAAAATAGAGCATATTTTATTAAATTTGATCATCAAAATCCACCAGAGGATTTTCAAAGCATTAAAATATTTTATTTCAATCAATAACAAGCATTAGCCAACAAAAAGTTTGTAAACTTCTGAAAAGTTTGAAAGAGTTAGTCTGGCAACTCCGACCCAGTTTGGTTGACCAATTCCGACAGGGCAGAGATCTAGGAAGCCAGTAATTATATTGTGGACAGTTTCCTGGCCACCAGAGCCTTTTCCAGTCCAGTTCGAGTCTTTAGGAAACAACCACCATAACTAAAATGAAGTAGTCTTTATGCTGGGGTTGAAGAATGATTCAATGCTCAAAGATGCTCCTGGTCCAGTGTGGTCGATGAGGGTGAGTTGCAGCTTACTCCTTGGTCCATGGGCGAGGTGGGGCAACTTGGGCCAAGTCCTCCTTGCGATTGTAGAAGGCCAGCGTGGCCAAGCTTTGGTTCTCGCTACACAGTGGTCAAAGTGCAATCCTATGGTGGGAGCTAGTGTCCATCTTGTGAGATGAATCTGGGAACAAACACCACGCTCGGGTCCAGCAGACATGGATGCAACTTTTGGCTATCTCGGATTTGTCTCTTGGCATGTCCTTTGGTGGTCAGTGGCTATTCGTTAGAAGTGGCCACCTACCTGCCAGTTTAGGCTTTTTCAGCTTTAATGTCAAACCAAACTTGTAGGGTGACCCTGACTTTCCTGTCTGCAGTAGCAGGCTGGGAGCTATATTTGTACTTTGTCACACACAAGGTGGCACAATTAATGCTTTGGCCCTGGGTGGATACTCTGCATTACATGCCCTTGGCACCCTGGGTACAATATACTAGGGACTTATAAGTAAATCAGTACTTATCAATTGGATATAGCCAATTGTACATATCTTTTGTAATGGGTTAGAACACTTGCACTGAGGACTGGTTGGCAGGTCTTAGTGCACTCTAAAATTCGAAAACCAGCAGCTAATAGTCCAAACTAGGGCAAAAAGTGTGTGGGGTGACACCTGCAAAACGCCTGTTTTCTCTCAATTACAATATATGCAATGAATGTTACTGCATACTTTGAGGCCAATTTGTATGTATCTGCCAACTTTCATGCATCTTTAACAACCGTTTTTTAAAGTTTCAACCCTTTCAAGCCCATCCAGCACCTTTTTCAGATGAAACTATCTAAAAAAAACTACAGATTTACACCAAAGCACAATAAGCATGCTTTCTGAGTAAAGGTCTACATTCATGCTATGTTTGGCATACATTTGGGCAGCCTTGCTTTGGTATGGCGAACATTGGAAGACATTTCTTTTTATATACTGCACATTGTAAAAAAAACAGGGCTTTTTGTAGATGTCCTCCCCACCTTTTGACGCCATTTGGACTACTAGATGCTGGTGTTGGACCCAGTGCACTGGAGCCTGTTAACCAGGCCCCAGTGCAAGTGATATCTCCCTAAAACTGCTATGTGTAAATTGGCAATCCCAATTGAAAAGGACTTTACCCCCCTTATGGGTCCCTACTATATGGTGGGCATGTGTGGTGAAGGGGTTCCCAGGGTTTGCAGCACAGTTTTTGCCACCCTGAGTGACACAAATAAACTACTGAGAATAGGCCTGCCATTGCAGATATGCCAGTCACCCCTACGGAAGGCTTCCTAAAGCCCACGAGGCAGGGTCCATTATGTCAAAGGTGTGGACATTTAAGTGCAAGCTTGTATGACCCTATAGGGCCCTTTACCATTAGAGGACACTATAAGTGATAGCCAGTCAATAGGATAACAAGGGCTGCCACCCGGGCAAACGTGAGGTTGGTGGCTTCATTATGGTACCACCTAAATATGTCTGGTTTGGTATAAAAAAACATGCCCCTTCATCCCTGACATGAATCTCATGTCTATGGTGATGCGGATGCACCCAAGTGGCTACCTTAGAATTTGCACACCTGATTGCCCAATCTTCTCTGTGCTCTGGCTGGCAAGTCCAGACTTCCTGTGGTTGTTGCTGCCAAGACAGAATTCTGACCTCCTGCCAGGCATTGTGATCACTCCCAGGAGTCAGGAACAAAGGCCTGGGCAGGAAGGAGATCATATATCCTCTCTCCCAGGCAGGCTAGGGATGTGACAAATCAAGGAGGGGAGCTTCAAAAGCTGCACTGCCTCTGATATGCATTAGGGCTGACTCCCAACCGAGGAAAAAAACTTCCCCCTACCTCAGGCACTTTTGTACCTAAGTAGGCAAGAGATTAGATCGTCAAGGAGGTGTATACACCCAGAAGGCTAGCCTCATCTACAGGGTTGGCAGCCCGGTCTACACTGGAAGATGCGTTCTGACATTTTAACAAGTGGCAGAATAAAGGGTCCTGGCTAGAAAAGGTGACCCACACACTTAGGTGGTCATCTCAGGGGCAGACTAGCTGTAGGGACTAGCAGCCCATTGGTGCATTGCTCCCACACTCCTAACTCCACAAAATCTATGATGTAAGGGACACCCATGATACCAGAACTTCAGTTATGAACAAGCTGCATCAAAGAGGACAAAAGAAGAGACTTGTGTCTGAGACAACAGGACTTACAGGAAGCAAAAGAGGGATACTCTGCACCTGTGGCAATGCTCCTGGAATTACCTAATCAAGACTTATCCTAAGCTATCTCTTGGTTTCCCCGGACAGTAAGATTCCTGTGGAAGCCTGAAGCACTCTCAGGCTCCCCAGATCTAGTGGCGCCGGTCCCCTGCAAACTAAAGGTAAAACAAAGCTCCGGATCCAAAGAATCGCTAGCATCAGGCCCTCCAAGGGATTGCCCAAGTCCAGATGGTCTATTGCATTGTGGGAAGTGTAGTCCTGCCTTCCACAAAGTTACAGGACAAACAAGGAACAGGAGTAAACCCGTTAACCCAATTGAGACCGGGTAATAATTGCAACAAAAAACAACGTCTCAACAGGAATATCATGTGGGAGGACTGTTCAAGGTGAGAGTAAATCACATAGCACAGGGAAACAAGGGAGACCAATAGATAGTAAAAAGGTTGTTATTTGTGTGTAGAAGCACAGAAATACAACTAAATTGCATTAACCATAACAACCAGATGTGTAATGGCAATGTATAAGTGAGTGAACGGCGCAGTGACACATGTGATTATGAAACAACGTGAGGCGGCGCAAAAACTAAAGAGGTAATCAGTGAGGGTCAAACAAAAGTATTTACATTCACAAACAAAAATCCATTATTTGCGAGTGACCAATAAGATGCCGCAATTGGCATTGTAGGGTCGAAGGCGTTTCAACCTCGTCTAACTTGAGGTCATCATCAGGACGATGGTTACACGATTTGGGTAAAGTGCTCTGTCAACAAAACAGAGGGACAGGTCCAGAGGGAACTTTCACGTCTGGGACTAGCGATGCAGGGTGGCTTAGAGGCAATAATTGCTGGGGAGTGATTACAAAGCAGGAGGTCCAACGTCTAATGGGACCAGCGAGCAGGGCGAGAAAACGCTCTCGTGGAGATAATTGAAACGGTAGCAGATGAAGGAATCCTGTCAGTGATTCCACTCCGTGGAGGTCAAGGAGTGTCGGGATTAGTCCGAGTTGCGAAATGTTACGCTTATCTCAGACGCAACTCGTCAATTCAACAAACGTGATTTACTTAATCACCTGCCCCTGCGCGAAACGCTACGTGGGGATGACCACCAGGAAAGTTAAGACACGCATCGGGGAACACCGAAGCAACATTCGATGCAAAAAAATCACTACAAAACTCAGCGAGCACTTCCTGCAGGCCAACCATACCCCGAATGACATGACCTGGACAGTGATCGAACAGGTCAACTGTGTAAAAAACAGAGAAAACATATTGTTTGAAAAAGAACAGCGTTGGGTCTATCGACTCAGCACCCATATTAATGGACTAAATGACCAAATTCCGTGGACCAGCGTCCTAAAATACTGAAACCAACCTGAGTTCTCTTTTGCCCTCCCACCTCGAATGCAAGTACCACAACCATACTTGTTAAGTGATTTATTCACACCAGCGCTGCTATTAGCAATTTTTTTCCAATAATAATTCCCATGTTATAAACCTGAATCAGCTAAATCCTGATTAGGGTTCCCTTACTTATGCTGTTCTTTGAAGTCTTTATTTATACTTGGTAACATACGCTGGACATCGCGCTGTCCCGCATAGCACTACGCAGTATGCCAGGGTGGACCCCACCCACTCCAAGATCCAGGCTTGCGTTTCATTATAGCTTGAGTTGCAAGCCTCATTGTCAGCCCAGGCAACCTCTCACGTGATCTAGTGAGCACCTAGATAAACAGCCCCGGGAGGAGTATACAAGGGCGGACCCCGCCCATCCCAGGATCGAGGCTTGCGTCTCAACGCAAGCCTCGTTTTCACTCCACAAGACCTCTCGCGAGATTACGCGAGCACCTTCCAACGTCTCCCCCATTGGCTGAATGGCTCCTGGCTCCAAGCCTCGCCTTGATCTAAGGATTCCGATTGGCCCGCGCGCAGCCACCGCTCCATAAACGCCTCGCTCGCCCGTCGCAAAGGATCCACGAGATCCAGCGAGGGTGCAGCTAGGTGCCAAGCGGGTGCTGAGCGTTGCGGGCGTAAGAGACCTTACTTTGGAGACATCACTCTAACCAGATAAGTTGTATGAATGGGACCCTGCCAGTTCTAAAAACCTCCTTTGTGTGTATCTGTTTCTCTCTCCCCCTTATTTACAGGGTGTGCCATTGTCGCTCCCACCCCCCTCCTGTGTTCTATGGGGCGTGGATCTATTTCTTTACAAGTGAGGACATTTTTCCTATACCTTGGACTTAGTGTTGTGTGCTTGGGTAATTTATATACCACGGCCAGCAGTGTCACGGCGCTTTGCACCGGAACACTGCTCTAACGTTGTTTTCTCTTCGGGGTTCATTCCCTGACACCCCACCATAGGTAGTATGATACTTTCATGTACTTCCTCACAAATAGACTTAGACACGATAAGTCTGCTTGTTTAGCCTCTGTTGCTATACCACACATATGCAACAGTCCGCGCTGAATAGATTTAACCAGCGTTAGTTGAGGCCCCTCCACCCCGGATTTCGGCATGAACTCAACTACGCATCCCAAGCATACCGGCCACGGCCCTTGATAGGTATGCAAGCACGTGTCATGCCACAAAGTCACCCTTTATGGCCACTGTACATATGCACAAATCATTGATTCGATATCTTTGTGTTTATGTTTGTATTTGTCTGTTTGTCATTTTCTTCCAACAGACTCCTAGGTTCCTCGCAAAAGTTTTTTTTTTTTTCTTTTTTGCACCATTTTTACACATAGTGCTATTTTTAACTTTCACGACCATTGGCAGGGCGGGCCTTAGCGCGCCCCTCCTGTCATTGGCACACTCGCTTACCGGTCCTGATGAAAGCCCAGTAAAGTAACACATAGAATGGGCAGAAACATGTTGACCTTCTCCACAGGGTAAACACCAGTATAAAGTAATTGGCTAGTTTCCCTTCACATATCTTGTTTTTAATATGTCAGGTTGACCAGTGAATAAAGTTTTTTTGGTACAACCTCTGACATTTTTAAACCTCAGCTTTTTTCACACTTCATCTTCACACAAAAACCTGCTCCGCAGTCTCCTGGCGTCGCAGCACACCGGGGAGGTATTCGATCTCTCCCGGTGGACCCGATGATGAAGCATGTCACCACTAGGGTGAGTGAGGGTTTCCTGAAAAAACAGTGTATTTTTTCTTGAAATTGGTCTTACCACCGGACCACTTACAACTGGCCTCAGACTTCACGTGCGACAACTACCTCCTTTATATACTTCACCTTTACGGTCACTCTTCTTTTGATTACCTGTATATTGCTTGGGGACTAAGAGTGCCCTAAAAACCCTCTCTCTCCTTTTGTTGATATATATTTAGCTGCGCACAGCAGTGAGAGATTTTTCTTGTTACACAAATTTCCTTCACAAAATATAAACTTCCTATATTTTGTATTGAAAATGGCAGCAAATTTGGGACTCACTTACTCTACGGAGGAGATTGACGAACTTTTGGCAGATCCTAATATGTTTGCTGATCCAGCAATATCTCAGGCTATCTCACATACAGCAGAATGGGAACAACTTACCGAACTAAAGTGCGACAGAATAAGAACCATACTTCATGGAACAATCCTAAAGCAATACCTTACATCCAATTCAGCACCCAAAGGGCTGCTGGTTACAAACGCCCCAAGGATCTTTCTCAATGACGCCACTTTTAGAAGAGATTGGGCCATGATTGCCTGGCACTGCACCAGAGACTGGCTGGTACTCATTATTAAGACAGCACTACGCCTATCCGAAACTCTGCTAATTGAAATCCAACAAACAGAAGCCCAATACAAAACTACAATAACGGGTTATAAAAAAAAGTTGGACGAAATTAATAAAGATCTCACGGAGTACAAAGACAACCTGATGCAGGCGAAACTCACAAAATTTCAAAAAGACCTCAAAAAATTTAAATTTGAGAACGTATATCCCTACTCCGATCCAAACTATAGTGCTCCAAAAAAGGACACCAACAAATCAGATGACTCGGATAGCAACTCCTCAAGTGGGAGTACAGCGAGCAATCAGAGTCCAAGACAAAGGGGACGGAGAGGAGGAAGGGGTAGATTTAACTTCCCAAACCAACAACCCAGATGGCAGAATTACGGCCAGCCCAACAACGGTCCTGTACCAATGTTTTATCAACAACCCCAGTTCCCCATGATGAACTGGAATCCGTACATGCACCCCCAGTTTCCCCTCAATCACCCACCGATGCCTTTTTTAGGGAGGGGCGGGAGAGGACGTGGACGGAACAGAGGCAACACACAAGTGACCTGGGAAGACGAGGATGCAGTGGGGAAACACAACCGCAGCAGAACAGCGACAGCCAGCACCAGCGCAGTGTAAGCCTGGTTACCAACCTCTCTAAAAAAGTCATAACTCCAGAAGAAACTAAAGTCTTGGAAAAAGGCCTGGGATTTGTCCCTACCTGTCGTCCTGACAAATTCCTTCTACACTGTGAACTCTCACAGTTTTTTCGGAAATTAAAATTGAAGGCCTTTTTTGAATCTAAGGACCAGCCCCTGACAGAAGAACAAGAGTTTGACACTAATTTCAGACTCAAATCCACGTTTATGCCACCTCCGCATACGATCCCTGCAGCAATTACTGCCTTTGAACAGGCAGTTATGAAAGACCTGGAAAATTGCGAAGACCCCAAACGATTTAACAATTTTTCCGCTGCAGAACACAAGGCCTTGGCCAACCTGAGAAACAACAAAGAAATTACCATAAAACCCGCCGACAAAGGCGGAGGGATTGTGATCCAGGACACCACTGAATATGATAAGGCCTGTATGACACTTTTGAACAACAGAACAAATTACTTGCTCCTCAACACAGACCCTACCACAGAAATGAAGGAACGTATTCGAACCTTAGTACAGGAAGCAGAGACTGATGGTCACATCTCTCCGCATGAAGCAGCATTCCTTATGGCAGGGGGACATACCATACCCTACTTTTACACCCTGCCTAAAACGCATAAAAATGTGGTCCCACCTCCAGGTAGACCAATAGTATCAGGGATCGGGTCAGCTCTGGAACCCTTATCCACCTTTTGTGACCACTACTTGAAACCGCTAGTACAGAACTCCAGAACCTACTTAAAAGATACCAAGAGCTTACTCAAATTACTGAACGATACCACTCTACCAGAAAGCTCAGTAATACTAGTAACAATGGACATAGAGAGTCTGTACACTAGTATCCCACAGGAAGACACACTACGGGTACTAGGGGAAGCATTAGACAAAGAAAATTGGGAATACACCACCCCCAAAGAATTCATCCTGAAATGTGCACGTATGGCACTCAAAGAAAATTACTTTGAGTACAAAGGCCAATTGTATCTACAATGCACAGGGACCTCTATGGGGAGTACTTTCGCTCCTAGCGTAGCGGGGTTGTATGTGTATGACTTCGAAACAAAGCATATCCTACCACCTACCAACCCCTTTGCCTCCTCCATAGGATTATGGAGGAGGTACATTGATGACATTCTTCTACTATGGACAGGGACGGAAGCCAGTCTTTTGCAGTTCCTAGATTGGGTCAATACTCTGGATCCTTTTTTGAGGTTTACTAATAACTTCAGTAGGGAATCCATCATTTTCCTTGATGTGGTAATTAAAATAGAGGGCACCTCTTTTACAACTGTGACTCACCACAAACCCACGGCGAAAAACAACCTCCTTGATTTCAGGAGTTTCCATCCAAGACCTTTAAGGGAAAACTTGCCCTACGGCCAATTCCTACGACTGAGAAGAAATTGTAGTAACATTAACGACTACAAGGAACAGGCCAAGGAGTTAACAGACAAACTAACACAAAGAGGGTATCCCAAAGGAGTACTGAAAAAAGGCCAAACCAGAGCACGAAATCAACCCCGAGAGGCACTACTAGAGGACAATGTTAGGACAACCACGGAAACACCACTCACGTGTGTAACCACCTACAGTACCCTCTCAGACACAGTGAAAAAATCCATTAACAAAAATTGGAGAACTATCAGCAGCAATTTCAGTAACTGGGAAAAACCTCTTTTCTCGTTCAAGAAAGGCAGGAGTATTAAAGATGCCTTGGTGCATACAAGACCATTGACAGCTCCCAGTGCAAACACAGCCACCAGGTCTATCACAGATGCTTGGCACCTACCCCCAGTTACGGGTCATTTCCCATGCACAGACTGCAGTGTCTGTCATCTGACCACCCATTCTAAACAACTCAACTTGGAACCGGGAAAAGTGTGGACACAAAAATCCCACACAAACTGCAATTCAACAAACGTGATTTACTTAATCACCTGCCCCTGCGCGAAACGCTACGTGGGGATGACCACCAGGAAAGTTAAGACACGCATCGGGGAACACCGAAGCAACATTCGATGCAAAAAAATCACTACAAAACTCAGCGAGCACTTCCTGCAGGCCAACCATACCCCGAATGACATGACCTGGACAGTGATCGAACAGGTCAACTGTGTAAAAAACAGAGAAACATATTGTTTGAAAAAGAACAGCGTTGGGTCTATCGACTCAGCACCCATATTAATGGACTAAATGACCAAATTCCGTGGACCAGCGTCCTAAAACACTGAAACCAACCTGAGTTCTCTTTTGCCCTCCCACCTCGAATGCAAGTACCACAACCATACTTGTTAAGTGATTTATTCACACCAGCGCTGCTATTAGCAATTTTTTTCCAATAATAATTCCCATGTTATAAACCTGAATCAGCTAAATCCTGATTAGGGTTCCCTTACTTATGCTGTTCTTTGAAGTCTTTATTTATACTTGGTAACATACGCTGGACATCGCGCTGTCCCGCATAGCACTACGCAGTATGCCAGGGTGGACCCCACCCACTCCAAGATCCAGGCTTGTGTTTCATTATAGCTTGAGTTGCAAGCCTCATTGTCAGCCCAGGCGACCTCTCACGTGATCTAGTGAGCACCTAGATAAACAGCCCCGGGAGGAGTATACAAGGGCGGACCCCGCCCATCCCAGGATCGAGGCTTGCGTCTCAACGCAAGCCTCGTTTTCACTCCACAAGACCTCTCGCGAGATTACGCGAGCACCTTCCAACGTCTCCCCCATTGGCTGAATGGCTCCTGGCTCCAAGCCTCGCCTTGATCTAAGGATTCCGATTGGCCCGCGCGCAGCCACCGCTCCATAAACGCCTCGCTCGCCTGTCGCAAAGGATCCACGAGATCCAGCGAGGGTGCAGCTAGGTGCCAAGCGGGTGCTGAGCGTTGCGGGCGTAAGAAACCTTACTTTGGAGACATCACTCTAACCAGATAAGTTGTATGAATGGGACCCTGCCAGTTCTAAAAACCTCCTTTGTGTGTATCTGTTTCTCTCTCCCCCTTATTTACAGGGTGTGCCATTGTCGCTCCCACCCGCCTCCTGTGTTCTATGGGGCGTGGATCTATTTCTTTACAAGTGAGGACATTTTTCCTATACCTTGGACTTAGTGTTGTGTGCTTGGGTAATTTATATACCACGGCCAGCAGTGTCACGGCGCTTTGCACCGGAACACTGCTCTAACGTTGTTTTCTCTTCGGGGTTCATTCCCTGACACCCCACCATAGGTAGTATGATACTTTCATGTACTTCCTCACAAATAGACTTAGACACGATAAGTCTGCTTGTTTAGCCTCTGTTGCTATACCACACATATGCAACAGTCCCCGCTGAATAGATTTAACCAGCGTTAGTTGAGGCCCCTCCACCCCGGATTTCGGCATGAACTCAACTACGCATCCCAAGCATACCGGCCACGGCCCTTGATAGGTATGCAAGCACGTGTCATGCCACAAAGTCACCCTTTATGGCCACTGTACATATGCACAAATCATTGATTCGATATCTTTGTGTATATGTTTGTATTTGTCTGTTTGTCATTTTCTTCCAACAGACTCCTAGGTTCCTCGCAAAAGAGGTAAAAACCCCACTACTTATGAGTTTTTTTTTTTCTTTTTTGCACCATTTTTACACATAGTGCTATTTTTAACTTTCACGACCATTGGCAGGGCGGGCCTTAGCGCGCCCCTCCTGTCATTGGCACACTCGCTTACCGGTCCAGATGAAAGCCCAGTAAAGTAACACATAGAATGGGCAGAAACATGTTGACCTTCTCCACAGGGTAAACACCAGTATAAAGTAATTGGCTAGTTTCCCTTCACATATCTTGTTTTTAATATGTCAGGTTGACCAGTGAATAAAGTTTTTTTGGTACAACCTCTGACATTTTTAAACCTCAGCTTTTTTCACACTTCATCTTCACACAAAAACCTGCTCCGCAGTCTCCTGGCGTCGCAGCACACCGGGGAGGTATTCGATCTCTCCCGGTGGACCCGATGATGAAGCATGTCACCACTAGGGTGAGTGAGGGTTTCCTGAAAAAACAGTGTATTTTTTCTTGAAATTGGTCTTACCACCGGACCACTTACAACTGGCCTCAGACTTCACGTGCGACAACTACCTCCTTTATATACTTCACCTTTACGGTCACTCTTCTTTTGATTACTTGGTCCTGAGAACCACATCCCCCTTACCGTGTAAGGGTTCAATGCAAAGCGACCTGCAAATGACCGATTGTGACTCGTGATGTTTCCCATTGACCACAATGCTACATTTTCACTGTATTATTTTGCACTGATTTTGTATTGCTTCAAAACCCTATAACTCTGGTTATTTGAGTGCTATTCTGTTCATTTTGGTGTCTTAATTAAGATAAAAATACACTGTTTATATAAATTGGTGTTGTATTTCTCTCAAGTCGTGTCATTTACTTATCGTCCATGTTAGTACTCTGAAAAGCTTAACACATGTTCCTCTAAGCTTTTTGCCACACTACCAGAACTGAGCTAAGAATTTATTAGTGAGAATCCAAGGACCTTCTTTAGGGTTTGTGACGATTTTGCATGAGGAAGGCTAACAAGCAAGGTGAAGGTTAACAAGCATCACCACATAATTCTCCTCCTTCTTAATCATCTCACATGTTTGAGTGTTTATATGGATCAAAATGAAGTGGTAGAAAACTCCATATTTTACTTGGAACCTTGATATAGTACAAATATTTTGCTGTTCCCTCTAAAATATATGTGTTTCATCATCATAATTATGGCCACCAACCCCCTCAGCAGAGCTTTACCATTGTCGGGCTTCTCGTGTTTTGTGGCATGGAGGATCAAGTTATGCACCAAGATTATCTAAATTATGACGATTATTTTTTATTATGCAGCCTATTCTATGACAGTATTGTTTACATTTATTTTATTTTGAAACAAAATTTATAGTGAAATCTGCAAACTGTGTGGCAGAATACATGGCAAATGTGCTAAATTCATAATTACGTGGTAAATGCTGCAGCCACAGAATCGCATGAATCCCTGGCCCTCACCATTGTCCGAGAACAAAAAATAATGAAATAAAAATAATCATACATTATATAACGAAGTGTCCATTGCTTTTGAAAATGGAAATCATAACATGAAAAATGAGATCAATAGTGGCTGTCCGTTGAGTTCTGTAAGACTGCCCGAAAACGTTTAAGAAAAGTTTTGCTTTTTTCTGTATGTTTTGTAGGTGAACAATTCCTGCAAACCCTAGTTCTCGATTTTTATTTTAGTTCTCTGTCAATCCTACTATTTTTGTCTGGCACTGGTGTCTAATACCACACGGTCCAGTCTCTATGAGGTCAAGAAATGTCTGCGCACTCCCTGCCATACTTTTCTAGCTGTTTACAATTGGCATCAAAGAACAAGTGCTTAAATGTTAGCCCCCTTGAGCTTGGTAACCAACCCGTTGTGGGAAGCCGTCCTCTGATTGGGCCTGGCAGTCACCTGAAGCAGCACGATTTAAAACTGAGAAGCTCAGTACATATTCAAAGGCTGTTTTTTAGGAAAACTAGGTGTATTTCTTTAAAAAAATTGTGACAGAGAGCAGGGGGACCTGGCACACCTCATCTTCCACTGCACAAAGGTCAGAAAAATTTGGAACAGAATATTCACCTTCATAAACAAGGTATATTTCTTAACAATGGTTGCCTGGTTTTCACTCAAAAGGTGAATTTGGCCTTTTGCCAAAGCACACAAACAGAACAAACCTAAAGCTTTTAGCAGAAGGAAGTACAAATTTTAAGCAGACAATAAATAGGCAGTTACTGAGCGCATTAAATCAACAGAATGAACACATTGTACAAAGGAAGGAATAAATGTTGTGAAACAAGATGAGCTGGTTTGCAGAGCATGCTGCATAGGAGCCTGTTTTGTGCGTTTTACATTACAAGAACATTTTCATGTGGCAATGGGAGGCTATTGGGGACGGGGTCCAAACGTGTTCAACAGGAAAGTAAAGGAGTATTTTCCATGAGGCTCACACAATACAGGGACACAGCAGGTTTCTCTTAATTACACAGACAGTGTAGGGAGTGCATATTAGAGTTTTAGGAATCAGTGCGAGTCCCCCATTTTAGGGTGCAGTAAAGTCAACACGTTGAATCCGGAAAAAGTTATGGCTTTCTGCACCATTCAAGGAAAAACATTAGGTAAAATTAAAAGATATCATAGGCAAAGCCAATAGACCTGGCTTAGCTGTAACTCAAGATTTACCTTCATTGACTGGTGAGTTTGAGAGTGTGTGGTATTGTGAATGCGCGAGGTTGTGGGTGCAAGGAATAGTCGTGAATGAATGCCTTCAACGCTGAACTCACTCTATCCATCAGTCCATGTGCTCAGTGTCTAATTATCCATTGACTAACACACTGCTCTGTCCACTCATGCACTCTTACGTTCTTGCACTCACTGACTTGCCGAGGGGTGTGAAAAGAGAAATATTTTGAAGAATATGTCAAATTAATAACACTTTTCCCAAAATGCATATTGGAATTCACCCATCTCTCTCTCACTTTCTGTCTCCTTACATTTGTTTTTAAATATGTTTTTAACGTTGCACTTAAAAGTACAGGGTTGCTTTCAACAATGAAAGTTTTATTTCGGTGAGCATGCAGTGGAATCATGAACTATTTTACTTGTCCTTGGATGAAAAATGCTCATTTGTGAATGGGGTACCTTTTCCCTTTCATAAGTGGGTACCAGCTAATAATTTGTGACAGCAGTCGCACACCACTGATACATTCCATTATGAACTTGTTTTTAATATATATTAATATTTATAATATATATATATATATATACACACACGCACACACACACACACACATACATATTTTTATATTTATTACCTACTGGCGCTTGCCAGTAGGTAGTTATAGTTAGGACCTAGTTTCCATAGGAAGAGCCTTTTCTGTTTTGCTTATAACTTTGGTGTCGTTTGATGAATCTTCATGACATTTTCCAAACTAATTCTTTGTTCATATCAGCTACTATGTGGAAAGTTTGGGGGTGATTCGTCAAGGGGGGCTGAGAAAAAAGGGGGGTCCCAAAATGTGTTTTCTGTATGTTAATTTCCATAGAAAACTTTAGACTAGGCTACAGGTCGAACGGGTGAACGGAATTACCCCAAATTTGACAGGGAGAAGGGTCTTGGTCTGGAAAGCACGCTTTTGTTTATTTGGTGTAAATCCGTTCAATAGTTTTTGAGAAATATTGAAATTTACAGATATCGATATTTGGAAATTCTGCCATCTGATTGGCTGAGACGTTATGAGCACGAGCTTGCTGCTTATTGGCTGCGAGCGCTGCGAGCTTTTGCAACTAGGAAGTCTTGGCCACCATTTTGTGATTCTGTTGAAGTGAGTAAGGGGAAAAAAGGGCGAAAAAAGTAGGAAAGAGGATGGGAGGAGCACTGTAACCTTTGTGGGATGTTTAGGGTGTTCTATAGAGGGGGTGTGAAGCAAAGTATTCACCCCTACCTGTGTGAAAGTGCTGGGCTACAGAAATGTTGTGAGGTATTGCGTAGAGTCTGATGCTGGTAAGGTGAGCTGGTGCGGGACTCGGAGAATAAAGCATGAGCCCAAATTGTGTGTCTTATGCTGTGAAGCCATGTGCCGTGGCCGCTGTACTATTCCTGTTGAAGTAGTGTCAGCATGTTTTTATACCTACTAGGACAAACTACTGACCCCTACTGGTCTGAAAGTCCTGGGATAAAGAAAATATTTGAGGTACTGTCCAGAGTCTCATGCTGCTAAGCTGAGCTCCTGCCTCTAAAATGTATGGGTTTCATCATCATAATTATGGCCACCAACCCCCGCAGCAGAGCTTTACCATTGTCCGGCTTCTAGTGTTTTGTGGCATGGAAGATCAAGTTATGCAGGGAAGATTATCTATCGGGGATGAAAGAGTGAGTCCAAACTATGTGTAATATCCTGTGAAGTCATGTGCTTTGGCCGCCGTGCCACATCTGTCCAAGTAGTGTGAGCATGTAGTTACAGCTACTCAGAGGAACGTTTGATTTGAACATTGTAACTTGTGTATGGTGCTTAGGGGGTGTTATACAGGGAGTGCGAAGGTAAATTTGCACGTATCAAATCAATTTGGTATTTGTGAAGTGCAAACTACTCACTCCTACAGGTGTGATGGCGCTGGGGGCAGGGTAAAGTCACAGAACTACTGACCCCTACCGGTCTGAAAGTGCTGGGTAAGGAAATTAAGTGAGGTATTGCCTAGAGTGTCATGCTGCTAAATTGAGCTGCTGCTGGACTCAGGGATGAAACCGTTAGCCTAAACTGTATGTGCTATGCTGTGAAGTCATGTGCTCTGGGCGCTGTGCCACACCTGTCCAACTTGTATATGGTGCTTAGGTGGTGTTTTATAGGGAGTGCAAAGGTCAATCAATATGGTATTTGTAAAGCGAAAACTACTGACTTCTATGGGTGAGTAGAGCCTGTGATCAAAGCGAGAGCTCTGTGCTGCAAAATAAGATGGTGTCGCCCCTGCTCCACAGCTGTGTGGAGGATAAGTTTTAGCGAGGGTCTGGGAGTTGCCGTTACCTGGCCCTAAAATAGCGGGCCTAAGTTGTAAGTTATAGGATGGCTCTAAAAAGAGCCCTTGTGTTCATTAGTTGGAGCTACATATAAGTTATTCAGGAAAACTCGATTTCCCTGATCTGTGAAGTGTACTCCATCACTTCTGTAGATATCAGCCATATCAAAACGTATGTTGTTGTTGTAGATGGACCCCATTTTGTGGTCTCTGAGGTATGCAGACACAGCTTTGTTGACTTTCTTCCTAGATTTTTCAATCTGAGGACAAAATTGTTTTGACCATTTTGACTTCTGTCTTTGGCATATATTGGAATATACAAAGACAGTTTGAGGCAAAAGTAACATCAATTGTCCAAAGGTGTCCTTCATAAGCATTTCCAAACCTACCCCAGTCAATGTGCCTAGGTCGTTTCCATCACAGTGGTCAATCATGAGGTCACGGTGTTGGCGATGTAAATAGATTTTAAATATAGGCAACAATTGGTGCCACTTCAATCCTCTCTGTGCAAACCATTAAATGTCTACATTTTGTAAACCTAGGTCTAAGTCAATACGTCTCTGTTCTGCTTACCTCTTGCACCAGAAAACATAGCTATGTCCTACGATCCACACTTGCATTTTGAAGGAATGGCTGAAAGGTATGGAAAGATGTCTGTAGCTCATGCAGTTCCTTCGTAGAATAAGAGATATGTTTAAAGATGGGGAACTAGTTTTTTTCACATACATGATTCCTGATTGGGAGATGATAAACATTGCTTTTTAAAAGTAGGGTGCACATTCGTTTTGTGGAAAAGCATGTTTGTGATTGGTTAAGAAAAAGCAGTTTGAACCTGGAGTACATATTATAGGATAAAATTTGCTCAACTCAACCACACCTGCTACTTGCATTTGGAAGGCACTGTTCGAACTTAAAACAATAGTGAATTTTTAACCTGCACTTGCCTTTAAATGTTTGAGAAAATGTTGCAAAAAAATATTGTTAGGTTTAAAAAAAATTGATGAACTTTTAACCTGCAACTGTTGTAGAATGTTCTAGAAAGTGTGTTGATAGAATACGTTGCACTGCTGACATCGATGTGTCGTTGAATATGAAAAAAACTGTTTATATGGAAAATTTAAAAGAAACTAATGGAGAGAAGTTTTGAAATGTAAAAGGATCAAGGAAGTATTCTAATTTGATCTTTACTTGTATTTATGTGTAGAGGAACAAAATTATAGAAACAGCACAAGGAAGAGGAAGAAGCAGGGAGTGGGGGGACGGGGGGAGATGGCACACATGAACAATAAAGTACAGCACAAGTTTAGACAAAAAATGGCCAAAATGAAACACAACAACAAGGAGCATAAACGGCAACTTCACACCACTGAGCATAGAAGTGAAAACCAAGCTGCATTCATACATGATGTGTACAAATGCTGGTTGTGGGTGTTGCGACCGTTGTCATCATGGATGAGATACCCAGCACATGGCACATGGGCGGGTTAACTTTGTGTTACATTGCCAAACAGCTTCTCCTCCCTCCCACACTTTTGTACGGTGCACTGTTGTATCCCGTGCAGTCGTACTGACACAACATTGTAATGCCTATTCCGGCGTGTCCTGCGGCATTCGAACGACACCATGAGAGTGCCGTTTGGTGGTGGTGTATCCCACTTTACAACATCGTCTGCTGTGGCCCTTGTGGCAGGTCACACCAGAACACAGAGACACACCACACTTCCTGCACACGGACATTTCCGAGACACCCCTTTTCCCTTGATGGATAGGCACACCCCTGCGCTGACCTGTGTACGCCGGACCAGCACACATGTGTTGAGCTTACAGGAGGATGCATGCGTAGCTACATGTCCAGAGTCACTGCGAACGCTGAGGTGACATGGTAATGTCTGCTGAAGACAGCACACTGTGATGTTGCAGGGCCCGTGCCTATCATGCTAACATAATGACCACATGGATAAGCATGGGCGGATTTTGCGGATCCACGATCCGCGGATTTTGCGGATTTGCGGATCGTGAATCCGCAAAATCCGCGGATTTTGCGGATTTGCGGATCCGCGGATTTGGGGCGGGGCTTCCATGCGAGTGCACATGCCTCTTGTGTGCATAAAAGGTCAGAGAAAGATCAGTTCAGCAGATGAAGAGAAAGAAGCCCCTGCCGGTCACAAGAACAGCACGGGTATTGTGCTCGTGAAAGTCAAGGATGCAAAGGCCTCTATACAGCATCACAGCTGATTTTCCACGGTAGAGTTGGGAAGAAGGCACACCTGTCCAGCCTCGACGACGCTCACGATTGTTTTTGGGCTAATGAATGAGTCACTGAATTTGAGCATCAACTAGTTCGAGCGACCATGTGTGTGTTACTATGCAATCGCCCCGAAGGGCGCAGGGGTCCCTTGAGTGAGCTGTCCATTATAGTGGGTGAATTGCGGGAAGACGGTGCAAACCGCGAGTGTGTGGGCGGGGCCAAACATGCGGGGCTTCCATGCGAGTTCACATGCCTCTTGTGTGCATAAAAGGTCAGAGAAAGATCAGTTCAGCAGATGAAGAGAAAGAAGCCCCTGGTCACAAGAACAGCACGGGTATTGCGCTCGTGAAAGTCAAGGATGCAAAAGCCTCTATCCAGCATCACAGCTGATTTTCCACTGTACATTTGGGAAAAGATTAAAGAAAGCACACCAGCCTGGCCTGTTGTAACTATTTTACGATGGCGCCGGCAAGCTGCCAGCGCCATCCTAAAATAGTTACTAAATTGGCTTCAACAGGAAGCTCTAATAGATAAAATCGAGCACCTGCTTTATTTTATCTATTAGAGCTTCCTGTTGAAGCTAACTTAGTAACTATTTTAGGATGGCGCTGGCAGCTTGCCGGCGCCATCGTAAAATAGTTACAACAGGCCAGGCTTCAACTTTTGCCCCCGGATCTGCCGCTCGCGGATTTGCGAATTCTCTGTAAATTCGCGGGAGTTCGCGGATCGCGAATTTACCGAAAATCCGCAAAATCCGCGAGCGGAACGGATTTTAAGCTCATACTTACACATGGACACACTTGCTCAGATGCGGGTTTGGGGGGCGGTTGTGGTCCTGGGGTTGTTGAGATGAGTCTTGTGGCCCTCATGGGTATCCCTGTATCGTGCTAATTGACTCTATGGCACCTGTGGGTGTTCTGGTGTGGCTCTTGTCTGTGTTTTCTTTCATGCTGCAGGTAGTCATCCTGCTTAACACCAGCAGAAAGCAGATGTAAAATTCCTGGTGGTAACGCGGGTTATCGCCGGAATGAATTTCGCATTACAGTTGTGAAAGTTGTGACGTCATTTTTTCGTGTGCAGAACAATATAAGAACGGGGCAGTGTATCAAGATTCAGCACCTGATGCACTATTTCTAATCAATATAAATACAGTGAGATTTCTTCATTGATTTTGTGTGTACACTGTAAGTGCAGGCACTACCTCAATGCAATTCAATACAGGATTTTAGTATTTTGAATAAATCGCAAAGGTGCACCTCATGTCTTTTTGCACAGGACGGCTATTCTGCATTTCATTATCAGCATTTTAATGCAACTAAAGTTGAGATAAATCTAACATAGTATTCAGAAGTTGGTGCAAACTGCAGAGATCACCAGTATTGCTGCGATAAGTGCTCCACAATGTAACACCATGGTGGATACCAGCAAATAACAGTAATAAGAACAAGAAAGAGTCACACAGCAGTTAAGAAAACAACCGAAATGGTTGATAATTTTTTTGTCAAACTTTATTTTTTGTAAACATTTATAAACCATAAACTATTTTTAATTTGTTTTAATTAATATATGTATAAAAAATAAACCAATAGACAAACTTTAACAAACATAATAGAAAACAACAAGGTGGAAGAGTCCTGTGGGGACCATGGTTGTCGACGACAGAGCTTGGAAAATAAAGCACAAAATAAGGACGTGTGTAATGCGCATATCAAAGGACTGAGAGAGAGAAACAGAGAAGGAAAAACAAGCGAGAGAGAAAAATAGAGGGAAGAAAAGAAAGGGAGTGAGAAAGGGAGAAGGGAGAGAGAGAACTAGAAGGAAAGGAATTAAGAGAGTGAGAGAGAAATAAGAGAGGGAAGTGAGAGAGAGAGACTGTCGCCTCTGTGCATCCATGAGCAAATATTTACCTGGTGCCAGCAGAGTATGCAGCAGTGGGCGGACTCCACGTGGCCGTCAAAACCTCGCCAATCTCAGATGTATTGCTGAGTCCTGAGTCATGAATGGCGGAGACCACATCAGATTCTGCGCGGATCTTACAGATGTCGCTGAGTCCCGAGTTCTGAATGGCGGACACCACATCAACTTCTTCGCGGATATCCCAGAATTCGCTGAGGGTTTGGTGCCTCAAATGGCAAATTAATTCCTGAGTTTTCATGCCGCTTGATGAGTTTCAGAGCCCACAGCTCCTTTTTCAAAGGCTTACTGCAGCAACACGCAAAAAAAAACAAGTGCACTTTGAATATTTATTTGCGTGTTGCTGCAGTAAGCCTTTGAAAAGGGAGCTGGGGGCTCTGAAACGCTTCAGGCAGCATGAAAACTCAGGAACTAATTTGCCGAATCTGCCTGTTGCCTGTGGTGGAGTGCGCCACTAGGCATAGGACAACTTTGAATATATATATATATATATATATATATATATATGTGTATATATATATATATATATATATATATATATATATATATATATATATATATATATATATATATATATATATATATATACAAGAATGAGAAAGTGCCGCCAGGAAGACCCATCATTTCAGCGATTGAGGCCTTTTTGAAAACACTAGCATTTTCATTGACTATTTTTTACAACCCTTTGTCTCTAAACTTAAAGCTTACATTAAAGACACTGTAGATTTTCTGCGGAAAATCTACGATGTAAAATGGGAAACTGGCTATGTATTCATGACTTTAGATGTGCAGTCGTTATACACAAGTATTAGACATCATGACGGGCTACGAGCCGTCAATCATTTTCTGGGGCAGAGACCTATAACATTGTATAACCACACTAGCATGTTATTGGAAATGACAGAATGGTGTTTGTCCAACAATACTTTTCTCTTCAATAGACTCCACTACAAACAACTCCAAGGATCAGCTATGGGTACCTGTTTCTCTCCCAGCTATGCGAATCTTCACATGGGCTGGTGGGAGGAACAGGTACTAGGAGTCAAACATGCTGCCACACTCACCAAAAATTTAGTCATGTACAAACGTTACATTGACGACATTTTTGTATTATGGCAAGGATCTTATGAGGAGGCAGAATTATTTGCAGAACAACTTAATGACAATGCACTGAATCTTAAATTCACATGTACCACCAACACCACCTCCATACAATTCCTGGACCTAGAACTCTACATTGAACAAAGCAAAATCCAAACGAGAACGTACCGCAAACCCACCGCAGGAAACTCAGTGCTACATGCACAAAGTTTTTACCCACACAACCTCAAGGAATCCATCCCATATGCGGAATGCCTACGCATGACTAGAAATTGTAGTACCAAAACAGGGCTTACTGAGGCCAAAGAAAACCTGTTTTCTAGATTGGAAAAAAGAGGGTACAGCCACAAACCCTGTAAAAAGGCAGATACCAAATG
Source organism: Lissotriton vulgaris (assembly GCF_964263255.1). NCBI lineage: Eukaryota > Metazoa > Chordata > Amphibia > Caudata > Salamandridae > Lissotriton > Lissotriton vulgaris. The sequence goes on from NC_141689.1 coordinate 510,487,855, forward strand.
CAGAACACTTAACAGAAAGGACCTTTTGTTTACCCAGAAACAAGTCCCTGTCACGCAATCACTCATAAAAGAACCCCCAAGACTTATAACAGGGTATAATGCCTACCACACCCAGGTTAGGAGAATACTGACTAAACACTGGCCGTTGGTAAGAAATGATCCTACCATCGGAGAAATGTGTGGAAATAGACCATCCATTGCATTCAGGAAGGCCAAATCCATGAGAAATCATCTAGTCTGTAATGCCCCAACTCTCAAAAAACCTGTTGATTGGCTGACAAACCAAAAGGGTTTCAAAAAATGTTCTAAATGCAAGGCATGTAGGCATGGCATAAATACTACCAAAGTAGAGGTACCGTTCAGACTGAAACCATACTCTCTCCGAGATAAATACACCTGCAAAACGGACTACGCAGTATATGTTTTGGTCTGTATCTGTGGGAAGCGATACGTAGGGAGTACTATCCACCCAGTCCATGTCAGAGTTATCCAACACCTCAGAGCAGTGAAAAATGATGACCCGGCCTATCCAGTGGCCAGACACATCAACACGGTCCATGCAGGTGACATTGAAACACTGTCATACTATGTCATCGACAGTGTCCCCAAAAATATCAGGGGAGGTAACCGTCTCCTAACCCTAAGGAGGTTAGAATCGAGGTACATAATCCTCCTTAACTCTAAAATACCCAATGGCCTTAACGCCGATGAGGCACTCAGTGTACATCTGTAAGTCACAGCTAGGTCCAGCACAGAAATGCCTAACCTTAATCTATGGGTTTCCTCCTTTCCCTTCCAAGAAACATCTACTGTTCATCTTTTAATTCACGTCACGTTGTACATAAGAGCACTATCACCTACCCTAGACTCTATAGATTTTATAGGGGTATTTCAGCTTGTGGTAATATGCATGTCGTCAGAATTTCAGCATTTAAGCTTTGATTTGTCCTCTAATGTTCAATTGGTATGTGGTATGCTCATCACGTAAGTTTGGTGGGAGTGCTATATGTATATATATGTATCTACAGTGATTGGCTTGTACATAAAATTTGTGTGTGCTAATACTACATATAAGTTAGTACTGGTTAACTGCTGATTGCTAATCGTAATGAATTGTTAACAAATTACCTTTCCACTGGGAGAAGAAGTGATTTAGGCACATGCGGTAGTTTTAACATATTTCCGAAAACCACAGCCGTGCAATACACACAATCGGGGAATCTGACTGCACGTAATTGACACCCGGGTCCTCCGGAAGTATAGTCTGGGATCGCGGTCAACGTGACCCATTTTTCACACTAAGCCACCAACCTTTACCGATACGAACCACACGGTTACTTCAATTTGTATTAACTTCCCTCACATAGCGAATGACAGGCCACGAATGCTTCGTTTCTAGCGCGCTACCTCAGCAATAACCCCATGAGTCATACTAACACAGCTTATTTAAATGGGTTTATTACACCGCCACGGACAAACCACACATGCTCCGTCTTAGCGTGCATGCCGAAATAACGAAATAGATGTGTCATTCAAACACGACTACTTACTCGGCACAAGACACCGCTGTAGACTTGTAATACCGTACTGCACTGGCCAAGCACGCTGTCAAGAATGAAGGAATCACTCGGCTGTTGCTTCTGTGAGGTTTCTATAGTTACGAGTAAACGTGAAAGGGAGGATGACGTTACACAGGAATGTGCATGCTTTAGGAACTTTTCTATGTCTGACAAAACCGAGCGCTGCCAATGTAACCAAGGCAACAAGGCAACAGAAATGTAAAACAAGCTGTACCCTGCCATGAAATAAGAGTCAAACACACATGATGTAATGGAGTGTCACAGGGGTATAAATTAAACCACAAACTGCAGAGATGTTGTGAACAAGGCGGGTGCTTACCGCCGAAACGCGTCAAGCAGCCAATAAGTGATTAAAACCTATTTGGAATTCAAAATTTCACGGAGTCAGTGCCTTTCTTGTATGGTGAAGTTTGGAGTGTTCCTGATATATTTATATATATATATATCCTACTGGCATTCACCAGTAGGTAGTTATAGTTAGAACCTATTTTCAATAGCAAATCCGCAACATTCTGTTTGGAATAACTGTGGCGCCGCTTGACGAATCTTCGCAAAATTTTCAAAACTGGTGGGGCGCTCCGGTCCACTCCTATCCCGAAAATCTTGGGATGATTCGTGAAGCGGGGGCTGAGAAATAAGGGGGACCCAAAACGTGTTTTCCTCATGCAATTTTCCATAGGAATAGTTCATCGCCGCTACAGCCCTAACTGTAGAACAGAATTACACCAAATTTGGCGAAGAGGTAGTCCGTGGTTCAGACTCGTGCCTTTTGCTTAAATGGTGTAAATCTGCTCAGTAGTTCCTGAGAAAATCACAATTACCTGAGCGCACCCTAAGCACACCGTCCCGATCACGCGCTGAAGTCTTAATTAGCTGTCAGGTGGTTGTCAACATTCAAAACCAGGAAGTGTTGGCAGACATTTTGTGCCTCAGTAGAAGCGAGGGTCCAGAAATCAGTGGAATAAGTGTTCAAAATGTATAATGGAGACAGGTTAGAAATATTTTGACCCTCTAGACCTGCTTTGGGGGTCCCAAAACATTTTTTTTTCTAAAAACTGAAAAATATGCGCTGGGTGCATGGATCCGCGGTAAAAAAAATAAAAACGAAGCGTGGGCTCCAGTGCTTGTTTCAAAATTAGCTACCTAGCGGGGCCAAATCCCTGGGTCTAAAATATTAAATTTGATGGGGGTCCAGAGGGGCCCTGTAGCCCGGGGACCGCCATCCCTCTGTGCTACAAAATAAATAGGTGGGGGGCTCAAATGTACTCCCTCTGTAATATACTTGTGATGGGGGGCTTAAAGGCCCTCTCCAGCCCCGGGGACCGCTACGCTTTGGGGCATTGAAAAAAATGGGTCGGTGGGCTCAAAGTTCCCTCTAAGCCCCAGTGATCACCACTCGCCGAGGCTGTTTATATTGTGGGAAAGGGGTCGCGTGGCCCCCATTCTGGAGCAGTTGAGGGCCCTGGGGAACACCACTCCCCAGGGCCAGCTCTTGCTGTCTCGGGTGCGTACCCCCGGGACGCTGCTGTTTGGTATGGCAGGGCGGGAGTTGAGGTTCCCACTCAGTTATAGCAAACTTGAGGGCATATTAACAAGTGATATTTTGTCGTATTTTTTTTAAAAAAGGCAAAAATGTGGTGAAAATTATATCGCCCTGTTTACTGTTTAGGTGTATAGACAAGGTTGGGGACCGTGGGGGGAGCCCCAATATCTCTATGGTCCTAGCCAGCTCCCCAAGTCCTTCTGAAGTCTCCATTACTTTTCCACACAGGTACCTGCTAACATGCTGCTCCCCTTGGGGAAAAGCAATCTGCTTTGCATTTTGAAAGAGTGAGCAGGTTTCCCTGTTCTCTCTTTCAAAATCCAAACCAAGGGGCATATTAGCAGGAAACTGCCGCTAAAACGCAGATAATGAGCATGCTAATATGTGTTCTAGAATTCCAATAGAAGCCCAGGTTAGATGTCCTGCACATCTAACCTGGGCTTCTATTGGAATTCTATAACGCATATTAGCAAGCCCATTATCGCCGTTTTAACTGCAGTTTGCTGCCGGTATATGTAGCGATAATTTTAACGCCGTCCTTGTAAATATGCCCCTAAGTTTTGGAATGTCGACAATGCCGTCTTCCATTTAAGTAGTCACAAAGTATTTAGTGAAGTGCACACTGTGAAACATGAAGCAGCAGTGTGTGATTCGGATCGATAAAGAATTGCCCATTGTTGAGTGAGTACAGAGTAGGAAAATTATACATGGGGTAATTTAACGCCAGTGGCTCTTGCTCGCGCCCTCTCTTGAGGTTAATTCGAAGAGTTGTGTACTTCTTTTGCTCCTTATGTACAGAGTGTTCTGTCATATCTGTTTGCTTTCTCCTCTGTCACGTAGAGTACTTTGGGTAAATATGACGGTTTCTGTACAGCCAACACCTTTGAACCCTACCCCCAAACTGCTTACTGCCTGTTACCATAGTAACAGTTCATGGAACACTCAATTGAGCACACAGGTCACAACTTCAGCACACAATATTGCTAATGCAAACAGCAAGTGTGCTTGACTTTAAATTCTTTTCCATAGGAACCATTAATTGCAGCTACAGCCTCTGGTAAAGTGTTGGTAAAGAGTTAGCCCAGATATTACACTTCTAGTTGGAAACATCATTCGTTTCTTAGTAAAACTTTGAGCTCTGTTAGAAAGGCGATCTTAGGGGGGAGGCTGAGGCTATCTGGCCGACAACCCCGAGACCCACCTCTCCTTATGGAACTGGCCGAGCGCCGTCGAGAGGCCTCCTTGCGAGGTTCCTCTCCTAGGATCGTACAGGCGAGTAATCACACCACTACAGATGGACACCACACAAGGATAGATTCTTAACGTCTTTATCAGCAATCAAGGCAGGTTATCTCAGCAATATATATACAAATGGATCGAGGGATCCTTAAGGTCTTAGTAACTGTGGGAAGGGGGTAGCGGGACAGTCTTGGTACCAGCCTGGTACAGAGATACCCTGCGCTCAGCTCTCAATCCTCGAGCTGGAGGGTTCCTCGGGGTCGGGCCGCGGCAGCGCCAGCAGGGCTCCGGAGATGGTTTCAGCGAGGTCGGGCCGCAGCAGTGCCAGCAGGGCTCTGAAGATGGTTTCAGCGAGGTCGGGCCGCGGCAGCGCCAGCAGGGCTCCGAAGATGGGTTCAGCGAGGTCGAGCTGTGGCAGCGCCAGCAGGGCTCCGAAGATGGTTTCAGCGAGGTCGAGCCACGGCAGCACCAGCAGGGCTCCAAAGATAGTTACAGGGTTGGTCTTTATCAGCAATCAAGGCAGGTTATCTCAGCAATATATATACAAATGGATTGAGGGATCCATAAGGTCTTAGTAACTGTGGGAAGGGGGTAGCGGGACAGTCTTGTACCAGCCTGGTACAGGGATACCCTGCGCTCAGCTCTCAATCCTCGAGCTTGGGGGTTCCTCTGGGTCGGGCCGCGGCAGCGCCAGCAGGGCTCCGGAGATGGTTTCAGCGAGGTCGAAGTAGGTGAGTTCTTCTCAGGGTCTCTCGACTCCAGGATACAACTGCCGACCTATTTCAGAGCTGCCCCAGATATAGGTCTGGAGTCCTTTGATGTCCGGACCCTCACACCTGGGGGTTGGAGGGGCCGGGATGAGAGTGTCCAGACACCCGTCAGGGGGGTGGAGCCAGCGCCCAGGGAGGCCGGAGGGTGATCGAAACCAGGCGTCCGGGGACGGCTGGAGGGCCATCAAAACTCTCCTCCTCCTTGATCCGTCAAGTGGCCGTTTTACCACCTGGTCGGATCTTGGTGCCTCGATGTCGGGGCTTCGCTGGGGCCGCGGCCGAGGTCGGCCGAGGCCACGGGGCCCGGACGTGCAAGGCCCAAGATGGAGTCGGGGCCTGAGAGGGTGGCCCGGGATAGGGGTCGGACCAGCAGCGTGGGGCGAGTAGGGGTCGCCATGTTCTGGAGGGGGAGAGCCAGGAGGCGCCATGAGTGGCGGCTCGCGTGAAGGTTGGAGGGGGTAGCTTCAGGCCGGAGGACAGGGGTCGATGTCGTCCAGGGCCCACCATGCCGGAGGAGTGGGACCATGCCACGAGGCCGGGTCCAACAAGCTCCATCAGTTATTCTTTTACAAATTAAGGGGTATGATTGTAAATATGCCTTGTAAATATGCCCCCAAGTACTGTGTTAATGTCACATGTGAATTGGGCGCGGAAGGGTATAGAGAAGTTTTGTAGTCTAGGAGACGACCACCTTCCTGAGAATTATTCACTAATTGTTCGGGGAGTTCGAGGCAACTTAAGTCCGGGAATTGTCATACTTAGGATCTTTATTTTAATATGCAGGGTGTGCCTCAGCAGTCTCTGAAGCCTCTGTGGCGCTAGTCAAATGTTGTCAGAAGAAGAAGATGTATACACTCAGTTATTTTTTTATTATCCTTTATTAAAACAAAAATAAATTTTAAAAAACGTAACTTTAATAGAACAATATTATAAACAAAACGTGGGATGGACTCCAGTGGTAGCAGCGTAGGTAATCTGCAAAATAAAAATGAAATATAAGTATGTGTGGTAAGTCGATGAGGTAAAAAAAAGCTAGTTTGAATTAAAGGATCATAGTGTAAATGGAAGGGAGGGTAGTGGGTGGAAGTGAGAAGGGGAGGGTGAGTTAAAAGTAGAGAGGCAGGAGGAGATAGAGCGTTGGCTTATTGCACTCAGTCTTTAGTGTTTACTGTTCGTCATTCGTTTGTCTAGGATGCAGGGATCTCGAGATAGAGTGTGGTTTAAGAAGTCCTTAAAATTAAATACATAAAGCCAGAGATCGCCGTTGTTTGATAATATACTCCTACATCATTCATTACTGGAAAATCGCTTGTATGCACTTGTGCACCCAGAGTGCTGCACCCCAGTCCCTACCCTGCAATGTGCTCAATTGTAGGTCTTACACACTGAGGCTTCACAGCTCACCTGCTACCCACTGGTGTGTCACAAGCAGGTCTCCATAATGGAACGGTGTCTTGATACTGCCATGGAAGGTGTAAGAATGCTCAGGGCATCATTGCAGGTGAGAGTTCCCGCTCAGCCCCTCTCAGCCAATTAATTTATCTATGTAAAGAGAGAAGTAATTTAATGGCGGAAACGTTTGCAGGTAAAATAGGTAGAAAATAGGAGTTGAGTGCATGGTTCGTTTTTGAAGTACGAATAATCAGTAGTGATATTCGTGGTTGAAAGAGGAGTTGGAATGCACGAGAAAACACAAGGTTAAATTATAATATATCATGTTAATGATAATATACATAGCAATAGAGCGTATACTAGAAGCTTAATGTTCGCGTGTAATGCAGTGGCGGAGCCTGTGTGCATGTACACTCAGTAAGGAAGTAACTAAAGTGTCCTAAAAGCTAACGTCACATGTCTGTAGAGCAGCGGTTGTTGCTGGCTGATGTCTACAGTACGGTCCAGTAGTTCCTTACAATTACATTGATGTGATTGAATGAGGTGAGAGATTACATCATTACGGAAGGCAAGATCGCTTTTTATCACCTGCACACTCAGGGTAGTGCACCCCACCCCTCCCGCAGAATCACCCTCAACAGGAGTCTGTAAGGCAGCGCTGCTCGTGGCTTAGGCCTATTTTATGGTATAGATGGTATTTAAAATGAGACAGAGATGTGACTGAATGAGGTCAAATATCACAGATTAACATAACACTTTGCAATATTGCTTATTCGCACGAGTGCAGTGTGCTTGATACAGCCCACCCCTCTCCTAGGCCCATGCTAAAGAGGTGTCTGGAAGGAAGTGCCTGCTGGCTCAAATCTACAGTATGGTCCAGCAGGTCTTTACAATGATTCAGAGATGAGACAGAATGAGATGAGAGATCACGTCATTATGCAGGACAATATCAATTGTTCGCAGCGCATTTAATTGGAGGCATTGTTTATCTAGGCCGCTCTGCTTACCTTTTGCAAACACTGTTTTTAGCAGAGCTCAAATTCTGCTTTGGACCTATATTGCAGACAGTGTAAAATTCAGCCTTGATTTATTTATTTGCAGTGTGGACAGCAGCGTTCATAACTTGAAAAGAGAAAGAGAAACAGTGTGAGAGAGAGGAAGAGAGAAAAAGAAAGACATTGAAAGTGTGAGAGAGAGAAAGTAATAGATGAAGCAGGAGAGGTAGTGTTGTTACTGGAGAAAATCTTCGCAGCTCACCTTTTTGCCTCCGGTGTGTGTCCAACAATGTGCCAATTCACAGTGCACCCTCAAGTTTAGTGATCTGAAAGATAGTATAGAATTAGTAATTGCAGAGTACATACAACTGCACATGTATATTTCTGCGTTACGCCTTTGTACACCCAGGGTACTGTATTACATCAACTCCCACTGCAAGGAGGTGTCAGTGCGCTCTTTTGCTCCCAGGGTGCTATACCCCATGCACATAGCGGTGAGTTCTCATTACTGCGCACACAGACTGCTGCACCCCATCCACTCCCAGTGTCCGGAGGTGAGTGCCTGTTCCAGCGCACCCAGACTGTTGCAACCTATCCACTCCCATTGCCCGGAGGTGATTGTGCAATCTTATTCACTGAAGTTGCTGTACACTTTCCACTCTCCCAGCCCAGAGGTGACTTCTTGTTGCTTCGGAAAGAAGCTTCTCTGCTGACCTTGTGCCACTGGAGTGTTTCAAAGACACCACGTGTCGAAGCAACCTTCTCAGGCATTGTTAGGATGGCCACGCATCATTGCAGATTCCTCAAACATTGAGCTTTGGAGGTGTTGGGGGGGACGCCAATTTGTGAAACGCAACCTGTTAGATAGAAAGGAAGATAATATTGTGCGTCAATTGTTTATCAAAGGAGAGAGGAAGAGAGAGAGTGAGAGAGTGACTCTGAAAAGAATATTCGCAGCACACCTTTCTGTCACTGGTCTGTCTTCCACCAAATGCCGTGACATAGTGAACCCTGAAGCTCCACATCTAAAAGATAGTAAAGGAAAGATGTTATGATTGGTAATTGCCACTATCTTAATGTGGAGTAGAATAATATTGCTCTTTCACACACCTTCCCTCCTCCATTAAAAATACAACCATTTGTTCAGTTCCAACTTGTTTAAAGGGCTTTGATTAATGAACCATTAGTAGAGTAGTAATGTTTTGCATCCGGTTATAGAAAACAAGTGGTGCACAGTCAAACACGTGGTTTAAATCATCACGCCTGTGTCTGGGCACAATAATTGAAATCTCATGTGCTATTGGAGTCTTTTACGCGCAGCAAGCGTGTAACAGATACCAATAGGTCATGGACGGAGCAATGCGCCAGTCTCTGGCCAATTGCATGCAATCTTTTAGAATAAGTCGCACGCAAAGGCTAATGGTTTAGCACAGAAGGAAACAGACACACAGGAGCGTGTGCGATTCGTAGGTTAGGTTCATATCCCCGTATTTTTATATAGAAAATGTTTCACAGTGCGTGAGCAGTGCTGTGCACTTCAACGAAGGCAGAAGCTGTACTGCGCACAGCAACGGAGGCACAAGTGCTAAATGAATTGAGAAAGGAAAGGTTGTCAAAATAAGATTATAAATTTCTTTGTACATGGTATAAATAATAAATACTCCTCTACTTCGCTACACATGTAGGAGCGACGGACATTTGATTGACTATTTGTTTTATTTATTTATTTTATTTTCGAAATTTTTATAGAGCAACAAATACCCTGGGGTGTCTCGGCGCTTGTGGAGCTACTAGAAATCAGCCGTTAACTTACTCGTTGAACAACCATGTTTTTAAGAGCCTGCGAAAGCTCATCAGGTTCGGGGCAGTTTTAATAGCCAGTGGCAAGAGATTCCAAAGTTTTGGGGTGGCCACCAGAAAACGCCTGTCTCCCCAGGTGGCAGTTCTTGTACGCGGTACAGGGAGGAGACAGATGTTAGCCGATCTTAGTTGCCTCTTGGGGGTATACAGCTGAAAGGCTTCTGTGAGGAACCTGGGTCCAACGCCATGTACTGCCTTATAGGCAATGCAGAGGGCCTTAAATTTGATACGGCTCTCAACTCTCAGCCAATGGAGATGACGAATGGCCAGAGTGGTGGGCTTGCGACGAGGAATGTTAAGAAAAATCCTTGCAGCCGCATTCTGAATAGACTGCAACTTCGTTAGGACACGCTTCTGTGTGTTTAAAAAGAGAGCGTTCCCATAGTCTTTTTTTGAGAAAACTAAAGGAGAGACCAGAGTCTTCCCAGCTGAGGTAGGGAGGTAAGGCAATAGTTTCTTAATTTTCTTCAAAATGAAGAATGCTGAAGAGACAACCTTGTTTGTGTGGAAGTCAAAGGACAGTTTACTGTCAAAAATCACTCCCAGGTTTCTGGCCTTTTCTACTGGGACAGGTGGTGGGCCCAGCTTTTCAGGCCACCAGATAGAAGACCATTCAGGAGAGAGCCTGCCGAAGGTCATGATCTCGGTCTTGTCCGAGTTAAGCCTCAGACAGTTCGAGGCCATCCAACTGCTGACCTCGAGCATGGCTCTCTGGAAGTTAGCTGCAACACTAGGGCCATCTCTGTGGATTGCCAGAACCAGCTGGGTATCATCTGCGTAGGATGTAAGCCGTACCCCATGGGCCTTTATTACCCTTGCTAAGTCCGCTACGTAGATGTTAAATAGCATAGGACTTAGCGAGGAGCCCTGTCGGACTCCACAAGGGAGTGCAGAGATAGGGGAGTAGAAATCTCCCAGCCTCACTGTCTGGGTACGGTTTACCAGGAAAGATGAAATAAGGTCCCTGGCCATACCGTTTATCCCCAGGGCTGTGACACGGTCGACCAGAATAGCATGGTCGACCGTGTCAAAGGCTGCAGACAAATCCAGAAGGATCAGGACAGCCGCCCCTCCCTGGTCCATGATAGCCCTGATCTCATCTGAGGCCTTTATCAAGGCGGTCTCCGTTCCGTGCCCTTTCCTGAACCCAAACTGCGTTTCGTCGAGGAGTTGGTGAGCCTCGACGAACTCTGAGAGTTGTTTGTTCATCAGAGAAAACTTCCCAGCTATAGGAAAAAAAATACAGAATAACTGCTCACCTTTTGGCGGACAAAGGACCTTCTACATCATGCAGTCCCGCTCTGTCACCAAGAAGTCTCACATTTGTTGCTAAGGCTTGATATCGCTATGCAAAGGACATACTCGTGCACCCATCATCATCGCAGGTTCCTCACCCGCTCAGTCCTTGTGGTACCACTAATTCAGTGACCAAGGAGGCCACACATGTGGTAGTGTGCCCCCCTGTTCAGTAGTTCAGGCCTATATGAGGCGTCCGAACCACCAGGTCGGGCCATCACAGCGCTTGCGATGGGAGCAACTCTAAAATTGTGTCATTTTTATTGGCAGGGTCACGTGTGTTGAGACGCCTGTGCTGGATGGGTGTAGTGTGGGTGTATACCAGCCATGAGGGAATGTGTGTGTGCCGTTCTGACAACTAGACCTTTGAGATGTCATCAGTGATGTCATCAGTGATATCACTGACCATGTCTTGAATGATGTAATATGTGAAATCACCAACAGTGGATTGCGGGCACGAGAGTTACACTTAGTACAACTAACTATAACAGAGGAATTTCAATGGTTTTGTATGAGTGAAATGTCCAGCTAACTATAACTCCCCTGAAACCTATGGTTTTTTCAGTGAATATATATATATATATATTCTGAGCAAAAATGACAAATTACGCCGCACTCTTCCTGAGCTTTTTCAAAACAGGTTTATTGACCCATCTTCATCTCGCACTCCTACACGTTTCAAACTTTACAGTTCCTGGTCACAGTAGCATGTGCTCCCCCAGCAGAGGACATTTGCGTATATATATATATATATGTATATGAATCCACGATCCTGAAGCGCCGAGAACAGCAAACGGACACAGCCATATATAATAAACATCATCACCTCCCATTAGAGTCGATAAAGGCACATAGAGGAGCTTCAAAGTCCAATTACTAAGGTATGGGCATGATGCTTTTCGGTGATAAGCCTTCCACAAATGCCGCAGTTAGCAAAAGGTTCCATTGATATTGTTCTTTAACCGCTTGACCGCGGCGTGAATTCTGCCAAGGTGCTGGCAGAATGATGAGTGGGTGGGGTTTGGATGGCCCCCGGCTGTCCTCCTCACACACCCACCGTGACGTCAGACGGCCAGGGGCCGTCTGACACATGGAAAGGGTTAAATGCTCCTCCCTCCACAATGGTGAGGCACACATCTGACCCTCGTTACCCTGCAGAGAACTCCGGCAGTTCAATGGTAGGAAACACCTGTCCCATCATGCAGCATATCGGCAGCCGCAGCGAGAATCACAAACTGCTGTGTTACTCAAATGAGCATGAAATTTTGTTACATGGTTCAGGAAGAAATCTTTTGTACAATTACAGGAAAATAAACAGTCTTTGTCCGCTACTTCCAGCCAACCTTTCCCATTGGGACAAAGTCTGGAGACGTAAGTGCAGTGACCTCGGCTCTCCATGTAGTCATGGACCACCTACTGATGGCAGTTACTTAGCTTCCAAGGGTCGTGCGGCAGGTCATGTCACGCCATCTCCTCCCATCAGAGTCGATAAAGGGACACAGCTAGGCATCAAAGTCCATTTATTAAGGTATGTGCATTACGCGTTTTGGCGGTAAGCTTTCCTCAAATGCCAAAGTTAGCAAAAGGTTCCTTTGATAGTGCTCTTCAAATGCTCCTCCTTCCACAATGGTGGGGTGCACACCTGACCCTCGTTACCCTGCAGAGAACTCTGGCAGTTCAATGGTAGCAACCAACAGTCCCATCATGCAGAGTATCGGCAGCCACAGCAAGAATCACAAACTGCTTTGGGTACCAGCTAATAATTTGTAACAGCAGTTGCACACCACTTATACATTCTATTATGTATATATATATATATATATATATATATATATATATACATATATATATATATATTACCTACAGGCGGTCGCAAGCAGGTATATATAGTTAGGATTTTCTTCCTAAGGGATTTCTGAAAAGTCTATGTCGAATAATTTTGGCGTTTGTCGACGGAATTGGCTGAAATTTTCAGGAAAATTGAACATTTTGTTTCTGAGCAGCCCATGAAAATTTGGGGGGGTTTCGTCAAGGGGGGGGCTGAGAAAAAAGGGGGGTCCCAAAACGCGTTTTTCCCATGCAATTTTCCATAGGGCGGTTGGACTCACTTTTAGCTCGAACGGCTGAATGGATTTCCACGAAACTTGGCAAAATTGTAGATATTGTTTGCCGACGTGCCTTTGCTATGTCTCAATATATGTGCACCAGTGGATTTTGATAAATTAACGTTCAAAAAAATATATATATCTGTAACAGCGCTCCGGTTAGCGCCCCGGTTCGCGTACCTGACGCGTAACGGAACTTCGCGAAGTGAAGCTGCTGGCTCTCCGGTGTCTGTCAACATTCTAAACAGTCCGGAATGGCCGCCATCTTGGGGGGAAATTAATTAAAGGGGGCAAGGTATACCCCTCCTGACCCCCTAGGAATGATGTGGGGGCTATTAAAGGGTCCTGTGGGGCAAAAAATAAAAAAAATAAAAGTTTTGATTTTTCGCGGTAGAAGCGCTACCCGGTATGGGACCGGGAAACTAACCGGCAGTGTAACGGGAGTCCGCCATCTTGTGTTTCGGATGAATTTAGACACAAGATGGAGGATAAAGAATGTTGGGATAGGGTATAAGGGGACACGGGAGACGTATCCTGACCCCCTAGGTTTTCTAAGGGTGTCTGAGGAGGCTCATATATGTTGAGAAAAAAAATTGCATTTTTCGCGCGGTTAGCTGCCGGTACGCGAACCGGGTAGCGAACCGGGAAGCGAACATAAGTGAAAATTAGTGAAAAAAGGTACATTCGAAATTTTTAAAGAGTAATCATAGTTAAGGTAGCTCTGAAAAGAGCTTTTGGGTTCTGTGTAAGTTCTAGGTACTTATAAGTAGGTACCAATACACAGTCTTAAATTTTGTATGAAAACTCTGTTTTCCTCATCTGAGAAGTGTACACCATCTCCTCTGTAGATCTCTTGCATGTAGTAATGCAAGTTATTGTTGTAGATGGAACCCATTCCATGGTCTCTCATGTAAGCTGAAACAGACTTATTTACATGCTTCCTCGCTTTCTCAATTTGTGGACAAAATTGATTGGACCACCTCCATTTCGGTCTTTGGCATATATTTGAATATACCAAGGCAGTTTGAGGAAAAAGTGCCATCAATTGCTCAAAGGTGTCCTTTAAAAGCATTTCCAGACCTACCCCAGTCAAAGTGCCCACATCATTTCCTCTACAGTGCACTATTATGAGGTCAGGGTTTGGCAAATGCAAAAAGGTTTTCACCAATGGTATCAATTGGTGACATTTCAATCCTCTCTGGCCAATCCATTTGATTTCCACATTTTGTAAATTGAGGTTGTGTAAATTTCTGTTATCAGCATACCTGTGAGCCCAGTGGATGTAGCTATGTCCAAGAATCCAGACAGAAAACATGGTGAAAGGAGGTTCTGCTGCAGTCAGATGAAGTGTGGGAATGAAATGGCAGTTGGAACAGTAGGAGTTTGTAATGAAAAAAATTGTGGAGTTTTAGTGCTAATGATTCAGTAGCAGTGATTGGTGGATTTTGATTGCTGAAAACAGAAAGTTAGGGTGCATGGATGTGTTCTTTGAAAGATGTAATTTGAATGGTTAAGAAAAAATTATTTTAAGAAACATTGCAGTGGATTAGCAGGTGTACTGAGAGTTCAGAGTTCATTTGAAACATTGTTGTGTGAACTTGTAAACATGAGAGGTCTATCAGGAGGTAGTTGCTATGGAAAAAGGGCAGAAAGGGCAGAGGGGGGAAGGGTGTTGATTTGAAAAAAGTGAGGGAAGAGTTTTGATTGGGTGACATGAGAGATATGTGTGATGAATTACAGCATCTCTGTGCCATTGTTGGTTGCAGCCTCTGGAGTGCATATCCTTTGCTCTGCTAAAGAAAAATTGGTGTGTTTCTGAGACTGTTTTGAAATTCAAAAAGCATTTGCTAAGGTGAGAAAAGATTCATTTAATTTAGATAGAGACTAGTATAGTTTATGGAGAAAATAAGGAAGCCAGCTGTGCATTTAAAATGCTGTTTTGTGTCAAGTGTTTTCATTATGTTTTCCAAAAAGATTTTGCTTCTTTGACAAATTATAATTAGAGATAATGTGAAGTATTAGTACTGACAGGGTGTGCTTGTACATAGGAGCTATGCTGTGTTTTCAAATTATGACCAGAAAATCGTTTTTTTTTTAAAAAAAGAAATGCTTTTTACATTTATGAGAAGAACAAAATGGTGTCTGCTTCTTTAAATAAATATTTCACTTCCCACCATGAATATGGGAGAATAATTTGCTTGTTTGTTGGTTTAAAAACTCGTTCCTTGAAGTCATTTAGGTTTCACAATATGGTCTACAAGAGTTTCATAGTCAACATGGGGGCATATTTACAAGGCTTATGAGCCACATTCACGTCATTTTCTCCACGTTAAAAGTGACTTTAAAGGTGGTGCAAGGTCCTTGTAAATACGCCCTCATGAGTGCTTGGCAAATTTAAGTCATTTCCCCCTGGTGCATGTGCCTTGTAAATACGCCCCCATGTGTGCTAGACAATTTTAAGTCACTTCTCCCATGAATCTGGGAGACTAATTTGCTTACATGATGTGTTTAAAAATCGTGCTAAGGTGAGAAAAGATTCCTTTAATTTAGAAAGAGACTAGTATGCTTTTTGTAGAAAATAAGGAAGCCAGCTGTGCATTTAAAATGTTGTTTTGTGTCAAGTGTTTGCATTATGTTTTACAAAAAGATTTTGCTTCTTTTACAAATTGTAATTGGAGATAATGTGAAGTATTAGTACTGACAGGGTGTACTTGTACAAAGGAGCTGTGCTGTGTTTTCAAATTATGACCTGAAAAAGCATTTAAAATGTTGTTTTGTGTCAAGTGTTTGCATCATGTTTTACAAAAAGATTTTGCTTCTTTGACAAACTGTAATTGGAGATAATGTGAAGTATTAGTACTGACAAGGTGTGCTTGTACATAGGAGCTGTGCTGTGTTTTCAAATTATGACCAGAAAATCGTTTTTTAAAAAAAAGAAATGCTTTTTACATTTATGAGAAGGACAAAATGGTGTTTGCTTCTTTAAATAAATATTTCACTTCCCACCATGAATATGGGAGAATAATTTGCTTGTTTGTCGGTTTAAAAACTCGTTTCTTGAAGTCATTTAGATTTCACAATATGTTCTGCAAGAGTTTCATAGTCAACATGGGGGCATATTTACAAGGCTTATAAGCCACATTCACGTCATTTTCCCCACTTTAAAAGTGACTTTAAAGGTGGTGCAAGGTCCTTGTAAATACACCCTCATGAGTGCTTGGCAAATTTAAGTCATTTCACCGTGGTGCAAGGTCCTTGTAAATACGCCCCATGTGTGCTTGGCAAATTTAAGTACTGACAGGGTGTACTTGTACATATGAGCTGTGCTGTGTTTTTAAATTATGACATGAAAATGGTTCATAAAGAAAAGTAATGCTTTTTACATTTATGACAAGGACAAAATGGTGACTGCTTCTTTAAATAAATATTCCACTTTTCACCATCAATCTGGGAGAATAATTTGCTTGTTTGTCGGTTAAAAAATCGTTACTTTAAGAAATTTAGGTTTCACAATATGTACTGCTAGAGTTTCATAGTCACTATGATAATAATGATATACATTTAGGACTGTTTAGGGGGCATGGATATGCTGCGGCTTTTGTAATTGTCAAAGGAGGTGAGTTATGTACATTGCACTGCTGTATACAGTCCTCACCTTCTGCGTACTCTTGGATATGCTAGACTACATCTGCACAATGAGATACCTAAGCTGAGGAAACACAGGTGATGTGATTGTGAAATGAGCAAAAATATTTGCACGTTTTTCTATTACATCACCTGTGTTTCCTAATATTACTAATCACATTGTGCAGATGAGGTTTAGGCCTGTCCAGGGAGACAGAGGATGTCTGGCCTTTGTTCAAGAGTGCAGTGGACATGACTCACTTCATCTGTAGGCCTGCACATGTATTATCTCCTCTGTACTCTTCAACAAGCCAAAATTTCATCTGCAACCCTGAGTAGGCCTCAACTCAAACAAACCTCTGGATAGGCCACACCTTATCGGCATCCTGAACCAATCATTTAAAATGTTAGGGGCAGATTTATGATGGCCGTGCGCCTCTTTTGCGCTGCAGTTGCCTCACTTTTGTGACGCAGCGGCGGCGCAAACGATGCGCCATGTTGCAACATATTTACAACGTGACGCATCTAGGCAGATGTGTCACGCTGTAAAGCCCTGCGCCACATGAAACCTGCGTCAGGTTTCATGTGGCCGTTCTGTCGCAGGGTGGGCGTTCCCTCGCATGAAAACCCTGTAAAACTAACGCAGTGAAATCTACAAGATTTCACTGAGTGAGCTTTATGGCATTGCTGAATCAAATCCTTACGCCTGCTTGAAGCAGGCGTAAGGAGTGACGCATCATGCAATGTATGGCTCGCCCCTGTGCATCGCAGGAGTCATGTCGCGCTTGCGACGTGACTCATGCAATGCGCCGCTTTTGCGGTACAGATGCGTGACGCATGCGTGACGCATCGGTGCCGTTTTTGCCCCATGGTGCTCCACATTGTAAATGTTAAAAGTGGCGCATAAGTGGTGCAAGGGCCTTGTAAATACACCCCCATGTGTGCTTGGCCATTTTAAGTCACTTCCCCTTGGTGCAAGGGCCTTGTAAATACGCCCTCATGTGTGCTTGGCAATTTTAAGTCACTTCCCCCTGGTGCATGGTCCTTGTAAATATGCCGTCATGTGTGCTTGGCCTTTTCAAGTCACTTCCCCCTGGTGCAAGGGCCTTGTAAATACGCCCCCATGTGTGCTTGGTCATTTCAAGTCTCTTCCCCCTGGTGCAAGGGCCTTGTAAATACGCCCTCATGTGTGCTTGGCCATTTCAAGTCACTTCCTCCTGGTGCAAGGGCCTTGTAAATACGTTGTTATGTGTGCTTGGCAATTTTAAGTCACTTCCCCCTGGTGCAAGGGCTTGTAAATACACCCTCATGTCTGCTTGGCAATTTTAAGTCACTTTCCCCTGGTGCAAGGGCCTTGTAAATACGCCCCAATGTGTGCTTGGCAATTTTAAGTCACTTCCCCCTGGTGCAAGGGCCTTGTAAATACGCCCCCATGTGTGCTTGGCAATTTTAAGTCACTTCCCCCTGGTGCAAGGGCCTTGTAAATATGCCTTCATGTGTGCTTGGCAATTTTAAGTCAATAACAATAACATCAACAATGTCTGATGTGGAACAATCTCTAGATGTGGAACAATCTCTAGATGAGGAACAATCTCTAGATGAGGAACAATCTCTAGATGTGGAACAATCTCTAGATGAGGAACAATCTCTAGATGTTGAATTAAAATTATATAAAAGTTTTCAAAAACACCCTGTGTGGAGTGTCTTTAATATAACAGTGAAATAGAGTCTTGAAATTAGTTGAGATTAACATATAACAGAGCACAGGTCATATGTAGAAGCATTCAATTCCATTGCTACTATTTGAGAGTTTAAAATGTGTCTATGTTGTTAAATTACTCTAGGTAGAATTGACAACTAGTTTGTTAATTGTTTGCCTACTGTTATTGGTTTACTGTTTGGTAATAGTGGTTAATAACAATTTTTTTTTTTTAAATCCACAGATTCAACTCAAGATCTTTTGAAAAATTCAAAAATGCCCTCAAGGCAGAGGAGAAGAAAAGAAGCAAAGCGACTTACACCCCACCTTGGTAAACATTTGCAGCAGTCCTCTACTATAATAACATGTCAAGTCGCCAAAAAAGCTCCGGGTAAGAAAATGAAATCATTTTTTAAAAAGAATTTGCAGACGAAAAAATACCACTACAGAACATGTTTTAGTGGAGAAGATGAGAGACAATTTAAAGGGAAAGGAAAGGCCCGTCAAAAAAGTTTCTGCTAGAGCAGGAGATAACTCTGTGCATGGCAGTAGAAGGGAAAACCAGTTCAGGGACATTCGTAGACGAATGTTCCGCAACAGGATAATTGTCAATTTGTTAAAAAATGTTAAGAAAGGTCAACAGAAAGTGGCATTTTATAAGAAAAAGAAAAATGTATAGAAAATTATTGATCAGGCTTTCGAAATTAAGCGAAATTTATTTATTTTGGTAATCAATAGAATTAGGAAACGAAACAAGGCAATTTATGATTTCAAATCAAATAGTAGATAGAAGAGAGTAGTTAATCGTAATAATTTTTGTGAAGTTTTCTCAGGAGAATGGATGCATAGTTCAAGTTGTGAGGCATTTTTCAATGAGGAGAGTTACTTCCAGGACAATGATTTGGTGATGCAGTTGACACCAGTGGTCGAGCATATGAGGTGAAAGACGGTTGTCCGGTTGAAAAAGAAAAACTTGTGTCTGCAGATGCAGAAGAGGTGTTAGGTGATGAAGTTTTAGGAAGACGTCCTAAGGGTCCAGTGTACACCTGGAAGTGTAGTAGTGTTTGCAGTGTGCGACAGGATTCCATCAATTTGCTTTGTGATTTTGTTCGTACATTTAATAAGAAAAGTTTAAAACAGAAAATGAAGTTGTTGCAAGAATTAGATCCTTGCAGAGTGAGAGAAGTGACAGGTTTGCATGGTCATTCACTGGCTTGTCTTTCCAGAAGAGTATGCCAGAGTGTTTTTCATCATTTCAGGATGCTAGCAGTGCATCATAATAAAGTCAGGAAATTAGTGAGAATGTTGTATTATGCTAAGAGTCCAGCAATTATGCTTAAACAATTAAGCAGTGCTCTTTTGCATGGTTCCGAACTACATGTGAAGAATATTTGTGAAGAAACTGAGTTCTGTTACTTTGCTAGTAAAGAGAACAATGTTGAAATTGACCCAGTAGAAGAAGGTAATGTGGAAGAGAGTGTACAGATTTCTAATATAGATAAGTTTCAGAAGCAAATTTCCATCTTTCAGGTGAAATCAAGTGAGAGGCCTAATTTCACTTGTGTGTGTTGTCGACTGACTTATTATAAGAATCAGACTAAGTTAGTGGATGTATATGCAAAAAGTGAAATGGAAAACAATAGTGAATGGACGGATTTTACCACATACTTGATGGTAGAAAATTGTTTTGATTTGGGATCGGACCAACGTATGTGTACTTATTGTTTTAACAAATTAAACCAAAACCGGATGCCTGCTAGAGCGGTTCATAATAATCTGGAATTGGTTGACATTCCTTCTGATTTGAAGCATTTAAATGCTTATGAATCTATTTTGATTCAAAGTGTGCATCCCTTTCAGGCTATTGTTCGAATGGAGCCAAAGACAGGGAAATTGCCTCCATCAGATTTACAGAGAGGATTAAAGGGAAGAGTTGTTTATTTGCCTTTAGATTTGAAGAAAAACATTAATACAATTGGAGTAGAGAAAGTGGAAGAGGAACCTCTGGTTATCCTAGTTAATGGGGTTCCGAAAAAGAGTAAGAAAATCTGGCAAGATTTAGTGGATGTTAGGAAAGTCAACAAGCATTTACAATGCAATGGTTTTGCCTTTGTTAAAGTTAGAGCTATTGGCATTGCTCTTGACATTTTTTTTATTTATGTTTTTTTTAACATAAATAAATGGCATTGTCATTTACAATAGCAGGGCAGGGCACAGTGAAGGGGGGAGAGGAGAGACGAAGGAGAGCTGCGGGCTCAGGGAAGGGGGGTGAGGAGAGACGAAGGAGAGCTGCAGGCTCTTGTTGTAATGCTTGCATAGATGAGTTAGTGGATGCATGCATGGGTGCATGCATTGATGGGTGTATGGATGGGTGTATGGATAGATGAATGGGTGGATGGATAGATGCATATATACAGCCAATCCCTCAACAATTTATGCAATCCACCAACCCATCCAACCAACAACCCATCCATGCATCCACCCATACATCCATGCATCATGCATACATCCATCCATCATGCATCCATCCACCCACTGTGTCCCACTCCGACCCCTCTAAATATAACTCATTTTTTCTGTATAAAGAGATGACTGTATTCACTAGTATATGCAGTAGTGTGTGGTGGACTTAGTTTGAGTGTTTGTTTCCTACACACTCACACACTGCCCCTACACATTCACACAATGCTCACCCTGCACACTCACACAATGTGCACCCTGCACACTCACACTCTGCAGTCACTGTCACTCTGCAGTCACAGTCACTCTGCAGTCACTGTCACTCTCACTCTGCACTCACTGTCACTCTGAACTCACTCTGCACTTAGTCTGCACTCACTGTCACTCTGCACTCACTGTCACTCTGCACTCACTGTCACTCTGCACTCACTGTCACTCTGCACTCACTGTCACTCGCACTCACTGTCACTCTGCACTCGCTCTCACTCTGCACTCACTCTCACTCTGCACTCACTCTCACTCTGCACTCACTCTCACTCTGCACTCACCGTCACTCTGCACTCACCGTCACTCTGCACTCCCCATCACTCTGCACTCACCGTCACTCTGCACTCACCATCACTCTGCACTCACTGTCACTCGCACTCACTGTCACTCGCACTCACTCACACTTGCTGTCACTCTCGCACTCTCTACACTCACTGTCACTGTCACACTCACTGTCACTGTCGCACTCACTCTGCACTCACTGTTGCTCTCGCACTCACTCTGCACTCAGTATGCACTCGCACTCACTCGCACTCACTGTCACTCGCACTCACTCGCACTCACTGTCACTCTCTGCACTCACTGTCACTGTCGCACTCACTGTCACTGTCGCACTCACTCTGCACTCACTGTTGCTCTCGCACTCACTCTGCACTCAGTCTGCACTCTGCTGATGACGGATAATAATCCAGAAACACGTGTCCAGAGATGGCCAGCACTAATCTGCACCCACCTGGTGAAACACTCGACTTTCCAAGTGTACTCGCTTGTCGATCTGAACTGCATCTACCATGATGCCCAGGGGCGACTCTGCTGGGAGGTGAAGCAGTGTGCTCCCACACCAGTTTCTTACTTAAAGGCTCCCTCGAGCCGCTTTGAGCTGACGAGCTCGTGGAGAGGCACCTGCGCGCCTGGAGAGATACTGCGTTCCAAGAATAAGGCAGCCTGCTCAGCAACCCCAAATAATTTTGCCTAATCTCTGCTGATGACGGATAATAATCCAGAAACACGTGTCCAGAGATGGCCAGCACTAATCTGCACCCACCTGGTGAAACACTCAAGACTTTCCAAGTGTACTCGCTTGTCGATCTGAACTGCATCTACCATGATGCCCAGGGGCGACTCTGCTGGGAGGTGAAGCAGTGTGCTCCCACACCAGTTTCTTGCACTCGCACTCACTCTGCACTCAGTCTGCACTCACACTCACTCTGCACTCACACTCACTGTCACTCGCACTCACTGTCACTCGCAGTCACTGTCACTCGCACTCACTGTCACTCTGCACTCACTGTCACTCTGCACTCACTCTCACTCTGTACTCACTCTCACTCTGTACTCACTCTCACTCTGCACTCACTCTCACTCTGCACTCACTCTCACTCTGCACTCACTCTCACGTCACTCTGCACTCACCGTCACTCTGCACTCACTGTCACTCTGCACTCACTGTCATTCTGCACTCACTGTCACTCTGCACTCACTGTCACAAACACGTTGCTCGGGGCATTTGTTGACAAAGCAAAGCAGTTCCATTAAGTGTCAAACAGGTATGGATGGAGCAGGTTTGCTTTCCCATGTATGTCTGTATTTGAGGTGAGTTGCATGAAAAAGATGCATCACCTTATCAAAGAGAACCTCCAATAGCCCCCAGCACCTCCCTTTGCCAGGAGGATGTGAACTCCTACACAGAAGCAGGGCAGAGTCCTCCATGCTGGGCCCTTGGCCCAGGATAGAAGGAGACGCATTCTATGGAGAATGACAATGTGCTAAATGGGGACCCTGCCCCAGACCTGACAAACAACACCTACATCTGACCTCGAGAATTTGTCCTCGGGCCCCAGAGAATAAATCCGACCCTGTCTGAAGCCTTAGGCCGGTCAGCAGGTCGAAAGTAGCAGGGCCGTCATCCCATGCGGATGTCAACAGTGGAAGTGCGCAGTTTTTCTGTCGACCTAAACTTCTACCGCGTGTCCCCTCCACTCCAAAATCTAGGGGGGGGAGGGGATAAATCCCTTACGCTTCCTGTTCCTATCAATGAAGATAGTCAGAGCAGTCACAACAGACACACATGGACATGGTCATACACGAGCAGTCACTGAGCAGGAGCTCACACAGACGTGTAGGCGCACACAAACCGGCGGTGTCACCAGCAGCATTGAAGTTTGACAACTCGTCTGGACATCATTTAACAATAGTATTAGACAGGGGGCTTCTTGCAGACAGTCACAGGGCCTCGAGAAGAACCACCCATAGGTCCCCGACAGACGTTCATAGTCTTTACGGTCTATGGGGGCGGACATTTCCAGTGTCCTGCGGATCCTGCTTTGGAGGTGTTTATGGGATGGGGAAAGAGACGAACACCCCCACCCCGCCTTTTTTTTTAAATTCAGTCTTGGTACACGCACTCTTCCTGCGCGCTGGGTTTGTCCTAGTTGCCTCCAAGTTATGAGCACGAGGGGCAAATATGAGTGTATCCAGACCATTCAATCCTTGGCCTCTATTTAGAAACAAGAACATCCCCCCCCCCCCCCCCCCCACACACACACTTCTTCGGGCAAGAAAGTTGTGCCATTTCCAGGGAATTCCAAGGTTAGGAGACAGAGACGACTGCTGACATGACACCGTGCCAGCCCCTCCACCTCGCCTCCTCCTGCTCTTCCTCTTTTTACCTCACCGGATCGTACCCGCAAGAACCTTATCTGTTTTGGGAGTCGCTGGGCCTCAACCCTCCGCGCTGCCAGATGTTCCTCAATGCCACTCCCTTGCCTACATGTTTGTTGTCCCTGGCCCTTCGGATTGTGGCAAGCCCTCAGCCCACCATCCCACCCACTCTCACGTGACCAGCCCCTCTGACCACCCTCCTACCCACCCCTCCAGAACCCAGTTTGTCCGCCCAGGTTCCCAGTCACGTAGCAAGCGTGACACGAACTATAGCTTAAGTGAAGAACATTGCCTACGAAAGTCCGCGCTATATAAAATTGCATAAATAAATAAAAAAATAATCACTAGTTGCTTTACACACGTACACACTAATTTTGTTATGCACAGGCAGATTAAGTGATTTGCTCAGAATCACAGGCTGTTGAGCGTCCCTGCCGAGACTCGAACTCTGTTCTACAGCTTCGAGGTTGACCGCTGTAGCCGTTAGGCCACATCCTGGTAAACCTAACCTCAAAGGAGCAATGTTTTTTGCAAATAATATTTACAACACAATATTTACGTCAGGTGATCATTTTGTTATCGATACTCTGACATACAACCAATCTAGTGCCGTCCCGTTAAATTCCTGTAGGACTAAAACAGGCCCCTCCAGTTGATATTAAACACAGCCGAGACGCAAGAACACAGAAAGCGTGTTCATGGATGGCCCCAATAAAGCAATGTATGCCATACGCAATAAATGGCATCTCGGTAGGATTTTGTCCAAATGTTCCATCTGCTTCAAGGCACCTCTCGCTCATATGGTGGCCGGGTCTCACTTTGCGTATGTCAATGGTTTGCATTTCTTTCCTGTGTGTATGCCGTTAGTGGGTGAAAATGTAAATGGAGCCCGCCGCGGTGTTGTGGCCTACCACGCCAAGCCAAAGGCAAAGTGTGGAGGACAGAGCGGCCTCGACGGCTAGGGTACAAGTCAACAGCAAACATTGAAAATAGATATATTTTGCCTTTAAAGCTCTTTGTGGTCTTGTGCTATTCAGTTGACCGCATTTGAGCCTCTATTCCTAGGTAGACGCTGAGATGTGGAAGGCTGAACGACGATTACAATAAAGAAGAAAATAAACAATTTTAGAAACGACGCCAGAAACTGGTCAGTAATGACTGCTCTTATAGTGTTCCAATGTTTACCGCACTATATTATTGCACTCACGCTATATTGGAATATATCTGACACGTCTTTGTTTGTAGGCCTGAAGCCTCCCTATGGCTGGCACGTGACGCTGTGTCACTCGTACCTGGAAATGAGAGGGGGGAGTTAGGGGGGGGCATGACGGAGGTCACTCCGACGATAATGAACTCCAGCACACCGGAACCCCGCGCAGGGCTACTGGACGGTGACGTGTCCGCATCAATTATCCCTCATTGGAATCCATGATGCGTGGCCTTTGTACTCAAATCAACCTCGGTAGCAGAAAGGCTACGACCATACAATACCGCCTCGGCCGACAGCCGATTATTACAGCAGCGGGGAATAACACACGGAGTAAGGCCCCCAGAGCCCGTCAGAAGAGATAATAACGAGGCGTACTCAAGTACCACCCACAGACGGGTCATACTTACACACAGATCACCCAAGACAACGCCATCTGTGCAGCGCGCATGCAGCACGCGCGCTCTCCAAAGGGGGTGTTTTCTCCGTGTCCGCGTCTATTTTGCAGTCCTTTTTATACTGCGGTGACACAAATTATAAAGTGTTGTGGCAGCGCTGACACCGCCTCCTGCGCTCCGGCACAGATACCGCAATTCTGGGACTTTCTGAAGAGCGCCCAGGCACCCAGAGCTCGTGCAGGTGCTGCAACACCACAAGACCGAACTTGGGTCTGGGAACAACCTGGACGCTTCCTGCAACACCAGAAGACCAAACTCACACAAAGCAATCTCCAGAGCGGCCAGACCCCCTGGGTCCGCAAAAGAGAAATCAACGCGACAGGCTACTGCCCGGGCGCCGCGTGAGACAGGAGCAGGAAGGCGGGTGCCCTCAATCCCGGACCAGATTCGGGGGCGTTCCCGAGAACAGGCTTTAGGCTGACGTCGCCAAAAGCCAAAAATTCTCGGGAACGCCCCTGAATCTGGTCCGAGATTGACGGACAGAGCCCTCTCCCAATGGCTAGCCTCCATTTATGGAGCTAGCCAATGGGAGGAGGGGGCGTATACCCGACCCCACACACACATATCATAAGGTTTTTTGGCGCATGCGCACTACGTGCGCATCGCCAGTCAAAACCTAAAAAGGCAACATTGTATTTGATAAAAAACAATGAGTGCTACAAGAATGTATGTGTTGCAGAAGAGGAAGTAAGTGAAGAAGAGGACAGCGATTTGTGTGCTGGACAAATTGAGAAAGTAGAAGCCTCTAAAAATGAAGAAATATATGAACATTATAGTGTTCATCCTTTGCATTCCAAGGAAGTCATGGGGAATGCTATTGAGTTGGTTCAAATGAAACAAGCCAAAAGGAGGCCCATTAGTGTTTGGGAGGAAAGTTTGGAAGCTCGGTGTTTTCCACAGTTATTTCCCACAGGTCGAGGAGGACGATATGATGAGCGACCTGATCAAATTCCTGCTTCTGAATACCGGACTTTACGATTGTATGCAGAAGATCCTAGGTTTCGTCAATGCATTCCCTATTTGTTTCATCTACTGTTTGAAAGTGATCTGTCTGGACTGTCTTATGCAGTGAACCACATCTTGAAAAGTGGTGTACAACTGGGAAATATCTCGGCAAGGGACTTTATGGATAAAGTCAATGTGCAAGACATTATTTTGGATTCTCACCTGATTAATCTCATGGCATGTCAGCGTGGTACTGATGAGTATTGGCACCGTCGTCATGGTGACTTAAAATGTATGCTGAGGAACTTAGGAACTCCCACATGGTTCCTCACTCTCAGCTGTACTGAGTGTGGCTGGGAAGACTTACTTGAATTTCTACGAGAGGCAAATGGAAACATTGAAAATATTGAATTCAAGACACCCGGAGAACTGTGCTCTTTGGATCCAGTGAATGTATGCAGGTACTTCAATCATAGATTTGAAGCTATGATGTCTTTCATCATGAACAAGAAAAATCCACCTCTTGGAGAGGTGTTGGATTTCTCCTGGAGAAAGGAGTATCAAGCAAGAGGTGCTCCTCATATACATATGCTGCTATGGATCAAAGATGCACCCAAATTTGGAACAGATCCGGATGACTTAGTGATGAGTTTCATAGAACAGTATTCTACATGTGCTGTTCCAAAGACAAAGGAAGACAAAAGTCTAAGAGAACAAGTTTTACGGTTTCAAAGCCATGGTTGTGGAAAGTACTGTCGTCGTAAATTCAGAAACAAGAACAAGTACTACACAAAATGTCGTTTTGGATTTCCACGATCGGTGATATCTAAAGGAAGAGTGAACAATTTGATGTCTTCGCTGCGACATAATGTGACGAGGAAATCACCCAAAAATACATACAATTTGAAAAGAAACGAAGAGTCCAAGTACATCAACGACTACAACCCAGCGATTTTGTCCATGTGGAATGCTAACATGGATATACAGTTTGTGGCTGACAACTGTATGGCTGTGGCTCGGTATGTGACATCTTACATCACAAAAAAAGAAAAGACAGAACTGAAGGATATGTGGGAGGACATTTCCCATGAAAAGAGCCTCAGTAAGAAGTTGTACAGTTTCAGTCTGAAGATGTTGTCGCATCGAGAAATCGGAGCTTACGAATGTTCTGACCGGTTATCTTCAGCAAGTCTCTATGCCAAATCTAGGAGTATCATTTGGGTGAGTCTTGGTCTTCCTGCAACGCGTAATCGAGTTCTGAAACCTGTACGGGAAATTGAGTATTTGGCGGAGAAGGAGCCAAGCAGTACAGATATTTTGAAGATCAACATGTTGGATACATATTATCCAAATAGAAGCAGTCACCTGGAGAATGTTTGTCTGTGTGAGGTTCTACAAAATTACATTTTCAAGAGGAACATCAAAGAAGATATTGATAAAGGAGTGTATGCTGTCATTGGAAGTGAGGGATGTCTGGTCAAGCAAAGAAAATGTCAATTGGTAAATCATCAAAAATTGAATTGCAAATCTCCAGAAAGAAAAGAGTTTTTCTATGTAGCTCTTTTGCAACTTTTCAAGCCTTGGCGTGCAGAAGAGGAACTGCTTGGAGATTTCCTCTGTTACGAAGACTCTTTCAATGCAGCCAAGGAGTCCATAGAATGTCCTGTTTTTCCAAAATATCTAGAAATGTTGAATGCAGAAATCGAGCAGGAAGCAACAATTGCAGCCGAGATTGCTAAAGACAGTTCTCAGGACAGTCAGAGTTCTGTTTCATTGAGTCAGGATCCACTAGGAGGACCAGTTATCGAAAATGAAGCTGCCACTGCCATGATTGAAGTGGAAAGAGTCATGGCACATGCTCAGGAGGATGCGGTTAACTTAGAAGATTTGGAAAGACAACTCAACGTTGAGCAGAGAAAAATATATAACGAAGTTACCAACCAAATTGATCATGGATTAAGTCATGAGAAGAAAGAGTGCTCATGTACGTCGTTGAAGCCTGTCCAACTGTACGTGAGTGGAGAAGCAGGAACTGGAAAAAGTTTCCTCATTAAAGCAATTTCATGTTATCTGCACAAAAGGACTGAGTCATCGCTGTCTTGTGTTGTCACCACTCCAACTGGACTGGCAGCACATAACATTAAAGGTATTACTTTGCATCGGCTACTGATGCTGCCAGTGGAGCATGATAACAAATTACAATACCACAAGTTATCTGGAGATGCTTGTTGTGAAGTATCTAGAGTCCTGAAGAAGATGAAACTTCTTATCATTGACGAAGTAAGCATGGTTTCCAATGTCATGCTTGCCTTTGTGCATTTGAGAATGCAGGAAGTTCTTAAAACAGAGTATGATGTGTTATTTGGTGGCAAACACATCATTGTTTTCGGTGATCTTCTGCAGCTGACACCAGTGAAAGGACAACCAGTGTTTAAACTGCTTACGCATGAAGATACCAGGAAGTGCCTAGGGAGCATTGGCAACGTTAACATATGGTTAAACTTCAATTATGCTGAGCTGCCTGAAAATATGCATCAGGCGAAGGATGAAGATTACAAGAATATTCTACAAGATGTTAGAATCGGGAAAGTGACCGAGCGTGGGAAAGAAGCTTTACATACACGATTACTGTCAAATTTGTATCCAGAAGAAGACGTTCTGCCAGAGAATTTTTTTCAGAAAATTACTGAGAAGAAATCTGGAATATGTTTGATGCCAACTCTTGCAGAATGTTCCATCTTCAACAACAAAATGTTGAATTTAGAAAACCAAGAGATTGTGAAACTGGAAGCTATTGACAGAATAGAGCATATGGGAGCAACAATTATTTTGTCTGAGAATTTGAAATCTAAATTGGATTCATTAGAGAAGACTATATCTAAAACTGCTGGTTTTGAAAAGACTCTAAATGTGTGCTTAAATTGCCGTATCATTTTGAGAAGGAATTTACATGTTGAAAGAGGTCTGGTAAATGGATCAATGGGTAATGTTGTTGATTTTGAGAAATACAGAAATAGAGATGGAATTGAATTTTTAAAAATTAAATTTGATGGCATTGAGGAAGTACAGCTAATTGGTCGTTGCTCTGCTAGGTTTTTGCTTGTAAAAGACTTATATGTTCGCCGTAAGCAGTTTCCTGTTTGCTTGGCATATGCGGTGACAATCCATAAATCACACGGTTTAAGTGTAGACAGTGCTTTGGTGAATATTGGCAGTTCTGTGTTCAAAGAGGGTATGGCTTATGTAGCATTGTCACGAGTCAGAACTTTATCGGGATTGTACTTGATTGAGTCTGATGTCACAAACATTTGTGCGGATCTAGATTGTGTTAAGGTATACAATAGGTTAAGAAGAGAGTATGCGCCACATTTGCCTCAATATCCTTTGTTTGAGAAACGTGTGGTAGGCCGGAAACGAAAAAATGTCACCAATAGTAGGGAGGTTGTAGCAAAAAGACAAAAAGTCGATGAACCCAAAATTGTAAGCAGAATGAAAATGAATTCTGTTGAAGATGTTGTTGGTTTTCAATTTGAAAATAGTTCTGGTGTCAACTGCTATGCTAATGTAGTGGTTAATGTTGTCTTTTCTCTAGAAACTTTAAAAGAACAGATTGTGATCAATTCGGATCAAAGTTTTTGCTGTTTGTTGAATTCTGTGTTAGAGAAATGTAGCGCTGATAGAGCAAGAGTAGAAAGTGTGTCTGAAATTCGAAATCTGTTAGACAAATGTTCAGGTCAAACACAATTCTCTCAAAATATTCAGCAAGATTGTCAGGAGTTTTTAATGTATATGCTTGATGTATTGCAAGATAAGGGTGTAGATGTAGATCATCTGTTTGGCCTTTCTTATGAATGGCAGCATGACTGCTTGAACTGTAGGGTATCAAGTACTACTAGTGTAGACTCAGAAAGATTTATATATTTAACTTTGCCAGACAGTAAAACAGTATCTTTTAATAAGCTAGTAAAAGCAGCCGATCAAAACATGGAGTGTAGCCAATGTAAGTCTGCAATGCTGTCCACATTATTTATACGAAGATATGGCCAGTATGTCATTTTAATGTTCCAACGATGTAGGCCTGATGGAACAAAATTGACAACTTTAATTAAAAATGTTGTGGCTTCGCAGTTGTCAATATCAGGAAGGACTTTTCTAACTGCAGCAATTATATATCATGACGGTCCTTCAACAACATCAGGACATTACACAACGTATTTGAAGTCTGGAAACGGCTGGTCATTCTGCAATGATTCTGTTTTAACTTTCAAAAAAAGATTGCCTTTTGACCTTAAAAATTCTTACCTGGTGTTCTTACAACCAAAATTTTAGGGAAGGAATCTCTGGAATTGCTCTGAGGAATTTCAAGAGGTTCTAATGGCTCCTACACTATATGGCCTTGTGGATAAGTGTTGTACAGAGCAAAAAATGTTTGTTTTAATAAGCTAATTCAAGCAGCCGATCAAAACAAGGAGTAGAGGTAATGCAAGTCTGCAATGCTGTCCACATTATTTATAGAAACTTATGGATGAAATGTCATTTTACAATTCCAACTATATAAACCGGATGAAAGTAAGTTGTCAACTCTAATTAAAAAAGTTTTGGCTACACAGTCGTCGATTTCAGGAACAACATTTGTAACTGCAGCTATTATATGAGATGATGGTCCTTTGACAACAGCAGGATATTACACAGCTTATTTGAAATGTAAAAAAGGCTGGTCTTTCGGCAATGATTACCATTTGACTATGAAGCAATGTTGCCTTTTGACTTAAAAAATTCTTACTTTGTGTTTTCAGAAGTGAGAATTTAGGGTAGGTAACTGGCCTATAATGATTCTAGGTGTTGATATAATTTAGTGTGCTGTTTTAAATTGCTTTGTGATTAACAGTGCTCAAGAGAATTAAATAATTGTAGTAGTCATAGAGGTAGTGTAATTGTGCCTCATAGTAAGCAGTATCAGTGTTATAGGAAATGTGGAACATGAGTGAGCAAGAAGGGTGAGATATTACTAGTACAGGATTGTGAAACTGATCTTGGACGTTTTCTTTATGAAAGTTGTGGAAAAAGAAAATGATGGGATTTGCTTAGAAGAATTCCAAGAGTTATAAATGGCCTTGAGGAGAAGTGCGGTATAGAGCGAGAAGTCATTTATTGTATGTCACATTTTTGTTAAAACGATGGAGCTTTTCTTTCAGAAAGTGGCGGGCAGAAAATAATAACAGCACAACAGAGTATAAGCTGTTCATAGGACATCCTTTGACGTCATGGAAAGTAAGTTACTTTTGAGGAGTTCTGATTTCTGATTGGTTATATTATATGGGTTTTTTAAACACAATCATTTTGATTGTGTTTTTTTTCCCCGCTGTTATATGATGAATACCTTCAACTCACTGTTTTTAGTGAAATTTGATATATTCTGAGAACAGCAAAAATAAACCATTTAATATGTAAAATTAATTCCGTACTTTGAATTGTGATTTTTAATATGTACTCATCTTGTCTCATGCTCACTCATCTTTTACTACCTTCTTTCAATCCTCTTTAGATACTCACATTGCCTTTTGTTTTATTCTCTTTCACCCTTGTTCTCTAACTGCACTTATCTTTCAAACATTGTTTCCCTATTCTAACTCTGCTTTTTTCTTTTCTCCCTTGCGCCATTTTTCAGCTTTTAGACCCTCTGTTTCGCTTGTCTTTTCCATCTTTCCTCCCTTTGTTTTCTAAATTAAACATTTTTAGGATCTCCTTTTTTGGTACAATCAGTTAGTATAACTCACCCTCACTTACTTATTTTTCTTTCTTGCCTTACTCAGTCTGTATCTGACAGTCTTTCCTTCACTTCTTCTGTCTCCTCTCTCCCTCACACTTTTTTCCTTATTCACCCTTTCCTTATATAGTTTACCTTACTCACTTTCTTTTAGTATCTTACACATCTTCAATTTAGTTTTCTCTTTCATCCTTCTTTTCTGTCAATGAAACTATCTTCCTTTTTTTCTCTTAGTAATTTACTGTATTACAATTTCTTTTTGTCTCTGTCTGTCTATCACCGTTTCTTTCTCTTTCTTTCTGCATGTTTATCTCTAACTTTATTTCTTTGTAAAATTGGATGATTTTTAATCTTTTCCCTTGTCTTTTCTAATTTTTAAATACATGTTTTAATATTTTTTAAATTTTTGTTCTTTCTTTCACGGATTGAAAGTATAAAAATAACAAGTGACTCAGTTAACGACAATTATAAGGTAAGTGTTTAGTACTCTTTTCATTACATCTCTATCACATTTAACTTCTATTAGTTCCACTGCTTCATTTCTTTAACCCTCAGTTTCCTGCCTTTGCTACTTCTCTCATTCCTTTTCTATTACTTACTTATTCTACTCCTTCCACTCCTTTTCTCAGTCCCTCTGTTCTCATAGTTCCTCACTCCTGTTCACTCAGTCCGTCTCTATTACTCTCACTGTCTCTGTCTCTTCACTTTTTCACTACTTGTTCATTATGCTTTCTCCCTGTAGTTGAAGCACACTATGTTATTTACATTTCTTTGCTGCTTCAATTATTCCTTTTCTGTCACTTCTTCTTTTCTGCTTTCTGTTTTTTCTCTCCGTTATTCCACATGTTTTAACCTTATTCACTGTCACACATCTTGTTTTATTCCTATTTACTTTCGCTCACTGTTTTCTTAACACCTTCCCTCACAGTTGTTGTTTTAGTCCGGTTCTATCCCTACCTCTCATTCCACATTCTTTACTGTTTTTCTTCTTAATTTGAACATTCACTCACATTCTCCAAGTAACTCTTGTTTATTATTCTTCTACTCTCCTTTTTTTCTTTCACTTCCTTATCTATTTTGTTTTTCTCAATTATACCCTCTTACATCTTTTCTTTGGAAAATAGATCTATTAAACAGTATCTCTGTGTTACTCCCTCTAGCTGTCTTTCTTTTAACATTACTCTCTGTTTCCTTCCCTTACACTCACTCTTCCTTTTTTTTTTTTTTTTTTTTTGTTTCGCTTCCGGTTCGCGTACCGGCGCGCGAACCGGGAAGCGAATCAAAAGAAAAAGAGGTTGCCAGAGTGCTAAACATTCTAGCAATTGTTTTAAATGGGAGGTAGTTCTGAAAAGAACTTTTTTTTATTGTTTTTGTTGTTTTAAATTTTTTTAAATATTTTTATGAACTTTTTTTACTTTTTTGTATTTTAAGAACGGTTTTATATTTTTTTTATTTTTGGGGGGGGGGAAACGAAAATCAGTCATTATAAAGGGCTCAACAGGAGCAACCAAAAAAAAAGATAATTTACTTTCTGGGCCGTTTTGTACATTTATGATTTTCATAAGCTCTGTTGATTAGACGTATACTTTTCTCCCCATAGCAAATTAATTTGCCGCAAAAAATGCAGGTGTGCTTCAGGTCCCCGAAGTTCATCTGGATGTTTGGGACCGTGTCCCTCGCCTCTAGTCCCGTCACTGCCTGTTCGGTTGATGTACTGGCCACAGGAGGGGGGTTTTCCTGCAGGTCACATACCTGCGCAGCACTATAATAAACAGGGTGCCACCTCTCCATGTGGCTATGCATGGTGTAATTCCCGAAGCTGTAATTTTTTTCTGTCCCTCGGGACAGAACATGGTCACAGATGAGACATGTGACGTAACGGGTATTTACTTTTTTTTGGCCCCGGGGAAATGTGAAGAATTGCCAGATATAATTATTCTTCACATGGGACCTCCTTGGCTCTTCAGGCAAAGACAGCCTCCTCACTTGCTCCTCTTCCTCTTCTTCCTCTTCTTGATTAAGGAGGACCTGAGGAGGTGGTCCATACTTTTTTGGTGGTGGTGGTGGTGGTGGATTGGCTCCAGCAGCTGCAGCTACAACACTTGCCATTTTAGAAAATATGGAAAGTAAGTCTTCCTCTCACAAAGATGAAAGTCAGAGTGAGGAAAAAAGGTGGGGGCTTTCATCATTTGTGAAAAAAAAATGTAATGAACCAATGAAAAGTGTTATTTTCAGGTCACATGACCTGTTACGCTTACGTTACGCGTCCCGCTACGCACCCGGAGCGCTTCCGGGGTGCTGCGCTTCGCGCCTCGGTTCCCGCTCCGGGTGCGCTAACGCGGCGCGTCACAAGACGCATTACGCGGCAACGCGATAGGTCGCGCTTACGTGACGCGTCACGATGTTGTGTTCGATCATGGTAGTTGCGTTAACGGAACGTTTCCCGGTGCGCGAATCGGGTCGCGGCACCAAATTGAGCTAACAGGAAGCTACCCGGTGCGCGGACCGGTAGCAAACAACCAAAAATAATTAAAAAAAATTTAAAGACAGAAAAAAATTTAATTAGATACATATAAAATATATTTTTCCTTTAAAAGAAGAAAATATTTTACACCATTTGATACTTGCTATTAAAAAACCAATGAAATTCACTGAAAAAACCATAGGTTATAGACCATATATAGTTAGGAATTAGCATTTACAAAACCTTGAAAATTCACTGAAAAAACCATAGGTTATAGACGATATATAGTTAGGGATTAGCATTTACAAAACCTTATTTTACTCACACAAAACCATTGAAATTCGCATATATAGTTAGTTGCACTAACTATATATCGCGCACCCGCAATCCACTGCTGATGATGTCACATATTACATCATTCATGACATGGTCAGTGACATCACTGATGACATCACTGATGACATCATCCAGTGACTGTATGTTTCTGTAAAGTTAAAATATGTCTTACATATTGAAGAATGAGTGGATGTATAAGTGTCTGGATGAAGGATTTAGTAGGTGCATGACTGACTGTATGAGAGAGTGATTAAATGTGTCTCACTGAGAGCATGAGTTAGTGACTAAACTGTCTTAATTTGTGTATCATTATATCTGTTGTTCTGTAAACTGCTGCATGTGTTGATCAGTAGCTATATGATTAACTATATGGGTTATTGATTGGTTGCCCAAGTATTTGTATGGGAGAGTGAGTGTGTGTGTGGGTGGCTGGGAGGTGTGTGACTCTGTGCATAGTTGATTCACTAGATGTATGGGTTCAAAACTGCATGTGGAAACAGCTGTATGGGTGGTTGACTGTGTGCATGAGTGTATTGGTGAGTGAATGGATATCTCAGTGCTACATGTCAAAGTAAGTACATATGTAAAACACAGTACATGTGAGAGTTGACATATATAAATTACTGTGTATAAGAGCCAGTGAATGTGTGAGTGGCTGAATGGATCATTGAAAACTTGTATCAGTGATTGTATAAGAGAGTAACTATGTGTTAGAATATGTTTGAATAAGTAAGGTGTGTATAACTGTATAGTTGATGAAATGGAGGTGTGATTGATTCTTTGCATGACTGACTAGGTGTATGAGTACCTCAATGGATGAGTGACAATCTGTGAGTGTCTGTTTACACTGAGTGTATCTAAGGTTATATTAGAGTCTGAAGAGGTTGATCGTATTATCACATGAATGATGTCATCAGTGATGTTATTTGAGTTGTCATCAGTGATGTCATCAGTGATGTCACGGACCATGTCATGAATGATGTAATATGTGACATCATCAGCAGTGGATTGCGGGAGCGCAATATATAGTTAGTGCAACTAACTATATATGCGAATTTCAATGGTTATGTGTGAGTAAAATAAGGTTTTGTAAATGCTAATCCCTAACTCTATATGGTCTATAACCTATGGTTTTTTCAGTGAATATATATATATATATATATATATATATATATATATATATATATATATCAGCGCTCGTTGTTGTACAATGAATCACAGGTCACTCCCGAGCGGGTGCTCAAAACGCGATGGTACACGCGTTCAAAATTAATGGTTCACACTCCATTTCCTTCGCTATGAAAACAAAGTTCAGCACTCCCGGGGTACAGGCAGATGTTACTTTATTTCACCATTAGTCGCAGACAGACGCGTTTCGGACATGAGTCCTTCATCAGTGTTTACTTTGCGCGCCGTCAAGCGGCTACCTATATGCATCATTCTGACACCCCCAACAGAGTTATTCAGATGGATATCGAGATCGCATGTATGCCTCTGCGAAAGGTGCGGCCATCTTGGAACGCATAAAATATGCACTATAGTGTGTCTTTAACCATTTATGTCCATCCCGCCGTGTATCGGCCTGGTGACCGCAGGGCTGGTGTAACTTTCTTGTAAAAGACACCAAAGATTTTATCGAACAAGTTGAGAACATCCAGTGGGACAAAACATACATACTCATAACTCTCGACATTACGAGCCTATATACTTGCATTCGGCATGAGCAGGGAGTCGAGGCAGTAAGATACTTCCTAGAAAAAAGACCAATGAAGTACACTGAGCATGGGGTTATGTTGATTGAACTACTTGAATTCTGTCTAACTCACAACATTTTTTTATTTCAAAATGATCTATACAAACAGATCTCAGGGACAGCGATGGGCACCTGCTTCGCCCCCAGTTACGCGAATTTATTCGTGGGCTGGTGGGAGGAGCAGGTGGCCCTGGGAGGTGACAACGCCAAATGGGCGGAAAATGTGATTGTGTGGCGTCGTTATATAGACGACCTGTTCCTGTTAGTTTATCGGGGCACCGTTTTGCTAAGACGGGATTGTACGAGGCAATCCACGAGAAATCGGCTGACCGGCATGAAGAAAACATCACCGGGTAAGCCGCTCGAACTTTTCTTCCCTCGTTAATGTTACATAAGTAACCGTCTGAAGACTGCGAAACAGAGCGTGTGGGGTAAAACAGGCTGCACACAGGGAGGCTTCCCTGCGTGACTCTGCCATTGGGATATGTGCGACGAAGCGGATTGCGTGAGGCGGCACTGGATATTTTTTTTAAAACGTACACTAACAGCAGCAGCTCTGCCAGAAACAAGTGGTGGAGGGACGACAGCCCGGAGCTCTCTGCAGAACTTATTTTTGAAATTAGAAAGATGCTTGGAGAGGGAAATATGAAAGTGGTGGGAGGCCACCACCCTCCAAAGCTATATGGATGTCGACAGGGTCCTGAGGGGGCTGCTAATCTACACGGTCCCCGCCTATGAGAACCCTGACCCCCAGTTGCTGGAACGGTGAGCGGAATTAACGGCGGCATCCTGTAAGGCCATGTTAGACCTGCTAGTGAAGTTCGCATGGAGCGACAGGGCGAAAACCATGGAGGAGATTGAAAACTTGGAAAAGGAGATTGCCAAAGATGATGACAAAAAGAAACAGGAACAACTACGGGAAGAAATGAAAAAACTGCTGATGAAATATGAACTAAAAATCAGACAAAGAAAGCAAGAAAAGTATGAAAGGGACGAACAGGACTATGCCTTAGGACGTATTCTTACCTTCTCAAAAAAATTTGATGATCCACGAAAGGCACTAAACAAGAAGAAAGGAACTGTGCCAATGACACCTGTGGAAACCTCGGAATCAGAGGTGACGGAGGAGGAACAGTTGGGTGATGAAGTGGCATCAGCCTCAAAAACAACTTCAAAAAGCCCTTTTCAGTTGGAGTTCAAGTTGATACGCCAAAGCTGGCTGAGGGGAGGGAAGTTAAGACCCCCAGAAAACGAAGAAGAACCCGAAGAGGAGGCTGGAAGCGGAAGAGGAAGAGGGGGAGCAGGATCCCGGAACCCTCGCAAAAAGAGGGGCAACCGATGGTAATTCCTGATTCCAACCTCACGATTATCAATTTAACTGATAAAATCTTGACTAAAGAAGAGAAAGATACCTTGCAGCTGGGTCTAACATTCTGTCCGAGTGACAGATTACAATATACACAGACCAGGATAGACCTATTTAGGTTGGTCCGCAAAATTAAACTTCACAAATTCTTCGCACTAAAGCCTTCAAACACGGAAAAAACGAAAAAAACAAAGAAAAAAAGTACGCGAAAAATGACTGATACCTTGAGCATTAAAGACTTGAATCTCATGGAAACCTTGACAGAATTAATAACTGAACAAGATTTGGAGATATATGACGATCCGATAATGAGAGCAAGGAGAGCAAACATTGAACAACAAGCTCCGGAAACTGACTTTAAGGCACCGTCGCAATTCAATCCACAGATGCCTTATGATGCCATCGACACGTTCTCTGAAGCAGTGA
Organism: Lissotriton vulgaris; assembly: GCF_964263255.1. NCBI lineage: Eukaryota > Metazoa > Chordata > Amphibia > Caudata > Salamandridae > Lissotriton > Lissotriton vulgaris. Next base: position 510,526,068 of record NC_141689.1, read on the forward strand.
CTGATGACTTGATGAAGTTTAGGATCACTGGACAGAAACACAATCTCCATAAAAGGAATCTCTCTGGAATGCAAACACAGATCTTCTCTGAGATAAGCAAGAATGACGAGATCATTGTGAAACCCTCAGATAAGGGAGGAAACATTGTGCGACTCCCTAGAGAACAATACTGCAAGAGTCCCTTCGTCAACTTGGGCATGTGAACTGTTACATAGGAACTAACAAAGAGGAATATGCTCAAAGTATACAAACTTATCACGATCTACTGAACAAATGGCGAAATAGATCCATGTTGGACCCAAATGAATTTCTATTCTTGCGTAATCATGAGCCAGTAACACCAACTTTTTACCAATTGCTTAAAGTGCATAAAAACCTCCGCTTACCACCAGGGAGACCAATTGTGTCGTCAAAGGGAGGACTCACTGAGAAACTCTCAATGTATATTGATTCATTTCTTGCACAATTGGTTGTCACATTAAGGTCTTATGTAAAAGACACCAAAGATTTTATCGAACAAGTTGAGAACATCCAGTGGGACAAAACATACATACTCATAACTCTCGACATTACGAGCCTGTATACTTGCATTCGGCATGAGCAGGGAGTCGAGGCAGTAAGATACTTCCTAGAAAAAAGACCAATGAAGTACACTGAGCATGGGGTTATGTTGATTGAACTACTTGAATTCTGTCTAACACACATTTTTTTATTTCAAAATGATCTATACAAACAGATCTCAGGGACAGCGATGGGCACCTGCTTCGCCCCCAGTTACGCAAATTTATTCGTGGGCTGGTGGGAGGAGCAGGTGGCCCTGGGAGGTGAAAACACCAAATGGGCGGAAAATGTGATTGTGTGGCGTCGTTATATAGACGACCTGTTCCTGGTATGGAGGGGGTCCTTCAACCAGGCAGAGGATTTTATCAGGGATCTGAACAGAAATAACTTGAACCTAAAATTCACTAGTGACCTAAGCAGGGAGGAAGTGCACTATCTAGATTTAAAGGTTTTTGTCAACGAAAGGAAACTTGAAACATCATTATACAGGAAGCCCACTTCGGGCAATAGCATATTACATGCCAAAAGTAGTCACCCTGGGAACCTAACTCGAAGCATACCCTATGGCGAGCTGTTGAGACTCCGGCGGAATTGTTCAAGGGATTCCGATTTTATTAACGCAGCAAATGAGTCTATTGTAAGATTTGAAACCAGGGGATATGACTCTAGTCTTCTTAAGAAAACTTTTCAGAAAGTTCTCAAAATATCAAGACGGAGTTTACTTAATGCCAAAGAACCAAAGGCCCAATCTGACCTTAACAACAAATTTAGGATGGTGACAACTTTCTCGAGTGATGACAATCAATTGAGAAAAATACTAACTAAAAATTGGCATGTATTGCGTCTGGATCCCATTATAGGGCATGACGTTCGTATCCTTCCCCTGATAACCTTCCGAAAACAAAACTCTTTGAAAGACAAATTGGTACAAAGTCATCTCATGCCCCTAAGCCTAAGAAAAGCAATACCCTTAAAGATATGAAGGGATTCTTTCCGTGAGCGAAATGCAAAGCCTGTGAAAACAGCAAACGAGTTCTAACATACAATATTCCTGGTCTAAAAATGCCAAGAAAAATAACCAAGTTTATCACATGTCAGACCCCCTATGTTGTGTACTGCCTGATATGTCCTTGCGGACTAAAATATAACGGCAGTACAATTAATAATGTGAAGATGTGAATCTTGGAACACCAATGTGCCATCTGCAATAAAGATGTAAATTACCCGGTGGCACGGCATTTTGCCAAGGAACATCAGAGTAATAGGGATCTATTACAATATTTTGGCATAGATCATGTTCCGGTAAATCCCAGAGGAGGTGAAAGACTTTTGAGAATCCCGCTATATCATCGATTTACAAACAAAACATCCACATGGGATGAATAGTGGAGAGGAATTATTGGTACACTTAGGAAAATGAATGAATAATCTCAAATTGCTTTTGGGCTAACTTATCAATGAATGTGACTGTTTTTTGGTTTTTCATCTTGTGTTATGTTGTCCGATATGATGAAACCTTATGGAGACAGAGGCTTCTGTACTCCAATTGATTGAATGCTGCTTTGTAAATGTAATGAAATTATCATTGGGACATGCCTATGATGAATTTATTAATTATGGATTTTATTCGAAATCGCATGGAGTAAGCAGAGGTAGCTGGTGACATGCCGATCCACGGCTTTACAAGAAAGTTACACCAGCCCTGCGGCCACCAGGCCGATACACAGCGGGATGGACATAAATGGTTAAAGACACACTATAGCACATATTTTATGCGTTCCAAGATGGCCGCACCTTTCACAGAGGCATACATGCGATCTCGATATCTATCTGAATAACTCTGTTGGGCGTGTCAGAATGATGCATATAGGTAGCTGCTTGACGGCGCGCAAAGTAAACACTGATGAAGGACTGACGTCCGAAACGCGTTTGTCTACGACTAATGGTGAAATAAAGTGACATCTGCCTGTACCCCGGGAGTGCTGAACTTTGTTTTCATAGCGAAGGAAATGGAGTGTGAGCCATATATATATATATATCTATATATATCTATATATATCTATATCTACATATATATATATATATATATATATATATATATATATATATATATATATATATATATATATATATATATATATATATATATATATATATATATATATATATATATATTTATATATATAAATTTTGTCAACCAAATGCCCAAGCATATCCAGATGCACTCATCTGCTGTTAGTGTCTGGCTGCCAGCTGAATCGTACCAAATTAATTCAGCCGCCCCTGAGGAAGAAGTTGTAAAACTTCGAAACGCGTCGGGCAAGATGAATTAATTTGGTACGATTCGGCTGGCAGCCAGAGACTAACAGCAGATGAGTGCATCTGGATATGCTTGGGCATTTGGTTGACAAAATCTACACGCGGCGGCCCGGCCGCGCCAGCTTGCAACATCTCAACGAAACAAGAGAGGCAGCGGGGGAAACCATTTCTTCCCTCATTGCACTGTGGTTACAGGCTTAATAGACCAGCAATCACACCAAAGCCTTACTGAGGTAAAACCTTAATGCTGCCATGAAATTTACGGAGCCCACTTAGGGTGGGAGAATATTCACCCACTAAGGGCGGGAGAATATTAAAATGCACGTTGGACTTTCTGATGTTTTCAAAGCAGCCGCCCCTGAGGAAGAAGTTGTAATACTTCGAAACGCGTCGGGCAAGATGAATTAATTTGGTACGATTCAGCTGGCAGCCAGAGACTAACAGCAGATGAGTGCATCTGGATATGCTTGGGCATTTGGTTGACAATATATATATATATATATATATATATATATATATATATATATATATATATATATATATACTCCACAAGCGATTGGGAGTGCCCGCTGCCTCCAAACCAAAGGGCGCGTAGGCGAAATGGACCTCCCAGTCACAGTCCTAATTAATTCGCCACACTTTTCAAAACAAAAGCAGTCGACGCTGTGTCTGTGCGCAGAAGAATTTAATGCCAGCTGAAAATGCTAGACACGTTTCGCTTGTTCACCAGCAAGTCAATAAAGTTTTCTTTGCATTTTAACTGTGAATGTGAACCTGTCATGTGATAAACTACAACAGTAGAATAAGACGACAGACTGGTAGTTTGATAATACATACATACAAAGATTGTCAAAATAGAATTTAAACAGTGTGGGTATTTGCTACCTTCATGTTCTAATTTTATAAAGCCTCTTGCATTTGAAACAATGTACAATTTACGACATTGAATGTTAATTTGCAACGCTTGTGTTATTAACACATCGCGCATCATGTTTGACTGTAGTTCTGACCTTAGTGGTCTAAATTACAGCCTGCAAACATTTCATATAGTACGAAAACCATTGTGAATCCGATACTATGCACACTACAAATTTTAACAATTATGCCCAAGTGGGCATTGATTAATGCCATAAGTAAAATTGACTAAAATACTGTTTTGCACTACCCACAATTAAGCCCAAGTGGCCTAATCCAAATTCATATAAATCAAGGTTATTCTAAAAGCCTGTATGTAAACATGTTCCACCATATCAATACATTTCCTAAATAATCAACCATCTGCCTCAAAGTGTTCATGTGTAAACAAAAGTTAAAAACAACAGAGTCAGGAGGAACCTGTAAATGTGTATGTAGGTCGTCTTTCATATTAAGACCTTCTGGGGTCTTGGTGCTAAGCTTAATGATATAGCTAGATTCGAGTTTTCAAAATCATTTTTCACAGTCACCGCCCCTTATACTCAAAGGGACAGCACCGATTACAAAGTAAAAGAGACCTTCAGCATTTTTTGTGTGGTGCTGCTCAAAATGCCGCGCCACGGGTAGGATTTGTCCCCATTCTTAATGGCACAAAATTCTGCAGAATCCTCTTATGGACAGGAAGGGTGGTGCTGCCCACGTACTTCAACCCACATGGGCATTGAAGCGCGTAGACAGCATACTCTGTTTTACATGAAATCTGCCCCTTGATTTGTTGGTGAGTATTCTGGGCAAAACCTAATTAGAAACTGGTAGCGTTTTTTCCAAACATGCACGCCTTGCACTTCAGGCATTTAATGAAACCATTCTTTCTACTTAACCATGATGCAGTTGGTTTCTGTCCAGTCTTACTCAGTAGCATATTGCTGACCAACGCTAGATGAAGAGATCGAGCTTTTCTAAAAGTGACCTGAGGTCTCTGAGTAAGTTTACCCAAAATCGGGTGTTTACGAATGATGTGCCAATGCTTGTAAATGATTTTCCTAAGCTCACCTTGTTGGTTGTTGTATGTATGTCAAGTTCTGGTCGCGCCTCACTAACGAAAAGGGTTACGTAAGGAGATGGAACTACGTTTCCCAGAATGCCAAGCTTTCAGGAGGCGGGGTATATAAGGAAGACCCGTCCTCCACCTGGTGTCGGATATTTTGGATCTTGACCGCCAATGCCAGGTGACGTCTCTACGTTCTGCGCTGTGAGCGAGGGACGGAGAGTTTTGCTGTATCGTTGTGTTCTTGGGTCCTCCGTTGGCGAGCCTTCTTGCATCGGCTCTTGCGGAGGACATCTATCGTTGGCTTCGTTCACGTTTTGCTTTTGTTGCGTGTCTCCGTTGGCGAGCCTTCTTGCATCGGCTCTTGCGGAGGACACGACTTGTGGTCCTTTGATTATAGTTTCACTGTTTCCTTTTTCCTCCGTTGGCGAGCCTTTTTTCAGCGGCTATTGCGGAGGAAATACCCTTGTTTGTTTTGTTAATACAATCCAGCAATCCTCCGTTGGCGAGCCTTTTTGCATAGGCTATTGCTGAGGAATACTGGTATAGGTCCCAGGCTGGGGACGAAGGAGCTCGTCTCCAGAAGTTACCGTGCAACCATACAGGTAGCTCTTTTCATACTTTACTTTTGGGTGACGTAACCCACACGTTTGTTTTTGGGAGAGATTGTGTCACGTTATCTTTAGCTTATCAAGTCTACTCCTCTTCACCACCTACGGGAAGGGAGAATAGGGTATGTATATCAAATCATTCCGGTCATAGAGTTAGTAGAAACAAGATACCGTGGAGTGTTACAGGAGTGATTCTTTGTGTGTTACAGGGGAAATCAGATTGCATGACGAAAGTATATGTTCTCAGAAAGAAGAGAAGTATCTCCTGAGTTACAGCTGGCCACTTTCGAGTCACAGGTAGAGAGCTGTTCGTGTCCGGCCATCAGATATTATTATGGTGTGCTTCTCTTAAGAACCTGTACCAATCATTGTGTTATCTGTCTTCACGGCTCTCCCTCCCCGCAGTCCCCTTCCTTTCCTTCCTGTTTTGCCCTCATCTGATTCTTCCTTAGCCCACGGCTATTACAGCAATCGGGGCTTAGATAGATCTGAAGATGGCCTATTAAACAACACGCTGATCCTGAGGACGGAGAGGACAACAGAATTTCCGACCCACGATTTCTTATCCTCCTGATCAGTGTGGTTGTTATGGCAACTCTGGATGATGTGTTGGCGGCCTTGGTACTGGTTCAATCAGAATTGATTGCATCCAGGCAAGAAAACACAGACTTAAGGAACAGGTTAGATAACATCCAGAGAAACACTTTTAGTGCAGGGACTTCGGGGTCTGGTACTCCCAGTACAGTAGTAGTGGAAATACCACCCAGCATCCGACTAGCGAATCCGGAACGATTTAAAGGAGATGCAGGGTCAGTGCAAGTGTTCTTAACACAAGTAATGATGCATTTCTCTTGCAAACCCCGATCATTTCCCACCAACCAGGCAAAGGTAGCGTTTGCCATTTCATATTTAGTAGGAGACGCAGCTCAATGGGCAGTCCCGTTCATTCAAAGAAACGACCCATTGCTACATGATTGTGATGTTTTTCAGATCGAGTTTACGAAAGTGTTCGACAGAAGGGCAGACACATATACCGCGGACAAGGAGTTGCTTGAATTACGTCAAGGGAATCAGGACATTTTGATTTATCTGAATACCTTTCGACGGTTAGTCACTGAGACGAAGTGGCCTGAGGCTAAGCAAACATCTTTGTTCCATCAAGGATTAACCGAAGAGATGAAAGATATCATCGCTCAAATCGATCCACAGCCGGTTTCATGCGAAGACCTAATAAACTTGGTCTTACGCTTGGATCATAGGATCAGGAATCGAAAAGGGGATTCCAAATCCAAGAATAGAACCATTCCATCCTCTAGCCCGGTCAAGACCAATGACAGTTCTGTACCCCCAGGCCCTGAACCCATGGAGATTGGGGCTGTCCGAGCAGCCTTAACCGCATCTGAGAAAGAACAGAGGCGCAAAGATGGACTCTGTCTTTATTGCGGCAAAAAAGGCCATTTTGTTAGGGAATGCCCGGTCAAACCTAAGTTTTCCAAGTTCCGTTTAAAGCGGGGTGTCTCAGCAGCTATGGAAAAACCGGCGGAAAACTGAAGGGCTCTGGGGGTAATGAAGGGGTTCCCTGGAGTCGTGTTAGTATCCCTTCTCTGTTGAATACTGTAGTGGGAGCATAGCATCTATTCATCAACATCGTATTTATGATCAATATGGTGGAGGTGAATACGCACGCCATGGTGTATTCAGGGGCTACGGGCTTTTTTATGGACATGGCGGAGGCTGAGAGATTAGGCATACCTCTGATCCCTAGAGAGACTTGTAACGATGTCTTTGCGGTGGATGGCAGGAAATTGGATATAGGGCCCATAGGATATCAAACGGCCAAGACAGAGATGAGGTTTGGGTGTCACAGAGAATGGGTCACCTTTAGCGTAATCAAGGCTCCCCAATATGGGGTGATCCTAGGCATACCATGGCTGAAACAACACAATCCTGACATAAAATGGGAGACAAACAATTGTAATGAATTCTAGACATTGTGAAGAGCATTGTTTCAGATACTCTCAGAGTCCTTCGTTTGCTTTGGCATGTGGGGAGTGTGTGGCCAGGGCAGCAGAGAAGGAAGTAACACTACCAGAGGTATACGTTGAATACGAAGGGGTGTTTGATGAGGTATTGGCAGAAGGGCTACCACCACATAGGCCGTATGATTGCCAGATTGAATTAGTTCCTGGGGCCGTGATTCCAAAGGGTAGGTTGTATGCTCTGTCCGAACCAGAAAACGTCCATCTGAGAACGTACCTGGATAAACTGTTGGAATTGGGGTTTATACGCCCTTCAAGGTCACCTGCGGCATCCCCTTTATTCTTCATTCCCAAGGCTAATGGGGAATTGAGAGCCTGCGTAGACTTTAGAGCCCTCAACGCTGTAACGGTGAAGAATAGATACCCCTTGCCTTTGATTAACGTGCTACTAGAACAGGTGAAAAAGGCCACGATCTTCACTAAATTAGATTTAAAAGGAGCCTACCATCTAGTGAGAATGAGAACTGGAGACGAATGGAAGACCGCCTTCAAGACCAGGTATGGGCTATTCGAATACCTGGTTATGCCGTTCGGGCTGTGTAACGCCCCTGCGGCGTTCCAGTTCTTCTTAAACGATGTGTTAAGAGAAATTCTGGATTGTCATGTCATAGTGTACATTGATGACATCCTTATTTATTCTGAGTCTGAAGAGCTACATGTACAACATGTCAAATCAGTATTGAGCATTTTACAACAAAACATTCTGTACTGTAAACTGTCCAAGTGTGACTTCCATGTCACCACAGTGGAGTTCTTGGGTGTCATGCTCACCCCCCATGGGCAAGAAATGGCTGAACGCAAGATACAGGCTGTTCGTGATTGGCCAATTCCTCGAAACATCAAGGATGTTCAATGTTTTCTTGGATTCGCCAATTTCTATCGGCCTTTTATCAACCAGTTCTCGAATGTGGTGTCGCCCATAACACGACTGTTGAAAAAGGATCAGTGTTTTGTGTGGGATGAGAAGGCACAGGAAGCATTTGTGACTCTGAAAGGGGCGTTTATAACTGCACCTGTATTGACTCATCCTAATCGGGACATCCCATTCATAGTAGAGGCCGACGCCTCAGAGATTGCTATAGGAGCCGTACTATCACAATGCCATGAGCTCACAGGGCAATTGCATCCAGTGGGCTTTCTGTCTAAGAAACTTACTGGGGCGGAACTAAATTACTGCATAGCGTAAAAGGAACTCCTGGCGATCAAGATCGCCTTCACAGAATGGAGACATTTCCTCATGGGTGCCAAGCACATGGTGACGGTTTTGACTGACCACAGAAACCTTCAATTCATGTCAGCTGCTAGACATCTCTCCCCTAGACAACTTCGTTGGATGCTTTTCTTTTCAGAATTCCATTTCACCATCACTTTCCGTCCGGGAGTAGACAATCGTAAGGCGGATGCCTTGACCCGACAATCATCCACGAAAACTCCTGATAAGGGGATGGACGCTCCTATAGTGGACCCCACCAAGATAGTCTGTGTCATCCAACCGGATGCCTTTTTGCAGGGTATACGGAATGGGGTTAGGTTTGGTTCTTGGAAGAGATGGTTGCAGGCACATCCCGAATGGCAGATGAGACACGGTTTTCCGGTGAACCAAGGGCGCTTGTTGATTCCTACAGAAACCCTGCAGAAGCAGATGTACCAATGGTGTCACTCTTCTCCAAGCGCTGGACATGTGGGAGTGGAAAAGACATTAGAACTGATCAAACGCAGATGTTGGTGGCCATCGTTAGGAGTTGATGTCAGGAGGTGGGTTGCAGGCTGTGACGTTTGTGCCTGAGTCAAGTCTGATCATCGTCGCCCTGCGGGGCTGCTTCAGCCCATGCCTATTCCGTCTATTCCTTGGGAACGTATCTCCTTGGACTTTGTGGTAGGACTGCCTAGAGACCAAGGGTATACAGCTGTGTTGGTAGTCATAGACTATTTGACAAAGATGGGACATTTCATTGCTTGTCCACAAGTACCCACGGCAGGTCAATTGGCACAACTACTCATGGTGCATATTGTACGTCTGCATGGCTTACCTGCGGTCATTGTGTCGGACAGGGGCTCGCAATTCACGGCAAGGTTTTGGAAGGCATGGTGCTCCTCCCTTCATATCGAGACGGCCCTGTCCAAGAGCTTCCATCCACAAACTGATGGACAGACTGAGCGTCTCAACCAAACATTGAAACAGTTCCTGAGGTGTTATGTGTCCCAGGGTAAGAACAACTGGGTGGAGTATCTGTGGCTGGCGGAGGTTGCGTACAATAATGCAACTCATTCGGCCACGAAAGTCTCTCCTTTCTATTGTACCTATGGACGACATCCCCGGTTTCTTCCTTTTTTGCAACCCTTCAAGGAAGACAAGGTGCCTGAAGCGGTGAGGAGAGTTTCTCAACTCAAGGACATATTGGAACAGGCCCAGTGCAACCTGAGGGCTTCGAAGGTGGCTTACAAAGCCTCGGCGGACAAAAGGAGATGCCCGGGCCCGTTGTATCAAGTAGGGGACTGGGTTTGGCTGTCCACCCAGAACTTCAGGTTCAGAAAATACAGCGTCTTCAACCCCCGCTACATCGGTCCCTATTAAGTGTTGCAGCGTGTCAATCCTGTGGCTGTTAAACTAAGGTTGCCTCTGCATCTGCGTATTCATCCTGTTTTCCATGTGTCTCTACTCAAGCCATCAACAGCGGTTGTGCAACGCCTTCCTCCTCCTCTGGTGGTTCCTGATGGTTTGGAGTACGAGGTGTAAGGTATCCTGGATTCTCGGTGGCAAGGGAGAGGACTTTGGTATCTGGTGGCCTGGAAGGGCTACGGACCCGAGGAAAACTCGTGGGAACCAGCGTCTGGGGTCCATGCACCCCGTTTGGTGGCTGAGTATCATCGGAAATATCCCTTGCGTCCTGGCCCCCTTCGGCGCTCTCGGTGAGGGGGGATATACTGTCAAGTTCTGGTCGCGCCTCACTATCGAAAAGGGTTACGGAAGGAGATGGAACTACGTTTCCCAGAATGCCAAGCTTTCAGGAGGTGGGGTATATAAGGAAGACACGTCCTCCACCTGGTGTCGGGAATTTTGGATCTTGACCGCCAATGCCAGGTGACGTCTCTACGTTCTGTGCTGTGAGCGAGGGACGGAGAGTTTTGCTGTATCGTTGTGTTCTTGGGTCCTCCGTTGGCGAGCCTTCTTGCATCGGCTCTTGCAGAGGACATCTATCGTTGGCTTCGTTCACGTTTTGCTTTTGTTGCGTGTCTCCGTTGGCGAGCCTTCTTGCATCGGCTCTTGCGGAGGACACGACTTGTGGTCCTTTGATTATAGTTTCACTGTTTCCTTTTTCCTCCGTTGGCGGGCCTTTTTTCAACGGCTATTGCGGAGGAAATACCCTTGTTTGTTTTGTTAATACAATCCAGCAATCCTCCGTTGGCGAGCCTTTTTGCATCGGCTATTGCGGAGGAATACTGGTATAGGTCCTAGGCTGGGGACGAAGGAGCTCGTCTCCAGAAGTTACCGTGTAACCATACAGGTAGCTCTTTTCATACTTTACTTTTGGGTGACGTAACCCACACGTTTGTTTTTGGGAGAGATTGTGTCACGTTATCTTTAGCTTATCAAGTCTACTCCTCTTCACCACCTACGGGAAGGGAGAATAGGGTATGTATATCAAATCATTCCGGTCATAGAGTTAGTAGAAACAAGATACCGTGGAGTGTTACAGGAGTGATTCTTTGTGTGTTACAGGGGAAATCAGATTGCATGACGAAAGTATATGTTCTCAGAAAGAAGAGAAGTATCTCCTGAGTTACAGCTGGCCACTTTCGAGTCACAGGTAGAGAGCTGTTCGTGTCCGGCCATCAGATGTTATTATGGTGTGCTTCTCTTAAGAACCTGTACCAATCATTGTGCTATCTGTCTTCACAGCTCTCCCTCCCCGCAGTCCCCTTCCCTTCCTTCCCGTTTTGCCCTCATCTGATCCTTCCTTAGCCCACGGCTATTACAGCAATCGGGGCTTGGATAGATCTGGAGATGGCCTATTAAACAACACGCTGATCCTGAGGACGGAGAGGACAACAATGTAGTAATGAGTCTACACTGGTTGCTCCCCTTTGTGCAGCTTTCTCTTGCTTAGTTTCTGTATTAAAGAGTGTTTGTTCTCTAGTTTTCTCTTTTGCCTTACAGGTAGCTTCATCAAGACAAGTCTCAGAGTAACCTTTAGCCAAAAAGCGGGATCTGAGGCATGATAGTTCCGCCTCTAGGTCTTGCCCGCTTCTACAATTGTGCATGGCCCTGAGGCATTCCCCTTAAGGGATACTCCTTACCAGTTTACCCGGATGGAAACTCGTAATAACGCGTTCCCATCGGTAGACTTTTGATACAACTTAGTCTGCAATTTACCATTATGCATAGGACCCATACCCTCCAGATATTCCCCCGCCGCCCAACTACCCTAGACATGCAAGATCCCCACATTTTGAAATCACCAGAGATTCAGTTGGGGTTAAAAAGGCCATGTTTATTCACCACATTGTATAAACATGACAAGCAATAACATGCATATCTAAAATCACAAGTTATAACATAACTACATTTATGAGCATATCATGCTCCATCACCTTCCCAACCCTAAGGGAGGAACACCATCTGGTTCGCATCTCGCAACTGGGTATCCTACACCAAGTGCTGTGCACCTGCCTACTTAGAGTGGTGGGCCCCGCCCTTCTATCCTTGTCCGCCATTATCAGGGCCCACCTCTCGACCACCAGGCTGCCCAGGGTCGCCCGGAAGGCTCGAAATCTGTCGCCCTAGCCTCCCCAGCCGGTGGTCACTTCCTCCCAGTGGAGAGCTTGCCATAACCCCCCTAAGAGCTGGCCTATGGAGCCCGGCAAGAGGGCTCCCATCCATCTTGTTTAGCCACTATTTACTGATCGCAGGTTTCTTCTCCGTAGAATGCCCCTCAAACCATTTATCTAAGGGACGGGTGGGTGGGAGTTTCGGAAAGCCGGCCCGGATCACGATAATGGCCAGGTGCCGGCGTGAGCAGTCAGGTATCCTGGAGGGATAGCGGGAACAGAGACCCCAGTCACAGGGAGTTGACCCTAAATAGGCCCAGAGTCTCCACCCCCTGATCCTCAGGTCACGCGATATCGCCGGACCGGAAATGGGTCGGCCAGACGCCAATTGGGCTGTCCGCCCGACCAACCACCAGAGACCAGGGGCGGGCGGGGTCCGGAGAGGCCGGGTCCTAAGTGCGCGCGGCGTGATTCTCCGCGCTTGTCATAGGACCCGTACCCTCCAGATATTCCCCTGCCGCCCAACTACCCTAGACATGCAAGATCCCCACATTTTGAAATCACCAGAGATTCAGGTGGGGTTAAAGGCCATGTTTATTCACCACATTGTATAAACATGACAAGCAATAACATGCATATCTAAAATCACAAGTTATAACATAACTACATTTATGAGCATATCATGCTCCATTACCTTCCCAACCCTAAGGGAGGAACACCATCTGGTTCGCATCTCGCAACTGGGTATCCTACGCCAAGTGCCGTGCACCTGCCCCTTAGAGTGGTGGGTCCCGCCCTTCTATCCTTGTCCGCCATTACCGGGGCCCACCTCTCGACCACCAGGCTGCCCAGGGTCGCCCGGGAGGCTTGCCAGCTGGTGGTCACTTCTTCCCAGTGGAGAGCTTGCCATATCCCCCCTCAGAGCTGGCCTATGGAGCCCGGCAAGCGGGCTCCCATCCATCTTGTTTAGCCACTATTTACTGATCGCAGGTCTCTTCTCCGCCACAAGGGTGGCCAAGGCCCACAGGTCTGACACCCTCCCCTCCTGCGTTCAGAATAAATGACCAAAGCTCTCGGATAAAAGTATCAGTTCCATAGTCCGACAAATGTACCCCATCCTGGTGGTACATTGCTTCTCCGGAAATCATCCGGTGCTGGAGGTAGCGCAATCGGCCCTTCACTGAGCACAACCTTGCTAGTTCGCCGTTCAATCGCCTCACCGAGACGTTCAAAGATCTAGGACGCACTCCTGGGCGTGATATCATGCCAGACCAGACTATTTTTGTCGATGGGAACTTATGCCCCAGCCAGGCAAACTCTGCTAGTAGGGCTTCCTTGACAGCCAAGCGCCCTCTGTCGACCATGTCGTTGCCTCCCAAATGCAGAATAATCCAATCCGGCGTTTTGTGCTCTCGTGCCCTGAGCTCCTCGACGATCCGCCTCAAGTGTCGGATACGCATCCCTCCAACGCCGTGCCATACGAATTCGGTCTCGCCCAATGCGGCCGGTTTTACCACCTCTCTTCGCTGCAAGCGCACCGCCGTGCGAAGCACGAAAGAGTGCCCGAGTACCCATACCACGGAAGCGGGCATACTAATCAGAAAGGAGAGAGATGAAGCCGTTAGACATTGCACACATATGTTTTACAACAATTCAGGTCTCACATATCGCTTATAGCAGTCAGAGGTCCAGCGACCTACACCTTTCACCACGTTGGGGGCGAGACTGGCCCCTGCCGCCAAAGTTGCAGCGCCAATCCTAAATGAATGAGAAGAATAGCCCACTGCTCCCAGACCCAGATTCCCCAGAGCCAACCCAAATACTGCCTTAAACTGGTATTGAGACAGGCAATCCCCGTTTTCATGGACAAAAAGAGTCGACCCCCCCCCCCTGCTGGGCGTCGGGCCAGGTACGCCTGTATACAGGATACGGGGCAGGCAGCTATCCCTGGGGCTGGCAGCAAATGGATGGTGACCCCCTTGCCTGTTTGGTCTGTCTTGGACTGTCCCAACCGCAATACCAGGCGCCCCGGGGAAAGGGAGATATCCTTGAACTGCAAGCCCCCCCCATGGTCTACCCTGTAGGCCCCAACTATCTCACCCAGGCGAAAGGCCCCATAGAAGGCCAGGCAGAAGGCAGCCCCTAGCATGATTCCCTCGAACGGTGACTGGCAAATAACAGGCAGTACCCCCAAAATATCAATCAAGGTCGGGAGATCCAAAGGCCTACAACAGTCCCGCCGTGGCCCGTCTAATCGGGCCCATCCTGCTAAGGCCTTCCTGATCAAGAATGAAGCCCCAGGGTCCCACTCCCCTGCCGGTTTAGCAAAGAAGCCTATCGCTGCCAAGGAAGCCCTAGCCTAGGACACTGTTTTGCCCTGATCCCGCAGAACCTGTAAAAAAGCGTACATCGTTTCAGTTGAAAAGATCCTCGCATCTCCCATCTGTTCCACAAATGATCTGTAAACATTAAACTGTGACTGATAGGCACGTTTGGTGCGATCACACAGAGCGGCACCTACCAGCCCCGCTAAAGCGGGGCTCCAATTTTCCACAGTGACGTAGGGAACGTCATCATGCGCTCTTCCGCCTGCGGGTGGAACCTCCGGAAGTCCTGCAACTTGGAACGAGATAAAGCGTCAGCAGCATGGTTATCAACACCAGGTATATGCGCAGCCTTAAAAGTCAAATTCAATTTCAAGCATGCCAACACCAACAGCTTCAGCAACCTCAGCACATGTGGGCGAGTCGCCCCTTGCCGATTGATCACCTGAACCACGCCATGTTATCCGACCAGAAGGTCACTGCCCTGTCCCTGAAGCGCTCCGCCCAAACCGTAACTGCCACCCAAATGGGAAAAAGCTCTTGGAAAGCTAAATTCTTTGTCAAGCCTCCTAAGTGCCACTCCGCTGGCCAGACCGCCCGCACCAGGCAGGGCCCAAGATCGCCCCAAAACCAACACTCCCGGCTGAGTCGGTGTATAGGCCTAGCTCAACACTGGACACCGGCGGCGCGGGCCAAACTACCCGCCCGTTGAAATCTGCCAGGAAGTCTCGCCATACCTTAAGGTCTTCCTTAACCCCTGCTTTTAACCTCACCCGATGTTGCTTCTGGGTAAGACCTACCATCGCTCTGGCTATAGACCTCGAGAAAGGGCGTCCCATGGGAATGATGCGCAAAGCAAAGTTTAGCTGACCCACAAGAACTTGTAACTGGTGCAACGTCACCTTCGGACACGCCAAGGCTACCTCAATGGCTAGGGAAAAAGCTCTTACTTTATCCATTGGCAATCTACATTCCTCCGCTACTGTGTCAATTTCGATGCCCAGGAAGGACATGCATGTGTCAGGGCCGACTGTCTTGCTCGGTGCCAGCGGCACCCCAAATTCTTTCAACATAGCCACCAGCTGACTCAGGGCCAAAGCGCAGGCATCTGACGATGCGGGGCCCATCACCATGAAATCGTCTAAGTAATGCACCACATCTGTACATCCTGACTTTTGCGAAAACACCCATTGCAACATGAAGCTAAAGGTCTCAAAGTACTTGCAGGAGACCGCACAACCCATAGGCATACATCTGTCGTAATAAAATTTCTGTTGGACCTGAAAGCCTAGCAAATGGTAATCCTCGGGGTGCACCGGCAACAAGGGGAATGCTGATTCAATATCGGTTTTTGCTAGCAACGCCCCCCGGCCTAGCTCCCTCACTTTCTGAACCGCGGCATCAAAGGACGAGTACGTCACTGAGCAGACTGCCGGGTCGATGGCATCATTTACAGATGCACCCTTAGGTGCAGATAAGTTATAAATCATCCTGAATTGTCCCGGCTCCTTCTTGGGCACTACTCCCAGAGGAGAGCACACATAGTTCTCCCAGGGAGGAGCCGGGAACGGGCCTGGTACTCGGCCTAAGGCCCGCTCTTTTTCCACCTTTGTGGCCACTACTGAGGGATGGGTTCATGCTGAAACCTGGTTCCTACACTGATTAATAGGGGGGACATGAGACACTGGGATACGAAATCCACTGGAAAAACCCTCAAACAACATCCTAGCAGCTGCCCTGTCTGGGTACCTGTCCAACCAAAAAATCATCTTTTCAATATCCACTGGAGTAGGCAGTTTAGACTTGGGGAGGCTTGATATCCTTAGGGGATGTACCCCCCCGTTCTTTGGATTTCTTGTTGCACTTTGATTCGGGATGGGACGGGTAACCGCAGTAGGCGCATGCGTGCTTAAACTTGCACTGCCCGGGGGGCCATGTGCACCCTTTGCCATTGAATGGCCAGCATGTACCTTTCTTCTCACCCGGCCCTCCCTGGGAAGTCCGAAAGGGCTGCCTAGCCGGGTGTTCCCTATTGCTCACGCTCTCCAACCAGGCATTGACCTCAACCTGATCCCAACAAATGGAGGGGTTTTCCTCTTTCGCCCAGCGAAACTCCCTATCATATGTCAACCAGGCTGAACCACCATGCGTGGAGTGGGCCTTCGCGATCTTATTGGTATAAAACACCAGCGGAATCGCCAACTCTGGCCTTTTTTCCAACAACACTGTCATATAAACGTGAAAGCCGAACAACCAATTGGTTATTGTCTCCTCAATCCTAGGTCTCCGATCTTGGAAGGAGTGCTCTTTCCCCTCCCTGTCCTTGTAATCTTCCTCTCTTCTCTTCGGCCTGATAAGGGAGAATATATCTACGTAAGCACCCTTCCAAATCTTTTCTCGCATTTCCATACACACATGCGTAGTTAACATCCCTGACTGAGACAATACGTTCCCCTGACTAACCCCCACCTCGCTGCTCCTTGCTGTAGTGTCACCAGTCTTACCTCCTGTAGGTGTTACAGCTATCGCTGTCGCGGGGGGATGGGCTCCAATCGCTACACTGGGCAATGCCTTGCGCGACTCGACTAAGAGCGCCAACTGCCTCTGAATGTCCTGCGACGCGCCCTGTTCTGTGGCCTGAGGGGGCCCCCACGGTGCCGCCGCTCCAGCGCTCACTCTCTCTAATACTTTCCCCGGAGCTGATAATTGGCCCACTAATGTGGAAACTGAAACCAGCAAGCTATCTAACAGATCACCCGCGGCTGTCACTGCGGCCACCGGCTGCGGTGGGAGTGGGGCCGGGGGACCGCAACTTTTGGTACCGGGCCTCCCGGGGCCAACGCCTTCAGCGCCTCCCTAATCTCAGACAAAACTGAACCCACTGGGTCTACTGGCGCGGGTACATTCGGAGTGGGGTCAGAAGGGTAAACCTGCTCTGCATCTAACGGAGGCGTGGGGACGGGACCTACTGATCCCTCGTCCCGTTTCCCCCTAACAGGGCTAGGCCTACTTTTCTCCTGCCTTGCTCCCCCTTTTCTTTTAGGCTGTGCCCTGGCTTTCTTCTTCAATGGCGGACAAGCGGCCTTCGGTGGCACCCCCCTGCGCGGCCGCTCTACTAACTCGGGCTGTTCCCCCCGGGAAGAATCGCTCTCATCCCCGCTATCGGGAGCCTCCTTGCACAACTTCTTCAGCAGTAATTTCATAATCTGTGCCAATTCAAATTCAGAATCTTTTCGCTTTTGTCCTCCCTTTTTGGGTGCCATGCTAACTATATCGCGCTTCGCACTACCTTGCTATAACACCTAACGCGCCCCGAGTTCCCTGCTCCCGCACCCCTAAGCACCGTTCACGCCGCCCGGCAGGAGCCCGTACCCCGAGGATCCCCGCACACAGCCGTAAGCCCCATAAGGCAGCGACACTCCTATCCCTTCCCAGCACCCACCATGACTCACGGCTGCCCACGAGGCCCTCCGAGGCACTCGA
Organism: Lissotriton vulgaris; assembly: GCF_964263255.1. NCBI lineage: Eukaryota > Metazoa > Chordata > Amphibia > Caudata > Salamandridae > Lissotriton > Lissotriton vulgaris. Next base: position 510,544,138 of record NC_141689.1, read on the forward strand.
CCCCTTACCTGGCTACACGAACGATGCTCGATCCTTCTGCTTCTATAGTTTCGGAAAGCCGGTCCGGATCACGATAATGGCCAGGTGCCGGCGTGAGCAGTCAGGTATCCAGGAGTGATAGCGGGAACAGAGACCCCAGTCACAGGGAGTTGACCCTAAATAGGCCCAGAGTCTCCACCCCCTGACCCTCAGGTCACGCGATATCGCCAGACCGGAAATGGTTCGGCTGGACGCCGATTGGGCCGTCCGCCCGACCAACCACCAGAGACCATGGGCGGGCGGGGTCCGGAGAGGCCGGATCCTAAGTGCGCGCGGCCTGATTCTCCGCGCTTGTCACATACACTGAAGGATCCCAAAAATTGACCTCAAATGCACTAATGACAGTGGCCAGTTTCAAATTCAAATCGTTAGTTTGGAGTTTTTTAATAAACTCCTTAGCACTCTTTTTAGTGCCCCTCCAGACGACGAAAAGATTGTCGATATATCGACTTCAATGTACTACATTATTCTGCTACTCAGTGTACCACTTAAACAAAAATTGGTTCTGTCGGGTAGAAAGTACGTTGGTTAAAGTTTGCTCTTAGTGCAATTGTAATAACTTGGTGCAACCCCTAGAACACGCCTGTGGGATAAAGCACATATCACTTATTGAATAAGGACAGAGATAAAGAGTTTGGTATTGTTACTTTTATAGGAATTTATTCATTTGTAGATAATCACAGTAAACCAAAACTGTCAACCTGAGATATTTACATGGATGCAGGGTGATTAGAGTGACAATAGTGCTCAGTGCTCAAAGGGTGTACAATATATACAGTGTGGTCATGGTTGTCTATGTACAAGTGAGTGGTAGGCCAGATAACGGTTTTGCTCCAGAGACTCCTATCTTTCATTGTATGGAATCCTGGTAGTTCTGGTCCTGAAGTATGCGCCCACGTTTCAACCCTAGTAGTGCCCCGGTTGGTGGTCATGGTGGGCCTTCATCAGGACAAGGTGGGCGTGCTGCAATTCATTGTACTATTGGTTGAACTTACAGTTTCCATGGTAAAATATCAAAATCACTTTCCCAACATGTATCCAGACAAAAGACTGGAGGGGTTGAGGTGGAGGGCCAGGACAGAGAGATCGTAGAATACAGGTCAATTCTTACTAGCAACACACCCACCACCCAGTACACAAAGTCTCACGGGGAAACGGCTACGCGGGCTGAGCCACACATGCCATTTCCCAGCAAGGAGAACCACACTTGCCTTAACCATACGTATGCCTTAACCACACATATACATGGTTAAGGCAGTGCCCGGTCTAGATGCGCCGGTGGGCAGGCACTGGAAGATGAAGCACCGGGAGACGTGGACGTGGTCTGGTAAGTTTTTTTGGGCCGGATTTGGGTTTAGGGAGGTGGGCGTAGATTTTAGGCATGGGGTAGTATTTAGAGCTCAGGCCGGGGTTGTTTTCAGGGCTGGGGGGTTAGGGTTGTTTTTAGGGCTCAGAGGGTGTTCGGGTTGCTTTTAGGGCCATTGGCGTCAGGGTTGTTTTTAGGGCTTAGGTCGGTGTTGATTTTAGTGCTCAGGGAGAGCTGGGGTGTGACCCACACATATCCTTTTACCAGTCATGCCTTGAGCACGAATTTATGTGGTAAAGGAATGCCTGGTAAAGCCACGATTTGGTAACAGGATAAGTTGTTAAGACACATGGATTGTTCAAGCAGCATTGTAGAGGATAGAGTGGGTTAGCCATGCATGCCTCTGTCATACAAACGGTCCCACGTTGCAGAAGCACAACACCAAGCATGCTGAACAAACAAAGCACAACGCCCACAGCACGGTCTCGAATATTGCTCAGACTCAGAAGGCAGCACAGGTATTATGCCTAGGCTAGTGGATGCTTATGAAGTTGGAGGGGTGTCCCTATAAAAGGGCCACCCAGTATCCAAGATGGGGAGGCTTCCGTATCAGAGGGCTGCCCCATGTCCATGAAAGAGCGATGTTCCCCATAGAGCACCAACAATTAATTACAGGCCATATAGGCACGGGGCACTAAGATAGATGGGATTCCTCCTACATACACCTGGGCTTCTAGGTCATGTCCAGCAGCATGGGTTCCCTTACAAGAACTTTAAAGCATTGTGTGGTACTCTCCATGATGCACGTCTGACACAGACACACTGGCAGGTACATACTGGTTTAATTACAAAACACTGGGAGTGCTGTGGATAAACTGGCTACTGCTACTGGCATCCTTGCACAGAGGACTGCTGACATGCACAGTTAAATTGCAAAGGGCCGCTGATGTAACACCAAGGGGCTTTGGAAGTCATTACTGCCCCAGACTCTGCAGTCAAGTACACAAAGACGTGAGAGGCATTAAAGGTGAAGAGGCATCATGCCTGAGCAGACTATCAGGGACAGACATACACACAGGATGCCACGCAAGAAGTCGCAGTGAGAAGGAGAAAGAGTAGGGTTCACCACTGAAGACACACACTTGGCAAAGGGAGGAAGAAACAATACGTGCACAGAAGTTGTGATGCAACATGCATTTTTTGTATACTGTCTCAGTAAGTCATAATTGAGTACCTGCCACTAATGGCAAATATTTTGAGTATGTTCTTATATGAAACATGCGATCAAAAAATAGAATAGTCATGTATACAAATAGGCTTCTTTTGTCAATATTATTTCCTTACAAACAGCAAGTTATTACTGCCAAAGATGTCTTTGCTGAATCAGGCCATTGCTGTTTTTTCCTCATTATTTCAGTTTGCATCTTCTGGCACAATGAAACAAGCATTAAAAATGCAATAGGTCTTGCCTTTCATTCAGTTAAAGCCATTTGCTTTGCTATACAATACCATTAGCAAAGCAAATGGCTTTAACTTAATCAAAAACGAGACCTATTGCATTTTCAATGCTTGTTTTGATGCGGACTTCCAGGTAACTTGTAGTGCAACATCTCTTATGACAAGTAGTACCATTCTCCCATGCCATGCACAATGCTGGAGGGGGCCCTCTGGAGCTCACCCCGCCTCCCCGGTGCTGCGGGGGCTATTGTTACGCCCCTGGGTGCTCAACTAAAGAGCTGTGATACCTTTGGGTCAAGTTTGCGTTATGAAAACCTCAGAGGAAAAAAAACTCTACTTGCGTTGCTGCCACAAATATACATAAGCGATTAAAAGTAGAATTTTACATCATATAATCAAACGGCTAAATAAGTTAATAGCCAGAAACTGAGCAGTGCAAACGTACGGAGAGCACAACTCTATCTATCCAGTTACAAGGACTCACGATATAGAATAGAAGCAGCATTATGCATGAAGTTCTGCAAGTCTGTTGTTGCCTGGCAGCCGGCAGGGCGGGGTTATAAATGCGTTATTTCCTGGAAGTAGAAGAAAGAATTGGGCAGTGTTGCAAACGAAAACCAGTATTTATTTTATATTGTGTGCACGTTCCTGTTGATTGCAATTCACTACCTGCAAATGTTCCGTGCTCCACCCCTTTCACCCACACAGTAGTGCAATTCACTTTGGGACATTTGGTCCAAACATCTGTTTGCTAACGGAGATTTAAATATTCAGTACCGTCTAGTGAGTTGTATTTTTTTCCGTTTATTATTTCCATGACTAGAATGTGTTTTTATTAAGAGGTAGACATTAGAAGACCTCTTAAAACATGCTTTGTTGCTCCATTTAGTGGCAAGATAATGGGAGGAGAGCAGCAACCAATCACGATTTGTGTCTCTCTTTTTTTGTCTGTGAACGTCTTAACCATCTTAGGTTTTGTGTGCGGGAAGTTTGTCCTTGGCTGGGTCCCGTACTTTTGGTGTTTGCAACCAATGCTCGGGATAACCATGTTGAAGGTGAGAGGGGGAGGGTGTTGTTGAGGGGAAAGGGATTATGATCAAATAAAGTCCTTCCTTTAGGAACACTGAGTGGGCTCTGCTTAAATCAAACGAAACTGTGGAAGTCACGCCAAGGAATCGTTTCAAAGAGTATATAATTATACAGTGGGAATCAGGTACAGGGCGCCGCTTAAGTCTTAAACGAAACTGTGGAGGTCACGCCGAGGAATTGTTTCAAAGAGTATATTATAATACGGTGGGAATCAGGTACAGTCAGCCGAGCAGTGGCCATGTTAAAATTAGGCAAGAAAATAGCCAATGAGCGCACTTAGTTCGGATGTCTCTCAATAGACAGGGTTTTTATAAAATATTGTATTCACGTGTGCGCCTTACAGTAAACCGAATTAGCTCGTCAAGAAAGCAGTAAAAAGACGAGCTCTGAGAATGGTCACTGGCATTAGGGTCTACAATGGAAAGTCGCGTCTTTTGCTCACAGAGCTGGTGCGTTCATAACACTGTAAATTAGGGAAGAAACAGCAATAAATATTGAGACTCGCCTCCTGAAAGCGCGCTCGCAAGCTCGGCGGCACACGATGGCAGCGCAGCTCGGCACATGATGGAGAACACGGCCAACGGGAGGGAGGTGGGAACAGGAAACTAATGTGACGAAGCTTCTGATAAGAAGCTTGGTTGCCATGGACAATGGGAAGGGGGCGGGGGATGGAGACACGGCCAACGGGAGGGGGGTGGAAACAGAAAACTAAGGTGACAAAGCTTCTGATAAGAAGCTTGTTTGCCATGACAATAGAAAGCTATTGTCACAAGATGGCGTTGGACTGTCCACAGTCCTTTTGTACACGCGCATGCTGTTAGGTTTGGATAAATGGGAGAGCAGCCATCTTTGTTCATCCCTACGCATGCACCTAAGGCTTTAAGAGAATCAATTGCAAAAGGCGCTTGCATGGCAAGTTAGCGCATGCGCTGCTATCGCTAGGCGAGACCTAAAAAGGTTTTTTTGAATGGCAATGCTGTGCAGCATTGCCCATGGGTTCTGATTGTGCTTGCAGATTCAGTGGCAACTTACAGGGAATGTATAGGCATTTGAATCGCGTTTCAAAGAGCCCACATGAGCACACAAGAAAATCCCTTGTATGCCTGCATAATCTTTGCACCACCTGTCACTGGGTGTAACATCAATGAGATAAGGAGTGAGAAGCAAGGGTCGGATGACATATACACTGTCACCTACAGCACTAGCATACCAGGCATTGGTATACATTGCGGAAGCCCAGTGTCTTGTCATGACATGTGAGATGTGTCTTACTCAGTATGACGCATTGCCAAAATGTCCGCTAGCCAGGCAGTTGTCAAAGCTACAATATTGGAATATGTAGGAGTTATGTGTACTCCAAGGGTAACAAATCACATGAGGCACCCTACTTTGCATTTGACTTGTATGTTTAAGCAAGCTCTGTGTAGTAAAAAGGGTCCAATCAGTAGTAGAAGAAATAACTTATTTCATTTCCAGTGTAAACAAACGGTGCCCCCGGCTTGCCAGAGCTCACACAGGAGGTCAATAGGCCAACGTTCTAACCCTGCCTTCACAGTCTGTGCAGGGTCATACCAAGTGAGAGGAGAGAGTAGGGTTGACGGGAGATAACACTAATAGCAGTACGTTACAACACTTTGGTTTGTGGGGGCTGTAAAGAAATTCAGTGTCAGACGATGGACAGATCAGGACATATACCTTATGTATGCGTGTATTTACCCGTGGGAAATCTGCAATTCTGTAAAATTCGATGCTGGTGTTGTACATTTCCTAAGGATGTTGCAGAAAGCAACGTGGATGTTGATTCTATCCAACATCTCATCCAACAATTCGGAAAGAAACTAAGCGTGAAACTCTGTGGCACACCACCCAATGTTTCTCCGATGCCCTGGTAACTGCTTGGTACCAGGTAAGGCATGGAACATAGAACTTGAAATGCAGGGGAACTGCTTCATGTCTGTGTGTGTCCCCACGTCAAAGAGTTCACACCATCAATAAGAACACATGCCAGTTTTCTGTCGAGTCTCTTCCTCCCATGTATTTTCTCCTCCGTTTGGTCAAAGATTGTGAACATGACCCTAAACATTCTCTCCTGTCTTCTTCCTTTGTTCTGTTGCACTACCAGAATCTTATTCTCCTTGTCATGGTGTAGAGTCCAGCCATTTCCAAGAAACATAAAGAAATTCTGGCCTACATTCTATAGTCTGCACGGGTTACCAGCTTATTGCCATTGATGATAATTTGCGACTGCATAAGTCACTTGCATTTGCAAATTGCAAGTGTTTTACATTGTATTCGTGAGTCACAATGACTTTCTCATCTTTCTCATGTTGAGCCTCTATTTGTGTGACACTCAATGTAGTCAGTCTGTTGTGCTTGTTTGGAGAGTTATATATTTTTTGGTTTTAGTACACTATGATTTGACTTTTTGCAGTTGCATAGTAGTTTCCAACTGGTTTGCAATGTGTACCCCTGCATCTACTGTAATGAAAGAACTGATCGCTCAATACGTTTTTCAGCCAACTTAGAGGGGGAGCAGAAGACGAAGTATTTTTCTGGTAGCATATATGGTTTAATGCTGGTAATGAATGATATGTTTGCCCTGTCCACTCTGTGTACACAGTGCCTGTATCTGTAGGGTACCATTATCTGTAGTCTGTGGGTGCGTAGTCCAAACTTTGCCCGTTATGCTATTGTTGAGAAAGAGCCAGCAGGTAATCATCAATGGTCCCATAGCATTGCAAGAGTTTGAGTGAGACTAGAGTGGCCATTTTAGAGTGAAAACGTTCTCAATATGAAATAAGAATAACAGAGCCATGTGGAAAGGGGCGACCACTCGGTCCCCCCGAACGTATGGTTGGGGGCCCGGATCCCCCCGGGAAGCCATTTTGGGCGGGGGGCGTTTTCCGGCTGGTATGCCCGAAGCGGCGTAGCCGGGGCGCGCCTTTTCCCGCCCAAGAAGGGTTGTCCTAGACACCTGCACCGTTGGCCACGCCCCGTAGGCTTACCGGAGGAGGGTACACGCCCTCCCGAAGAGGAATAAAAGGAGCAGCAGCCCGAAGAAGCATCCTCTTGTTCCTGTGCTTGGAAGCTGCACCCTCTCGTTGCACGTGAGCCCTCGACGGAACAAGGAGCAATTTTTGAGAACTTGTAATTTTTGTGTTTCTCTTTCAGCGATTCCGAACCTTTGGATCCAGGACCGCGTTGAGCAGCAAGGATCGAACATCTGACAACGATGCCTGGCAAGAAGGTCGGAAAGAAGTCGGGGACTGACCAGATGCTCCGCATGCTGATAAAAGATATGGGGAGCATGAAAAAGCAGATGGCGGCAATGAACAATACGGGCAGACCGAAGAGAGTCATAGGACCAGCATTGCCGGGAGTCGTCCCCGCTGGGAGAGGTAAAAGGGCCAGGAATAGGGCGGCAGGGGGGGAGGTCCCAGTTCCCGAGTCACCCCCGGCAAGCCCGGTTAGTCCAGTTGAGGCCCCGGTACCGATCCCGGACGCGGGTCAACCGATTTCGGTTGTAGTTACGCCCACCAACGAGGAGGATATGCCTCTGGAGTTGGCCGCCCAGTTGGTCGCATGGCTTGGCAAAAATACAGGGGGCGCTGCTACACCTGGAGACACGGCCGATGAGGCCAAGTTGCTAATGAAGCAGTTGCGGCAATCGCGAGATGCTACGAAGGCGAATCTCCCTCTTGTCCCCCCACAGGTTCCCTCGGAAGGACCGACGGCTGGCGGTGGGAAATCAGCGGGACCAGCTATGGGTTCGGGTAAGCAGCCGTTACCAATGGCAAAGGAGGGGTCTTTACCCTCAAGAAGGGAAAAAGTAGTTCAACATATTCCGCTGGCCACGAAAGAAATGATTTGGGCTGATAAGTATGTGAATATGTTTTCTCTCCTGACGGATCACCATGAGATAGAGTATGTTAAGGCTCAGAAAGATTTGTGGCGCCCGAGTGTGTGGCGCGCAAAAATGGCGGGGTTCAGGGTTGATGAGACGATCTCAAATTGGGCCAAGGCCTTTGCAATGTTTACTGCAGTCATGGGGGAACGTAGGCCCGAGGTTTTGACCGAATTGGCCTGCTATCAGGCACGTATAATGGATTTCTATGAAACATATGAGGGCGATGAATGGAGGGGTTATGATAATAAGTTTCGTAAGGCCAAGGAGCACGATTCATCTCTGACGTGGGATTGTCTCGACTCCATCTCTTGGCAGAAGCAGCTCCTGCCGGGCACGACAAAGTCGTCTTCGCTTGGCGGGAATGGGTCGGCGCCCTCCCGCCATCAATCGGTGGCGCCCTTTCGAGCAGCCCCCGCTGGTGACCACCAACCAAGGAATGGTGGGAGTGGGGGTAGAAAAGGGGTCTGCTGGAATTTTAACAGAGGCAAGTGCACGAGGCCACAAGGGACATGTAAGTTCAGGCATGAGTGTGCAGGGTGCGGACATTCGTCACACCCGGAGAGTTCGTGCAGAGCCAAGAATGGTGATACCGGGGGTAGAGGAGGTCCCAAACAGGTCTAATATCGACCACGGGGTACCGCTACCAACCCCCGTAGATATCATGGCATTGATCCCTTGGCTAAACGAATACCCTGATCATGTCTCCGCTGGGATGTTGCGGGACGGCTTTTCGTATGGTTTCCACATCCCGGCGGGGGATTTTCGGGGGGAATCACTGTGTAAAAACCAACTGTCCGTTCAGCAGAACCCGGGGGTGGTAGAACGTAAGATTGCAAAGGAAGTTGCCCGTGGCCGGGTCGCCGGCCCATATAGGCACCCGCCAGTCATTAATTTCATTTGTTCACCGTTGGGAGTAGTCCCCAAGAAGGACCCAGGTGAGTTTAGGTTGATTCATAACTTTTTCGGCTCCCAGGGGTTCTTCGGTGAACGATGCAATTGACCCAGGAGTTTGTTCGGTACGGTACGCATCCTTCGATGAGGCCGTTGCCATGTTGAATCGCCTGGGGCCCGGTGCGCTGAGGGCGAAGTCAGATATCGAGTCAGCGTTCCGGTTGCTCCCGGTACACCCACGGGATCAGCGTCTGTTAGGTTTTGTGTTTCAAGGATGCTACTATATGGATAGATGTATGCCAATGGGTTGCTCCATCTCTTGTGCTTATTTTGAGAAATTCAGTTGTTTTCTGCAATGGGCTTTCACTAAAGCTACGGGCTATACCCAGGTTATGCACTACCTAGATGATTTTTTGTTCCTGGGGACAGCCGGTGACACAGAATGTGAGCAGGCGTTACAGGGATTTTGCACTCTCATGGAGCGGTTCGGCGTGCCATTGGCACCGGGGAAGACGGTGGGGCCTTCTACATCGCTCGAGTTTCTTGGAATAGAGCTCGATTCGGTGGAGGGATGCTTCCGTTTGCCAAAGGACAAGGTAGCGAAATTCAGGGCCTCTTTGGAACTGTGCATTAGCAAAGAGAAAGTTACTCTCCATCAGTTACAGCAAGCTGTGGGCCAGCTTAACTTTGCCCTTAGAGTGATACCAATGGCCCGCCCCTTTTCCCGCTCTATTGCACAAGCCATGATTGGTCTCAAGGAAGGGCACCACCGCACAAGACTGTCTGCAGAAGTTCGCCAGGATATGCGCATATGGTTGGCATTTCTGGCGAATTTCAACGGTCGAGTGGTGTGGGGAAAGCCACCAGCGTCCTCGGACGAGCTGGGTTTGTGGACCGACTCGGCAGGGAGCGTTGGATTTGGCGCCATCTTCGGTAATCGATGGTCGGCGCAGACATGGCCGGCATGGTGGCACACCAGTGGGCTCACAGGTAACATTGGGTTTCTTGAGTTGTTCCCCATCTTTGTGGCTCTGAAGGCATGGCCGGAAGAGTTTCGTGATCGCTCAGTGGGGTTTTGGTCCGACAACATGACCGTAGTCGAATGCATAAATAATCAGGCAGCACGCTGCAAGTGGATACTGAGATTACTGAAGGAAATTGTACTACTTTGCATGAGACTGAACGTTCAATTTAGGGCGAGGCATGTGCCGGGTGTGCTGAACCATGCGGCTGACGCACTCTCTCGTTCCCACATGCAGGCATTCAGGGGTTATCTACCTTCCGCGGACCTAGTGGCGGCACCATTCCCCGAAGCACTCTGGTTACTCGGTGCCCCGGATTACAGGACCTCGTGGGAGCAAGCCTAGCCCCCAGAACATGGAAGGCTTACGGAGGAGCGTTTCGTTCCTATTGTGCATTTTTGGGTCCAGCGGGAGGGGACAAATGGGGACAGGAAGAGTATGTCCTAAAGTTTTTGGTAGCTCTACACAGGGCAGGCCGATCAGCGGCGACAGCCAATAGGCACCGGGCCGCCATTGCATTCATGGCGCAGGCGCATGGCATCAGGGACCCCACATCGTCCTTTTTGGTGAGGAAGGCCCTGCGTGGTTGGCAACGCTTGGAGGGTCGTAGTGTAGACGAAAGACGCCCGATTGGGTTAGAAAGGTTGTCCCTACTGATGTCGGTACTCCCCGCGACATGTTCCTCCCGTACGAGGCAGTGCTGTTCCGGGCCGCTTTCGCATTAGCGTTCCATGGGGCTATGCGGGTGAGTGAGCTGGTTGCAAAAAATAAGAAGGATGTGGAAGGAGGTCTGTGTCGAGAACACATTTTGATCAAGGGTGATTCAATGGTGGTCACAATAGCCAGGTCCAAGACCGATCAGGGTGCTATGGGAGACAGTATTGTTGTCCAGCGCATGCGAGGGTCCCCCGGGTGCCCGGTGAAGTGCGTTGAGGAATATTTAGCGCAAAGGGCGGAAGCATGGGGGGGAAGCTTGCTGAGACATATTGACGCCACCCCACTGACAAGGTTTCAGTTTCAGCGGGTGCTAACAATGGCAATCGCAGCAGCGGGCTTGGACCCGTGCGATTTCGGGACCCATTCCTTTCGGATAGGGGCTGCTACGGAGGTTACAGCCAGGGGTCAGAGTGTTGAAGAGGTGAAACAATTGGAACACTGGTCCTCGAACTGTTATAAAAGGTATGTGCGGTTGCACATGTTGTGAAGCCAATGTCATGCACTCACGCTTCTTGTCTTCTGTTTGGTTTTCAGTTTCGCGAGCATGCTATGCGGGGCGGACTGAGCAGTCGACCCGACACCTGGGGACCAGCGGTCAGAGATCACCGGCTGTGGAAAGAGTGGTGTGGGTCGTGGGCCACTCATACGTGAGGCGGGCCGGGGACGTATTCAAAGCAGGTGACATGATTCACGCAGCTGGGGAATACGGGTACAGGGTGACCTTCCACGGAAGGGGCGGGCTCTGTATTGACCAGTTTCAATGTTTTGTCGAGGGACTGCTAGGGCGGACAAGGTCACCGCCGTCTGTAATCATAGTACACCTGGGAGGCAATGATTTGGTGACACTAGGGCGGCGAGTACTACTCGAGCGAGTTCTGTCTACTGTTAGCTGGTTGGCGAGGAGGATCCCGGGGTGCACGATAGGATGGTCCCACATGATTCCCAGGAAGGTGTGGCGGGGGGGCCTCTCGGTATCAGCACTGAACCATTCAGTAAAGAAAGTCAATAACAAGCTTGGTAGGTTGTTTCGCTCAGCGCAGTTACACTGTATCCCACATGGATGTATTCGGGGGGAGCACATGTATCTCGAAGATGGGGTCCATTTGTCCCGGGTAGGGAATGTCTTACTCATAGAAGACTTCATAGCATGGTTAAAGGGTTTGTAAAAACATGACCTTTAGTAGGAGTTTGTGGGGGGTCCGGATAGCCGGTCAACTATCCGGCCTGTGGCGGTAAGGTCATGATCGGTGAGGGGTGGGAGGGGGGTCCACGCTACCTTCTAGACACCGTCACACGAGTCCTCGGACGACCACTAAGATGGCATCGAGTTAAATAAGGGGCCCCCGCAAAGACAAGGGAAATTGGAGTTGGCACAGAGGTACAGTCCTCTGTGCGCCCGCCCCTCACACCGTGAGGGGGGAGTTCTGGTAGTAGGGATCTGACACCGGTTGCGACCTTGCGACCTTGCAACCTTGCCGTTGGCCCGTAATGCTAGGATGTACAATTTTTAAAAAATATGCATTTGCAGGATGTTTAGACTCGGCTAGGAAAACCTTTGTATTAGAGATTTGTTAAGGTTAGCCAATGAACGTATCTGCATCGTAATGTAATAAATAAAAATTGTACATAATATGAAACTGTTATTTTAATGTTTTAATTTTGTTTCATATTTTAATAAATACGGCCGGGAGGGTAACTCCCTCCCGCCTTCCAAAAGTTCAGAACTGTGTCCGTCTTCCCATCCTTGGGGATTGTGTTGGGAGGGGGTGACAGGCATCCAAGCCATATGGAAAGGGGCGACCACTCGGTCCCCCCGAACGTATGGTTGGGGGCCCGGATCCCCCCGGGAAGCCATTTTGGGCGGGGGGCGTGTTCCGGCTGGTATGCCCGAAGCGGCGTAGCCGGGGCGCGCCTTTTCCCGCCCAAGAAGGGTTGTCCTAGACACCTGCACCATTGGCCACGCCCCGTAGGCGTACCGGAGGAGGGTACACGCCCTCCCGAAGAGGAATAAAAGGAGCAGCAGCCCGAAGAAGCATCCTCTTGTTCCTGTGCTTGGAAGCTGCACCCTCTCGTTGCACGTGAGCCCTCGACGGAACAAGGAGCAATTTTTGACCCACCCACCAGCCCCTTATGGCGAATGTTAGTACTGCAGTGAAATTGATCTGCTGTGATAATGTCTTTTCTCTCCTAGTTTAGTGGTTAATAAAAATGTCAATGTTGGTATTGCAATAAAATGATTTGCTTCATAACATTTTCTTCCTTAGTAGAGCGGAGTATAACAGTCTAGTTGAAGGTAAATTCGCAATGTGAAGTTGATTTTCTTTCTTAAATAGGTTAATAAAACGTCGTATTTATTTTTTGGCGGGCGGTAAGGTCATGATCGGTGAGCAGTAATTTCAAGGTCCCTAGAGGAGGGGCGCCACCCATTATGGATGGGAGCGCCCGGGGGGAGGCGGCCATTGGCCCCTCACATGGGGAGGCGGCACCCACTAAGTATGGGGTCGCCTAAGGGAAGGCGGTCATAGGCCCCTCCCAGGGGAGGAGGCGGCTAGATGCCCGTCCTACAGGAATTTCCCGGGGCCAGGATATCCGCGACGGCGGATGTGATGAACAGTGTGGGGTGGGAGGGGGGTCCACGCTACCTTCTAGACACCTCACACGAGTCCTCGGACGACCACTAAGATGGCGTCGAGTTAAATAAGGGGCCCCCGCAAAGACAAGGGAAATTGGAGTTGGCACAGAGGTACAGTCCTCTGTGCGCCCGCCCCTCACACCGTGAGGGGGGAGTTCTGGTAGTAAGGATCTGACACCGGTTGCGACCTTGCCGTTGGCCCGTAATGGTAGGATGTACAATTTTTAAAAAATATGCATTTGCAGGATGTTTAGACTCGGCTAGGAAAACCTTTGTATTAGAGATTTGTTAAGGTTAGCCAATGAACGTATCTGCATTGTAATGTAATAAATAAAAATTGTACATAATATGAAACTGTTATTTTAATGTTTTAATTTTGTTTCATATTTTAATAAATACGGCCGGGAGGGTAACTCCCTCCCGCCTTCCAAAAGTTCAGAACTGTGTCCGTCTTCCCATCCTTGGGGATTGTGTTGGGAGGGGGTGACAGGCATCCCGGCCATATGATGTTTTACCGCTCTAAGTGACATATATATGAAATACATATAAAAAAACATTGCATCTTTTTGGGAGCCTTATTGTTGTCTGCAGGATCACCGGCCTTGGAGCACACATCAGCTCCCTGGAAAGCCAGTGTGCTGGTAATGGCTAGAGGGATTACTTCCGTTTTGGTGTTGTCCCTTTCCGACACGCAGTTCTAAAGTAAGCACGTAATTGACGCTCCACTCACCAAATGGCCGTCCTGTGGGCTGATTGCAATGGCTGAAGGGCCCCATTCCAGGTATGCTTACCGAGGGCTTTACGAAAAGGTGATTGAAACTTCATCAAAGCAATAACTGAATGGGATAGCCCGGAGCCTAACTGCATATTAACCCCTTAAGTGCTGGGCATTCTCCCCCCACCTCGAGTGCTCTGGGCGAACCAAGAAAATAGCTAAAATGTAGCAAATTTTACTTTTCTAAAAAGTTGTTATTGAGTTGTGAACAAAGTTTCATGAAACAGATGCATTTTTTGGTTATTATTATTGTTCAAATAATGCAGTCTTGATGAATGAAAATAAGTAGAAGAGCACAATGCCTCTGTCTGCTAATGTTTTATCCTGAAAGATACAACAACAACCAAATAATGTTAAATAAGCTAAGCAAATGGTTTGAAGTATTAGAGAGGAATTTCAAGGCAGGAAACCAGACAGGACAGGGCATGCAGAATAGCATCACCTAGTTGAACGCTAACAGAAAGCATTCAGCCTTCATTTGCTATGCTGATCAGCCCAGCCACCAGCACAAGATGAAAACAACACGTTCTGCTATTATACTGAACATAAAGTCTTATTGTTTGAACATGTATTTAATAATGAACAATCTCATAAACTCAAATTAAGCTTTACCTATGGTGCTAAGATTAGGTAGGTGCAGTAAGGCCTAGGATTGCTTGTGGTCCTCTTGACATTTACATACGGTCCCCTGGTGAAGAGCAGTACTGAGCTGCTGTTTGCTTGACACAGTACTAACATTCTGAAACCTATTAAAAGGACAAGCATTTATTTGCATAGTAACTCAAGTAAAGGGAATGGAGGAAAGCTGTGCAGCGCCACTTTTCTCTAGAAACACCTTCTAAAAGCTGTCATGCAACATACAAATAACAATATGATAAAGTCTCTTCAAAGTTAAAAATTGTGTATTTCATTAACATGCAGATCAAATTCCCCTTAGTAAATCAGATTATGTCCCTGCATTGAGAGGCATTTATTAAAAGTGAGAGTTTACAAACATGAACTAGAAACATTTCTGCCTCCTCCGCCCTGACAACAATGACATTAGAGATCCAAGAGTCATGTCAGCTGTCATGTGCAACCTCTGGGTGGCCTTTGATGTTATATGGCCGGGATGCCCGCCACCCCCTCCCAAATCCAATACCAATTCCCCATGGGAGGAGACAGACACAAGTTTGAGCTTTTGGAAGGCGGGGGGGAGTTACCCCCCCGGCCGTATTTATTAAAATATGAAACAAAATTTAAAACTTTAAATTAAAACGTTTCATACATTATGTACAATTTTACTTTCATTACATTTTGATGAAGACATGTTCTTTGGCTAACCTTAACAGATCTCTAATACAAAGGTTTCCTAGCCGAGTCTAGCATCCTGAAAATGCATACATTCTAAAATAAAATTGTACATCCTAGCATTAAGGGCCAACGGCAAGGTCTTAACCGGTGTCAGATCTCTACTACCAAACTCCCGCCCTCACGGTGTGAGTGGCGCATGCGCAGAGGACTTTACCCTCGTTGCCAACTGTAACTTCCCTTGTCGTGGGGGCCCCCTTTCACTCGACGCCATTTTAAAGGTCGTCCGAGTTCCCGTGTGAGGTATCTGTAAGAAGGACAGCGTGGACTCCCCCCCTTCCCCACACTCTCTTCCGCCGGAGCGGATATCCGGCCCCCGGGAAATTCATAGGAGGGGCATATAGCCGTCTCCCCCCTGGGAGGGGCCTATGGCCGTCTCCCCCTAGGCGACCCATCCGTCGTGGGTGCCGCCTCCCCGTGGGAGGGGCCAATGGCCGCCTCCCCCCGGGCGCCCCCATCCATACTGGGTGGCGCCCCCCCTAGGGACCTTGAAATTACTGCTCACCGATAATGACCTTACCGCCCGACCAGAATAAATACGACAGTTGTTTTACCTACTAAGGAAAGAAAATACGCCTAATCTGCAACAGCTTGACGATTCATCAACCTTTCATTTCTACAAAGGAAAAAAGTCCTAAAGCACAAGACAATTTTATCATGTGATACACTCCTTCACTTTTCTACAAAGGAAAAAGGCCTATACACATCTATTCAATCCAAGGCATACATCAATGCTGTAAAATGTGACTGCATCTCTTTAATACATTCGAATATCACCTTTATTTAAACAAACATTGCAAGAAGGGGCTGGTGGGTGGGTCAAAATTGCTGCTTGTTCCGTTGAGGGCTCACGAGCAACGAGTGGTGCAGCCTTCAGAGCACTGGAACAAGAGGACGCTTCCCTGGATTCCCGCTCTATTTATCTGTCTGCGGAAGGGCGGGGGCCCTCCTCGGGTACGCCCATCTGGGCGCGGTCTTCCGGGCGGGTGTCTAGGACAACCCCTTCTGGGCGGGAAGAGCGTGCTCCGGCTACGCCGCTTTGGGCATACCAGCCGAACCACACCCCCCGCCCAAAATGGTTTCCCGGGGGGAGCGGGGCACCCATCCATACGTTCGGGGGGACCGAGTGGTCTTCCCTTTCCATATGGCCGGGATGCCCGCCATCCCCTCCCAACACCAATTCCCCATGGGAGGAGACAGACACAAGTTTGAGCTTTTGGAAGGCGGGGGGTAGTTACCCCCCCTGCCGTATTTATTAAAATATGAAACTAAATGTAAAACTTTAAATTAAAACGTTTCATACATTATGTACAATTTTACTTTCATTACATTTTGATGAAGACATGTTCTTTGGCTAACCTTAACAGATATCTAATACAAAGGTTTCCTAGCCGAGTCTAGCATCCTGAAAATGCATACATTCTAAAATAAAATTGTACATCCTAGCATTAAGGGCCAACGGCAAGGTCTTAACCGGTGTCAGATCCCTACTACCAAACTCCCGCCCTCACGGTGTGAGTGGCGCATGCGCAGAGGACTGTACCCTCGTTGCCAACTGTAACTTCCCTTGTTGTGGGGGCCCCCTTTCACTCTATGTCATTTTAAAGGTCGTCCGAGTTCCCGTGTGAGGTATCTGTAAGAAGGACAGCGTGGACTCCCCCCTTCCCCACACTCTTTTCCGCCGGAGCGGATATCCGGCCCCCGGGAAATTCGTAGGAGGGGCATATAGCTGTCTCCCCCCTGGGAGGGGCCTATGGTCGTCTCCCCCTAGGCGACCCATCCGTCGTGGGTGCCGCCTCCCCGTGGGAGGGGCCAATGGCCGCCTCCCCCCAGGCGCCCCCATCCATACTGGGTGGCGCCCCCCCTAGGGACCTTGAAATTACTGCTCACCGATCATGACCTTACCGCCACAGGCCGGATAGTTGACCGACTATCCGCCCCCCCACACCTCCTAAAGGTCATGCCTCCTCAATCCCCTTAGCCATGCTATGAAGTCTCCTATGAGTAAATCATTCCCCGCCCTGGACAGGTGAACCCCAACATTCAAGTAATAGTGATCACCCTGAATACACCCATGGGGAATGCTTTGCAAATGCGCTGAGCGAAACAATTTCCCAATTTTATTGTTGACCCTCTTTACCGAGTGGTTCAACGCCGTCACAGAGAAACCCCCCCGCCAAACCCTCATGGGGATCATGTGGGACCAGGCAATTGTGCACCCCGGGAGCCTCCTAGCCAACCAGCTGACTGCCGACAATATGTGTTCCACTAACACTCGTCTTCCCAGTCTTACCAAGTCATTGCCCCCAAAGTGCACTATGATTACAGATGGCGGTGACCTTTTGCCGCCGTAAGAGACCCTCCACAAACGATTGAAATTGGTCAAAACAGAGGCCTCCCTTCCCATGGAAGGTTACTCTGAACCCGTATTCCCCAGATGCGTGAATCGCGTCACCTGCCATGAATACTTCCCCAGCGCGCCTCACGTATGAGTGGCCCACAACCCATACCACTTGCTCTCCAGTCGGTGATCCTCGACCGCTGGTCCTCTGGTGATGGGTTGATCCCAGATTCCGCCCCGCGTCACAGGCTTGCGAAACTGTAATTCAAACAAAAGACAACAAGGGTGAGTGCATTTCGTCAGTCTTTTACAACATGTGCAGTCGCACATACCTCTTGAAACAGTTCGAGGACCAACGGCCTAACTGTTTCACTTCTTCCGCACCCAGACCCCGAGCCGTAGCCTCAGTAGCGGCCCCTATTCTGAATGAGTGGGTCCCAAAATCGCACGGGTTCATGCCCGCCGCAACGATTGTAAGTGCCAGCACCCTCTGAAACTGAAATTTCGTCAGCGGGGTGCCATCCTTGTGTCTAAGCAGGCTCCCTCCCCATGTTGCCGGCCGCTGTGCCAGGTAGTCCTCTAAATACCTTATCAGACAAGTGGGGCTCCCTCGAGCGCGCTGCACAACAACACTACTCCCTATAGCTTCCTGGTCTCTCTTGGACCTGGCTATCGAGATTAGCATCGAATCACCCCGTATTTGAATGTGATCCCTGCATAGGCCTCCCTCCATATCTTTCTTGTTCCTCGCCACGAGTTCGCTTACCCGCATGGCCCCATGGAAAGCCAAGGCGAAAGCTGCCCGGAACAGAACTGCTTCGGAAGGGGAGGAGCATGTCTCATCCAGCTTTGCTAATAGCAGAGACAATCTCTCTAAACCAATCGGGTGCCTCGTATCTTGTCTGCGACCCTCCAGGCATTGCCAACCGCGGAGCGCCTTCCTGACTAAAATGGAACCCGTCGGGTCCCGTATGCCGTGGAGCTGTGCCATGAATGATATGGCCGCCCTATGTCTGTTGGCAGTTGCAGCTGATCGGCCTTCTCTATGAAGCGCCACTAAGAACCCCAGGAAGGATTCCTCCTGCACCCAGCTATGTCTCCGTGCCGGGCCTAAAAAGGCGCAGTAAGAACGAAACGCTCCCTTATAGGCTTTCCTCGTCCTGGGCGCTAAGCTGGCTGCCACGAGGTCCTGTAATCCGGGGCACCGATCAGCCATAGTGCTTCGGGGAACGGTGCCGCCACTAGATCCGCTGTAGGTAGATAGCCCCTGAAAGCCTGCATGTGTGAACGAGAGAGTGCATCAGCTGCATTATTCAGTACACCCGGCACATGTTTTGCCCTGAACTGTACATTCAATCTCATGCAACGTAATACAATTCCTTTCAACAGTCTCAAGATCCACTTGCAGCGTGCTGCCTGCTGATTAATGCACTCGACCACTGTCATATTGTCCGACCAAAACACTACTGAGCGGTCCCTAAAATCATCTGGCCATGCCAACAGAGCCACCCAAATGGGAAATAGCTCAAAGAACCCAATGTTACCTGTTAGGCCACTGGAGTGCCACCACGTCGGCCATACTTGCGCTGACCATCGGTTACCAAAGATGGCGCCAAATCCCACGCTCCCAGCTGAGTCGGTCCACAAACCCAGTTCGTCAGACGATGCTGGGGGTTTGTTCCACGCCACTCGACCGTTGAAGTCCGCCAGGAATGCCAACCAAATGCGCATATCCTGGCGAACCTCTGCCGACAGTCTCGTGCGGTGGTGTCCCTCCTTGAGGCCGGCCATAGCCTGTGCAATGGAACGTGAAAAGGGGCGAGCCATCGGTATTACTCTCAAGGCAAAGTTAAGCTGGCCCACTGTTTGTTGTAACTGGTGCAGAGTAACTTTTTCTTTACCCAGGCATTGTATTAAGGAAGCCCTGAACTTGGCCACCTTCTCCATTGGCAGACGGAAGCATCCTTCCACAGAATCGAGCTCTATTCCCAGAAACTCCAGTGAAGTAGATGGCCCCACTGTCTTACCTGGTGCCAATGGGACCCCAAACTCCTGCATGAGAATGCAGAAGCCCTGCAGTGCCTGTGCACATTTCGTAGTGCCTGCCGGCCCTAAGAACAGGAAGTCGTCTAAATAGTGCATCACCTGTCTATGCCCTGTGGCCTCGGTGAACGCCCATTCTAAAAAACAGCTGAACATTTCAAAATAAGCACAAGAAATTAAGCAGCCCATGGGCATGCATTTATCCATGTAATACTTCCCCTGGAACGTAAATCCTAGCATGCGCTGGTCCCGCGGGTGTACCGGGAGCAACCTGAATGCTGATTCGATGTCTGATTTCGCCAGCAGAGCAACAGCTGATTCAGTAGGTCAACGGCATCGTCGAACGATGCGTACCGAACTGAACAGACATCCGGGTCAATGGCTTCATTCACCGAGGCCCCCCTCGGGGCCGACAGATTGTGAATGAGTCTATACTCCCCTGGGTCTTTCTTCGGAACCACTCCTAGAGGTGAACACACGAAATCCGCCACTGGCGGGCATGGAAAACGTCCTGCTACCCGTCCCAAGCTGACCTCTTTGGTAATTTTCTTGGCTGCCACTGCCGGGTTGTGCTGAACGGATAGCTGATTTTTACAAAAGGGGCTCCTCCGAAAATTCCCCGCCGGGATGTTGAAGCCATATAGGAAACCATTCCTCAAAATCCCGGCGGATACATGATCAGGGTATTTGTTCAGCCAGGGAGTTAAAGCCATGATGTCGATGGGTGAAGACGATTGCTTCCCAAGCATCACTTCAATACTGCTTGGATCCCCCCTTTCCTCCCGAACTACCGTTCTTGGACCTACAGCTACTTTCCGGGTGTGAGGAGTTCCCACAGCCCGCGCAAGCATGCCGGAACCTACATGTTCCCTGGGGCCTGTTACAGTTACCTCTGTTGAAACCCCAACAAACCCCGCGCTTGCCCCCATTTCCGCCGGTCTTGGGCTGTGATTCCTCACCGGCGCTTGCTCGAAAGGGCTGCGCCGGCCTTTGTTGAAATGTCCCAGACCCGCTCCCGCCCGGCGAGGACGTACCCGCTGATCCAGGCAAGAGCTGTTTGTGCCATGATACCGTGTCGAGGCAATCCCACGTTAAAGTTACATCAAACTCTTTAGACTTTCGAAAGTGAACATCATAACCTTTCCACTCATTCCCCCCGTACATGTTATAAAAATCCATGATCCTGTTCTGGTAACATGATAGATCGGGCAACACTTCAGGTTTACGTTCCCCCATTACTGCCGTAAATATAGAGAAGGCCTTCACCCAGTTCGCTACGGTCTCATCGACCCTAAATTCCGACATCTTGGCCCGCCACACGCTGGGGTGCCATAAATCTTTCTGGGTCTTTGCGTACTCTATCTCACGATGGTCGGTCAATAGTGAAAACATATTAACATATTTGTCCCCCCATATCATTTCCTTCGTGGCCGCCGGGATGTGCTGGGCTACCCTTTCGCGCCTCGAAGGCACTGAACTCTCCCCTACCATTGGCAATGGGTTCTTACCGGGTTCAACCGCCGTATCTGCTGTCTTTTCTCGGCCAACCGTCGTCACTCCCGGTGCCACCTGTGGGGGAATAGAAGGAACATTCATCGTCCCGGCTTCTCTTGACTGCCGTAACTGCTCGATTATTAATCTGGCTTCCTCGGCCGGATCGCCCCGCAGCCACTGCCCCCCTTGATTTCTTCTTAAGCCAGGGTAATACTGCCGCTAACTGAAGGGCCAGTTCTGGGGGCATCTGATCATCCTCAACCGGGGTTATTACAACAGGGATTAGTAAACCCACATCTGGACTCGGTACCGGGCTGTCCACCGGTGTGGCGGGGCCTGCTGGGGGTACCTCGGGGACCGGGCCCTCCCCTGAACCTGCCCTCTTCTTACTACGTCTCCCCCTACCCTCAGGGGCGACTCCTGGCAGGGCCGGACCTATCACCTTCTTAGGCCGCCCTGAGAGGTTGTTCTGGGCTGCTATCTGCTTTTTAACCTCTGCTAAGCCCCGACCGATCGAATCCACTTTACCCAGTTTTCGGTCCATGACCGCCATTCGGTTCGAAAAAGTGCGCAGTATCTTCTCCAACTCGGAGCTCTTTCCTGCTTTTTTGCCGGACATAACTTCGTTCACTCCGTTCGACTTGATCGACGAGGTCCTAGATCCTTCACACGCCTGATACTGAAAGAGAAACAACAAAGATTACAAGTTCTCAAAATTGCTGCCTGTTCCGTCGAGGGCTCACGAGCAACGAGTGCTGCAGCCTTCAGAGCACTGGAACAAGAGGACGCTTCCCTGGATTCCCGCTCTATTTATCTGTCTGCGGAAGGGCGGGGGCCCTCCTCGGGTACGCCCATCTGGGCGCGGTCTTCTGGGCGGGTGTCTAGGACAACCCCTTCTGGGCGGGAAGGGCGTGCTCCGGCTACGCCGCTTTGGGCATACCAGCCGAACCACACCCCCCGCCCAAAATGGTTTCCCGGGGGGAGTGGGGCACCCATCCATACGTTCGGGGGGACCGAGTGGTCTTCCCTTTCCATTATACATGGAACAGTTTATAGTTTATTAAATCAAGCACAAAAGACGGTTTTGTACAGTGCACATCCTGAACTTGAATTTCAAGGTGCTCTTATGTGTGATAACAGTGTAGGACGCCCTGTTTCAAGATCCCTAACTTTCTCACAACACCACATTTTTGCAAGGCAACTATGAGGAACAATGACACTTGTTTTCTCATCTTAGGTAAAATCGTTGTTGTGTTACAGTCCTGTTTTCTTATCACATACTACCAGTGTTTAGTTTGATTTAAGTTTTTCCTGTCTCTGTTTCAGTTCAAAAGTCTTCATTCAATTTGCAACAAATCATAAAAGCACAAATATAAAAACAGACATGCAAATAAAAAAAAAGGAACATGATTATATAAAGTGTATCAATGACCACACATGTATCCAAATAACTCTAGGTATAGCCAATAAGTAAAGTGACTCAGTGCATAAAGACAAGCAGTACAGTTATTTTCCTCTCTTTTCCATAAAATACAAGACATATAAAACAGCACTGTGCGAGTACTATAAATGGAACTAGCCATTTACATTTCACACAAGAAGGTGCTCAAAAGGTAAACACTTAGGGGCAGATTTATGAGGCCCTTGCGCCTCCTTGCGCCGCAATTGCGTCACTTAATGTGACGCAACGGCGGCACAAACAATGCGCCCTATTTACAACGTGGCGCATCTAGGAGATGCGTCACGTTGTAAAGCCCTGCTCCATAAGGAGGCGTTCCTGCGCAGGGGGGGCGTTCCTGCGCAGGAACGCCTCCTAAAAGTGGCTGAGTGAAATCTATGAGATTTCACTCAGTCACTTTCTACGTCAATTCCTTACGCCTGCTTGAAGCAGGCATAAGGGTGACGCACCATGCATTGAAGAGGTGGCTCCTGTGCATTGCAGGAGTCATGTCGCACTTGCGACATGACTCCTGCAATGTGCCGCCCGTACGCCGAGAGATGCGTCACGCATCTTCACTAACTTGCACCATGGTGCGCCGCATCATAAATGCGGCGCACCATGGGTGGCGGAGCAGTGGCGCAATGTGGCGCATGTTAACTGGCGCATCCCTTAGGATGCGCCAGTTAACATAAATCTGCCCCTTATTTCCCAACAATTCTTCTGCAGTTACCTACCAAAATCATAAAACTTTAAATGGTCTGACACACCACTTCAGTCTGGAGCAGCTGCAAATATTCCAAGGTCTCATTACATCACTGTATATTTAAGTTCCTCAGAGGTCTCAATCTTTATCTCTGTTAAAAAAGGAGCGGAGAAAAGTATTCAGATAGTGATTACCCAAAAGCACATAATTTATCACAAGGGGAGGCCAAGATTAATAAAAAACATGTCTTCTGATTTCATATTTTCCATGTTGCTCATTATACCTCAATGTAGATGAGAGTGGTTCCGATGGAGAGACTCAAGAACTTCTATCACAAAAGAAATTCCACTGAGCTGTGGAACTTGTTCAGATTTTGAATACAGAGTTAACAATTAGCATATTATAACAAAGTGATAAAGCAATGATTAAACTGACAGATGTAGGAAGCCTAATACCGGTCGGTAACGGCCGAAATTACAGAATTTCGGCCGTTACTGAACGGTATTAGGCTTTTCAGATGTAGGGGCCTAATTTAAGGATTCGGTAATTTACCGAATTAGTAATTTAAGGAATCAGTAAATTACCGAATTCTTAAATACCGATTCAGTAAATTACCAAATCCTTAATGTAGGGAGCACTTGAATGAGTGCTTTTCCCATTTTCGGATTCGTTATTTACCACCAACTACAAGTTGGTGGTAAATATCGAAAACCCCAAAAGAAGGAATTTTTTGCTAATTACATACATGCCCTTAGGGCATGTATGTGTGCCACATGTGCACCCATACACAATTCAGGGGTGCAACAGGGTGTCAAAGTGACACCCTGCCACCCTTCAATGTGTTCCCCTTTTACCGAATCGGTATTTACCGATTCGGTAATTCCCATTCATTCCTATGGGCCTCAAGGTCCATAGGAATGAATAGGAATTACCGAATCGGTAAATACTGATATCGGTAATACTTACCGAATGAATACCTACATCCCATTTACCAATTCTAAAATACTGAATCAGTAAAATTCGGCATTTTAGAATCAGAAAATCTGGATTACCTACATCTGGCCCCAAGTCTCTAAGTGCCACGGCTGAAACATTTCCACTGTCTAGCGGTGGAGGTTGAGTGTTTGTGTCTTGTTGAGAGTCTTTATCAAGGATAATTTTTATAATACTTGCTACCTGAACTGAGACTGTTTAAAAGCACTCTTAGGACAGGATTATGAGTCTGGCGGTCCAAGGACCTCCAGACCCGCGTGGGCCAGATACGCATGAGCGCAACTGTGGCGGTCCAGCAACTGCTAAACCTGTGATCCGACCTCCCCATTACAAGTTGGGCAGACAGACTTCCCTGGGACTATCGACCAAGCCACGGAACCGCCATTCCCTGGCGGTGGCATGACGCAATTGCGTCAGAGGCCCTAATATGCTTGGCAGGACCGCTGTGGTCCTGCCAAGCATATTACGAGTTTCCTCTCCACCTGCAGTGACATGGAGGTCCCTCCTCCATGTCAACCCTGGTGGAGAGGAAACAAAGGGGGCCCTAGAGGGTCCCCTATGCCTCATCCGCTTGTGCCTGCTTGCTGTGGGGCATAACATGTCCCCCCTGTGTGCATACATAACAGTTCCTGCACAGCATGGACTTTTCAGTCTATGCTATACAGGAACCTTGTAAGGTCTTGGAAAGAGGCACTGCCCTGGGAACGCCACGCAGCCTGCTGTAAATAATTTGTAATCTAGTACTTGGGCGGCAGAGTGTCTCAGAGGTGTGGGGAAGTGGTGGAGTACCGCCCATCCTAGCAACGCAAAATGTGCAATTGTTAATGGATACGATACAAAAGTATAAAGAAATTGTGAGGTGTAAGATTCTATTTCATTCTAGTTAAATAATCAGGTTACTTCCTTTGTACACTTTACTCACAGAGGTAGCAATAGCGATCACTGAAGGCTTACCCCAGGGTGCGTTAGAGGGACAGAAACTAAGGTATAGCATAACACAGGATTGTCAAATGTATATCTCTTTTACATACTAGGGGCTTAATTTAGAGAGCAGTAATGGGATACAGCTCTCACAATAACTTCACAACTCACTGTCTGCACAATTTACATGGGCTCACCTCTATGGCTACCTTAAGCCCACCAACCCTACCTTGTTGGCATCAAGGCGGCCTTCATCACACCACAGACCATACTTTTTGGGCAATAGGAAAATGTTTGTGAGTACCCATAGCTTAGGAAATAGAAGAATGAGGATGGCATGTCTATAAATGTATACAGCAAATATGTTAGACTACTTTAATTTTAAAATAAATCTTTAAAATACATCTATTGTTTCCGACTGTACTTGAGTGTGTTCTTCCTTAATGAAAGAGCATTTGGATTCCACTAATCATCACTGTGACAATTCATAGAATTAATCATTACCTGAAACACATCTCATTCAAATATTTCTCAGTGGGTTGTGGGGTAGTTGCAGCCCAGCTGGTTTTCTGTCTTGGGTGGGCACATTGAGCAAGTCCTGAATTCCAGAATATCTTTAAAAACAATTTCTGGGCAGTGTTCTTGAGGATGATCTTGAAAATGTACCAGTGGAGGCATCAAGATTTTTCCTCAGAATTTCAGTCCTGTGGGCATTGTGGATAGCAGAATTTTTGGGCTCAGGGTTGACCAGTGCTCAAGGAAACGTGCCAACCTCAGACCTTTCCAAAAACTACACACCTGGTGCAGTCCAATAAGGCGTAACCTGTGTGGATCCTACTACATTTTCTTATCCCCCCCAGGGCCCTGCAAACAACAAGATTTGGCTAAAATTACTAATTTTCTTCTCATTTTAGGAATGTTCCACAATCTTTCAGGATTCACCAAAGTCCTACCACCCGGCATGCCTACACATCTCCAGTGTAAACGGTATCCCACTTGTAATGGAGGGCTTATCAGTCACAACAGTTTTGGATGTGTGTAAGGACTACCCACACATGGAGTATAGTGCTTCAATAGGAAGAAGAGTCAGAATGCAGGTTGGTAAAGTTTGGCCCTGGGCTGAACGTGCCCGAGTTTTCTTTCAGATAAATGTGAGGAAAATAATGTTTTTACCCATACTATGATGTTCACAAAATTCTGGACAAGAAAACATGCAGGATTATCCTGGGTCTCTAGGTTTTGCAAATTTCCAGGGATGGTAGGATTCCCTGGATGCCAACCTACTCTGAGCCCGAATACTGCAGTCATTGCCCAAGGTCAGTGAGAGTAAATTGGGATTCCTTTATGCATAGTTTTGATCTACAGGCTGGCAGACTGGGAGTAAAACCCAATCGGTCCTCCCAAGGAGGCCAAAAGACTGCATGGGTGAGAGGGGTGAGGGATGATGTCTAACGCCTCCACCCCATTAGTTTTTTAAAAAAATAGTTAATTCCTTGAGGACTAGTAGTTTTTCTGCCCCCTTGCTGAGTGCAGATTGGAGGTTATCCCCCATATGCCCCTCATGGGGGCAACTAATGCATGGCTACTTGGTGGTGGATGCAACCGTATGTTGTTGAAAACTTGGGCATGTTAAGCCCATGTTTGGCCCACACCATATTTGTGTTTTTTAACTACCCTATTCTTTGAAGTCTAGTGGGCTATCTGATTCCTAAGAGAGCAGATTGGAGGTAAATTCCCCGATCAGTCACCCCCAGAGGGGCAGAAAGACTATATGGGCACAAGGGATGGGGGATGTGGTCCAATGTCAGGACAAGCCACACCGCAACATTTAAAAAATAAATAAATAAACCCCAGGTGGTAAATCCCCCAATCTGCTCCTCCCAACAGGAGGGCAGAAAATCTGGGCTTTGGGTGTGGGGGATACAGCCCAATGCAAGGACTGGCAGGACCACACCCCATTCCTTAAAAAAAACGTATAGAGGGGAGATCTGGGGTAAAACCCCCAATCTGCCTAACATGGGGGCTAAAAGACAGTCTGCGCTTTATGGTTGGAGCACAGTCCCATAGAAGAAGAGGTTGGTTCCCACCCCATTCTTTAAGTAAACAAATAACTCCTGTGGCTACTGGGATTTCTTCCACCTGCCCCTCTCCTTCATAGGCAGGGCAGATTGGGGTGAACCTGCAGTCTTCCTGGGGGCAAAAAGCCTGACTGTTCTTAAGAGGTGGAGGGTACATTTTGTGGCTAGTGGCCATTTCCCCGTCAATGGGCAGAAAGACTGATGGGAAGCTCCGTGGATGGGGGGGAGCAATTGCTAATGCCCAGTGGCGTTACAAAAGTCAAGGGGGGCCCCCTGCAAGGTTCATGGAGGGGCCCTCACTCCAGATTTAATCCGGAGCTCTCAGGCCTGAGTACTGTGTGTGAGGGGGGCCCCTGCAGCTCAGCCCCCCCCCCCACCCAAACCGCAGGGGCTGAGTGGGCCTATGTTACGACACTGCTAATGCCTGGTGGACTGTTCCTCTTACCTTTCAAAAACCTGAGTGGTCTAGTGGGTGGTTCCATGCTTGGAATTTTCCCTTCTGCAACAATCACTGACCAGGTATCCACTGAGTACTATGGAAAAGGGAACATACAGCCCATTCCAACAATACCTGTCCCATTATGATAGGTGCTCAGTGGGGGAGAGCTATACCTCCAAACATTGATCACAATGAGGCTCCTGCTCCTTTCACAAACTGTGATGTCAGAAAGCACTGTGAGCTGATTGTCACAGTAAACAACAAGCATTTGCAATGCAATAGGTCTCACATTACTGAAAGTTTGAGCTATTGTAATTGCATTATCATTTGCAACGCCAATAGCTCAAACTTTCAGTAATGAGAAACCTACTGCATCGAAAATGTTTATTTAATCTTGACCTTAGCTCTGGGATCCCATGATGTGCTTCAGCAGGCCAGCGGCCTGTAGAAAAGGGCCCAAATGGTCCCCCTCCAGATAACAACATGGATAGATGCTGCATTTGAACAAGAGGGGGAGAGGGTGTAAGCGTGAGGAGTCATGAGATGGCCAGAGCTGGCCAACCAAAAGCATCAATTGGTGATGGCCGCTGGGAGGGAACCAAGCACTGAAAGGTGGGACAGATGCCCAATATTAACCAATCAGACAAAAGGAATTAAAAAAAAGATCCTAATTAACCAAACAGAATCGCTGGGCATGCCCAAAGTCCCCAATAGCCCATATACCAAATACAGTATGCCTCTCAGAGCAACTCATGCGCAGCCCAGGCTCGACCGAATCTCGCGTTCACGAATTTTGCGGATTTGCGAACTCGCAATCCGCAAAATCCGCGAATTCTCGCGAATTTGCGGATTTTTTTTTTTTTGTGTTTGCGCGGGTTTCTGCCAGTTCGCGAGGGTTTTGTACACTTTCGCAAATTGCGAACTTACCTGTCGGGTCGCAAGTTTCGCGAACTTGTTGTTTCTACGTGTCCAGCCTGTTTGGGACACTCTTCTTCATCACTGCCACTCTCTGTCACCACTGCCACTCTCTGACTACTCATGCCACCCTCTGGTCCACCCATGCCACCCTCTGTTTCATCACAGCACCCTCTGGTTGTCCAGTCAGTGTACATTATTGTGGCAACGCAAGCACACCTTCCCTGC
The DNA here is from genome assembly GCF_964263255.1 of Lissotriton vulgaris. Classification (NCBI taxonomy): domain Eukaryota; kingdom Metazoa; phylum Chordata; class Amphibia; order Caudata; family Salamandridae; genus Lissotriton; species Lissotriton vulgaris. Next base: position 510,572,920 of record NC_141689.1, read on the forward strand.
CTCAAGTGACCTGAATTAATTTGGGGCTGATTAATGTGTCACAGAATATTTTTTTAGCTGGCACCTGCTTCCTTAGTGCTTCCTGATTAGTGATCTTTCGCACTTGCTAAGTGCTTTCATTGTTGCAAAATTAGTTACAACACCTGCCCTGCCCAAACTGACAATAATGAATTAGGGGCTGATTAATGGATTTGAACTTCCAGCCTGGCTCCTGCTTGTCTCCCTTAGCTGTAATTCAGGACCTTTGTGGCATATGTGTAACTATTCTGAGGTTCAGAGCAGGGTCACATAATAGTTGCAACTGGCAACTGAACTCTGGAGGGGCCCCTCAGGAAGCACTACAGGAAATGGCTACTAATGATGAGCCTGAACTTTTGAACCTGGTAAGTAGTTTCAGTTTTGCTAAGATCGTATTTCTGCAATTTTGCACTTATTCGCGGGGCGCGAAGTTGTACTGGGAAGCCGCGAACTCACGCGAACAGTGCGAGCAGTGCGAGCAAAATCCGCTGCTCGCGGATTTGCGGATTTTGCGGGAGATTCGCGAATCTCGCGGATTGCGAATTTACCGAAAATCCGCAAAATCCGCGAGCGAAACGGATTTTCCGCCCATGCTTACCTAAAAAACAACATCATAAACAATGAGGGAAGGTCTTAAAAGTTTAAAACAGAAGGGTTTTTTCCATTTAGTGGTTGTGAAAAACACTAATTTCCTCCTCTGCATGGGTGAAGTAGTATGTAATATATGAACATCTCATCCCTCATACTAAAGTGTTTTTTAATGTGTTAGTATTTTATGAATTATTATAAAATGTCTATCAGAGAGCTAAGCAGGCTACTGTCCATACCTAACAAGAAGGGACTGGGGCCTCATTTACAAGTTTTGATGCAGGGCAGCTCAGTAAGTCACTTTGCTTTGCTGCGTTGAGTCACAAGGAAAGGACATGAGTGCTTTGTATTTACGATATACTGTGCATTTCGGTCCTTTCCCACTGTGCTGGGGCAGTTTTGGCTGCCTTGAGCCAACACAGTCACCGTTGCAACAATGGTGCAAGGGTGTCTCCATTGTACAAATTATTGTTTTTGTGCAGAAATGGGCTGTAACGGGGAGAAATAACTTTATCTCTCCTTGTTTTTTACTCGTTCTATGTGTTCCGCATTCGCAGCACGCATAGAAGGAGGAAAATGCCTCCATTTATTGTTTTTGTGCAAGAAGGTGTCTAGTAAAATGCCACAAGACATTGGATTTGAAATCAGGAATATGAAGTTCAGTAAATGTTCAGCTAATTTCTGCCTTATATGAGGGGCATCACAGTCCTGATCGCTGCATTCTGGTAGTTATATCCTCCATTGGTTTTCATTAACCAATGCACCTGAAAAACAATGATTTTATGTTGATGGAGGGAGCTGGCAAATATATGTGTGTTCAATATTAGTATTAAAGAAATGATTTACCAGATTACAATGCTACATAGCTTTGATTGCAGAGCATATATTATGTTATAAGTGAAAATTGGGTACCGTGATTAGTGAAAGAAGTTCACAGACAAAGGTACATGATATAATCATAAGCTAGACCTATGTAAAAAAAAAATATGAGGAGTGTCTTTATGTATCCATGTTCTCCAAACTCATGAGATGCCTCTTTAGACTGGCTTTAAACTTGTCAAGTGCAGGGCAGTCATAATTATGGGTGTTCCAGTGCTGGTGTCGGGCTTCTCCATTAGCGCTGCCAGAGGCGCAACTAGAGCCAAATTCTGAGGGGGGCTAAGAACATTTTTTGGTAGGGCTGAACCTTTAATCAGTAGGCAGAGTGGAGCTGCAGGGGCTCTTAGAAGGGGTGAAACAACTGCAAGGCCTAATTAACATTCAAACAGTCTTTTAAAGACCTGTGAAACGTTTGGGTGCGGCTCTGTGTGTGCCCGGGATCTGTCTCATCCGGGCTGCCACACACGACGGGGGGGGGGGGCTGAATCCCGGTGAGTCCAATGGGTGTTGCACGCCTAAGCGCTGCCTGCGGTCGTGCTCGTTGCCCCGCCTGCGGTCCTGTCAGCTGGGGAAGGCAGCGTCGGAACAGTATAAAGGGAGGAGTCCGCAAGGGAAATGCGTTTGGTTGCTCTTCTGGGGCTCCGAGTGTTTCTCGAGTCTTCGGCTGGCAACATTGTTTCCTTTGCTTCTCTCCCTTGCGGCTCTATTAACTCTTTGTTGCCCTGCAGACTGGCTATATAAAACAGAAGGAGACAACACTTTAAAGAATACTTGTTTCGTTGTTAGGGGAGCTTGTTCCTTTTTGACTCAGCTATTACTCCCACACTTATCTGATTGGTAACCAGACCCTGTACTTTTTGCTTTAGTTTTTTATTCTTATCTTTCTGCTAAGTGGGAAATGAGTTTTGGGGTTTTCCCACATTCACGCAAAATAGATACCTTCTTTTTTCTACTGGTCTCTTGATCTTCTGAGGCTGCTCCTATGAGGTTGGTATGTTTTATATTGCATCTTTGTTTGTGGCTACACTTCCGCTGCCCATATATTCATTTAGTGACTGTTTCTTTTCTAGATACCTTGTGTGTCTTACGCCCCATTTGCAAATGTGCTGCGCATAGGAAGAACACATATTGGCAGGTATACTATCATAGTGGGAGATAAATACATACAGTTAGCTGTTTGTCACAGACAACGTACTTACCTTTGTATCTTTTCCTCTTAGGCATCTTGGTGATACCTTACTGACAATCCAGTGGATTCTACCCCTTCTTCCTTACCTTGTTTTGTCTCCCCTTTTTCCCCACCTTCCCTCTTTTGCTTTGACCATGTTGGGCATAGGAGGTGGGTGAATGAAGGTGGGGACTAGCATCAATTCCTACATTTTGCCCCTGCTTGCATCCAGGTGAGCCGCACAGAACGCGAAGCCCACGTTCTATATATTCCCTCGTGGGCGTATTGGAGGAACATCCGATAACGTTGGCCGATGTGGCTAATATGATAGGCAATCGACAGAAAGAAACCCAAGCATTAACTCTCTGAGTCGATGCCCTACAACAGGCTTCCCATAGTCCACCACCACCTGATCTGGTGCCCGGAGCCCATAATGCCTTTTTTGCATCACCCTCTCCTCCGTCTGCGTATCACATTTCCACTCCCTCTTCCATACCCCTAGCGCCTCCAGAAAGATTCTTTGGTAATGCAGCCAAGCATGCAACATTTATCAACCAATGTCAGCTGCATTTTATGTGCAAGGTGTCCTGCTTTCCCACTGAGCAATCTAAAGTAGCCTTTGTCCTGTCGTATTTGGGTGGCACAGCAGCTACATGGCCCATTCCTTTAGTGGATAGAAACAATCCCTTGTTATATAACTACGCAGCTTTTAAGGAAGAGCTATGAAGCCTATTCAACAGGCATTCTTTCATGCAGTCAGTAGATACTGAGTTTCTGAACCTTAAACAGGAGTCAAAAGACCTTATGACATATGTTTCTTGTTTCGACCGCTTGTTGCTGAAGCTGGATTGCCTGAAACCAAGCTAAGCATGGGCGGAAAATCCGTTCCGCTCGGGGATTTTGCGGATTTTCGGTAAATTCGCACTCTGCGAACGCTCGTGAATTTGCAGAAAATCCGCAAATTCGCACGCAGCGGATTTTTTTTTCTTGGTGATACAATTTTGCAGTGTGCGGCGTTCACTTACTGTCATTCAGCGTTTGCCGAGTTGTTTTTCTCAATATTTTGCGAGTGCTGCGCCATTTTGGATCTTGTTGCGGGATCCGGCGGGAGTTTGGCAACGCATCGCGAGAGTTCGTAATTGCGAACATGTAGGTGCGGCGGGCAGCAACAATCCCGCACTCGCGAAATTACAAAATTTGCAATTCTGCACAAGGAATCCACTAGCAAGCAGCATAGACCTTCTGAAAATGATGATTTTTATCAGAATAACTCCTCAGGTTGACATTTGCCTGCACTTTTTTGGATTTGAGGCCTTTTGACTTTCTTTGGATCACTTTTGGATTAGAAATCAACTTTCACAAGTAAGTTTGTTTGGGGCATTACAGTTGCTGTTCTGCAGAAAAACGAATTTTGCAAAACTGAAAACACTCAGCAGGTGCAAAAGTTCACTCATCATTACTAACCATTCCCTGTAGTACTTCCTGAGGGGCCCCTCCAGAGTTCAGTTGCCTATGTTTGTTTGGGGCATTACAGTTGCTGTTCTGCAGAAAAACGAGTTTTGCAATACTGAAAGCACTCAGCAGGTGCAAAAGTTCAACTTCAAATTCATCATTAGTAACCATTCCCTGTAGTGCTTCCTGACAGGGGCCCCTCCAGAGTTCAGTTGCTAGTTGCAAAAATTCTATGACCCTGCTCTGACCCTCACAGCAGGCTCATAGAATAGCTACAAGTAGGCCACAAAGGTCCTGAAAAAAAAAATTGCACTGCAACAGAAAGCAAATTACAGATAAGAAAGCAGGTGCCAGACTGGAATTTTAAAACAGTGACACATTAATAAATCAACCCCAAATTAATTCATGTCAGTTGAAGCAGGGCAGGTGTGCTTGCTTTTCCCCCCATAATATACAGTGATGATGAACCAGAGGGTGGCATTGATGTACCAGAGGGTGGCATGGGTGAAACAGAGGGTGGCAGTGGTGAAACAGAGGGTGCTGGGAACCTGTGATGATGAACCAGACGTAGAAACAACATAGTCGCGACCGTTGCGAGCCGACAAGTAAGTTCGCAATTACGAACTGGTACAAAACCCTCGCGAACTGGCAGAAACCCTTGCGAACACCAAAAAAAATCCGCAAATTCACGAGAATGCGAGTTCGCGAAAGCCAGATTCACAAAATTCGCCCATGCTTAAACCAAGCGTAGTGCTCTCTTTACAAAGCCTTGAGAGATGACTTGAAAGACATGCTAGCTTAGGTAATAGACCCTCCGGAATCTTGTGATGCCTTAATTGATTTGGTAGTTAAGTTAGATCACTGCTTGAATGAAAGAAAACATAAAAAGGGACGTACTGGGACCAGATTCGCTGCCTTGAGAGAGAAGAAATCAGAGTCAGAAAAACCTGTTGAGGAACCGGAAACAATGCAGATGGGCAGCATTAAAGGGCCTATGAGTAAGGAAGAACAACAGAGACAGAGGGCTGCTAATTTATGTTTATACCGTGGTAAATCTGGACACTTCCTCAGAGACTGTCCTATCAAACCAAAATGATGTACGGAGTCGGGAAACTGACCAGCCTGAGCAAAGTGAGACAAATTGCTCGGGTAAGACAGGTCTACTACTTGTCTCCCAACATTTAAGTCTTAATCAAGCTCCCTACCCCGTGCACCATTTTTTCTTTCTAGCACAGCTGACTTGGAGACATGAGAGTGTTGAAGTACAAATCATGCTTGATTCAGGTGCTACGGGGAACTTCATAGATACTGCATGGGTCGAGAAACTGAATATCCCCATTGAACCAAAAAAGACAGTGGCAGTTATTAAAACCATAGACGGGAGTCACATGAAATCTGGACCTGTCACTCATTCCACCATAGACCTGGGTTTGCAGATACAGAACAGACATTCAGAAAACATCCAGTTTGACGTCATCTCCTCGCCACACTTCCAGGCAATAATAGGACTTCCTTGGCTGATGAAACACAATCCTGATGTTAACTGGAGTGATCACATAAAAACTTTCACCTAGGAGTATTGCAAGAAACACTGTCTAGAGAGTCACGCTCCTTTACAACGCATAGCTGGAATCATTGATTCCAGTTTGCCTGTATTTCCTGATTGCTACGATTCCTTTAGAGAAGTGTTCAGTAAAGAGAATGCCTCTGTCTTACCATCCCTGTTAGACTTGGCATCCTTGGCGTGGGCCCCCTTACATCACTCTCCGGTGGCACCCCCGACATTTAGCCCCGTGCGAGGCCCACACCAATGTAATCCTGTCCTCTATCCACCCCGATCCCCCATGACCCCAGAGAAATAATGGCAACCCCCGCGTAGCACCCCCAATCCCCCAGATGCATGAAGCCTAGCCACAAGGTAAAACGATAGAAGGCCTAGGTTAAGCCATCACCCTTTCCCTAGGACCCCTGACTTCATAGCCCCCACGCAGGGCCCCGACCCCCAGAGAAACCTAGACACCAAACGTGCCATGTCCGGCTGTGGGTAGAGAACCTCTTCCAAACGAAAGGGGGTGGAGTAGTTTCAATCACACCTCCTGCCTCCCCCAGGGATGGCCCCCGCACCCTGCTGGGCATCTGGAAGCCCTACAGCTGGACTTCAAAGGATCAAAGTGCCGGATGGCAGGAAGCCCCGACAATCAGCCTGAGAGGGCTCGGACTTCAAAGGAAAAGAGAACTATAACTGGGGCCGCTTTGAAACGATAGTTAGAGTGGAAGACCAGAAGAGGAGAGCCCTGCTGACCTGGTTGTGGCTCAGCATTTGGTTTGGAAGAAACATCCTACGCTTCGTGAGCCCTGCTGACCTGGTCATGACTCACCCTTTGGTTTGGAAGAAACATCATACGCTTCGTGAGCCCTGCTGACCTGGCCGCGGCTCAGCCTTTGGTTTGGAAGAAACATCCTACGCTTCGTGAGCCGTGCCGACCTGGTCACGGCTCAGCCTTTGGTTTGGAAGAAACATCCTACGCTTCATGCCTAGTCCTGTGGACTTGGTCGCGGCTCGTTCTACTGGGGAAGAATGCACGCTCACCTCTGGAGCCCCCTGAGCCCTACCGACCTGGTCGTGGTAGGAGCCGTACAGAGGTACGGGCCGTACACCACAGAGAGAGTCACGCCGTAGCAGAAGTACAAGCCATACAGAGGTGCGGGCCGTACACCGCATAGAGAACCACGCCGCAGGACAAGTACAAGCCGTACAGAGGTACGGGCCGTACACCGCAGAGAGAACCACGCCGCCTGAGAGGTATGAGCCGTACTGGGATATGAGCTGTACCCTGCTGAGAGAACCAACACCATGGGAGTAGTATGTTCTGGACCCGTGTTCTTGTACCACGCGGCTCGAGGATTGAGAGCCTGGTACACAATGCGCCTGAAAGCATCTTCACATCCCGCGGCTCGGGGATCGAGAGCCTGGTACGCAACGCGCCTGAAAGTATCTTCACATCCCGCGGCTCGAGGATTGAGAGCCTGGTACGTAGCGCGCCTAAGAGCATCTTCACATCCCGTGGCTCGAGGATTGAGAGCCGTGCGCCGGATACGCTTCTCCCCTGGCCCCAGCCACGTTACCGATACTCTTCACGGTTCCCCCAGAACCGCTGACAGAGGGTATCCCGTGCCCATGGACTGTGAACTACCACCCTTAGTGGACTGTGAGTACGGGGAACATTCCAACTAACACTCCAGATTGAACTATCCTTCAGACCTGTCCGACCTAGGAAGGACCCTGATCCCCAACTTGAGTGAATAGTGTATTCTTTGACCTGGTGAATTGATTTATAAAGAACCTTTTCTTCATATACCAAACTGGTGTGGTGTCTCCTTTATAGTGTGGCAGAATCTCATTGTGTACAACTATAAATGCCTACCCCTCTCATTTGAGGGTCTGACTCGAGTGCTCGGCAACGTTACGGGAGGAGGTGGGTCCCGCGGTGGTCAGAGGTAACAACCTCTGTCCCCCAGAGACCTTCCCCCTCCAACAATCCCATAGGCATTATTACTGCCGCAATGATTTCTTCACTGGAGCTAAAATACCATGCAGTCGCATATATGCCTCAACAGAGAAAGAAAACATGTGTCTGAGGGATTATCTGGATGACATGTTACAGAAGGGATTCATACGACCTTCACGATCTGCAGCTTCATTCCCCCCTTTGGTTTGGAAGAAACATCCTACGCTTCATGCCTAGCCCCCGCACCGGGACTGGCATTACTGGGTACTCCCAGGACATCAGACCAGGCGACTGTGACAAAACTGGAGGCATGGCAAGCAACAGGGATAAGCACTTTGGGTGACTTGTACAAAGAGAACATGTTAGCACCTCATGATACTTTAATGGAGGAAGATGGTTTACCCCCCGGGCCAGTTTTTACTTCACCAATCATTACTGGGCACACTAAGACATAACTGGGGTGACATAACCTCCGAGCCTCCAACATACCTCACAGTCCAACACCTACAGGTGATGGGTGGGGACAGACACCACACACGCTGGTTTGTCGATTTTCTGCACTACCACACCACCCACAACTTCTCACTCTGCATTGTCAATGGGAGATGGACTTGACCTGTCCCTGTCTGTCCTGACCAGGAATAGATTGCGATACTAGAGAGTTCCTGTAACATCCCACGAAACGCCAGTTTTAAACTCATTCATTTCTAAATACTACATAGGGCATACCTTACCCCTGCCAACATCAACAGTTGTTACCACACAACAAGCACTGTGTGTCCCAGATGCTCATGTACTGATGCAGACCTATTACATATGCTGTGGGCCTGCCCATTACTACAAACATACTGGCATGCCGTCATAATAGCATTATCCACTTGTACAGCGTGCCTGATCTACATCATTGGAAGATATGCCAGCTGGGCCTTTACCACAGGTCCAAAAGACACAAAGTCACCACTCGTTTCCTGGACCTGGGATGTTTAGTTGCCAAACACCTTATGACAAAGACATGGAAATCTACACTCCAACGTTTATTGCCTGGAAGCATTCAATGGACAACTGGGCACAAGCCAAAAGTGTCGTCCTTCATAGAGAAGATACATTAGGATTGCAAAAAAATCCCATTTCTGCTTCCTGGGATGCCATTCTACCAGCTTTGCATTCACACAGAGAAGGTGAAGGTGTACCAGAACCCACCGAAACGACTAACAACCTGTCACAATAAGCAAAGGAATGACTGGGGTGCCCCCTTCCTCTCCATATCACCTCTCAATTCAATGTTGATGAGACAACCTTGATGCTTGTTGGCCCCTTGCTAGATGTTCTACTCCCCCTTCTCCACCTCAGATAATGCCTCACTTGCAAGCACTACAAATTATTTGAATGTGACATGTGGGATGACGTATGAGTTTCTGCATCAACTGTAAGCTGAGATGCACCAATTTTTATTTTTCCCCTTTTTTCTGGTTGGATTTTTCTCCCTTGTCCCTCTTTAATTTTCATGCTTATTGTTGACTTAAAACTAACGAACTATATTGAATATCCTTTTTCTTCCGCACATTGTCTGCACTGGGGATTCTCTGGTTAAACACACCTTTATAGAAACATGCACGATACACAATATTTAGGTGATTTCCCACTATACTATGTTAATTACTGTGCTGCATCTCAGAGTTTAAATTGCATGTACCACATCTATATTGGCATTGTATATATTAAGAGATATTACCATGATACGCTACTGTGAGAATTTACCATACTATGTCTCACACGTTGTAGCATGATGTTGGATACTTATTTTCTTCTTAGATCGAAAACTTAAGAAAATTGGTCATGAATGGTAAAGAGATTTTGATCATGAAACTTATTTTTAGTAAACAGATTCAAACAAAAAAAAAGAGGTCTGGCATGATTGAAGCATCAAGAGACCATCATCAGAAAAGCCACTTGGGTTGGGACCACCTAAAGGTAGATCAATATGTGAATACTTCAGAATAGAAGATGTGAGCAATATAAAGGACAATACATAAAAGACAGTACTAAAATACGAATTATCATTTATTCTTAAAAGTACCATAATATAGGCTACTTCTGAGCTCAGAACTCCTAACGGTGCATACATGTTTTCCATTAATTGATTTAACTCTTCCTGTAGGGTACATTTTATAATTTCTTCCATATAATAGTGGAAATGATGTGTTAAAAAAGTGATACAATTAGTGCTAAAAACTATAAGCTCAATTCACAACGTTTTTCTGGGTCATTGTGTCTCACTCCTGTGTTCCTCGATTTCCAAGCCAAGACATGTAACGCACAGATATCTAATTCACAAAGGTTTGTCCAGGACTCCACGTGTCCTGTAAATTCATGGGTACATTACTCAAATCTGGAGTAAGACATCTACTCACAGACACTGCTTTGGATAGAGACAGGAATACGGCAGAACCAATAACAGAACACATATAACTAGAGAAAAAAATGTTTTTCTTTCAATAGAATAGTTTTTAGACCGTGTGATTACTTTAATAATATATTTGACCGAAATGAAACATCAGTCAGGAACGTCAACGTGAATGAAATAGTTCAAACCGGTTATTAACACCTCCCTGCTTTGTTAGCAGACGTGATGTAACAGTATTTGACTCTGCCTTTAATAATGTGATCATTTCTACCTCAGATATATTTAGCAGTGGAAGGTGTCTGGTTAAACGTGTCCAGACATTTCTTTACAAAATCCCAGAGTTTCGCAATTCTGAGGTGAGTCTGCCTACTCGATTTTCGGCGAGTGACTAATTATGTGTTTGGGTGTTCTTAGGAGTGTTCCCTGATAGAACACAAACAAGTTGATGCCATTGGCTGAGTAGATTGTTAGGTATACCGCTGCCAAGACTAAACCGTGGCACTTTGCGAGAAATATAATAACAAAACAAGTCAAGGCGAGGGCCTGCAGGCTCGCAATGACAAACATTCTGAGCGATGATTGTTGTATATATGCTCAGCAGAAGATAAATTAGGCTGTAATGTCCCGCCTCTCCCAGGTGGCGACCTCCTTTTAACATTGCTAGAGCAGTGCGCCGTAATTTGTGCTCAGAGCGTATCACTTTCAAACTCCTTTTCCATCCCGAAATCCAATCCTCCTTCTAATTTCGCAAAAAAGTTTAAAAAATCCAGCTCTTCTATCAACCTCATCCCTTCACCCAATCAAAATGACCCTCCTTGCTTTAAATCTGTTCTAAGGCCCTCATTACAACCACATGCCTAACTGCATTCAAGGGGCAGGAACGGAGATTTTGAGTGGGCAGTGTAGTGTCTGGCTTAGTAGAAATACAAAGACACTGGGTTATGGGTCAGACCTGCTTTATTATGGTGCTTCCTCGTCGTGGGTTAATGGCCAACTGCCGTTCCTGGTCCCCGACTCCTCCCTTTCCGCCCGCCCTCGTCCCACTTCGGGCAGGTCCTAGTGACTGCCATGTGTGGGCATCACTACATCTCTCCCCTCTGTACACAAAAGAAAAGCAAGAGAACATGGCACTATATTCACACACAGTAACTGTTTACAGTTCTTCAATCAGGCGAGACGGTTTTGTGATGACCCGTCTGGGGCGTGATTCGGGTTCAGGATTGTTCAGTTCTGGTTCGTCAGGGGTCCCCTTGAGTGCCTGACTGTGACTGGTCAATGTCTCTGGTTCTCTTCTCTCTGCTTCATGTTCCGTCAATAGTTCTTTGACCTCAGGACTGCATCTTTTGAAGTACGTGGTATTCCTGGTCATGCGTTTTCCGCCGTGATCATTGTTCCCTTTTGTTGTATCACCTTCAGTGGCGTCTCGTGATATCTGCAGTCAGACTTTCGGCGTAGTTCTTGCCGCGCCAGTACCCAGTCACCTTTGCGGATTTGGGCGGGGATGGCATGTCGTCGTTCATCCGCATAGTCTTTCATTTTCTCTTTCTTTATTTTGTCCGTGGCCACTATCTCTTCGTGGTCTGAGTCGGGATACCGTTCACTCTCTGCGGTGATCATCATAGGTAGCCTCGTGCGCACTGGTCGCCTCAGCATGAGGGTGGCGGGGCATTTGCCTGTGGTTGAGTGGGCGTGTTTCGGTAGACCCTTAACACTTCGTTTAGTGCTGTCTGGATGTCCTTTCGGGTGAGCTCCGCTTGCTGAATGGCTTTCTTGTTTGTGGTCATGAAACATTTGATCATTCCGTTCGCCTAGGGCCATAGTGGCGTGATCTTCCGGCGTTTGAAATTGAGGTGTCGGGCGAACTTGGCGAAGTCATGGCTGTTGAATGGGGGCCCGTTGTCGGACTTCACCACTTGGGGAATGCCCCATGCGGCGAATACCTCCTCTAGGATCGGTATGGTGCTGGATGCTTTTGTGGATGTGCACAGATGTGCGATGGGGAATCTGGAGTATTCGTCCATGAGGACCAAGACATATTGGCCTGATTTGACTGGCCCATAGAAGTCGAGGTTGATTTGTTGCCAGACGCCCTCTGGTAGAGGAGACATTTGTAGCGGAGCAGGTGGATCTGGGCGGCTTACCAGTTGGCATTGTGGCAGTCTTTTAATGTCGTTTCGACCATCAGGTCCAGCGTTGGGAACCAGACTCTTTCGCGGAGTGCTCTTTTAGTGGCTACTATGCCCCAATGTCCTTCGTGTGCTGGGTTTATGACTCCTTGTCTGAGTTCTCGTGGTACAACAATTCTGGTGTCTCGTAGGATGAGTCCATTGGTCGCTATTGATAGTTCATCATGGACGTGCTTGAATGCTGTCAGGTCTTGGTCTTGTGGTCCACTGGCTTGTGGGTGTCGCCAACTGCTCGTTTGGATCCGATGTTTTACTTCTTGTAGTGTGACATCAGCTTCAGTCGCTTCGCAGATGGCCTCCAACGGAACGGCTGGGGGTCTTGCTTGATCTACGACAAAGTGAATGTATTCGTCTGTGATCGATTGCTCTGAGTGGCTGGATTTGGTGGGGTGTCTGGACATGTAGTCTGCAGGATTTGCGGCTTTTTCTGGCTTGTGTATGATGGTATAAGTATACTCTTGTAGCCTGAGGCCCCATCGCTCTATCCTCAGTGGCATTTTCGCTTGAGGGTTTCCAAAGATCGTGGTTAGTGCTTGATGGTCGGTCACTAAGGTGAAGTGTTTTCCAAAGATAAATATGTGAAAGTGTTTGCACGCCCATACTACGGCTAGGCTTTCTTTTTCTGTCTGGGAGTATGCTCTCTCTGTGTCTGTGAGACTCCTGCTGGCGTATGCCACTATGTGTCGTTGGTCTTCTTCTCTGTCGTATTGTGCCAGGATGGCTCCAAGTCCTACGGGGCTAGCATCCACTGTTATTTCTGTTTTCTTCTTCGGATTGAAATAAGCCAGATTTTTGGCTGACTCTACCGATCTCTTGATCTCTCTGAATGCTTCTTCACAGTCGGGGGACCACTGAAATGGCTGTCTGTAGCGGGAGCAGTAGCTGGCCATGCCTAGGAACGAGCGGACCTCACCAACATCATCTAGGCTCGGCGTGTCGTTCAGTGCTGCTACCTTTTCATGGTCTGGTTTCATGCCATTTCCAGAGAATATGTGACCAAAAAATGTCAGCGTTGGCTTGCGAAACTCGCATTTTGCCTGGTTGAGTGTAAGGTTGGCTTCCATCAGGGCATGACAGACCTGATCCAGTGCTCTGTCGTGTTCTTGAGTGGTTGCTCCGTAGACTAGGATGTCGTCACTGTAGTTTAATACATGAGGAATGTGATGAATTGTTCTTCTGATGGCTTCTTGGAATATTTCTGCTGCTGAGGACACCCCAAAGCTTAGTCTTTTATATCTAAATAGCCCCAGATGCTTCGAGAAAGTTGTGATGTATCTTGACCGTTCGTGAAGTTCAAGCTGGTGGTATCCTTTGTTCTCCAGGCACTGTTGGGGTATGTGAAGGCGATCGCTAAGCCATATAAGAGTTTCAGTGCAATTGCATTATTGTAAGCGAAAAGAGAAGTGGCACTTCACTGGGGGGTAAATATCCACCAACACTGAAGGGCTGGAGATTCAGTATGTCATATTGTAATACTACCAGTGGGATATATGCACAGCTACAACACCCAGTGTCTAGGCCGCTGGATATCTGGCAAACCTACAGGTCCTACTTATTGGAACAGACATCTGTTAGCTCCCAGACTGAACAGGATATCAACCCACAGAGTAACACAAGCAATTGAGTATCTAACTGGTGTGAGGTGCAAGAGGTGAATGGGAGTATGTCACTGTATTACCAAGCATTAAACGTGAAGTTGTACTTTAGCAGGATTACTATGTATTAGAGAGATCATTGACGGTTGTAGATGTAAAGCATGTGTCTTGAAATGCACGTTTTGTCTTTTATGGAACTTATAAATAAAGGTCTTAAAAAGAAAAAAAAGAAGCATTTAGAGCTGCAGCAGTGATCACTGAGCAAAAAAAATGCTCAAACACGCAGACAGAGCGTGGAAGGAGCAATCAGGTATGGTTGCAACTAGGGATAACTATGACCTATTAACCATAAAGCTAATGCTGGAGAAGATGTAGCAAGCAAGCTACAGGAAACCATGAAAAAAATGTGGCAGAAGAAGAAGACCTTTAAATGCCCCTGAGGATCCAAATTATTTTGGTCAAAACTATTTGTTAGAGCTGATCTTTGCCTCACATTATAACTCAAGTGACAGAGAAGACATCTTAAACAGGAGCAATATCCTACTTCTTTCCAACACACCCAATCTTTAAAACAAATGCGGTTGTTAGAATTCAGTTTGTCACACTCAAGTCTGCCTCTGGGGTAGTATCTACTACACTAACATTTAGATCTAATGCTATTGCACTGCAAGTTCTCCAAGACAAACCTTTGTTTAAGCAATGTGGCATCACGATCCTAAGTAGTGAGCCAGACAAAAGCCTTTCATTTTAACCATGCACAAGCGGGCTTATTCACTGAATTGTATTTCAAGGAGCATTCTTAACTGGGCCAATGTTGTTCCTTTAGCGTCATTAGCCCCAGAAAAACAGTGGCCTAGATGTATCAAGATTCCATTTTGCGAATCTTAAATAGCGATTTTTTGCGAATCGCTATTTAGAATTCGCAAAATGGAATGTATGTAAAAAATTGCATTTTTTTTGCGATTCCTTATTTATCTTTATTTGCGAATTCGCATTTTGCGAATTCGCAAATAAGGAATAATTCCCCATGCATTCCTATGGGCCAGGAGGCCCATAGGAATGATTGTGCAGTAATTCTCAAATTGCGAATTCGCAATTTGCTAATCGCAATTTGAGAATTATTTCAAGGGTGCAGGGGTGCAGGGGTGTCTCATGGACACCCTGCTGCACCCCTGAAACTTACATGTGTGTGCATATGGCACACATACATGCCCTATGGGCATGTATGTGTGTCACATGCCACCTTCAAAATAGTCATATTTTGTTTTTTAAAAGGATTTTGAAATTAACACGAACCTCAAATTGGTGTTAATTTGCAATTCCTTAACCCGAATTCGCAATTTTAAAAAGTTTCATACATGCCATTTAAGGAATCGCAAAATTGCGATTCCTTAAATGCATAAGCAAAATAAGGAATCGCAATTTTTTTGCGGTTCCTTATTTTGCTAATTTCTGATACATCCCAAAAGATGCTAAATGTCCGTTTGCGATTCCTTAAGGCCGAAATTCTGCGAATTTCGGCCTTAACAAATCGCAAAAGGCTTGATACATCTAGGCCAGTAAGACTAGAGCTGGCTGTCTACAACTCTAGACTCAAATAACATCACCTATACCTAAAATGACTCTAAGTGGTAGCCTGTAGAAGCACCCACACAGCTTACAATTGTCACTTTTATCTTGGAATGTTGCTGGCCTCAAAAAAACTTTTGCTTCGGACTGTGTCCTAAACTATGTAATAATTACAAACATCCACTGATTGCAGGAAATAGAAGCACCAATAGGATGCTGTGAGAAATGAGGACACTGGTTGAGGGCTATGAAACTCTACTTAAGCAGCAACGACAATCCTTGTCAGGGTAAATTCACAAGCAAACACCAAATTAACCTGTGCTCAATCCTCTGGTAGCTTGGCACAGAGCAGTCAGGCTCAACTTAGAGGCAATTTGTAAAGTATTTATGCAGCACTTCAAACAGTAATAAAGTGAAAACGCAACACAAATTAATCCCACAACAATTTAAAAAAATAGAGAACATTTTAATATAAATAATTAAGACCAGAACGACTAAAATCCATTCAATAGCACTGGAGATGTGCAATTTTCAAGTCAAGTCAAGTCAAAACCACTTTATTCGATTAGTTAAAATCATAAAAGTATTCTAGACATATTTAAAACAATTAACACATGTTAAAATCAATTAATACAGTATTAAACATGGCATAGATTTAAGAGACAGTTTAAAAAAGAGCAATTTTAAAGATTTAAGTGAAAATAGCACCAAAAAGCACAAAGCGCCAACTGTGGTTATCTGGTCACGCACGACCAGGACAAAGTCAAAAGTTCAGGCTGACTATGATGGAACGTGGGCTGGCTACAGGGACCCAGGTAGGCCCACTGACCACAGCACCTTCATTCTTGTTGGTAAAAGATGTAGAGTCCCATTTTGAGGATGCGTCACGCGGCGGAGGCGATGTGATGTCCAGTCTGGATGTATCGCAGAGCAGCCCTTGCATTGAGATGCGCCAACTCTGATATACTGCGATAGTGATGCGGAGTCCTTGCGTCGGGGATGTCTGTGCAGCAGAGACAATGTGTTGGTTCCGAGGGCAATACATCGCGCAGCAATGGTGACACATTGGTTCTGCAGGAGACGTGCTGCGCCACAGAGGATAAGTGTTGGTTCTGTTGGATCCTCCGACGGGCTGTGACAGCACCTTCAGTGCCACTTCCAAGGGTCCAGGACAGGGATGACACCTCTTGGGAGGGCAGGCCTTACAGATGGCAGAGTCCAGGTGATGGGTTACAGGTTGTTGGTAGCCTGTTATGTCCCAAAGGCTGCTGATCAGTAGGGCAGCCAACTAGCCTTTGGATTCACTCCAGGGGCATGGGTTTAGAGATGCTGGTCCAGTCCTTTTACCCAGACAAGGAGGTCAGCATGGCAGCAGGTCAGCACAGCAGGGTAGCAGTCCTTCAGAGCAGCAGTCCAGGAGAGTAGCAGTCATTTCAGCAGCACAGCAGTCCTTCTATTTGGCACAGTTCACAGGTCCCGAGGTGTACTGAAGAGTTGGGTCTAAGGGTCCAATATTTATACCTGGTGCCCACTTTGAAGTGGATGAACCTTCTATTATATTCCACCTCCCCTGAAGTGTCACGCATACCCATCCTCCCTGCCCTGGCCCCAGTTTGTCTAGAGACATAAAAGACCATTGGCAAACTCCTTGGGAGAGTGCTCAGGCAGAGATTTTGTGATGTGCAAGTGTGGTGGGTGACAGCTCCTACCTCTCATTAATTCAGAGTGGCCCATCTTGTCGATACCTGTATTCACCTTGTTTAACTGTCTGGGAGCAATACACATGACCAACTGCTAGCTAAATCTAGTCATATGACCCAGGATCAGGCTGTAGGCACCAAATGGGGTTAGGACAAGAAAATAGCAACTTCTAAAAGTGGCATTTTGTGAATGATGACCAAAGTCTGACTATGCTCAACCTGAAAAACCTATGGGTCTAACTTCTGATTCTTATATCAGGAAAGGAGCTATGGTCTCAAATTAGTACGAGTACCAGCTCAAGGCGTCATCCAGAAGATCGTTGCCCCTGTGTTAGCAAAATAAACACCCGTGTTGGATTCCCATCAATATCATGTATGACAAATATTCTCATGTGGTTCTCCGTCCTGGGTACAGTGTCTCTAGATCATTGAGACCAAATAGTACCGTCTGTGGACACATGGTTTACACATGCCAACACAAGGAACAACCATAAGGATCTGGTCAGACGGGTAGGTGCAGTGCAAAAAAGAAAAGTGTATGTGAAAAGTTAAAATAGGATAGAGAATCTCATTCCAATTTTATTCTACCAAGAACTCTTCCTAATTAAAAACTAAGAACAGCGCAAAACTATACTACTGCAGTTTACCAAATATCTGCATGGGGGCCGACATGTTTCTGCCTAAGCGGGAGTATGACCCTAGGCTTTCATCAGGGCCTCTGTTCTCTCAATAGTGCGACTGCAAAGAAATTTGTGTGGGTGAAAAACTTCAAACAATAATTATGTGATATATCAGTAAAGGATATGAGTCTCCAAATACTGTGGCTTCACTCCTCCATGACACCTGGTAAATTTAGTAGATCTGTGGAGGGAGAAATAAAACATAACACAGGGAAACCATCTAAAAGCAAGTTATTAGCCTTAAGTATGCGTCTAAATATAGTACGTATAATCACTCACCCAGGGTGCCCGGGGAAGAGACCTCACCTCGTCCTGGTCCTGGCTCAGGCGTAGTGAGACCCCACTCTGTAAGAGGAAAGCACACCGGAGCTGAATGTAGGCTGCGTGGAGAAATAATCCACTGCAAACCAAATTCAATTCTATACCAGTGAAAGTTGCTTTCCTTGCCTAAGAAGAGCTTGTATTGCTGAACCCCCACTCACTGGGACCTCTACCCACTAAAACCCTCCTCAGTTGCTCCTCACATGTCTTGGTAAGTGTGGTTTCTAGGAGGTGACTGAATCTCCTAAACAAGTAATATCTATCTCTCTGTTACTTTGCCACAGAGCTGTCTTCTGCTGTAGTCTGTCAGAAATTACTACATAAAAAGAGTCTGTCAGAAATTACTTCATAAGAATTACTGCATACGAGGAGAAGCACCATGTGGAGCTCCTTACCTGTCCGGCGTTGTCTCTGGCAATAGTCTGACTATATCATCAAAGAGGGCTTTTATTTACAATTCTATAGACACCAAACTTTACGAAGCTATCTGCTCCCAATTGAAAGTTATAGCTTATTAAATGTAATTAGGTATCTCCAATGTTATCCTGTGGGAGAGGTAGGCCTTCCAGTAGTGGAAAACAAATGTAGGAGTTGTTCACTACCAGGACATGTAAAACTAAAAACGACATGTCCTACTTTTCAACTACACTGTACCCTGCCCTCTGGGCTGTTCGGGGCCGCCTAACCTAGGGGTAACTTATATGTATTAAAATGGAAAGTTTGGCCCTGGCAAAAGGTTTATTTTGTCAGGTCTACATGGCTGCATTGCTAGGCCTGAGACATGTTTAGAGTGCTACTGAATTGGGTGGCACAATCAGTGCTGGAGGCCCAATACAAGCATTTAATTTACAGGCCCTGGGTACCTGTAATACCAATTTACTAGGGACTTACAAGTTAATTATATGTACCAATTGGGAGTAAGCCAATTCTACCACATTTAAAGGAGAGGACACAAGCACTTTAGAACTGGTTAACATTGGTAAAATATGAATAGTTCTAAAGCCAGCAAAAACAAAGTCAGCAAAAAGGTGGGTTGAAGGCAAAAGGTGGGGGAGAACAACATCAAGAATGCCAGGTCTAATAGATGCCAATTGCAGGTTTTCAAGAAATCTGCTGTTTGGCGGTCAAGCTCAATAACTTTGGAAGATGATTTCTAGGGGCCTATTTATAAATGTATCAACGGTTTCGAATTTAAGATTTTCCTTCATAGATTTGCAAAACCCCTAGTTTCAAGCAACAATGTTTAATCAGTGCATGACTAAGAACAGGAGAACACCAATGTCTTTATTAACATATATTTGAAACTCTACATGGGTGACCGAAATTTTTTTGGGGAAAAACGTCGGCAAAACCATAGAGGAGCTAATTTCACACCAATCACAAGATTATTATGACAGGTGACTTCAGTCTCACCTACTTGACCTACTTGCCAGATTGTTCTCAGGCTATGGCCACCTATAAAGTAGAATCGATAGGGCAAATGGTTGTTGATCTTCTTGCACCATACAACCTGATCACAGTGTAAGCCCTTAATAAACTCAATTAATTTAATCCCAAGTTTCCTTTTACATATGGGACTATATTTTTACCATCGAGTCACTTAGCTGTGTCTGCAGCCACTTTTAAACCCTCAATGCAGCGAAAGTGTTCACCTGCCTGTGGCAACAACATTGAGCTTTACATTCCCAAAAGCAGAATGTTTTCAGGTGGTTATAAACTAAGACCTCCTAAAGTTAGGCCTGCTTATAAAGAGGATAAAATGAAGCAGAGTAAAAAATTGAAGGACCATGCAGCTGAAACAGGCTGGTTTACCAATTGCAAGCAAGAATATCATCCTATTTTTAACTAGCTGGGAATCATAAACTCATTATATAATCACATTAAAACCAACAATCATTCAACACTAATAATTATCACAAGAACTATAGAGCCTTAGTATTAGCCATGGTATACGTGCAAAGTTAGGAGATGCAAATTAGGTGTGCCCCAAAAATTTACAAGCAGAATAAAACCGCTGGGGCCATTACTTTTAATCTCAAAAACATAAGTAGGATCTACCATATAACTTTCCATGTCATGAAGATTAATGATGGACAGTCTAGACTTTTAGGCTGAAGGACCAGAGCACATTTTGGCTGTTTGTAAACTTATTAGATATCAGGAGAGGCTACCAGGAGAGGCTACAGTGGGAACTGGGTAACATTTGTGAACTGGGTAGCATGTATAGGACATCCAACCCAGTTCCTCAAGTAACTCCAAGGGAATTTGATTATTAGTGTGAGATAGTTTCTATGAATGATCACCCCAATTGAGACTACAAATAATCAGATCCTTTTGTGTTTCCAGGCCTAATGGTTTACCTGGTGCACAAGCAGACATTGATTTTTGAGCACGCTAGGTAACTCCTTTATATCAAGTGTCATTCCATTATGCTGAAGATCCCGAAACTTGCTGTGTGTCCATAGTACAACCCATCCATAGGAAAAGAGATAAATCTGGTCCGCTAATTACCCACTCACAGCCTTAATGGACGTAGAGGAAAAATCATACACTTGAATCCTACTAAGCTGTAGAAAGGTGGAATATTATGCAGGGCCGGACTGGGAACCAAAACCGGCCCTGGCAAAGTGCTCGGCCGGCCCCACCCTCCCCACTCGGGGGCGGGGGGGATGGAGGTGCCGCCGAGCGCTTTGCTAGGGCCGGTTTTCGGCCGATTTTGTTGCAGGGCCGATTTTGCAGTCGGCCCTGTAACAAAATCAGCCCCCAGGGGCTCAAAACCGGCCCCACCCTAGCGGCGCACCGGGGGATTGCCCGGTGCCCGCTATGGCCAGTCCGGGCCTGATATTATGTGGTATGGCTGAGTGGCCATACCATGTAATGTTATGTTATGTTCGTAGAGAGCAGGGCTGCACCAGCAATGGGGCGTCCCAGCGCTAATAACAGACAGCAAACAGAAGACCTGCAAAGCCAACACCCTAATCCATTAATTAGAGAACAGATATGTTTTTATATATATTATCACAATACCCCAAAGATGGTCCACTCCTCTGATTCACACTAATAAACCCATAGCTCAGTCCTGGTGGAGTGGCAAAAAGAGCAGTCAGGCTTTTCTAGAGGAACAAGTGTTAAGTATTTCAAAGAACCAACATGGATGATAAGTAATTGACACGACTCAAGAGAAATCTGACACCAAGTGTATTTTTATTTTATGTTAGAACCAAAATGAGCGGGATATCATACATTGAACCAGGCTTAAAGATTTTTGAAGCAATATTAAATAAGCATAGTAAAATACATAGACAAAAAATAACATTCCAGTCAATGGCAAATTCTACTAGTGACAATCAGTGACATGCAGGTTGAGTTACTTGGAAGCCTTATAGGCTTCCAAGCACCATGTATGGTGCAGCAAGTAACAAAATGCAAAAACACAACAAGTACACAGCAGTTGATGTCAGATGATGGTTGCACGATGTTCTCTGTAGGTGCAGCGTTGAGTGTGCGGACTGGTGACTAACAAGCCTTGGCAGTGGTAAGCACAACAAAAAGCTTTAGCAACTTGACTGGGTCTGGGTGAGTAATGTAGCTGCCGGAGACTTTGGGGAAGACAATACTACATCTCCCACAATGCACTGGACCACCTGAGGTTGGGTGATCCCTCAGAGGGCCCAATGGTCAGCAATTCTTTAGATCTGGCGAGAGTTTTTAACTGCACTTTGCAGGGGACTAGTGGCACTATTCTAGGGGAGACTGAGGGTTCTTCTGGCTCTCACAAGGTTTCCTCTCTTCATGAGTGTTGAGTTTTGGCCAAGGATGAGGGTTGTTTACTCAATTCCTAGTCTGTTGCCTCAAGGTCAAAGTAGCCCTCTTTTGCTTTGTGCTCGTGGGCAAAGTCCTGGTGTCAGCTACACAGGCCTCATCTTAGTCCTTCCTTGATGTAAGTTGTTCAGATCAAAGGTTCTGATGGCTGGTGGGTCCCTTAAATCCTAGACTTAAGATGTTTAGGGGTGTGGGAGCTAGCAGCCAATGAGCAGCTACTCCCTGCAGCAAGTCTGCCCCAGAGGTGACCATAACCGGTGGTGTAGATCACCTTTTCTAATCATAAACCACTATTGCTGCCCTCCTAAAGATGGCAGAATTCAATTTTAGGTGTACAGATAAGGCTGCTTACCCTAGAGGTGTACACCTCCTGCATAGCTAATTTCCTGCCGTGCCTGGGTGCAAGCACACCTGGGGTAATGAGAGGGCTGTTTCCTCCCTAGGGGACAGCCCAGAGGCATATCAGAGGTGGTGTAGCCATTTAAGTTCACCACTCTGATGTGCTAATTAACTAGACATCTGGAGAGGAGGGAGGTGTGATGTTCTTCCTGCTCAGTCTTTGTCTCTGACTCCTGTGAGTGATTACACTGTCTGGCAGGAGGTCAGGAGCTTGTCTTGGCGGTAGCAGCCACAGGAAAGCACAGGCTGGTCAGCCATAACACGGGAAATCTGGGGGCAACCAGGTGGCAACCTCTAAGGTGCCCTCTGGGTGCATGTCACATCACTCAGGGCACAACAATTGAGTCAGTGGTGAGAAGGCATGTTGTTTTATGCCAAACATGGCTAATTATAGTGGTACCATAATGGAGCTGCCAATCGCAAGGGTACCCAGTTGGCAGCTCATGTTATCATTTGGACTGCTAACACATATAGTGGTTTTCAACTGGGAACGCCACTATAGGCTTGCACTTACATGTCCCGACCTTAAATATAAAGTACACTGCCACCTGGGCTGAGGAGGCCTTCCTTAGGGGGTGCTTACATGAAATAAAGGCAGTGGATGTGACTGTGTCACACATAGTGAAGGCAAGGTTGAGTTCTAGCAGTTTGCACTGCTCCTGCAGTCTGCAATGGCAGGCCTGCTGTAAATAGGTTGGCTGGGTCACTCATGGTGGCACAAACCTGTGCTGCCTTGGGGACCCTTTTACCACCAATGCCCGGGTAACCCTGGTACCATATACTAGGAACTTATAAGGGGTAAAGCTTTTGCCAATGTGGGATTACCAAGCTGAACATAACAGTTTTTAGGAGAGAGCACAGGCACTGGGGTCTGGACAACAGACTCCAGAGTCATAACCATCAGCATCTGGAGCAAAAAGTGGGGGTGACCATACAAAAAAGGGCACTTTCTTACATATGGAAATTACAAGAATGGAGTGAAATGAAAAGAAGAATTCCACTTTACCAGATAGGATTGAAGCATAACTGATTAACTAATAATGGCATAGCCATGAAATATAAAACACATAATACTACCTTGCCTTTTGAGTCATTGTTTGTTGTGTTGTCAACTACTCAGCAACAATTGATGGTTTTGACTGTCACATACCGTGGGGTAAATTACTCAATTGGGCCACTCTGTTACCACTGTAAAATCTATCTTTGCATTTAACTCTGAGATATGGATGGGGTGAAGGTTGGATCTGAACACAAGGTATTCTGAGCATACACACAAATAGGGGTCTCATACAGGGGTATGTACAACCCCACATGCATTTAATCTCTACACCACAATGTCAATAAAAGGAGAGTAACCCTTTTGTATCAAGGGAACAGGGTGTATACAACTAAACAAGTAAAGAGAGTTCCCTTGAGTTCCTACTTTCCTAATTCGGACTGGTCAGTCCACTGTCAAATATGTGACCCGCAAGCATTCAGTTACTTCAAACTTACATGGAACCATCAAAAAGAGCACTTACAATCTAAAATCATATGTAATACGTAGCCAGTAAGTTTGTATGTTGTAAGCAAATTAATTTTTATTATTATTTATAAAAACAAAACCAAATATAAAAAGCCTTTTAGTTAAAAACATGCACATATATATATTCCTTATGACAGTTATTCTTATTTGCATCAGTGTACTGTTGGTTTAAAAGCACTCTGTCAGTTTACAGGTATATTACTTCATGGCAGGAATTTTAGTAAGCAATACATTCATACACATTCATTTTAAAATGATTTAAAAAAACAAGACTTGGTTTTTTAAATCATTTTAAAATGAATGTGTATGAATGTATTGCTTACTAAAATTCCTGCCATGAAGTAATATACCTGTAAACTGACAGAGTGCTTTTAAACCAACAGTACACTGATGCAAATAAGAATAACTGTCATAAGGAATATATATATGTGCATGTTTTTAACTAAAAGGCTTTTTATATTTGGTTTTGGTTTTATAAATAATAATAAAAATTTATTTGCTTACAACATACAAACTTACCGGCTACGTATTACATATGATTTTAGATTGTAAGTGCTCTTTTTGATGGTTCCATGTAAGTTTGAAGTAACTGAATGCTTGCGGGTCACATATTTGACAGTGGACTGACCAGTCCGAATTAGGAAAGTAGGAACTCAAGGGAACTCTCTTTACTTGTTTAGATCTCTACACCACAGACATTAGTGAGGCCCTGTTTTGTGCAAAGTCTTTGCCCCTTCGGATGGGCATCTACAAGGTTCAGATCTTTCCATATTCTGATGATCTGGTTATTCTAGACCAGCCAGAAGGAAGTAGGCCCGCAGCATGCACTGGATGAACTTTACTAATACAACATATGCAACAAATTGGTAGCAAATGTCACTGAATCCAAGGTGACATTGGTCAGGGAAAATAAGAGTAAATCCAAGTCCGACTCCTCCAAATCACACATTCATTTAATTCATATCATGAAAAGAGCAAGTGACTTAATTTTAGCTTTGTTGGGTTACCTTTTGTTGCAATAACATTTTTATTAGCTTCTTGCCTAGAAGGCAAGACACAGTACAATATAGCCCTACACGCCCACCAAATGTTTCGCATCCCAACAAATCACTTAATACAGGGCCCAAGCAGGGCTCGTTTTATATTTAGGGCCAAAAGAAGTGACCACATCACACCCATTTTGTCTTCTCTTTGATGGCTTCCCATTGAGGCAAGATATTTCTACAAGACTGCCTTTATCATTCACAAAGCCTTGCACACTTCCTCCCCTTAATATCTGGCGAATAAACTGAAAATCTCTGGAGGCACTAGACCATCTCGTAATGCGTGAAATGTGCTGCTTGAGCCAACCATCTTCAAAAGGTAAAGATCAATGGCTCAATCCTTCTCAGGCAATGCAGTGAGAATCTGGAACTCGCTTCCGCCACTACTCCGTACCACCTCCTCTACCTGGACATTAAAAACTGACCTCAAATCGCTTCTCTTCCAAAGACACTTTCAGAACTACTACACCCCTTTTCATTTTCCACAAGGAAGCTCTTTCATTATTGTAAATGTGTAATCTATGCCTGTACAATCTTCCCATTGTGCTTTTTTGTGTTTTTGAGTGACTGCCATCTATTATTTTATTTTACCTGTTCTTGTTTCTCGTTTGTTTCTGCAACATGTACATTTGTAATATTCTCCTCATGTAATGTACTTGGTTCTATTGTGAAGCACTCTGACACCTTTAGGTAAAGTCTGCGCTATATAAAAATGAATTAAATAAAATGAATTAATTAATTCCAGTCCAGTTTCACATGGCCCTTATGCCGTATCTGCCTGGGCGCCCCTTACTCAAAAGCAATGAATGCCCACAATAAACAACTCCACTCCCCCTTAGGTCTAAGCTGTGAAGTGCAGAAACAAAACAAATCAACTGCCAATGAGTCCCAGCGTCGGTAGCCCCCACAGGTGGGTAACGCCAATTTTTGTTAAGGTGAGCAAGCTGCTCCTATTCCTCCCGTGTCCTAGCCTCCCAACTAGTATATCTTGGTCCCTGCCCTCTTCAGGAGTCATACTCGCAGGCGAGGGCGGTTCTGTCTCTTTCATGCTGCCAACCAAACTGTTCCATGCTCGTGCCGTATCAATGGACCCACGTCACGCTTCACCACTCGTCTCAGCAACACTCCACTCTCATATTCTGCCCACCTGACAATCTCCTTGCGCCGTGTATCCATCCTGGATCCTCTAGTGGCCTTCCAACATAGTGTAATCTGTCACTTTGCGATGACCATGGCCAAATAAATAAATCAGGTAGTAACCCTGCATTTGTCAGGGCACCGGTAGCAACTCAACAAGCACGTGGTCGGGGAACAGGAAACATCCCCGTTGAGGTTCCGTGAATCCTGAACCTGTTCAATAAAGGTAGTCGTATCTAGACGATTTTGGTATCAGCGAACCGCAAATGACGAGTGCGGTATGCATGAGTGTTTTCGTCATGTTCCACCGATGGATTTACTGTGCATTTGACGATTTTGTCCTGAACCTTCAGGTTCCATTTTGTGTGCGGTAGCCATTTTGTGCATTGCCCTCACATAGGCTGATGACTACAGGATGACTGTGGCCAAACAAGTCTCTAGGGACACATACACCTTAGCTGACTTCTGTGTGACCTGGCCGAACTGACTCCCTTGCCCGAGGCTAAACTTGTTGAGCCAGTTCCTTGTTAGGCAGCTGGTCAGATAGAGATCAAAGAACAGGAGATTGTAAAGTTTGGTATGCACGTACACACCCCTTATCCTACCTCTCATCTGTTTCTGTTCCTTTTTTATGACCTGTTTACGATCTGTGTTTGTCCAGATTGTGTGGGAAGGTATGTTCGGTTTTTTGCATGCTTGCATAAGCTAGGACTGCCCCTTACTTTTGTGCTGAGTCATGTAACTCTAAAACATATGTAAGACCTCTGTTATCTGTATTCCTCAGACTGCCTCATTCAATTGCTAAGGCAGTTGGGTGACGTAGCCTCACTTAATTAAGTTTAATAAATAATAAATATTTCAACTTCTGTGCCAAGTTCTTTATTGATATTAGTAGGACCCCTGAGAATGAAGATTTTCCATTTCCTCAAATGGCGCAGCCAACGCGGGCTTCATCAGAGAAGTGACTTTCTGTGGGAGTGATCTTGCTAGGAGACTGAAATCTACTGAGGAAGACAGAACAGGATTCTACTAAGAAGGTACTCTGTACACAGGGATTCTGGAGATTCTTTGATTCTGCAGCCCAGTATATTTCTGATCTTCCTGATTTTGATCCTCCACATGATGTCACTCCTGACTGAGAACCTTTTTGGCGTGAGTATTATAAAAGACCGTTAGGTCATGTAGAACTTGACAGTTAGAATTTGGATAACGTTTTGATTAGTAAAAGTAAGAGTTAAGTATAAGTGGGTCGCTCCCAATCCTTTGTTCTTTGGTTCTGTGGTTCTTTGCTTAGTTTGCTTCGTCCTTAGTTTTATTTGAAGATTGCAATTTTCAAAAACCGAGGGTCTTGTATATTTACGAGTGTATCGATAGAGATAGCCCCTTGAAGTTTGAAGCTAGATTAGTGAGCTATAAGATGCCAGATCTTAGCAAATTTGGAGATTTGTGTTGGCCAACTTTGTATACGTTTGGATTAGCCGGCTTCCCCTAAAGGGAATATTTAAATAGGTTAGATTTAAAAACATATTTCTTCCTTGGTGATTTTGTATCCCCAGGGAATTAAAATATGACATAATACAAAACAAGGATCCTTTTTTTCTGTGCAGTTTTATGAATAGAGATATGCAGACCGATTTTTTGTGTTCTGCCAGCCAAAGCTAGTGAATTAAGTGTATTTTTGGCTTCCTGCACATACGGCGGTCTGTTGGGCTGTTTTTGCAGTCTTTTGGAACACTATTGAGAAGTGTTTCTTGTAAATATGACTTACAGCTAGTATTTACAAATGGTTTGGTTTAAGTACAGTCTGTAAGCTGTCCTGTGTTTTCGTCCTGAGTGTTTATTTGTGGGTTCAATGTGTGTTTAAATATCTATGTGGCTTTTCTCATTAGTGTAACTTCGGTATGTGAATAGCGTTCGCGCAATTTATGAAACAAATATGTATAGCGCTTTATTGTGTGTCCCGAATGTTTGAACACTTTCTGTTTCTGTCTGAAATGAGCTCAAGATGTGGTTGTGGGTTTCTTAATGTTTTCAGTCTGTTAAGTAAAATGTTAGATTAATTAATATTAGGTGGAAATTAAATGAGAATGCAGCGATTTGCCATGCGACATGTTAAATTCGCTATATGTTGCTATTTAATTTATAGACTAAGCAAAAACGCATATGTGCAAAATGTTAAATGTTTAAAATAGACAAAGTTAAAATTCGCATTCACTAGGAATATGAAAGGCCTCAAAAATAAATTGTGTTTTTTTTAGAAAAACGAATTTATAGCATTTTTGTACCTACATGCATTGTACTACATGGAAAAGGCAAACACTTCAGCTAATGTGCATTTTTGCTACATTTAAATGCATCTTATTGCACACGCATTTTAAAATTTGACATGTCTGTTTTCAGTAAGACTGAAAGCGTGCTCAGATTTGCAGGGCTCTGACTGCCGTTAAGGAAGCAGATGTTGTTTATCAAAGGCCATGGATGACATTGGAATGTTTATTTAGCCAGGGTTTAGCCGTTAGTTAATGACGGTTTGAATTTTGCATTTCAGAATAGTGTTTTACAAGGTTACAAAAATAAGGTTCATTATTTTGTATCACAGGAAGACTTTCAATTGTGGTTTTCCTCTCTTTAAGCATTTTTTTTAAGCATTCTTGGTTCTCCTGCTAAATAAGAAAATCCTTTTATAGAAAGTGGCGCGAAAATCTTTCTTGTTTTAAGTTAGGCTTTTGTGCTTAGGCTTATAAATGAATGCGTCTAAAATGATAGGCAAGGGATGCAGCTCGCTTTTATATGTGGAATTATAAAAAATGATTGGGTTTATTAAGAATAATTAATACCTTTTGAAAAATAATTATTAAAAATAAGTGCTACAAAATTCGTTTTTCACTATTTATGAAGCTTAATGCTCATACTATGACATCCTAGCATTATAATTTAAGTTGTTTTACACTGCATAATGAGGACATTAGCAATATGGAATTTTTACTTAGCGCAGGCGTACAAAACTCATTTTTCTAAGTATTTACATGGGATATGCCTGCTTAAAAATCTCTGTAATTTGTAAAGAACATTATGAGGATGATTAATATGTATAAAAAGTATAGGATATTTATTTTTAAGTGCCCCAAACATTAAAGTCGAATTTGGGTAAAATAGTCCATTTAAAAAAGTATTTTTGCCATTTAAAATAGCTTTAACGTGCATTAGGCCTCAGTAAATGCATACATTTAGGTATAATTTATATTCGCAGGTTGTTCCCATTTGGGTTTACTTTTAAATGGCCCAGTGAGATCCAATTAGGGTTGCTGAAATACGTACCATTGCAACAAGCATTTGTTCTAAAAACTGGTATGTGTGTTATTAGGTTCTGTGAATCAATCATAGTAAATGTAGTAGGCCTTCTGTCTTAGTCAGCCTCAGAATGAGCAGACACTGTAGGCTAGGAGAACAGGCTGCTCAAGTTGTGCTAAGATGCTACCTTTAGTTTTCCTGTAAACAATGGAAGAGGCTGTCATGTTGACATTTGTGACATTTTCAATTCGAGCCTTGTCTCTGTGGAATGCAGAATGACCTTGCTAAACAGGCCTCTGAAAGGTGGGATTTCTGGTTTCTCCACAAGAACATCAATACAACTAGAGAACTTAATTCCAAAGGGATAATATAAAAAAACGGTTTCTTTGAAAATCTCAACATCATGACATTTTTAATTCTGCTCTAAGAATAATGTCTGCTAGTTGCTTTATTTGACAGAAAATGATTGACATTTTGAAGGCTACATGAATCATACAGAACGATTTTCCAATTAAGAATTATTCTTTACAGTGGAGATTGTGGCACAAGGCTAACATGGGGTGTCAGTGAAAGGATTTTACTTTTGGAAAATTAAAAGGGCTTCATGTTGCAAGGTGACTGACAAGATGGTAACAGTTAAGTAATGGAAATTTATTTTTGGGTCTGTTAATATGTATTATGTTTTGTCTTCTGATTAAAAGTTATAATTGATATTCGTTTGATTATGCAAAATGTTCCTCTTTTGTGTGTTGTGTTTTCTTTTTGCTTTTTCCTACAGATCATTCATGGATTGTTCTGCGTGATTTCAAGAAATCAAGACACTTGAGTTTGGTTGGTTGAAAACAGATGTGTTTTTGTGTAATTTCTTTGAAAAGAAATGTTTGTGCATTTTATGTATTCTTGCATTTTATCCTTTTATGAATTGTTCCTACTGGTCCTGTGTGTCAGAAGTGACGCACAGTAAGTTGCATTTGACAGCCAAATCTCCACTACCTGTTGATCTGATGTCAAAAGGAGGGTTAGGATTTTAAACCTGACAAATTAAGAAGACCCGAATGGCCCGAATATTGGGTTTTGGGACATGGTATTGTGCGTCACCGTTCATTTACATATGTTATTGTTTTGTCTATGCTTTTTGTGCTTGATGCTTGATATACAGCAAGTATATCTGATGGCTTGACATGTGCGTTATGCATGTTTTTGTTTCATGTTGCTGCTTTTGATATAATTACAAGTTTACCTGTGTTGTGAAGGGATATACATGACGATGTGTATCGCTACACTACAGCTGGGTTGATTTGCTAAATTTCACAAATATGATATTTAAATTTTTGTGAACAAGACACAGACAACACTTCACCAGTGTTTGTCAAATTTGGCTATAAATAGTATTTCAACAAATAAAAGAGATATACAGGATCAAAATGTGTCACTTGCTCCCTCTTCCCTTAAAGGAACAGGCAGCCCTAAAATTATGTATCCTGATTGGACGTAAGGATAAAATTATAGATCTGTGACTCTTGTACATGGTGACTTAATTTCTATATTACATTACTCAGTTTTTTTCTGCTTCCTAAGTAGTGTATGGCTTTGTACCATAAAGGAAACCAGGTTTCATTTTTTCCCTGAAGAAGGAACTGGAACATTAGCTAAGGTTACCGTCTATGGTGTAGCGGCCAGCGGTAGAGTTAAATTTTTAAACTATTGTGATTTTTTTGAGCATCACTCACACTCTTGGTATCGTGTCACATGCTTGACTATCACCCAAGTAATTCCTATACATTTTTCTTTCGTCACTACTCCCCTCACCAATGTCACATCATGCCTAGTTATTGGGGATTTTACCTGTAACCTAGTACCATTTCTCTTTTCCATATTTCTTTCACTAGTCAGTTTTTATTATTGTTGATGTATTGTTCAGGTTCACACTTGTATGATCAGACTTTTTTTTAGAATTTTCTTTAGGCCTACTTTGATGTGTCCCAGTCTAACTGTTAGGGTAGTGACGGACTGGTTAACTGACTCAATATTATAGTAAGATAAGTTTTCCACCTCAATAGGAGACACCTTACGTTTTTTTGAAAATGACAAATTCAATGCCTATTCTAACTTGGTTCTTAGTTCCTTTTTCTGCAGCTTTAATTTTTGATGGACCAGATGTATTTTAAATACTGGAAATACCAGGACTCTCTAGTTCTTGTCTTTTGTTTCCACATCTTGATCATTAGCTTTTGTATTGTATAGTCCACCTGATTCACAATTATTAAAGTGAGGTATCTACATGTCCCTGATAAAATGTATCATGTGATCTCTCTTTTGAGGTGTTCTAGATAAGGAATTTAGGAACACCTATATGTAATAATTGAGAAAAAATGTGTTTGGCCCCATTAGACAATGCCACCATATGTGAAGACATCTATTTAGATAGAATTCTCGTGTAGTCATCTACCCTTAGATGATGGAGGATATGCTCTCACACGGAAACCCAATTGAAAAGCCTAGAGACACTGTTTTGCCTACTGCCTTTATGTTTGTATTGCTTTTTGAGAATGACAGTGTATTCAAGACCAAAATTGTCCCATGGCATGTGGCCACTCCTTTGAAGATTGCAGGCCACCTGTTTGCAGTCCCCTTGTTATACAATGAACTGTTTAAAGCATCGCACTTGCTTCATCAGAAGGCGTTCAACATCAGAAAAGAAGGAGGAGCTGGTTTTGCCACAAAACCAGAATTTCAGTACAAAAGAGCGCCTGTTATGTGCTGGTTAACCTCTGACAGTGTGCAGTCCCTTGAGCCCCTTGGCCTGAGTTTTTGGCCACACACCCCCTTTTCCTTTGCTCTAATAGAAGTGCAGTGCACCGGCGGATCCAAGATTGACAAAAGGCACTACATTCTGGTGCCCATGAAAGAGCAGCCTGAGCGTCCTCTGACACTAAATGATGAGTGTTGGAGCCTGAGAATGGTCCCGGGTCTGCACGAGATGATCTGTGCCCTTGATCAATGGAGAGCACACTACCTGTAGTGCCTGCCGCAAAGGAGAGATACTGGTGCACTGCCTTGAGACATTGAGGCTTTTTGAATGAGCTATGAGTGTTTGCCAGGAGGGCACTCCAACGGATCATAAAAGGACTGAATGGAAAGGCCCATGCGGAAGAAAACAACAAAAGAAGATTTGATGGACAATAGAAGCTTGCCAGAGAGGCTTTTTGAACGGACTCTGAGCGTAGTTGGTTTCACAAGAGGTTTCCGTGTGATTGTATAGACTTGGTGTTAGGAAACTGATTGTTTTGCTGGCATTGTTTTAAAGTACTATTCTGTTTAGTAAAAGCAGAATAAAGTCCATTTTCTGTGGA
The DNA here is from genome assembly GCF_964263255.1 of Lissotriton vulgaris. Classification (NCBI taxonomy): domain Eukaryota; kingdom Metazoa; phylum Chordata; class Amphibia; order Caudata; family Salamandridae; genus Lissotriton; species Lissotriton vulgaris. The sequence continues at coordinate 510,605,559 of NC_141689.1, forward strand.
AGAGTACCCCCCTTTCACCTAAGAGCATTGATGAGGGTCACCACTGTTTCACCTGGACATACAAAAATTACTGAAATGCATAGGAGCACTAAAAATGTTACTAGATAATTTTAGGATTTGCTTTTTGCTTAGGGTTGTGAAAAATTATTATTTCATTTGTAATAGTGGTCACTACTTTCTCCCGTTGTCTATATGTTCTTAATAACGTGCTTTCTAGTGTTTTTTTAAACATGACGTTGTCATTTATGGGTGGGATTGTTTTTCTCTACTCAATTGACTTCTGCACCCACTTCCCAACCTATGTCTTTTCCTACTACTGCTTCTTTGCACTGTTTTCACCCATTTCCTGAACATGAGCAGGTTAGAAGATCAGAATTCGTAAGCAATTCTTTTGTACAGCTTCTGCATCAACACCAGTTAGTAGTGAACATCACTAATTGTTGAGGTGTTTGATCTTATGCCACCTACTACAGATAGAGGTATTCCCTATTTTGTCCTGCCATATGTGGCCTTTGTACTGCTTCGTGTTCGAGGAGACCTGTCCAGAGAGAGTTACTAAGCACTAGGATGATGCTACAGCAACATCTTGATGATCTGATTAATATAGACCTGGATTCAGACCGACATGAGTTTAGGTTATTGCCTATGTAAGGGCAAAAGGAGGGTCTGAGGTTCCGTGAATCCTGAACCTGTTCAATAAAGGTAGTCGTATCTAGACGATTTTGGTATCAGCGAACCGCAAATGACGAGTGCGGTATGCATGAGTGTTTTCGTAATGTTACACCGATGGATTCACTGTGCATTTGACGATTTTGTCCTGAACCTTCAGGTTCCAATTTGTGTGCGGTAGCCATTTTGTGGATTGCCCTCACATAGGCTGATGACTACAGGATGACTGTGGCCAAACAAGTCTCTAGGGACACATACACCTTAGCTGACTTCTGTGTGACCTGGCCGAACTGACTCCCTTGCCCGAGGCTAAACTTGTTGAGCCAGTTCCTTGTTAGGCAGCTGGTCAGATAGAGATCAAAGAATAGGAGATTGTAAAGTTTGGTATGCACGTACACACCCCTTATCCTACCTCTCATCTGTTTCTGTTCCTTTTTATGACCTGTTTACGATCTGGGTTTGTCCAGATTGTGTGGGAAGGTATGTTCGGTTTTTTGCATGCTTGCATAAGCTAGGACTGCCCCTTACTTTTGTGCTGAGTCATGTAACTCTAAAACATATATAAGACCTCTGTTATCTGTATTCCTCAGACTGCCTCATTCAATTGCTAAGGCAGTTGGGTGACGTAGCGTCACTTAATTAAGTTTAATAAAGATGTCTTTTCATATTTCAGCTTCTGTGCCAAGTTCTTTATTGATATTAGTAGGACCCCTGAGAAGGAAGATTTTCCGTATCCTCACCGTGAGTAACATCATTGACAAATTCTGTGTCCTCTGCCCAGAATCCCGAAAGGTTAGCACAGATCTGCACCATATGATACATCTCAGCCCCTACCTCCCCACATCTAGGACATGTGTTCCGGCAGTCCTGTACAATCTGTTCATTCTACTGGAGGTAAGAAATGCCCAATGAAGGAAATAAAAGTTAATTCATTTGAACCGGGTGTACCTAGATGCCCTTGCAACCTGTTACAAACTTTTTGACCAGTCTGCCTCAGGAATCGGGGCCCTCAAATCTTCCTCCCATTTGTCCTGTTAACCAGACAGAGAGTAAAAATATTAGCTCGGGGAGTCCAATTAAAGCCGCTGAATGCCCTGCAAGTACCTGTGGAGATACAAATAAAATGGCAGCCCTGTGTGTAGAAATCTCTGTCATCCCGGATCCCTAGTGTTTTTTTATCATCGCGATCAAAGCCCCATATAACAAGAACAGCCCCCTGATAACCAAAACTCCAGCAGCAGGTCTCAGCTCTGCTCTCCCGTATGAAACAGACCACCCACCCCTGGGTAATACCAGTGGCTGCCCACTCTGCCAGCCCCTGCCAATTGCCGCAGCAATACCACCAGTTATTGCAATGGTAAATCAGTGGAGTACGCGAACCAGATACATATTTTCTGCAAGCAGCACACCCAACAGTACTACAACTACTGACTCCCTAGGGCCCTTCCTTCTAATCCACCTGGCCGTAATTTAGCCAGCACTATTCAATGTCTTCCAGTACCCCAGATCAAATCAATCAGTAGTGACCCAAGCTCCCGAAACACACCTTGAGGTATAAGCAGTGGTGAAACCAAAAAGAAGTAAAGGAGTGCTACCATCTTAGGCAATACAAGTGGCTACAGAAATCGGCAGTGTACTCCAGAACTCTATGCTAGATCTCAGGGCCCGAACCACCGCCCCTACATTATCACCCAATAAGTCCTGGGGGTCTTGGTAGATCTTCAATCCTAGATACTTCAAGCAGGTGGTCTCCCACAGCAGCACCCTTGGGGCCTGGGATAACATCAACCTCTCACAAACTGGGAACAAGCTAGTCTTTTGCCAATGAATACAAAGTCCTGACACCTCCTCAAACCGGTCCAACAGTCTGATAGCTCTAGCCGGGTCCATGGCTGCATCCTTCAAAAACAACAGCATATCAGAAGTGTTATAATCTATTGCTGCATTTCCCTTCTCTATGGTTCCCTTCTCTACTGCTCAGCCAGTGTGTATGTTGGTGTGCCTGAAGATCTCTAGAATGTTTGATGTATGATGATGTCGTGGAATGTTAGGTGCTTGGTGATCTGTGAGTGTGAGTTGGTGTGTGAGGCTGAGCAGGGCAGAGGCTGCTCCTGGTGGGGCAACGCTTGGACTTACCATCTTCCAGTGATTTACTGATGTGATTATCTTAACAATAAATCTTATGAATATATCTACACATCATCTGGTCTCTAAGGACTATCTTATTTACAATACTGGCGACGAGGTAAAAAGAACTACGTGTTGCTGAAGGATTACCCTACTTTACCCTGGATTACCCTGCAACTAAGGACTTGATTATTACTGAAACTAATGAACTCTACTTTCAAAGAAGAAGATTACAAGAAACTGCGCTCTGGTAAGCCCCACCAGTGTCCTTAGTCAACAGGACAGCCTGTAGACCAGAGTGTTTGATGTTTGTTTAACATTTCAGTATCTTTGAATGAAGAGTCTGCCGTGTGCAATTCGCTGAATTTGGATTTTGGACATTGGTGCTGTTACTGTGGTTATTTGGACATCAATTTCCTAAGGAGTTCACACCTTTGTGATGTCCGTGCTGTTAATTTGGATTGGCTGCTAGTTGATTTAATGCTCCTTGGTTCGTGACCTTAATCTAAAGGAGTGTGCCTAGGACATCGGTTTTACACTACTAAAGGCAGAGCAAGTGGAGTTCGAGTGGAGATCGATGTCTGCGCACCGTTTAGCTTTACAGTTGATCAGAGAGAGTGTGTGCGGACACAGTGTCACGAGTTGACTCCGGTCTCATTTCAGTGTATTTTGTGTTCTCGCTGCGCAGCTAGACTCTAATTTCTTGGCGAGAGGACGTTCAACTGCATTAACTCACTGTTATGGAGTCGGTGACGGTTGGCCAGCGGAGCTCCTCTCTGTTCCTCTGCTGTGTCCTTCTGATGACGTTGTTCGAATTCTCCGGCGTACTGGTGAAGATGACCCCTGTGACATCGGATGTCAGCAGTGTAACCTGCGTCATGCTCAACGTGGCCTATTTCCTTCAGAAAATGACGCTTAACGACGCTGTGGCGGCCATCCTAGCACTTTGGGATGGATTTCTTTGTTTTGCTTTGAAACACGACGTTGGAGTTTGGTTTTCGATGGACTTTGGGTTGTTTGATGTTCCACGTTCATTCTTGATGCCCAGATTCCTCATCATTCGCTCTTTTCAAGGGATGCAGCGTTTCACCTTTCTAATCCAGGGTGGGTTTGTTGTATCCTTGTTGGTGCTGACCCCTCGCATGTGGTTAATTGGAACTTGGTTGTCATCACTGCGACTGTGGTACTACTGCATTGGATACACTGGATCTGGCAGATACTTTCTGGACTTTGGTTGAGAAGCTACATGGATTTTCGGGTGAGAAATCGCTCATCAAAGGTAGTCTACGGTGACCACGTTTATTGTTTTAGTTTGTTGTGTTTCTGTGACTTTATCCTATTTACATCTAGGCGTTCACAACATTATTTTTGGGGCATGTTACAATTGTAGGAGGGTCACCTCTGTATGTTTTCTTGTATTTATAGGAAGGGAGGAGGAGAGTGTGGGTTGTTTTTATTTATGCTTGCATATTTGGTTTGTGTTCTGTTTTGGGTTGCCCTGAGTTTGGGGTGTACTAGGTTTTGGGTTCACTTTCCCTGTTTTTCTTTGGTTCATCAACCACTTATTTGTGGTTATGGTTTCACGTTTTCTGTTTTACTTAAAGTCATTCTTGTACTTTTAGTTTACCATTCTACTTCTCTTTTGGTTTGGGTGAAAGAATGTTTTGTGCTTTGGACTGCGTATGAGATGACATTTTCACATGAACTTCTCTACGTTTACACTCGCTGTTTGTTGTGGGTGAATGGTTTTCCTATTTGGACATTGTGATTTGGTCTGCGTAGAGTAAGTACTTCCACGTGAAGTTTTCTGCGTGTACGCTCACTGTTTGTTGTGAGTGAATTGTTTTCCTATTGGATATTGTGATTTGGTCTGCGTAGTGTAAGTACTTCCTTGTGAAGTTTTCTGCGTGTACGCTCACTGTTTGTTGTGGGTGTATTGTTTTCCTATTGGATATTGTGATTTGGTCAGCGTAGTGTAAGTACTTCCACGTGAAGTTTTCTGCGTGTACGCTCACTGTTTGTTGTGGGTGTATGGTTTTCCTTTTAGATATTGTGATTTGGTCTGCTTAGAGTAAGTACTTCCACATGAAGTTTTCTGCGTGTATGCTCACTGCTTGTTGTGGGTGAATGGTTTTCCTGTTGGCTTTTGGTGTTTGGTCTGTGTAGTGTATGTACTTCCACGTGAAGTTTTCTGCGTGTACGTTTGGTTAATGGGCGGATGGTCTTTCCTGTACTTTCTTTATGTGCAATCCTAGTTCAGACTGTGTTCCAGTTGACACTTTCTTGTGTGTTTTCTTTGCTTCTTACTTTGTATATGTTGGTGTTGAAGCAATTTTGGGCTTTACCTAGTTGTTAGTCTTTTTAGGATTTTCTGGTTTTACTTACGTATGTTGGCTTGATTATTTCAATACTGTTTAGTCTTATATTTTCCGGGAACTCTTTTATTGTGATGCAAGGTGTGTGATTACATTGGCTTTCTGAATTGTCATGCATTTTCATTTATGTTATATGTACTATATTCAATTGCTCAGTGTATCTTCATGCATCTTTTATTATCCTTCATTGTGTTTGGTTTCCTTAGGTAGGGGGATGTGTTATAATCTATTGCTGCATTTCCCTTCTCTATGGTTTCCTTCTCTACTGCTCAGCCAGTGTGTATGTTGGTGTGCCTGAAGATCTCTAGAATGTTTGATGATGTCGTAGAATGTTGGGTGCTTGGTGATCTGTGAGTGTGAGTTGGTGTGTGAGGCTGAGCAGGGCAGAGGCTGCTCCTGGTGGGGCAACGCTTGGACTTACCATCTTCCAGTGATTTACTGATGTGATTAACTAAACAATAAATCTTATGAATATATCTACACATCATCTGGTCTCTAAGGACTATCTTATTTACAATAATAAGCATATAAAGCAACGTGATGGAAAGATCCACATACCTCCAAGCCACTGTAGGAAGCACCAGACATTGCACTACATGCCAGAGGGTCTACTGCGAGTGCCAAAATCAATGGTGATAGTGGGCATCCCTTCTGAGTCCCTACCCCACCACATATACCTCCAAAATCACCCTGCCCATCTTCGCGCGGGCCATGGGGCTTAAGTTTGTGCAGGCTATCTTTGCATTGGAACACTGCAAAGCAGACCCCAGTGCATTTGCTCTGACACCTAAAACACGCTGAAATCGGCTATGCTACTAATTGGCACATTTAATTTACCTATAAGTCCCTAGAATATGCTCCAAAGTCTACGCAGGACCTGTAAGTTTAATATCTCCAGTGGGCTGCAGCACATACTGTGCCACCACTAAAGTGGGATTCACAACATGAGGCATAATCTTCTGTTTTGGAGCTAAAGATTAGGGTTGCAAAGAGGGTTCACCTCTTCTATTCTGCATAGCCTGATTTTAAAATATATGACCACTCTCAGAGTAGGTCTGCTGTCTAATTTAGGAAGTTGCTGTATGCTTGTAGAAGGTGGAGAGGCACAACAGGAGAGCTATTATGCCTTCGAACAAGACACACATCTATTTTTCTGCAATAAAACCTACTAAAGCTCGCCTCAGATTTAAAATGCCCTTTCTCCCACTCAGCGAGCAGTTAAAAGATATCTGCAAGGATGTCGCTCACACAAGTGATGCGAGAGAGTTGGTTAATTACTTTGATAAAAGAGGTGTACATAACACAGGTCAGTGCTTAATTTGTAAAACAATGAGTGCAGGTGTCCAAAGCTGTGCTCAGAAGTCCATGGCCAGCGCTATTAAATTTTAGCACACGAATACCAAAGCTGAATAATATTCAGTCCACTTCAGGCCTCTTTAATCCACTACCAGACACCCCCTGCCTCTTTATCTCACTCTTTCAGGTCACTAACGACCCAATGACTGTCAAAGACTAGTTCCAAAGATGCATGAAAGCTGTAGCTGTGTGGATGTACAGCACCTGTCTCAAACTCAACAAATGATAAACACAGAGAGAGAAGTAATAACTCAGATGTAAGGAAGCGACCCAAACCCCCACCCCGATATTGATCCAATCCCGGTATCTCTGCCTTGGGTTCCATCCTTCCAGGGTCCTGATGACGTCAGCATACAGAGACCAGAAGTGCAGAAAATAAAAACGGATTCTCTTTCCTTCGTACAGGAGGGAACAACAGCCCATCTAGAGGCCCGAAAGTGGGAGGACATGCTTCCCTTGATTTTATTCGCCATTCGCTGTGGGCAACAAAAGGTATTCCCCCGTTGAATTGCTTTATGGTAGACATCCCCGTACCCTTATCAACATGGCCCAGGAAGAATGGGAGGAGGAAAAAGACACGTCAAACCCCTTCTAGACTATGGAGCAAGTTTAAAGTCACAACTCAACCAAGTCAGGGCAATTGTAAGATCCAACGTAGAACCGGCCCAAAATAACCAGAAGGTCCAATACGACAAAACCACTAAAGAACGAACATTAAACGTATGGGATATGGCTCTGATTTCCACTTCAGAGCACAAGTTGTTAAGCCAGTGGCAAGGCCCATATAAAATCATTGAGAGGGTTACCCCTGTCACATGTAAACTAGAGATGGATCCGATTAGGAATAACTCTCAAATCTACCACATCAACCTCTTAAAAAAATGGGTGGGACCTTTCCCTGTTTTATTAGGAACTCAACTTGCGTCATTGGCAGAACAGAGTATTGATGACAAATTTTCAGAGTCCCAAAAAAACGAACTAAGGGACGCCTTGCATCCAGTGCAAGGTGTGTTCTCCTTACTTTCAGGTAAAACGTCCATCATGGAACATGCGATACACACAACCCCAGGGAAATAAAGTTAGATTACGCCCTTATCGCATTCTCGATGCCAGAAGGAAAACAATAGACAAGGAGGTCTGTCAGATGATAGAATTGGGAGTCATAGAAACCTCTAGAAGCGAGTGGAGCTCCCTGATAGTGATAGTTCCCAAACCAGACGGATCTATATGTTTTTGCGTTGACTTTAGGGAGGTGAATAAAATATCCAGGTTTGATGCTTACCCCCTCCATAGGGTTGATGAGATGATAGAAAGATTAGGGAAGGCCCAATATATCAGTAAATTGGATCTATGTAAGGGGTACTGGCAGGTACCTTTGAAAGAACAAGACAGGGAACAAATTGCCTTCTGGACCCCTGTGGGTTTCACTTCAAAGTTGCATGGGGCCCCTGCAACCTTTCAGAGGCTAATGAGCATTGTACTACAGCCTCATAAAGACTTTCCAGCTGCTTATAGAGATGACATAATCATCTATAGTTCAACATGGAAAGAACACTTGGAACACCAAACCCAAGTCATCCAAACCTTAGGTAAAAGTGGGCTAACAATCCAGCTAAAAGCCACCTAGCTAAAAATCAGTAACGTACTTAGGGTACCTTTTAGGAGAGGGTTGCATAAAACCCCAAGAGGATAAAGTGGACGCAATAGCCCAAGTACCTTTGCCCAAAACCACAAAGGATCTTCGGGCTTTCCTGGATTACTGGGATACTATAGCAGGTTTATCCCGAACTTTTCACAGGTAGCCGCCCCCATAACAATCCCACTGAGAAAGGATGTGCAAACAGAAAAGTGCCTTAGAGTTCCCACTCACTCAGAAGTACAGGTTTTTCAACACTTAAAACAACCTGAAGACTTTCCCCTTCTCACACTAGGTGTTAGCTCCTTAGGTAGCACACATCTGGTCTCCCGCCTATATCACTTATCACAATCCATACGTCCTTCAGTGTGCCTTAAGGCAAGGATGGCCTGGGAGCGGGATCTAGGCAAAACATTAACTGATGTAATATGGTCATCCTGCTGTTCACAGACACAATACATTTTGTCCAACTACAAGCACAAGCTATTACATTTAAAATACCTCCCTAGAGCATACATCACTTCGAAGCTACTGTCCAAGATATGTCCAACTGCCACTAGTGTAAGTGTCAGGTGTATGGCGCTGGAGGCAGATTTTGCGCATCTAGCTTGGAACTGCGCACCCATTTAGGCATACTGGAAAGAGGTTTTTCACCACCTGTCCCTTATGGTCGAACACACTTTGCGGCCTACACCACTAACAACTTTGTTGGGATATGTCAAATCTGTTAAGTGGTGCATTAGGAAGTTCTCTGTAATAGCTCTCCTCCTAGCAAAAGGCCAAGTCTCTTTGCTTTGGGGTCGAGCACAATCGCCAACAATAAAAAACTGGCTTTGCGACCTTATTTATTGTAATACAGCGAGCGATGTCTATGCCACACTGCTGCCTATGGCCTCACGCCCTAGTGAAATTTGGCAAACACTCAAGGATTATTTGAAGCTCCACCCTGTGGATGAAACACTTTGGTAACTGTGTAAAATATCTAGGGATATACTGTCACGGTTGGCTTGTCTAGGCGGATAATGTGCTACTTGCTACACGGATACTACGTACATTGGAATGACTCTCACCGACCCATTGATGTGGTCCAGTCTGTTACGTTATAAAAGAAGCACTGGTAATTCCTATTGTTCAATTTGTCTAAAAAGCTCCTTTGTTGTTGTTGTTTTGTTCATGACATGCATGTGCCATATATTCTGGCTAAATGAGACATGACAGTATTTTCTACCCTATTTTGTGTACTGATTGCATGGTTGTTTTCTGTAAAAATGCAATAAAACAAATTTAAAAAAAATATTCACATCCTTTTTTTTCTATTCTGGTGTAGGATCTTTATGTGTGGTGTTTTAACTGTTTTATTGTTTGAAGTGTTTCTCAAATACTTTACACATTGCCTCTAAGTTAAGCCTGACTGCTCTGTGCCAAGCTACCAGGGGGTTGAGCACATGTTAATGTGTGGTTTGCCTGTGTCTTACCCTGACAAGGATTTTGGTGGCTGCTTGACCAGGGCTCACACCCCAGTCAACCAGTAACCCAATTTCTCTCAACGATGAAGGATTTTTCATTGGTATAGGACATGATATGTATCTATAACACATTATACACCAGTACTAGAAAGTGTGTCTACTCCTGTACAGGTTAGCACAACCAGTCCCATGCACAGGGGGTTGGTGCCCAGGAGGGAGGGTTTATGTGCACTAAAGTGGAAGTCAAAGTTGCAAATCCGAGGAGACATAATGCTGTGTTGCACTAATTAGTGATAACTATTTACATACTGCAGCGCTCTTCAGAGAGGAAGAAAATTGAGTAGGGAGCAGAAGCTTGTCTGTCTCAGGTGTATATTGGTAACACCTGCACGCAGGTGCTGTACCGTGCTCTGCAGAGGAGGCACGTACACACCCTGCCAGTCTAAACCCTCAAGAGCCTCACAGTGGAGTCAACCACACAGCACTGGAGAGGATATCTGATTCACATGTATTTTCAGTACCTTAATCTAGATGTGGTGGTGGGAGAGGGCTTTGGAGGATGAAGAAATGAGGCCCAACTACATGCTCTTGCACTTTCTCATGTTTATAGACTATGGTACATATTTATCAAAATGTAATGCAGTACAGCAAGTCACCTTGTTGTTCTACATTACAGGGAAAGGGCATATATGCACTGTATTTATCCCAACATGGCACATTCCAGTCTTTTCCCTCCGCTGGCGCACAATGTGCTGCCTAGTGCCAACTCAGGCACTCTTGCACCATGGTGCAAGGGTGCCTGCGTTGTAAGCAGGATTGTTTTGTGCAGGAAGGGACACCTTTCTGTACAAAAACAATCCCCTGAGGCACTTTCATCTTTCTATGTGTGCTGCCAAATGCAGCGCACGTAGAAAGAGGAAAACACGAGGAGAAATGAAGCTCTTTCTCCTTGCGACGCCTCCCCTGGGAAGGTGTAGCATTTTGGCTCATTACCAGGTCTACCTGTAATGGTTAGGCTGGGAGTGCATCAAAATCCATGGGATTTGCATGGGAACATCCAGGTACCACACATTGAATGCCTCCCTGGTGCAGAGTAACACTATGCAGTCATTTGCACTGCATTGCGTTACTCTGTATTTATCAAGCCACTCAGGGCCACGTAAGGGGGCCTTGCGTGGCTTGATAAATTGCATCTTAGGGGTTGTGCTACTTTTGCACCATGTTGCGTGGTACAAAGGCTTTGCAACCCCTTGATAAATAAGGCCCCATGGGTCTAATTTACAGTTTGGCAGAAGGTTACTCTGTGACAAATATATCCCATCTGCCTTTTTACCAGTGTCATAGGGTATTTGCAGTTGTAATAAGGCAGACTGGATTTTGGTCACACTTGTGACAGAGTAACCCAATCCACCAAACTCTGAATCAGGCCGTAAAGTGGTGTGGCTTAATCGCTGGTTTGGACTGTGACACTCAGGTGTACACAATTACAAAAGACTAAAAATAAACAAGTGTGGAAGGTTAATTAAAATGAGAACAAGTCGGACTTCGGGGCGTCATTTGGAATGTCTTGAATTACGGTGCGATTAGTAAAAAAAAAAGTTCTACAGCCCCTAACTTTATATAACATGTGATAATTAGCTACACTTTATAAAATAGTGACTCATGAAACAGTACATGAAAATTGGGCACTCTCTCTCAATCTTTCTTTTGATTATTCTCTCTGGGATAATGGCTCATGACTGGGAGTATTTTTCACAGAGGTGACGAACTTTACTAAGTCAGAGCTTCTTTGGATAATGTAATATTCTAAAAAATAATCATCATGGGTTGCTTTCTACACAATTGGGCACACGTTTCTATATGTGCTGGGGCATGCTTTCAAATAAAAAAACAATGCCAAATGGAAACTCATAAGATCCTGTAAATCCGCAAGGGATTTCCTATCTGTTATTTAAAGGAGTTGATGTGAAAATAAAAACATATGTATGTATATCTTTTTGAGCCCATATATTTCATGCATGTAGAGCAGTGGTATGGACGTTCACTTTCTGGCTTTTTGCTCAATGGCTTTCCTTACTGCTCTTGTGTTTGCCCTTCATATAGAGCATAGATTCTTTGCCATCCTTTTGATTGGATGACTTGTATCCGGCCATAACTCACATTCAGGAAATACTTTTTCCTATATTTTGTGCGCACACAATGGGCCTGCATGTGTTTTGTTGCTCTCTCCTCACGTGCAGCGTCCCCTCTCACTTTGTTGTACCCCTCCCCCTGTGTGTTGCTCCCCATCCATCCAAACCTGTCTGTAAAAGAGCATCAACAGGTACATTGTTTCCAGGTTTGACCGAAGAGTGGACTTTACCTTGATTTTTTTAATCGCCTGCCTTCCACATTTTGAATAAAAGCTGAGCTCATGGCACATAAAGACTTTTAGCATGTTCTTTAAGGGGCAGACTGCTGCATTCACTCCGCCCACCTTCAAGGCAGAAGGGGAACTTAGAGTGACTACAAAGATGTGTCTTCTCCTGGAGGCCTATACATCTTTGCCTCAGGTTACTACAGAGCACCAGATGGCTAAAGAATTTACTCTAGCTACATGTCAGGTGGTAAACATTTTCTTTTAAATTCTGGCATTCCCTCAGACTGCTGTTATATTCTTTTACGATTCAGAAAAGGGGGTGGTGATGAACAGAGTGTCTGAATTAAGCAGACCACTCTTACCCAGTCCAAAGATCAGGGCTTGATCCATCACCGTTATTTATCTCACTGCACCATCCCAGCTCAGAACCTGGCTATATGCAAATCAGTCTGTCCCTGGCCCAGTGCATCATGGGAAGAGGGCAGACTAAACTACCAAGCCAATTCTTCACCAGAAAGGAGACAAGCTACCGGGGACCGGTTTCAGGCATTTCAGCCGTCTTCGGCCCGGCTTGCTTGAATCCTGATGGTGCAGTGAGAAAGGGACTCATGTCTGAGTATACCCTGACACACCTATAGTGGCCAAAAACGATTCAGAAAAGGGGGTGGTGATGAACAGAGTGTCTGAATTTAGCAGGCCACTATTACCCAGTCCAAAGATCAGGGCTTGATCCATCACCGTTATTTATCTCACTGCACCATCCCAGCTCAGAACCTGGCTATATGCAAATCAGTCTGTCCCTGACCCAGTGCATCATGGGAACAGGCAGACTAAACTACCAAGCCAATTCTTCACCAGAAAGGAGACAAGCTACCGGGGACCGGTTTCTGGCATTTCAGCCGTCTTCGGCCCGGCTTGCTTGAATCCTGATGGTGCAGTGAGAAAGGGACTCATGTCACACCTATATTGCCCCTTACTGGGATATCTACATCCAGGTATACCGCCGAGTCCCTGCTAATGCTCCAAGTGAACTGCAATCATTCATCTTGTTCATTCAGCCATGATAAGAATACCAATAGCTGGTTCTCTGATACGGTCCAGATACAGAAGACATCATCAATAAACCTGTTCCAGAGAGAAATATTCTCCTGGAAGTGATTCGAGGCAAAAATGTTAAATTCTGGAATAGGCTTGGATGCTTACTTAGGACGCTACTGATAAGAATACCTATAAGAAGGCTATAAAAACAACCTCAAATTAGTTCAAAAGACCAAAGCCTCGTTCTACGACAACTCGATCTCATCAAGCTCCAATCACTCAAAAACCATTTTTTCTCTCATAAAAGTTGTTAAGATCTCCAACATAAATCAATAACACCATATCTTCCAACACTCAATGTGATTCACTGGCAAGGTACTTCATTAATAAGGTAGAATGTATTTACAATGCACTAGATAGGAGGCGGAGTACCTCTGAACCCATGGTGACCCCTACCTCAAGAGCGCCCCCTTACTCCCTACAAATTCTGCCACCCATGTCCCCTGAAGACTTAGCTGCCCTGGCAGGCAAAGTGAAATCAAGCTCTCCCGATGATTCTATAAAACCAGACATCTTTAGGAAATGTTATAACTGTCTTATGATTGAGGGCCGGGAATTCATCAATGGTTCGCTTCGGTTGGCAATGATTCCCAAGTCATGGAAGCATGCCAAAGTCGGTCCATTGCTGAAAAATCCCACACTAGACACATTTTTGCCGGAGAATTTACAATCATTCTCTCTGCTTCCTTACCTGGCCAAGATTATGGAGTCCCATGTCAACATCACTCTGACCAAATATCTGGAGGCTAACCAGATTCTAGACAGATCTCAGAATGGGTTTAGATCCAGACATAGCACAGATTCAGCCCTTTTTGCAGTCATAGAGCAGCTGTGGGCCACGCTAGATGATGGTACTACTTCGGCACTATTTCTACACGATCTTGGTGCGGCTTTTGAAACGGTCTCCCATAAGATTCTTCTCCAACGGCTTGAGGAGCTCCGGGTCAAAGGTAGGGCACTGGCCTGGTTTACCTCATTTCTATCAGAGCGCTCTTTCCAGGTACATGCCCCCCTATCTGTCTAGTAACTACCCTCTTAGCTGTGGTGTTACTCAAGGCTCTGCCTTGAGCCCCACGTCATTCAACGTGTATGTCCGCCCTTTGGCCTCTTATGCGGACGATACCCGGTTGGTATTCAAGTTTTCCAACAACCCTGCTCAGGACCACTTGAAATTTTGTGCGGATGTTCCGGCCATTTCAGATTGAAAGGCTACCAATTATCTACAGCTGAATTCTGCCAAGACAGAGGTGCTCTTGGTAGGCCAGGATACCCACAAATGGGACTACCAATGGTGGCCCACGACCTTGGGAACTCCTCCCCAACCAAAAAACACAAAGATTTAGGGGTACTTGTTTTGGCCTCCTGCGCGGCCTAAAACCCATTCTGGAGTCCTTTGATGCTCCTACCCGCCAACTGTTGTTCAATCGCGCCTAGATTACTGCAAGGGTCTTCTGCTTGGCGTAAATAAAACAGTTACTGCAAGACTCAAGAGTAAAGAATGCAGCAGCACATACTCTTTTTGCCTTACCAAGGCAATGCCATACCTCCAATCTCCTTCATCATCTTCATTGGCTGCCAATTAAACAGAGTCCAGTTTAAAACCCTCAGCACCACACAAGATTTTACTCGGCTAGGACCCCCAAATCTTGTAGGGACTATGCACCTCATATGTTCTATCGCGAGCACTGAACTCCGCTGACCACCACCTGCTGTGCATTCCACAGGTTTGCCGGTGTAGAGCGGGGGGTCGCTCCTTCAAAGCTCACTGGCTGCACGCAGTACTCCCAATCATTGGGCATTCAGGAAACCGATTAAAACTTTACTTTTCTCCTCTATCTAGCCTCATTTTTTCCTGGTCACTCTTCCACTAGAGCTGGGACAGCCAGGTGCTTTTTATAGGACCCTAACATAACATGATAGACCACATTCTCCTCGAACTGGCCCACATAAATGCAGGCCAGACTTGGCGCAAATGTCGCCCCCATATATGTTCCTGACACCTGGAGGTATACCTGGTCCTTATATGCAAAAAAGTTTCTTGTAAGGGCTAGTTCTGTGCGATGCAGTACAAAAGATTGGGGGACATCATAAAACCATTGAAGTGCCCTAAGAGCACGCGATGCTGCCACCTGCGAGGCATCTTGGGGTATGCTGGTATATAAAGATTCAATATCCATTGTTCCAAGCAGCTGTCTCATCGGGTCAAACTCTACTGCGTTCAAGGTGTTAAGGACATCAATACTGTGCTGCACAAAAGATGGTTGCACAATGACAGATTCCCTCAAAAAGAAGTCCGCAAACTGGGACAATGGCGCCAGTAATGATTGGCTCCCCAAAACAATCGGGCAGCCTGGCGGCGGGCGCCAGGCTTTGTGGATCTTCAGCGGGATGTAAAATGCTGGCAATCTGGGACTTAAATTCACATGGAAATCCGCTTTTACTGTCCTAAATTGTTGCAATTCATTACTGATGTTCAGTTTTTTTTTAAATGTTAGCTTGGGGATTCGTTTGGAATTATCAGCAGAAATGGTAATTCAGGGTATGCAGGCAGACCAAGCTGGATTTAGGACAGAAGCAGAGGAAGGGTTTTTATTTATCTGTATGTCGATTTATTGATCATGCATTACTACTCAGTGACTATATTCAGATCCACCAGTTTTTAATAATTGGCAATCTAGATTATCCAGATATTATTTGGAGTTAGCTGCATATAAATCAAAGGGTGCAAGAAAAAAGCTATTTGGTTGGAATCTCTGGCTTCCTCTGTCAAAATGGATTTGAATCTATTGATTAATGATCCAATTGCTGAATATTAAATAATGTAGCATTATGATGTATATATAGCGGTTTGTTTGTGCTTTGTATAAGCTGTATGTTTACTCTTACTTATAAAGACTGCATGCTGACATAAAACCACTTCCTTGTGAGTTATCCACTTTCTCCTTGGCTTCCACCACCAGGGCCCCGGTGGCTTCTTGTAACGGAGGTGTGGGATCATGTGCTAGTGGTTGGTAGTTTGTGCACACTCCAAGTAGCCTCATATGATGTGGAGAAGTGTGGCTCAATGGTTAGAGCGGCAGACCCTGATGCAGAGGTCTAGCACGGGACCAGGGTTCAATTCCCCACCTCGGCGGGTCTTGGGCTCAAAATTCCACAGTCCTGATAATTCTCGCCTCAGTGCCTATTCCAAATCATAGAGTCCCACTCTGCAACTCTGGGCAATAGCTTGCTTAATCTACACAACGGCCCCCACAACGCTAAGGATGCCTGGCCTTCACCCTGGGGGTGCCCAGTAGTGGACGCCTCACAGGGAAAGCCAGGACGGGTTCCACAGAGGTATTCGTACAAGCGCCTTGACACCCTTGCGGGTGAGTAGTGCGCTATACAAGTATCAATTTACAAATCAATTTACAAGCACTACCGCTGCACCACCTTTGTGATCTTGTTTTATTGTTATCAACTTGTTGTCCTGCAGTGACTTTACCGCTGCCCAAACAGTCCTACTCATATTGCAAGGATGGAACTCATTTTGTGACTCCTCCAAGGCCTCAATATTGTGGAGTACTTGTTATTCAAACACGGCCACCTCAGGGCCAATTGACGCACTGGGGAGGGCAAAAAGCAACCCAACCGCTTCTCAACCTTGGACACTTAAGTGATTGTCAGCTGGAATACAAAAAACGTATTGCTAATAGGCAATTTCAAAGTTCACCTCCATGCATAACTATGGATTGAGGTGTTGTTGTGAGGGTTTGGTCAGCAGTCTGGAGCTTAGGTGCAAGGGTTTCTACAGAGTACAGGGATTGTTCTTAGACCAAAAGCAGGATTGCTGGAGAAATACAGCTCTGGTATTCCTTGCAAAGGTGTGCACGGCCTCAAACTCTAAACCTAGTACAAATTGCTTGGTCAAGAGGACTAGTTTAGAAATTAGTACATAGTTAATCTTGTGGTACGCTCTAATTCACTGGTGCTGTAATGTATCTACGAATTGGTACTTAACCCAAAAATACCTTTTAATCAACACAGGCAAAGGAGGGCAGGACACAAAAAGAGGCAGTAGAGTAACACAAAGAGAGGACAGATATATAAAGTGCCTGGCTGTAGAAAAAAGTAAGCTGTAATGTTTCCTCAGGAAAAGGGAATGTAAATAGATAAAGGAACGGACAATTTATTTAGAAAAGTAGAGAAATCAAGTTGTGTGTAAAACAATGTCTGGTGCAGGAAATCAGGCCGAATAAAGTTTATGGTCCTTAAAGGAAAGAATCTGCATATTTTTTGGTTCTGAGAAGCTAACACCCAGTTTACGCTTTGCCAAGAACCTAATCAAGGCTGCAGATGTTGGGGATGGTAACAAATTCATTTGCCAAAATCTGGAATATATGTTTGAACAAAAACATTTTTTCAGAAGTGAATAGGCTAGAGAACATTTACAGTGAGGATTTGGAGGGGGTATAGAATACCTAGGAAAAAAAGCAGTAA
The DNA here is from genome assembly GCF_964263255.1 of Lissotriton vulgaris. NCBI lineage: Eukaryota > Metazoa > Chordata > Amphibia > Caudata > Salamandridae > Lissotriton > Lissotriton vulgaris. The sequence goes on from NC_141689.1 coordinate 510,623,124, forward strand.
CCATGTAGAACTGAAACTATACTACACTATCTGCAATGGAATATTGTCATGTGAGGATTGCTGCAGAAGTAGTGGAGGGACAAAACCACGTGGTATGATAAAGGGACAATATCCAAGCTCCGTGACTAGAACAAAGTAGAATGTTAGATTGTAAATGAAGGTACACAGTGATTGAACTCTAGTCAAACAGATAGGGCGAGAAGAGCTATACCCATAGACAAAGATCACAGGTTTAGGTTCTACAGTGTTGGTGTCCTTAGATAGGTTAGATCAGCAAGTAAAGTAAACACACCAGTTAGGGCTGCTCTGGCAGTCATAGCAGCATGGTTGCCAGCAGGTCTCTTATGGTTTCCTCCTAGAGTCAACGAGAGACAGACAGCATGCTGTTTCAGCATCCAGAAGACAACAAAACAGGTCCATGTTAGAGGTATGCATCTTCCAAGCCTGGGATCAAGAGATCCATTACACTTCCACTTTTCATAGAAGCTAGGGAATGGTTCAGGTTCATGCAGGCACGAGCACCGTTCAAACTTCTAGTGGCTATAGAAGCAGGGGAATTGAGCAGTTTGGACGTTCTCACGCGAGCAGTGATGAACAGGTTTGCGCTAGAGCAGGATGCGGACTACAGCTCTCAGCCAAACATTTAAGAAATGCTACTCTGAGTTTCTTGTGGTTAGTACGGCTCAGGGAAATGTGAGGAGGGTTGAGTTGGCCCTCGAGTGGCAGAAACAGAAGCCCAAAGTGTTGCAATATGTAGAGCTCTAACACAGGTGTGCAATTATACATATAAAAAAATGTTTTACGCTGTAACGCTTTTAGCAAACTGCTACCAACCAAGGAAGCATCCCATAGCCAGGTCAGTGCAATTATTTCCATAGAGCATAAGAAAGAGCAATTTAGTTGCTCCTCTGCCATGCATAGTGTAAAACTATTGGTTAGCAGGCTAGAGCGGACACCTGGTGGTCTCTGGCTCCTGAAACTAAAAGATGAAAACAAATAGAAGACACTGCGAGTAGGAGAGAAGTGTAGAAATGATAAGGAAGAATATGTTATGTTAATGTTATGTTAAAGTGTTTGTAAAGTGCATGGTTGCCCCAGCAACAGGACATCCCCACGCTAGTTTCGGAGAAGAGATCCGCAGAGGAACAGAAGATTAGACTGAGAATAGCTAGTCTTCATGGCCCTTGTGAAAGCCCAGTGATTCTAAAGCTCCTAATAGACAGAGGAAGAGCATTCTTGAGGGCGAGAAAAGAAGCACCCTCCTGTTCTCGCTCTTCTAACCCAAGCACCACAGGTTGAATGAAGCTTAGAGAACAAGGCTTGAGAGGGGACATGGGTACAGAGCAAATTATGAGTAATGCATAGGGCCTTGAAGAGGATTCTCTTATCCACCGGGAGTCAGTGCAGTCTATAGATGAAGCCAGAGACTGGGCAAAACTTCGGGAGGGCGAATAGAAGCCATGCTGCAGCATTTTGGGATATCTGAAGTCTTATGAGCACAGTTTTATTGGAGACCAAAAACAGCGCATTGCAGTAATCCAGCCTAGAATGTATAGTGGACTGGATCATCTGGAGAGTGTGCGAGTCGCGGTATCCCAAAATGGGTTTAGGTCTTTTAGGGGTCCGAAGTAGACGCCTACCACCGTTGTGCGAACAATAACTCCAAACTTTCTTCCATATAGAGGTGCCAGCATATGAATTGTCTGAGAAATGTCAATCCAAACATTACACCTTAAATGAGGAAAATAATTAAGAAGCTTCATGCTGGACTACTTCAGGCAGTAAAAAAAACACTGTCATGATGGGAATCCGAATTCCCTTCGAATCACCATAACAGCAGAAATGGCAGAGACACTGGAGAAAGTTCCTGAGAGCAGGTGGAGGGAACATACACAAGTTCAAATATTTCCACATTCATTGAATTCAACATGGGTAGGTGCATGGATGCTTTGCTGTGGGCATACAATTGTGATGTTGAGTAAATAGAAAACAGCATGGTCATGGTACTTAAGTGGACGTGCCTGCGTTTGCATACAGGTGAGGAGAAACTGTGCTTTTGAAGAGAATACGTCTGAATCCCACTTGGAATGGTTATGGGAGATGCACTGCACTTCGCCTTATGAATAAATGATTGGAAGTTGACATTCAGATGGCGACATGATTTACTTTTTCCGCTAAAGAAATGAAAGAGATGGTTTATTATGCATGCTGAAATGTAAACCTTGCTAATGGCCCTATGGGCAGATTACGAGAATTGTAAAATGTGCAAATAATGCATTACTATAATAAAAATAAGTTTTAAAAAACCGAGACACTGTAGCCTAAAATAAACAGGAGAATAAATAGTTATATTTGTGAAAGTTCAATAGTAAAACCATAAGCAATCAGTATACTTTGATATAGAAAACTGTTTTAATTAAAAATATTGCATATATAAAATATATAAAAGTATTTTCAAAAAACCATACACGTAATAATACATTGGATTAGAAGTGTGAAGTTACAGTAAACATTTTCTAAAACATAACAGGTGACAGACAAGGCAGCAAACAAGTTTCAAAGTTATGCCATTATTCATTTAATCATAGATCGGATAGGAGACCTGGTTTTGGGCCTACATCAACAAAGGTGAAACTTAACAGTACATTTAGGTGCTGAAATATTCAGAATTTTAACAGTTTTTGTAAGATACACAAATTTATATTATTGACCATGATAACATTTACACCAGACAATATAAAATGCTTGCAAACATTTTTTTCAAAAAAGCGCAAATATGGCAAATGAAGAGCAATCAATGCAACAGAAGAAGGAAAAGGGGCCAGGAGCTCCATAGCAATATGTAGAAGTGATTTCCCACCGAATACTGCTGTCCTTCATGATTTTTTGAAATGATCATATGGACCAAGTACATCTACAGACATAACAAGCCCTACTAATTTGATCAAATGGATTTTGATCAAATCCTTGGATCTCTGCACCCATTAACAATCCTTAGCAAAGCTAGTCAAGTGACGTTATCAAACAATCCATACACGTTAAGCATCAACTACCAATTTTCCATATAGTAAAAATTGTGACTGTGTGGGCCGTATCCTACAAGGTCAAAACTTCTCTCATGGTTTCCTCACAGTAAGTTGCCATCTAATAAAATGTTAATGTGTAGTCACTGGCTTTAAAGTTGTATTCACCAATATTATTTGAAGCACCCAATTGGTCTCCTGCCCAATAACATACGAATTCTTCACATACAGAGGTGCTCAATAACTGCAAACATTACTAAAATTAAATATCTTACAACAGAAAAAAGTATTTACAAATTCACAATATTGGGAGGGGGAAACGTGGATGCTACATGCACGTAATGTGTCCATTTTTCTCACATGTACAAGGAAATTAGCAATTGCTGGTCTTTGTAGAGCTTGAACTTGAGATGTACGTGTGAGATTTTCTTGAGTACTTCATAGAACTAAAAGATATTTGCATTCTTTCAACTGTCCTGTTGCTCCGGCAGCGAAACGTGTTTTTGATATTCTCACGAAAATCTTTTGAAACAAAATAATAAATAAAAGGATCTATGGCGCTGTTTATTGCGGCCAGACAAAGTGTAGTTATGTAAGATGCATACACACTGCTGATGTACTGTTTTTTGATCAGTGCATAGTGTATTATAAGAAAAAGGTTGCTGGGCGTGAAGCAGACGAGGTACATCACCAACACTGTCAGGATGAGTTTGATGGCCTTCTTTCGTTTCTTTCCAATCTTCTCGTCCGTTATAGATGCATTCAGTGTTTTAATCATCAGTACGTAGGCTACCGTAGTAAGGACAGCTGGGAAGAAAAAGACTCCAATTGCCAATGACAGGAAATAACTAAACATGTCAAAAGCCAACTTATCCAGAGGCAGGACGTCATGACACGTTGTAATATTAAGATCTACAATATAGGCAGTCTGATCATACAGGTACAAAGGGATGGTGCCGAGTATAATGAGCAGCCATATTAAAGCTGAAACTCCAATTGCAATTTCAGAATTCTTCCTGGCATAAGACATGGGGTTTACAATTACCCAGTATCTCTGTACGCTCAGACAGGTAATAAAGAGAATCGAGCTGTACATGTTTCCATAAAAAAATCCAACAAGGACTTTACAAAGGCCTTCTCCATAAATCCAGTTGTTGCCTTTCAAATGGTAGGCAATCTTCAGAGGAAACCAGATAACAAACAAGAGATCTGCCATTGCCATGTTAGCCATATAAATGATTGCTGGGTGCCTCTTTTTGGTTCGGAAGAAGAAGACCCACAAAGCCATGCCATTGCTCGGTAAACTGACAGCGAATACAATGATGTAGACCATGGGAAGGAAAACCGTAGTCAATCCACTAGTGAGGACGTTCTTTGCAAAATCATCAATCATATATCCAGACTTTCCAGTGCCATTGACAGGTTCAACCTTGTGTCCAATAAAACTTCTACCTTCTTTAGTAGTTCTGGTTTGAGGCAATCCTTCAAAAAGAGAAGAAGAAAAATAAAGTTAGAGGCTAGTCTACTAGCAAAAATATGCATTCTCTAATTGAACATGAAAAACACAAACCAATAACCTATTTCAGTACATCAATATATATATTTTCCTGTTGATGGTCTATTTTAGTGAACTGTGATAATTTTTTGTGGAAAGATCCAGCCCCAAAGAAATGTTTGCTTAGAAACTAAAGGAAATAGAGCTAGCAGACTTAATGGTGGGGTTCATTTTAAAACTGATTTAACTTAAAAACGCACAACTTTGGGAGAATTTGAATCAACCAGACTGCATTGATGATCCATTCAATGAGAGGTTCAATGATTGGAGGGGGTAGAACCTTCAGGCACTGCACAAAATATTAAACATGGACATGGCCAATTCCTTGGAGTCACTTGTAACAGCTTAATTTGCTGTCTCGATTTCACACTTCAGGAGATCCCTTGCAAACAGAGTTTCCTTGCTACGGATTAAATCCAAATAGCATACAATTAAACTGGTATAAAAAGAGAAAATATGAGCACAAAAAAAAAGCCATATATAAAATGTGTACGAAATCCATTCTGCCCATAATATTCACTGAGCTTTTTTTTTTTAAGTTTTAAACTTCAGATTTGTTTCCCCTTCTAAAAACCTCAAAGCCTGCTAATGAGGTCTCAGTCCCACATGGGTAAAATAGATTTCCTTCTGCCTCTTAATGAAGCCAGTGTGAAAATCCAACAGCCCGTCAATTAAATGTTGAGTTTCAGTAGGTGTGCTACCATTACCTCACAGTCAGTACTTTGAGGATAAGGCAAGTACAATGTTTTTGTTTTTAAGTGGCATAAAGCAATATATACATCTCCACAGCAAACAAACCTCATAAATGTCATCCTGGTCATGCATGTGGGAGGATCCCCGACAACACTTCTCAATCTGAGGCCCGGTTACGTTACAGCAGGTGGTTTCTCTGAAGAGAACACATATATATATATATATATATATATATATATACATATATATATTACGGCTCCAAGTTTCTTTCACGTTCCACAGAAAGTATTTTTAATCTGCTGAGCGATTAAAAATACATTGAACACTTCCCCTGCGAGTGATGGAGCAAGGATTCGCACGCATAGCGCCTTGCTCGGATGCAAAACCCTTGTCTATAATTGCATAATAATATTAACACCATTGTTCGTCATTTGTAAAGTGTTTTCCCCTACACGCGGGTGTCCCTAGGATGCTTGCTTGTTTGTCTTTTCACGTACTAACGAAGCTTGCACTGAAAATGGCTGCTTTGCCGCAAATTCAGTCTGCGCATGCGTCGGTCATACCCATGTGATGTGACGCACTCGCATTCTGGAGGGATTCTGTGCTCATGCGCATTGATGCTAAATATGGCCGCTTGTCTCTTACCACGCTCTCTGCTTACTGCAGCAGCTTTTAGCCTATCTATTCTTTCGCATTAATCCTTAATGCTATAGTTATTATAAAAGTAAGGGTTGGTTTTCTTTTATCATGGTATACAGTGCGATCATTTTTATGTATGGTTCTAATTTGTCTTCGCTTACTTTTCATGTACCGCGTCTTTGTGGGCTGGGTATTCATGAGCGGAGCCATGCTTGAGGCTCTGCTGGGCACCGTCACCTGACCAGAGAAAGTTCCAACTGCGCAGAAGCTAAACCTAGCCAGCTGGCTCCTGAAGCACAATGCGCCTGGGAACACCGCTGGGAATACGGAGTCTCACCTTGAAAGAAGCAATACTGTTGCTACCTACTGAAAACTGTCCTGTACTGCTGTATTCTATGCATGGGAACGTGAACCTAAGGGGCGGGTATTCAAAATTGCATATTTAATCATGTGAAACTGAATTCTAGGAGGTGGTAAAGACCGCACCACCTCTCCTGACCAATCACAATGTGGGAAACTGTCACTTGCAACATTAGTGGGTGGTCTAAGGGTCCCCAAACTGTATAACTACCCTAGTTTAGCTTAGGAAAATTGTCCGACTTGTCCGAGTAGCAGACCTGTCACTGACCCTACGATCTCAATAGGTGCTCATTCTGAAAGTGCTGCGGAGCACTTTGTCCTTACTTTCCACAATCTCCTAAGGGGTGGAAAATCCTAAGTGCTGGCGAAGCACTTTGCTGGGGAATTCGAAAATCCAATCAGGGTTTCTGGCGGATTACTTGCAGGAGGGGGTAACGCAGGCGTTGCTGTCCGAAGCTGTGGGTGTTGGTCGTACCCTGGGAGGCCCAGTCCTTGATCCGAACCTGAGGGGTATCCTGTCCTTATTCTCCGTGAGCTGTACCTGCTCACAGTCTGGCATTCCTTTTCTGAGGGTCCCTGTCCCCGTCTTCCCAACTGACCCGTGGCCAGGGTTGGTCTTCAATCTAAATTAGGTAAATATAGATTGTGGGTTTGCGTATCTCTTTTTTCCTCTCTCTCTCTCAGATCTGTTAAAGCATTCTTACCTGAGTTATTGCCTTATTGCCATCGAACTTATATGTGCCTGAATTTTAGTTGGTTCCTTCTCTCCCCCTCTCCTTTAGAAATTCATTGATTTTAAAAACCATAGCATGTTCCCGTTTTTCCCTTTCCTTTAGCGGTTTGCAGTGAGCTTAGCAAGAATATTCTGAACACTTAGGTTAAGTACATGTTCTAAGTCCCATCCCATTCCTATGTTCTAGTATAACGTTGCAGTGAATAGTACGTGCTAAAACTTCTCCCTGTAGTTTCCCATATATTCTAAATGGTCATATTTTTTGTGCAAAGTTACCTTTTGGTACTGATTTTGATGTTTGATATATTACTCTGTGTATCGCTTATTATTTTGGCTTCTTCTCTTTGAAATCTTATATAAAAACTTGAACTTAATCAGGTGTCTGTGGTCATTTTACAAAACTGTGGAAAGTATTTTAAGGATTTTAAGGTGTATTGGATGTTAGGCCTGTCTACTTTTTCTTAACAGCTCCAGGTCCGTCAAGGAATTGCGCCCGTGGTAAGTCGGGTGCATGGTAAGCAGAGGTAAATCCAAACTTGATTACTCCTAGCAGCGTGCAGGAGGAGAAATCCTCACCCAGTTTTCACCCAAACGAAATTAATGTGTTCTTCACGCCGAGGGCCCAGTGCGTGTTAGAGAATTGGTATCCCGGGTGACCTGGGGAAAACTGCGCGCTCTAGCAGTAATTTCTGGTAGCAGAGGATGGTTTGGACTAGTTGGATTAGGTAGGCAGGATAGCCGTGAATACAAAAACGTGCTGCTGATTGTTACTGTATGCTGATTGTTACTGTATTTTTACAATATTTTTGAAATGTGTTTTTATATGTAAATGTTCATGAATTTGCATTGCTGTTATAAATACTGCATGTTGAATTAACCCAGAATTGTTTGTAAATGTTCAGTGTAGTCTGAATCCCCGGGGAAGTATTTTAGCTAACGGTGAGTAGAATCCGGTTAGCTGTTGAAGTCACTAGGTTTGAGATATTAGTGCAGGGTTAAGGATAACTGGAAGCACTAATTAGGACCTTTGTTTCTGGAGTGAATGATAGCTACGAGTCCATTATAAAACTTTCATTGCGATATCACCTAGTAAGGGTCGCATACGGGAGGAGTAATAGGGTCTCCGAGGCTTGTCTGGTAAGTAAAATAGTTCGCTGGTGAAATCCTGGCTCAGTACATATCCCCGATCAAGGTGGATGAGTCAGAAGAATAACGGGTTCTATGTTACTAGTGTGTAGGGACAGGCAAAGAAGTCTATCCAGAGTGAATGAAAAGTAGACAGAAGTGGTTTACTAGTAGCGAAAGAAAAGTCTTTTCTCTCTTTAGAACACTCAGACATAGTGGCAAACGTTGTGTGTTGTTAACTAAAACGTGCACTCGCACTTTAGAGAGAGTAAAAAGTTTCCGTTACCTTGTGAAGGCGGGAGTCAGTCGGAGAGCTGCTCTGACGTCACTCCGTGCCGCGCTGGTATTGGTCAGAACAGCGGGCGGGTAGCGGAGCTGAATTTGTGAAGGAGGGGTGAGTGCCGAAACGGGAGACTCTGTCTTGCGAAAAGGCCGCGCACCCATTGGTTGACCGTAGTTGTATTCTCTGACCTGATTGGGTGGCGCGAAATAGAAGTCGCGCTAGCATTGGAAGCACGAAAGTAAACAAAATTAATCAAGCCGAGTTAGAAGCGAGTCTGGAGAGTTGTATGTGGTATCCAGACTTCATACCGAATCCAAAGTACCTAGGATTTCATAAGGATCAGCTTATACGAGGTAGACCGCACATGATGTATGGAATAAAGAGAAAATTGTCATTCTCGGATAAAGTAAAGAATTTTTTCAAAACTGACAAGCCCATTAGAACGAGGGAAGGCGTACTCATTCCCCCGCCAAATACCCCTGCCTCTTTTATGATGTTTGATAAAGGGTATCACACTTGTCTCTGGCTAGAAAATTGGGCAAAGTATACTGTAGGTGACGGAGTCCTGGCATTCCCTGTTGAAGGTACATTTAATGGTCGGATCCTGTTTAACTTAAGGACCCGCATGAATGAATTACACCCTAGACCTAGGTTGACCCAGTACGAGGCTTTGGAGGAATGGGAGATTGAGGCTGCAGAGCGAGATAAACCCCGAATGGATAAAGGAGTGAGTAGGTGGTATCCCAGACTTCCAACGCCAACCAAAGAGCAGAAAATGAAACAGTGGAGGCAGTCTATGTTAACTGAAGGGCTGTTCCCCATGATGGGAGTATTAGAGGAGAAAAGAGGAAAATGTAAAGAAAAGACCCATCACCTAGCGCCTATGGGGGACATAGAAGATGAACACCTGGAAGATTTGTTAATGAAGAATCCACCTCCCTACGTAGCAGAATCAGATTCGGCGCATTCCCAAAACTCTGTTACCAATTACCCCCGAAGTAGGAGGGAAAGTGATTCAGACGGGACAGCTACAAGCAGTAAATATAGTGGAAGGGATGAGTTTTGCAGACCTAAGCCCACAGTCCCGAATTATCAGCCATTCGGGGAAAGTCCCCCTCGATTGGTTGCCCCGACTGCCCCGAATATCTATCCGTCCTTAGTACCTCAGGTATTGCATGGCAACTCTGCTGGAAGGGGGTTGCAGGAAAAGGAGAGAGAAGTCCTGACTAGACAGCGAGAGGACTTAGCCAGAACCATTGCACAGATGCATCCCCATCCTGAGGCCTTGACCATCCCGGTAACTATTGGTCCTGCTATCCCAATGTATAAAAATGACTTGATTAGTCCCCTTCCTCCTGTCATCACCCCAATGCTGCCTACTACTAGCTTCCAGACCCCGAGAAAAGAAGTGTTCATAGATGAGGATCAGGAAAGTGAGTGTGAATCTGGAAGTTTAATGGATTTGCCCATAAGGGAGCCAAGGGCCAGTATAGTAGGGGCAAGAAGTCAGCCTAGACAAAAGGAAGTGGTGATTGAAAGTGCATCTGGAATCAGGAACGCCTCTTTAGTTTCCCCTGAAGAATTAGACAGATGGACAAAGGAGATAGAGAAAGAGACCACTTCTCAACCTAAAACATTGGAAATATATAAATTAAGAATAGAAATAGAAGAAATGATGGCTGGGAACGTGGGAGTTGAGCGCCTGAGCTCGTATAATGAAGAAGAGTTACTATTCATCAGTAAAAATCTTACCCGGAGTGCCAGGGTGCTCCACGAAAAGATAATGGATGCAGCCGCAGAAATGGGCGTTGATGTTAGTCGCTCAAAAATTCTCCAGAAACCTTACAGAGTAGACTTCTCAGACAAGGATTTAGAAAGCCTGAATGTGATGGGGAAACAGATCCAAGTAAAAGAATTGTTGAAACTCCTGCAGAAATGGGGCGAAGTGGGGAAGTGGAGAACAAGGTGGGCAAAGAAGAAGGAAGGCAGCAGGGCTGGGTCAGTAACTTCAGAATTCGTATTAAAGGAAGTAACCCCAACAGAAAAATTGTGTCCCATGAGAGAGGTCCCGGGAGGGAAGTACGTCCATGTCCCTTGGTCTAGGCAAGACATTGTGTCATTTACAAATGACTTCCCGAAATTACGCGAGAAACCAGTTGACTGGTACCGACAGGTAGAGCGTTTCATAAAAGTTCAGAAATGTCTGCTGAAAGACCTGGATGGGTTTTTCGACATTGTGGTCCCTGTAGATCTATGGACCGAATGTAAGATAGAAATTGATTGGCCAAATGATGAATATCCCAGAGATGAGAGAACGGGGGCCCCTTCACCGGATGTAATGAGGAAATATGACCAGGTCATACAGTATCTTAAGAAAAAGGTGCCAGCCAAAGAGACAGATTGGACCCGAATAGATAGAACCACCCAAGAACGGGATGAAACAGTGCATTCATTTTATGAAAGGTTACTGCAGGTATTCAAAACTTACAGTGGTATCGATAATGTAGACATGAAAGACATGACGCATTTCAGTTATAGGTTTGTGCTAGGACTAAGGCCTGAAATCTCACAATGGATTCGAGATAACAAAATCAGTTGGCAGGGAAAGCCCATAGATGATGTCCTGAAATATGCAAAATACTGTGAAGATGAAATTGAAAATAAAAAGAAAGCCCTCAAGGAAAAGGTGATGTGGGCACAGGTGAAATTAGCCGAACAGCAAGAAAAACAGTTAAGTAAAATAACTTCTGATAATAATGTTCCGAATACCAATTCTGGGGGGGGAGGAAAGCCCAGACCTAAAATGAGTCGTGAAGAGGCCATGAAAAAGTTTCCGTGCCATGGGTGCGGCCAGATGGGGCATTGGAGAGACGAGTGTCCACACCTACAGGCTGGTAATGCCCCTGTAAATGGTTTAAATCCACAGGTGCCGAAAGAGGGGACAAGAAAAACCCAGCAACAGGTAAAATTACCTCCAGTACCTCGCGCTCCTAGACAGAATTTTAAGAGTCAGGGTCAGCAGAATGAGAGGGCGGAAGTATGGGAGGTTGAGAGTGAAAGAAATGCAGTCATTCCACAGTACTTGCTAAGTGATACCTTCCTTTGTGAAGATCAAGATTGACGGGGCCTGAGAGGGGAGGATGAGGAGTGCGTACTTGGCGCCTCCTTACCGGTAGACCAGACTGGACCATACATTGAAGGAAAGGTTGAAGGAAGAGATGTCACCTTTCTGTTGGACACTGGCGCTACCAGATCTACTGTAAGAACAGTGGATGTTCCTAACCTACCCCTCTCGGGAGAAGCGATCCAAGTAGTGGGCGTATCAAATCAGATAATAAGTACCCCTGTAACTGAACCAATGGAGATTTCCATAGGAAATTTCAAGGAAATGCACAGATTTGTGGTCTGTGATTCCAGTCCTGTAAACCTACTGGGACGTGATTTGTTGTGCAAGATGCGTTGTACCATTTATTGCACACCAAATGGCGTCGAAATTCAGACCCCCGATGAAGATGGCCTGTACAAACTGATGTTAGTCAGACAAGATGCTGACATTAAGCCTTTGACAATTGAGGACTTACCTGAGGAACTCCAGCTAAGGGTAGTACCCGAAGTGTGGGATTTCACAGGAAAAGATGTAGGCCTGATGGCAAATGTGGACCCGGTTAAAGTAACAATAAAAACAAATGCTGTATACCCCAAAACCAGGCAGTACAAAATGAGTGCAGAAGTGAAGGCAGGAGTAGCGACTGAAATCACGAGGCTGCTCGAAGCAGAAATAATAGAGGAAGTGCTGAGCAGCCCCTGTAATTCGCCTATCATTGGGATCAAAAAGCCTAGTGGGAAGTACCGGGTGGTGCAAGATTTGCGCAAGGTAAACCAAATTGTTGTGCCTTGCTGTCCTATTGTACCCAACCCTGCAGTAATACTCTACCAGATTCCTTGGAACGCAGAATGGTTCACTGTCATCGATCTGTGCCACGCATTCTTTTCCATCCCATTGCACCCAGAAAGCAAGTTCCTTTTCAGTTTTGAATTTGACAGTCATATCTATGTCTGGAATCGTGTCCCTCAAGGGTACACTGAAAGTCCATCGATTTTCAACCAGATACTGAAAAAGTGCCTTGAATCCCTAGTGCTGCCAAGAGAGTCTGTTTTGGTGCAGTACATAGATGACCTGTTAGTGGCATCTAAAACCCAGTCTGACTGTGTCACTGACACAATTGCCTTGCTGAATCACCTAGGAAAAGGAGGACATAAAGTGTCGCCTGACAAATTACAATTCTGTAAAAACTCAGTAAAATATCTGGGGCACCAGATAGAAAAGGGAATCAGGAAGGTCACTACCGAAAGGATCAAAATAATTAAAGCAATGGAACTGCCCACCACCCAGAAAGAAGTGAGAATGTTCTTGGGAGTTGTGGGTTACTGCAGACAATGGATTGTAGGGTTTGCGGCTCTAGCCCGACCCCTGATAAATATGACAAAGAAAGGAGTGGAAGACCCCGTCCACTGGGACAGTGAGAGCATGAATGCTTGGGTAACTCTGAGAAACTGTCTATGTACCGCACCTGCATTGGGTATGCCTGAGTACACTAAACCCTTTGAACTGTTCTGTGACACCAGAGAAAATTGTGCTCTTTCAGTCCTGACCCAGGGGCACGGATCAGTCAGGAGACCAGTAGCTTACTTTTCAGCCACCCTAGATCCAGTGGCCGCTGGACTGCCTGGCTGCTTAAAAGCCGTTGCTGCTACTTGTGTCAGTCTAGAACAGAGTGAGAGCATTGTCATGGGACATCCCGTCACTGTCTATGTTCCTCACTCTGTTGTCATCCTACTGACTAGAACTAAGACCCAGTACCTCACACCTAGTCGGCTGACTAAGTATGAGAGAATTTTGATTGGTGCTGAAAATGTAACTATTTCCCGGTGCAATGTCCTAAATCCTGCGACACTGTTACCTGTCCCTCTGGATGCAGAATCGGATGAGGGTGGGGAACATAATTGCATCGATCTGACTGAATATAGCACCAAGCCCCGTCCTGACATTCGTGAAATAGCACTACGGGACGGGGATAAAACAATGTTTGTGGATGGCTCGTGTTTGAGACATGAGAGTGGGAGTCTGAGTGCTGCCTATGCTGTGGTTACTCTGACAGGAGTCGTCGAGGCATCTTACATGCGCGAGGTGAAATCTGCACAAGTGGCGGAGCTTATAGCGTTAACCCGAGCATGCAAGAGGGGAAAAAGCAAAAGAGTTACTGTTTACACAGACAGTCAGTACTGTTTCGGGGTTGTTCATGACTTCGGCCAATTGTGGTTGCAAAGAGAATTCATGACTTCCTCTGGCACACCTATCCGAAATGGGAAGGTGGTGCATGAATTACTTGAAGCTATCCAATTACCCAAAGAATTGGCTGTGGTCAAGTGTGCGGCTCACAGATCTGGAAATGATGATGTGACTGCCGGTAATAGGTACGCTGACCAAATTGCACAATTTTGTGCCCGTCACCAGATGTCCCTACAAATTGCCCGGTGGGATGGAACCAGCTGCCAACTTATGTTGTTTGATAATGTGTCAACGTGGGAAGAATTAAGAGAGATACAACAAGCCACAGACAGGCAAGAAAAAGGCAGGTGGGCCGCAAGGGAGTGCGAGTTGCGAGAAGATGGTGTGGTGGTAAATCCGGAGGGGGTGCCTGTACTGCCTGATAGCTTGATCGACCCCATGGTCAGAATGATACATGAGCCAACACATATGGGAAGAGACGCAATGTGTCGGGTGTTTGAACAGGTGTTCTGTAATTCAAAGTTCAGGGACCAGGCGGAAAGGCTTTGCCAGAGGTGCCTAGTGTGTCAGCAATTCAATGCAGGGAAGAAGACAGTAGTGAAACAGAGTACTATTGGAAAGGCAGTAGGTCCCTTCGTAAGAATCCAGGCAGACTTCATAACCATGCCCAGATGCAACGGATACAGATATGTTTTAGTCATAGTTTGTCTATTCTCTAGGTGGGTGGAAGCATATCCAGCTAAGAAAAATGACGCTATAACCACAGCCAAACTATTGCTCAGGGAGTTGATACCTAGGTATGGGATCCCAGAGACGATCGAAACGGACCAAGGTGGGCATTTTGCCAACGATGTCCTATTGGAACTCTGTAGAGCATTCAAAATGAAGCAAAGACTGCACTGTGCCTATCACCCAGAGGCTTCTGGGGTAGTGGAACAAATAAATGGCACTCTGAAGTCCAGACTGGGGAAAATGTGTGATTCCACAAAAATGAACTGGATAGAAGCTTTACCCCTGGTGCTGATGAGTCTGAGAAGTATCCCGAATCGAAAGACTGGCCTGAGTCCCCATGAAGTGTTGATGGGAAGAGTGATGCGCCAGGCATGGGTACCCGGAAACAAACTGCTAAGCATTTCTGATGATATGGTGCTAGAATACTGCAAGCAGCTGGGTGACCAAGTGCGTTCTCTCTCTCAGCAGATTGGAGAGACTGAAGACGAGTGGCCAAAGACTCCAGCACACAACCTGCAGCCAGGAGACTGGGTGGTGTTAAAGAAACACACCCGGAGCAGCTGCTTGAAGCCAAGGTGGGGAAAGCGACGACAAGTGATCCTCGTCACTACCACTGCTGTGAAGTGCGCTGGTGTACCGAAGTGGATCCACGCCAGCCACACAAAGCGGGTATCTGGAGAAAACGCGACTGGAGCTGAAGGCAGCACAGCTGAAGAGACCTCCGAGGAAGAGAGTCCGGAGCTAGCTGACATCGAACTGCCGAGCACAAGTCAAGACGTTGAATGGTATCCCGCCGACGAACCGGTTCATGATCCAATACGAACCCGAAAATATTCTTACTTAGACAGTGAGTGGGATAGTCCAGGTGAGTCAGGAGTAGAAGGAGAAGGTCAGGTCAACGAAAGCCACAACACACCTGATCAGGACATAGGCCAAGTAGGGTCAGATCAAGATCTCGAGACTCCTCCTGAAACTCCGGAGCCGAGAAAGGGACAGCTAGAAATTAGGGCTGACGTTCATGCAGAAGAAAACGAAGAGATCGAAGAGCATGAACAGGAACAGATAGAACTAGATCAAAGTGCTCAGACAACGGAAACAACAGTAACAAAAAGTAAAAAGAAAGTGCGATTTGAATCTGAGCAGGGACAGATTAGCGACCAGGCAGAAGAGATAGACGAAAGACCTGGAACTAGTCAGACAGGCAGGGAATCAGAAGTGCCACAACAAAAAGTGAAAAGAGTGCACGAAGAAGGAGAAGTCTCCTCAACCACTGGGAGGCACGGAGGAAGAAGTACTCCTCGATACGTCAAAAGACTAAGGCTCAGACTAAAGACAGTCGAAGAAAACGATAAAGACCGAAAAAGGGCTTTAAGTGAAAGGAATGCAGCCCAAGGCAAATCGCTGAGAAAGAGCGACAGGATAAAGAAACAGAACCGACTGTATCGGAGCCCTGAATGGACGTACTTTGTGTTGGAGGAGATTGACGAGCCTCACCACAGTGGCAACAGTGACAACGAGTCTATTGCTGATCGGAGTTCGGACGAAGACCCTCCGTAAGAGAAGCCCTGAAGTGAGCCTTTGGTGCAAAGAAACGAAGAGGGGTAGCAAAAGCCACCTGTAAGCTAAAATGTCTGATCCGAGTGTCTCTGGGAGATCCCGGTGTGGGTGTCTCAAAACCTGTTGTAAGATATGCTTGTGTAGTGTAGCTATGCTAATAGTAATGTGGATAGGACTAACAGTTTTTCTACCTTTTATGATAAGTAAGAATCCTAACTTGTCCCCTACTGAACCAGAAGCAGTAGATGTAGGGATTGTACAGACTGCAGAAACACCACGTAGATTAGAAAGACGCGACAAAAGAGTAGGACTGACACACACACGACCTAATTTAGAAGCACCAGATGAGGATGGACTACATTTTCACAGAATGAAGAACAGGACGCATCTAAATGTTTTTGCTAACCTGTTAGTGCATTATGTAGAAGCTATGGAAATAGAGGACTGTTATGTCTGCATGAAGCTACCAACCTCAGTGGCTGAAGGCGTGACATACCACCATCTACCTTTGACCTATGGAATCTCCTGTAGTATATTAGCTAGCTTGTTCTATAGAAGCACCTTGCAGTACTATTATTCAAACGATGACGTAGTATTTTCTGAACTTCCTGTTAGAGGACATTTGAACCGTGTACATACTACAAGTGATGTGACCCGCTATATGGGAGAATATTTCCTGACTATAGGTAACATAGATTTAGATCAAGCAAGAGAAGACAATCTGACCTGTTCACTGCAAGAGCAGGAAAAGATGTTTATAAAGATGGCAGACAGAAGGAGAGAAAAGTTTCAGAAGAAGGCAAATGACGAGAAGGATAGAATACCTAGGTGGGCTGAGCACATGGACAACACCTCAGAAGGCGAAGCCAGTCCTGCCTTGTTGCTGGATTTTGAAAGAAAGGGGAAACTTTGTATCCATAGGGAAAAGACAGAGTACTATAACAATGTATTCATCGGTTCCAGCGAGTGTGAACATAATTATAAGGTAATTGGAGGTTGGGGTTTCAAAAATGGGTCAGAACCTGTGTTTCCCGGAATATATTATATATGTGGGAACAAGGCTTATTTCAAATTGCCGGATCACTGGTATGGAAGCTGCTACTTTGGCATTGTTTTCCCGAAAATATACCATGTGAATAACGCAGCTGGAAGCGATGATGAAACTAATGGCTTAGTGCGTAGTAGACGCGAAAGTGTAGGCGAAATTGTAGGTGATATTTTTAGTGCACTGATACCTGGAATGGGGGTAGTTCTGAACACCCATAGAATCTGCAAATTGTCTACGGTGGTGGACCGGTTATCAACGGACACTGCTGCTGGTTTCCTGCTGGTCAATACTGAAATGGTTGCGATCAGATCAATGGTTTTACAAAACCGTCTTGCCCTTGACACCCTATTAGCAAAAGAGGGCGGAGTCTGTAGAATGCTGAAAGCGCAACATTGTTGCACCTACATTCCTGACAAAAGTATCGAATTAAAACAATATGTGAAGAACATAACTAATTTGGAAAGAGAACTCAAACCATTGGAGGTTGACAGTGCCTGGACGAGACTGACTGGAGGTCTCTCCTCTATAGGTAGTTGGTTTACTAATCTAGGTAGAAATATTTTGTGGAAAATACTGATGCCAATAGTCATAATAGGTGTGATTGTATTGATCATTTTTATCTGCTGCAAATGTCAAAGGTGTAAAAAGAAATATACAGTCAATCCGAGGGGGGTGAAAAGAAACATTGATGAATTAGAATTAGAAGAGCTGAAGAGTGCAATTTATAAAAAGGCGAAAAATCACCACTCTCATAGGGAAGCTGAAAGAAAACTAAACAATAAGTTTATTGAAATCGAAATGGACGATATGAATGAATGAGAAAAGTTGGCATCCGTTTCCTTCATGTAGTGATGATAGTAAATATCATCAAAGAGGGGATTGATGGAGCAAGGATTCGCACGCATAGCGCCTTGCTCGGATGCAAAACCCTTGTCTATAATTGCATAATAATATTAACACCATTGTTCGTCATTTGTAAAGTGTTTTCCCCTACACGCGGGTGTCCCTAGGATGCTTGCTTGTTTGTCTTTTCACGTACTAACGAAGCTTGCACTGAAAATGGCTGCTTTGCCGCAAATTCAGTCTGCGCATGCGTCGGTCATACCCATGTGATGTGACGCACTCGCATTCTGGAGGGATTCTGTGCTCATGCGCATTGATGCTAAATATGGCCGCTTGTCTCTTACCACGCTCTCTGCTTACTGCAGCAGCTTTTAGCCTATCTATTCTTTCGCATTAATCCTTAATGCTATAGTTATTATAAAAGTAAGGGTTGGTTTTCTTTTATCATGGTATACAGTGCGATCATTTTTATGTATGGTTCTAATTTGTCTTCGCTTACTTTTCATGTACCGCGTCTTTGTGGGCTGGGTATTCATGAGCGGAGCCATGCTTGAGGCTCTGCTGGGCACCGTCACCTGACCAGAGAAAGTTCCAACTGCGCAGAAGCTAAACCTAGCCAGCTGGCTCCTGAAGCACAATGCGCCTGGGAACACCGCTGGGAATACGGAGTCTCACCTTGAAAGAAGCAATACTGTTGCTACCTACTGAAAACTGTCCTGTACTGCTGTATTCTATGCATGGGAACGTGAACCTAAGGGGCGGGTATTCAAAATTGCATATTTAATCATGTGAAACTGAATTCTAGGAGGTGGTAAAGACCGCACCACCTCTCCTGACCAATCACAATGTGGGAAACTGTCACTTGCAACATTAGTGGGTGGTCTAAGGGTCCCCAAACTGTATAACTACCCTAGTTTAGCTTAGGAAAATTGTCCGACTTGTCCGAGTAGCAGACCTGTCACTGACCCTACGATCTCAATAGGTGCTCATTCTGAAAGTGCTGCGGAGCACTTTGTCCTTACTTTCCACAATCTCCTAAGGGGTGGAAAATCCTAAGTGCTGGCGAAGCACTTTGCTGGGGAATTCGAAAATCCAATCAGGGTTTCTGGCGGATTACTTGCAGGAGGGGGTAACGCAGGCGTTGCTGTCCGAAGCTGTGGGTGTTGGTCGTACCCTGGGAGGCCCAGTCCTTGATCCGAACCTGAGGGGTATCCTGTCCTTATTCTCCGTGAGCTGTACCTGCTCACAGTCTGGCATTCCTTTTCTGAGGGTCCCTGTCCCCGTCTTCCCAACTGACCCGTGGCCAGGGTTGGTCTTCAATCTAAATTAGGTAAATATAGATTGTGGGTTTGCGTATCTCTTTTTTCCTCTCTCTCTCTCAGATCTGTTAAAGCATTCTTACCTGAGTTATTGCCTTATTGCCATCGAACTTATATGTGCCTGAATTTTAGTTGGTTCCTTCTCTCCCCCTCTCCTTTAGAAATTCATTGATTTTAAAAACCATAGCATGTTCCCGTTTTTCCCTTTCCTTTAGCGGTTTGCAGTGAGCTTAGCAAGAATATTCTGAACACTTAGGTTAAGTACATGTTCTAAGTCCCATCCCATTCCTATGTTCTAGTATAACGTTGCAGTGAATAGTACGTGCTAAAACTTCTCCCTGTAGTTTCCCATATATTCTAAATGGTCATATTTTTTGTGCAAAGTTACCTTTTGGTACTGATTTTGATGTTTGATATATTACTCTGTGTATCGCTTATTATTTTGGCTTCTTCTCTTTGAAATCTTATATAAAAACTTGAACTTAATCAGGTGTCTGTGGTCATTTTACAAAACTGTGGAAAGTATTTTAAGGATTTTAAGGTGTATTGGATGTTAGGCCTGTCTACTTTTTCTTAACAGCTCCAGGTCCGTCAAGGAATTGCGCCCGTGGTAAGTCGGGTGCATGGTAAGCAGAGGTAAATCCAAACTTGATTACTCCTAGCAGCGTGCAGGAGGAGAAATCCTCACCCAGTTTTCACCCAAACGAAATTAATGTGTTCTTCACGCCGAGGGCCCAGTGCGTGTTAGAGAATTGGTATCCCGGGTGACCTGGGGAAAACTGCGCGCTCTAGTGGCATAAAGCAATATATACATCTCCACAGCAAACAAACCTCATAAATGTCATCCTGGTCATGCATGTGGGAGGATCCCCGACAACACTTCTCAATCTGAGGCCCGGTTACGTTACAGCAGGTGGTTTCTCTGAAGAGAACACATATATATATATATATATATATATATATATATATATATATATATATATATATATATATATATATATATATATATATACATATATATATTACGGCTCCAAGTTTCTTTCACGTTCCACAGAAAGTATTTTTAATCTGCTGAGCGATTAAAAATACATTGAACACTTCCCCTGCGAGTGCCGCAATTTCTTTCTGTGGAACGTGAAAGAAACTTGGAGCCGTAATCTATTACGTGGGGCGCCGCCACGAGAGGCACCCGCCTGCGAGTGACTCGGATCTTGGCGCAACGGAGCTGAAATATATATATATATATATATATATACATACATATATATACACACACACATACATACATATATATACACACACACATATATATATATATACACATATACATATACACACACATATATATATATATATGCACATTATATATATTTTTTTTTTTAAAAAAATTTCAACACAATCCACCAGCGTCTTCCTTCTAGCGATATCAGAAAGAAAAACACAGGAGCCGTGGCCTCAGTAAATGGTGCAGTTTAATGCAGATACAATGTCCTACGCGTTTCGGAGTAAGCCTACTCCTTCATCACTGCTCCTGTGTTATTCTTTCTGATATCGCTAGAAGGAAGACGCTGGTGAATTGTGTTGAATTTGAAGGGGGTGGCTACCCCTGCCGTGAGCCCGCCGACACCGAGGCAAAGGATCAGCTACAATTCCGTGATTATATATATATATATATATATATATATATATATACACACACATACACACACGATTTACTTACATAATGTTACTTGAAATATCAAAATGAATATTACATTTATGGCATTCTTATTTTAGGGATTTTATAGGCTTATTAAAAGTGTTCGAGCTAATGAATGGGTAGCGATAGGGGTTGGAAAGGGTTTTTGAGGGTTCAGTAATGTGTAGTAATTGGTTTTTAAGGGTTGGGATGAGTAGATTTTTGGGGTAGTAATGGGTTAAAGGTTCAGGGATGTGTAATGTATTGGGATAGTAAGGAGTAATTAGGGTTCGGATAGGTAGTTTATTAGGGAACTAAGCTTTTTAGGGTTCAGGGATAGATGGTGTATTGGGATTTTAGGTCTCATGGTGGGTTGTAAAGGGGTTTTGGGGTACAGAGAAGGATACTGTATTTTGCTGAGTAGCGTTCAGGAATGGGTAGGAGTTTTTATATTACTCATGGTTAAACAGACCCACAGAATTTTGCAAAATAAATGGCGAGTTCGGCACTTTTGTCAAAATGCTGCGATTTTTACAAAAGTGCCCGCAAAATAAGTTAAAAAAAACGTGTGTTCCCCCCCTCTCTTTACTGGCTCTGTGCGGCCACTGAGCCAGTAAAGGGAGGATGAGCAACAGGCAAGTGGCAGAGGTGATAAATTCCTCTGTTGCCTACATTTGAAATGCACCTCGCCCCCTGCCGAGCAATTACCCTGCAGGCCCCTCTCACACCTTTGTCTGCCCCCTGCCGGTCATTGGAAAGGTTCCCCACAGCACTGCTCTCCTTTGTCTCCCCATTGTCTCACATAATCTCCTTTCTCTGGTAACACTCCTCCCCTTCTGCTCCACATGCACAGGAACGTCTGATGCCAAAAAGCGCAGGTTTCATATTGTAATCTGCTGTCTTTAGCATCAGACACCCTCTCATTCCAGGCGCTGTGCTGCTGGAAACTCTGCAACTTTACAAACTGTGACACTGCAGTTTCCAGCAGTGACAAGAGCACAAATCTGCAGTATTTTTGTGGAGGGCACATTTTTTTGCCCACCTCAAAAATACAGTGTATTTAGAGGTTTTCGGCTGCAAATGTTGCTTTTTTTGGGCCGTGGAATTTGCCACCCAAAGTCGCAAAATCCTGGGGGGGGTCTGATTACATTAAACAGATGACATAAAAATGCAATAAATTTAGAAATGTGTATATACACACACACATACATACATACATACACACACTGACATTCGTTTTTAGTCAGTAGCAAAATACACACAGAGCAAGTAACTTTGTATTTGAATATTCAACACGTTATATTTAGAAGATTAGATTAGTACGGGAATGTATTTTATCAGCAATGTGCTTATTTACCTTAACTTTGCGCAACAAGTATTTACTGATCAGCAAAAGAACAGCCTTATCCAGTCACCTCTAGTTTAAGTCAGGGGTGTGAAGTAGTTCCCTTGGGGTTTATCTCTGCAGATTGCCCAGCTCTGGCCACTTGTCATTGTCATGTCCTGCTTCAAAGCTCTTCCACAAACAGACAGGAGATTAGGAAGTGGTTCCTGGCCTTTGTTCAACCCAGCATGTTGGTGTGAATTGCCCGTTAGTACCTTCGCATTCTCACCCACGATGCCCCCTACACTCATTGGCTCTCACTGCCAGAAGCCCTGCTGTGGGATTTTTTTATTTACTTATTTTGCAGTTGTATACAGCGCGATCTCTACAAGAAGGTGCTCGAATCCTTTAAATGAGCACCAGTCACATAACACCAGGACGCATTCAGTTTTCCCTGTTTTTTTAGGCACAGGGAAATTAAGCAATGTGCTCAGAATCACAGTATGTGCACAAGTGTATGATTTTTTAATTTTTAAACAAGCAATTTACAATCACAACTTTGCAATATTGTGTCTTTTGCTCAGCACTGCGTGTAAACCTATACACAAAGATCCGAAGACCGCTCAGTGAGGTTATGTGGTCATCGCATGTGCAACTTGCAGGTCACACCGACCTGCAATATAGTCCATTTGGTTAAGTGCCTTCAGGGAAACATCCGCATGCTAACTTTGAATTCGCTCAACACATTGAAGAGGTTTATTAAGCTTTACTAAATTGTTAAAATAAATGCTACTGATTTGGATGCAAAAAATTACTTGGTTCTTTAGAATGCTCTGAAGAGTCCAGTGGACGCAAGCTCCGAGTTATCGGTAACTTCCTTTTGGGCCAGAACGCCACTCCTCTGATAGAAGCCGTGGTGGCAAAGAACTGCCCACCACCCACTCTGCGTAAGTCCACTCTAGGGCCAGGTTCTCGCGCATGAAAACTCGGCAACCTACAGGGTCAACATTCTGATGCAGGCGTGGCTTGCAAATCAGCCTGTTATGGTAACAAGGCATGACGGGATACCCTCACCAGTGTAGTATGTTGTGCCCACAACACTAGAACAAGCAAGACTCTAGGCTACACCGCTGCGGCTCCGCCCTTCAAACATACCTGCTGTGTGTTTCATTCATTTGCTGATGTTGGAGTAGTAAATGTACCATGATCACTATTTAGGATTCTAGTGTCGTACTGTCAAGCTTCTGGCTGCCACTGAGGTGTAAATTGCTCGGGGGAGGGTGGGACAGTACTTTCCCAGAGGACAGAAGCCCAGGCCGCAATGTTCTGGGTAAGGTTTATGGCACGGGTAAGAAAAAAAACAAGCATTTGCAATGCAATAGGTCTCGCATTAGGAAAGTTTGAGCTATTGGTATTGTAAATGACACTTTTTTTTATTTATGTGTTGGTTTTGAAAATAGCAAAATTATTAGCTTTATCATTTACAATGTCAATAGTTTTAACTTTTGCAAATGTGACACCTATAGCATTTGTAATGCAATATGTGTTGTATTTATGTGACTTAGATGTATTGATATTACAAATAACAATGGCTTGTAATTTAATAATTAATACTTAAATAAAAGTTACTGTAATTTACATCATGTAGAAAAATCCCTGTTGGAACACCTCCATGAAAGATAGGAGTCATGTTTCCTTCTCAGGAGACAATGTGGCGCAGCGGCCAAAGCAGCTGACTCGGGTGCTGGGGATCACTTATTCTCACTGTGCCCATGAACAGTGCCTGGATACCCTCATGTGTGATAAACTGCGCTACATAGATCTCCAAATTTAATTTCCCATCCCTAGAAAAGAACTTACTCCTGAATTAAACAGAAGCAGCTTTAATAAAAAGCTACCCTGGCCTCTGCTTGAGGTTGACAATCTATGAAGTGAAGTTTAGGGAAATGTGTGCCAAAAAATGGCATTATTGTAATCGATTGCACCGCCTTGAAATGCTCAAAATGCGGCAGACGTGGTATCACGTAGTGGGAAGATTCGCAAAGGTGCGCTTTAAAAGCAGAAAAGAGCAGAACCTGCTACTTTATTAATGCGCAATCATGCAGGTAGGCTTTGTCTAATCTATCAGGGAAGCGCGCTGACAGGAAAGGAACGGAGCCCACCGCATAACACTGGGCGACATTGCAGCTCAGTGCCAAAGCCATAAATATCAATTGGATTATCAATAGGCTGTCTCGCCCACAATGGACGCCCAGTCTCCAATGCCATGCGATCTGCTGTAATTAGCCCCTGATGAACTTTAAAATGTTTATTGACTATGAAATTGCATTTCTTCAGAGACCGTGCACATCTGGAAGAACCACCAGCAACTCTACGGCCTTTAGAAAGCACACACTATTGAGCAACAGACTTCAAATAGAGTCATCACGGGGAAAGCGCGAGGATATTCCCCGACATGCTAATGCCGCCTTTGACTGGGCGAATATTCCAGAACGGACAGCGTCAGGACCAGATACTTCAAAGTGCTGGCCTCATGCTCTAACAATTAACGACATCGCCATCTGAGCTACTCGGGCAATATGTCTGTCCCTTCACAGTCACCTGACACAACACCCTCTGTGCGTCCAAACAGTACTAACTTTTATCCCTTGCTTGGAAAAAAAACACCAATGTGAAGCAACTGAGAGCTCTGGGGACGAGCCAGCGCTGAGCGGCGCTCAGCCAATGGCGCGCTAGCAGGGTGGAGTCCCAGAGGCGGCCGAAGAGCGGTGAGTACGAATCCTGCGCAGCCACCGTCTTGTCCCGCCCGTGCACCGCAACCGCCGTTCCCGCAGCACACCGCTGGTCCCGCCGGAGCAGCAGAAAGTTAGTAGGCTGGAAGTTGTCAGCCTGTCCCTGCTCTGGAGCCCCTGGCCGTGTCGCCCCCCCGCCCGCCCATCCATCGGGAGCCGGCGCTCCATGAATGATTGTCCCCAACAGCAGCGGTGAGGAGCGTGTGTATGTGCATGTGCGTGTGCCTGTTGCATGCGTGTGTGTGTGCATGCGTGAGTGTGGCTGTGTGTGTGTGTGTATGTGTTATTCACTTGCTAAGAATGCGGGATAGATATGCACGGCGCCAGGCTGGGCGTGCGCGCCCACAAGGTATAATCGCAGAGGGCTTGCGCGTGCACATCCCCTGTCTCAGATTCCCAGCAAGTGGACAACAATAGATGCTTCGCTGGACGCAATGCGTCGCATTGCTACACCAGCTCGACCTAAAAAGCACGGGGAGGGGGCCGTGAATATATGTATGGGGGTTGCCTTGTTAGCAAAGACCAACCAACTATGCACATCATAACCATTCAGCTACTGTTAAAAGGTGTAGTGGGGTCCCAGCACCGTCACACCAGGGTTATTTGAAGGACATGTGGTCACCTCGAGACATGTTTCAGAACCCTAACAGTAACTGAAGGCGGAAAAGACAGACCCGTCTGGATACCAATGTACTATAGGTCTAGCGGGCTCAAAGGATGACGGGCGTGTATATTTCACATACTGTGAGTGGAATGTAGCGATTTAACGTGACTTATTATATTGGCAAGTTTTATGAGAGGGCGCTTTGCCTGGGTAATAATCACTCTGGCAAACAATAAAAGAACTTGTCGCAACAGCGTTTGAAAACGGTCTGCTACGGACAGGTCGAACTTGAAAGAGTCGTATTGAAATATCTGCATAGGTATTTAGGTGAGAGAGAAAAAAACAGAAGGACAAACATCACTTTTAGATACGAGTTCGCCCTGTATAACGCCGATCAAGACATGGAAAACTGAATGTCTTCAAAAAATAAGAGATCCCAGCTATCGTCCAATGTAGGTTAGTATGCAAACAATTGACTGCAGGGCGTTTTGTTTTCTCCACAGCAAAATAAAAACATAAGAAACGTAAAGCTTAGGCTTAGGGATGTGGTCTGTCTGCATAAACGACCGACGCTGGTGCTGGAAACCCGGGTTCGAGCCTCAAGGTCGCGTCCACATCCTGTGATTCTGGGCAAATCACTTATTCTCCCCGTGCCCGAATGAGTAATGTAAATCAATGCTCATGTAAAGCGCTCCAATACCTTCGGGTCAAGTTCACGCTATATAAAATATACACACAAAAAAGTGAAACATTCCCTGGGGCGCCTGCTAGACAAACTCTGGTTCTAACAAGTGTGCTTAAAAATAGATCACAGCAAATCTTAAGTCCTGAAAGGACAGAGCTCGCATTCTCAAGCCCACGTTTGTCTTCACAGTTTCCATACACCAGACTAGTCTTTCTGATAAAGATCGTGTCCACATTTCAGAAAATTAGATTTTTAAGAAAGGCATTGTGAATTTTCTATTTCATCGTAGAAGCTAATCTTCAAAAATTAGGGCTAAATGCTTTTGATACAAGGGTGGTCTTCGTTTTTTAAACGGTCTTCGATTTGTGAATAATAATAATAATAATAATATAGTAGAAAACACTGAAGCACAATGCAAAATCACCATTGATGCCCTCCACACACACACCACACCATAGAAGGACCGCAAAATAAAAGATTCAATGCCACGCCAAGTACCTTAGAAGCACCCCTCAAGCCTCCAACACAATGCCACATTACACGATATAAGATGCCACACAAGCACTAAGAAAGTATTGCATATCACAGTGTAAAACACTGATAGAAGGCCAATTATACAATTTACCCAAACCCATTACATCACCCCCTCTGCCACCCCTTAACATTCAACTATAAAATTGTTTCCATCCAACACCACAATAAACTTCAATATACTCCATGTTGCAATACAGCAAACACTCAACATGCCAAAGCAAGTATAACAGCATGACCCAATACTACACCTAATTGTGTAGTACCAACATAACGCACACAATGCAGCACTACAACGTCAAACAATACCACCAAACTACTCCATGTAACCGTAACATCATGATGTCCATCCAACCCAAACGAAACAATAAAACAGCAGTCTACATCCACACACAACTCCAACACTTCCCACTGCAGCAGATCAAAAGCCCGCCATCAGTCCACACCCGTTCAACACTCCCCTCACTTAATGCACCACCACATTTATCCAAACATAAGATGTGGCCTAAAGCCGCACACAGACGCAACTCTGAAGGCAACTGTACCAGTGTTAAATTGCAGTTTACAAAACCACAAGGATTCAACCAAAAATGAACACTTCACAGGAGCATGTGCCACCGGCAAGTCTCAATATACCCGGGGCACCTGGTGAGACACCTTTGTATACCCAGGCGTGGTCCCATATACGTGAACACTGGTAGGAGTGCATGCTGAGAAACGTGTAGACACGTACTTAGGGGTGGGAGGGATGTGAGCGGCCCTGCAGCAGAAACAAAGGGTCTTAAATAGGCAGTGTTTCGGGACAGGGAGCCAATGAAGGGTGCCAGGCGAGAAGCAACGTGAACCTGTTTGTCAAGGCCCAGGCTGAACCATGTGGCCACATGTCGAATTAGGAGGAGTCTCTGCAAAAGTTATCCCAGCAGGCATGCAAAAAAAAAAAAAAAAAAGATATAGATACAGTAGTCTAGCCTGGATGTAACAAGAACCCAAGCCAAGGTTTTCCTTGTGGGCTTTGGCAGGGCACAAGTCCTACGAAAAGAATTGGGGGGACGCTGACGTCACAACAGGAAGTGACGTCACGTAAGGTGGCTTGCACTTAGTTGCAGTTTATAGTTATCGAGCTCCCGCTAAAATAATTGGGGGAACGCCGTCCATCCGCGTGGTACCCCGACTCGAACCCTGGGCTTTGGAGGAGAGGGCAGGAATTTCCCAAGCACATTCATTAGAAAGCAGGTCACTGCGAGTTTCTTAATCTGGGCTTTGAAACGCAGTTGTTGATCAAAGAAAGTACCTAGGTTGTGATACGAAGGGCAGGGGACAGAAGCAGAACCAAGTAAGTCAGTACACCAATTGGGTAATCAGATCAAGAGTTTCCCCAAAAACAATAACCATGGTCTTGTCAGACGTGAGCAGTTGGAGAACTAGAGCCAGTCCATTAGATCAACGAGCAACAATATGTAAAAAATAAATAAAAAGAAAAAGTTTCGAGGACTCACCAGGTAGCCATCAAGCATCAGAAATATCTGTGTCTCATCACATGCATGTCACGTCCAACAAAGAACACATTTAGGTATATGTATATAAGTTGGTAACAGCATACTTGCGCTTTAACAGGTTCACACCAGAGGGAAAGGGTCCCGATTCCACCCCATACAGAAACTCATTTCCATACAACTTATCAATCTTGGTAGTGCTCCCTCCTCATTCTCACTCACTATAGAATGGAGCAAATGCCCACCCATATGAACAACAGATAGATCTGGCATCCTCGTCCTAGATCCATCATTTCAACCTAGGGTCGGACTGGCCCTAGCGGGTACTGGGCGTTTCCCCAGTGGCCCACCAGGGTGGGGGCTGTTTTTGGACCCATGAGAGACAGACTTGCAGCATAGTTGCAATATCAGCCCCCTATAACAAAAGCGCCGGAAACCGGCCCTTGCAAACAACTTGCCGCCTCCTCTCACCTCAGCTTCTTGTGAATCCCATTCAAATTTCCCTATGATAGGGGGGGGGCACAGACTATAAACTAGTCTGAAGTGAAGCGCTTTTATGCCCGTGGACATTGTTTGCGACATGTAAAACTGCCAAAAATAAAACATGGATTCCAACTCTCGCACATGGTCTGATTTCACCATAAAAGAATTAAGGACAACATCGTTAACATGAGAGATACCCATATAGTGGCTGAATGGCAGAGTATGAAACTAGAAAACCAGGGATAAACCCCAGCGTACCTGCTTGAAGAAATTGTGTGATCCTAGACAAATACATGATTTTACTGAACATCCTTTTTGTTCATTATCACATTTGAAAGCATCTACAAATATATGAGATCAAGATGTGCACTGTACAAAAACCGCTCATGGTTGAGTTAATAGCCTGCAACGTTGCTCTGATAGCAATCAAGGTGATATATGGTACATACGACAACTGGACAGGACTCTTCGTTTACGAACAGCATTGTCATAAGGACAGGGGCAGAATCTCTCCTAGTCCAGGTTTAAAAACTCTGACTTAATAAATAAGTCTCAACGAAGGGACATGATCTGATGTACCTAGGTAAAACGTTTGCACATGTTAAAGAAATATACCTTTTTGAATTCTGAAGACACCAGGTCATATTCTAACCTGTTTGTTGCATGATTTGCATGCCAAACATTTTGAAAAGGCTTGTGCACGGGCTTTGGCGGCTGAGCCAACCCTTGGATTGGCTCTCCCTTTTAATTTGATGGCTCGCCCACCTTGGGTAAAAAAAATAAGCGAGTGAGGGGTGCAGTGGGGGTGGACCATTTCAATGTTCTGCCCCGAGAAGGGGTCAGTAACGCACACAAGAAGGTATTCTCGTGCTCGAGGAGCTCAAACCCGTAATGTGCGCACGCGATCTGTCCTGGTTCAACAGGATACAAAACCTTCATTCACAAAGGGAACTTTGCGGTGTCGGCGCAAAACGGGGGCAAACCTAAGGAATGTGAGCATGTTGGTATATTATGTGTGAATAAACCACGCTCAAATAAGATCCATAAAACAATCGAATTATGAGTAAAAAATGGTTTCTCGCTCAATTCGGAAGCGCTATTTAATTAGAAAACGAATACGAGACACGGGTGGGTGGTGCTTGGGGTCACACAGACGTATTTCAATGGGAATAGGCTGCTTGTGGGTCTTCCATCACCCGGACACTAAAAACTGAAAGTATAAATAAATGTACAACACATCGGTAAATAAGAAACTGACACTGGTGCACTGTCTTGCTTCAGCGTCCATCGCACCGTAAGACTGCTAATCATTCTAAAATTAAATTTAAAAAATCTGCCATTAAAAAAGCTGGGTTCTCTACAATAAATAAATCAACTGAAAAACATTTCATTTGACACTGCTGTAAGGAACTGGAGTGAAAGGAAAAGAATTATAACAAAACCAGTCACTCCTTTCCACAATTGTCTTTGAAAGACACGTGATCAATAAGAACATTGCCAAATACGTTTGACTTAATTTTTTTTATATATAACTGGCCACTTTTTCAGGCTTGAGCATTGCTGCCGAGAGACCTCTATCACAACAGCTGATAGGCGTGGCTTTGACCGACAAAGGTACAAAGGCACCTTCAGGCATTAAGTTACTGGGAACTACAATATTTCTAATTTTTCCAAACATTCCTCCGAAGGTGATCCCCAATATTGGCATCTATGATTAACTCAAGCACCAAAGCAAGATGACACTCACCCAACGCACCTAAAAGGATCCAAATGTTTAAAACGAGATTAGGCACTCTTCTACCCTTTTCACTCAGAAATTTTCAAATTATCTTTAAAAAAAAAAATATATATATATATATATATAAAAAAATCACGTTTTCACGAGTAGTTGACTGCTACAAAAAGTAAAGGAAGTGGGGTGGAATGGAATTTCTGTGGCGGAAACACAATAAAACGTAGGGGTTAGTGTTACGAAACGAAGGCAACCTTGGGCAAGAACCCCCGAGTTCGGCGCAACAGTTTCCCGCACTGTGTCAAGACGGAACCCCCAGACTCTGGTGTGAATAACTTCCACTGCGCACTGTGTAACTAAATTACCGTATAAGCCAGGCCCTGAGGTGTTCCCGCGCGGGCGACTCTACGGACACTTACTTGTGGTAGTCAGACCAGCAGAGGCGGCTCCGCAGACCGCCAGGGAGAGCACCAGGAGCGCACCGCCCACCCCGAGAGCCGCGACCCTCCGCATCATGGCCATCGGCGGGTCCTTCTGATCTGCTGCCGGCTCAGGGAGCTAGAAATCCTGCTGAATGGACCAAGTCTCGTCTCCCTCCAGAGAGTCACAAAGGAAAACCTCCAGCGTCTGTTGCCTGCAACCTGCGAATGACTGCCCCCTCCGTGGGTGCCTCCCTCCCAACCCCAGGCCGACTCCGCCTGCCTCTTCCGGGCCTCAGGTAGCCTCCGCCCGCTGCACACTCCAAAGTTTCAGCAGAAACCCAGAGTCCACGGCCGAAGCCCCGCCCTCTCTGACGGCAGGTGAGGCCCCGGGGCTTGAATCATGCGCGAGGCGGGCATTAGCACCGCTTCACGGCTGCGAAGGGCCGTTCACACAGGATCAGGTAACAATTGGAGGGTCATTAGCTTTTCCAATGACTCAAGCTGCGTTTCGGGGTAGCCGCTTTACGCTTAGGGCCAGAGAATTGAGCCTAGGCAAGAGCTGGTAGAAAATATGTCGAGCCCAGGCTTGCCTGACTCTGGTGTGGCCTCGGAAGTTGTGGCTTTGTGAGAAGGAATTTTGGAAGGGGTCATGGTAACCGGACTATCGCCTGGCTGGTATTTTACTGGCCTGTCTGTAGGTGATTTATTAAGTCCGTGCACACATATTGCGAAATACAGTGATATCCCGTAATTTTTATCTTCTGAAACATAAACTAAAAGAGCAAGCACATAAAGAAACAAGTAACGTTTTTGAGAGCTTTCTGACTCGTTCCAGAATTGTTATGATCAAGGTACCAGCCGAGGGCAGGTGCGGGGTATGCATCCCCCACTATTTCTAATAAAAAGGTGACTGCCTCCTTAGCCCAAGGCTGAGAGATGCCGATTAAGGAACTTCAAATGTGAGGAACTTCTATTTACATGTATACATATACATACCTGCCAACTTACAAAATCACTTCACCGTGTGAGATGTGAGAAGGGGGCGGGGCCTGGTGCAGAGAACTACCTAAGAGGCACTCTGCCATTCACCTTTCACCCCCCCCCCCACCCCCCCCCCCCGAAAGGGGTTTGCAGAGGCTGTCGCCGATGTCCTGGGGTGTTTTTACACCCTTCAGTGAACAGCGCTTGGTTACAGCCTCGGAGAACGAGCTGGAAATGCACCAGTTAGCCGTGTTTTTCAGCTCGTCTTCCCTGCCCACCACGTGATTTCGACCCCTCACCGGGCGACGTGTGAAGGGGGGCGACATAGTGCGACACACGGCGAGACCGTGTGAGTTGATAGGTGTGCTTATATAGCGCTAATTCTATGTCAGGACAGGAGGCTCTGATTATGCTTAGTCTCATTTCTTTACTGACACATAGCAGCCAATCACATTAGAGTAAAGAAAAAACAGAAATAGGGCAACCATAGAGTACACCCATAGTATATAAACAGTCTCAGAGGTAACCACTTCCTCTTTCTTTGCTGCTCCGCAGCCAGTTAAGTGCTTTATATTTACTCTCTTAATGTTTCTTGACTTTGCGCATTGTTATTTGCTATATGCTTTGTGCTTGCCTTTGCGCTTTGTGATCGCGCGTCTGGGGCTGTGTCTCCGTTCACTCTTCGCGCGTGTTGTTTGCTGCCGGCGTGCAGTTTCCTTTGTTGTCGGAGCGTGTGCCTCACCTCCGTTTCCTTGCGCGAGCGCTTCCTAGCTGCTCGCGCGCTGTTAGTGGAGCGGGAGCAGGGGTTCCGTTTTGCTTTGGAGCGCGAGCGCTCTTGCGACGGTCTTCGAGGACAGGCGACAGTCGCGCATGCGCGCTGTCCCATTTCCGGTTGTTGGTGTTTCCTCAGCTGGTTGAGCGACGGCGTATTGACGTTTTGCCCACGGCCTGTCACCGGAGTTAACCCCGTCAGACACCGAGGTCTATTGAGGGCTTTGGTTGTTATTTCTTGGCATAGGCTCTGCCTAGAGTGTTCTATTTGGTACAGGCTTTGGCTCCCTCCACATTCTAATACTTTTTCGAGTCAGGTTTATTTCCTGCTTCTTCAAAGCCTGCTTTGGGGTCTCAACACTCCCCCTTGACTTGTGTTTTTTGTCAACACTCCATATTGTTCAAGTCGTCTTGTGGGCACTTACCTCTACTTGCTGTAGAATGGCTGATTATTATGATGACGCTGAAGACGACTATTATTATTATGCTGATGAGGAGGAAGGCTCCTTGGAACAGGATTTGGTTGAACAGTTAGACAAAGGTGTTCAGCAATCCGTTAACAAAGCACTTGTACGTGCTATTAATCCTTTGAAGCGTCATCTCAATCTCTATGCTCAGCAGCAGGGCTGGTTGCCTGCTGCCAAGAAAACGGCGAAGTCGCCTGTTAACCCTCACAAAACTGATTTTCAGCGTCTGGCGAAAAGTTTAGCATCTGCGCCATCCACAACTGCTTGTCTTCACGAGGCTGATTCGGACAATGTGTTATCCTCCGCATCTTCAGACCATGTTTCACCTCCACCTAAAAAACGGGTCTGTAAGGAGCATTTTGTAGACGCTCCTGAGCGTCCTCCGGTGCTCAATTTCGAGCCTGCAGACATCATTCACCCGAATTCTTCCTCATGGGGGCCTTCTCCGGCTGTAGCTGCCTACATTGAGGCACATATCCGTCAGCCTTTTGAGGCTTCGGTTCGTGCCCGGTTGCGCTCGGAATGCCCGAGGCCTGATTTGTCTGCCCATTTGGCTGAGACCCCAGACGTTGACCCCATGATGGTCACGTATTTGAAAAAATATGCCAAGGACCCAAAGAAGGGCCTGGATAGATCTTGGCGGTCCTGTCAGGATAAGATGTTGGACCTGCTTGGGCCTCTCACTAAGATTTTGGACCTAGGTTACAGGGCACAGGAAGCTTCTGCCCTTGTGAACCCAAAGGAGATGATCGAATGGGCGCAACGGGCGATTTGCCAATTGGGTAATGCGAATTGTGCAATGTCTGCGGAACGTCGCAGGTCCATCTTGTTAAAGCTTGACCCTAGACTCTCTGAATTAGCCACTTCTGAGTCGGGCCCTGAGGCGGACGGCCTCCTGTTTGGTCAGCCATTCCTTAAGGAACTCACGCGCTTTGTATCCACCTTCAGTGGCATCGACAAGGCGCAGGCCTCCTTGCGGCGAGCCATGCGTCCGGTTTTTGGAAAGGCCGGACGAGGTAGGGGACGCTCGTTCGGCCGTGGTTCTGCCAATCAGTCCCAGAGAGGCAATTCCTCTCAGCACAGAGGCTCCTACGACGCAGGTTATTCATCAAGAGCCAACTTTTATCCTTCCAGAAAAGGAAAAGGCCAGTACGGCAAAGGACGTCCCGGTGGTCATCAGGGACAATACCAGGATTCCCACTCTACAGGTGAGCCTGATTCATGCATGCGATGTGATGTTGGGGGGTCGCATTCAGTTTTTCCTGCAGAATTGGCGCATGCTCTCCGGCGATGCTTGGGTGCTACAAACTGTTCAGGGGTTCAGAATAGAATTCTATCACCCGATGCATCAGACTTGTCCCCCTCCTTGTCTGCATTTTTCTCTTCAGGATCAGGTTTGTCTCTCCGAGGAGATAGACTCTCTTCTCAGGAAGGGGGCGGTGATTCCAACCACCCGTCATCCAAAGGGGTTTGCCAGTTCTGTCTTTCTGGTCGAGAAAAAAGGGGGCGGTGCTCGCCTTGTTCTCAACCTGAAAGACTTCAACGGCGGAGTCGTCTATCGACATTTCAAGATGGAGGGAATCCATCTCTTGAGGGATCTCCTTCGAGAAGGGGATTGGATGGTCAGGCTGGACCTCAAAGATGCATATCTCTCGGTTCCGATTTACAAACCACATCGCCGATTTCTCCAGTTTCTCTGGCAGGGAGTCTGGTACGAGTATCAGGTTCTCCCGTTCGGTCTTTCGTCGGCACCATGGTGCTTCACGAAGCTGTTGAGACCAGTTGTGGAACATCTTCGGTCTCTGGGTGTCAGGTTGATTATTTATCTGGACGATATTCTCCTTATGGCGGATTGTCCACTCAAACTTCTTCAACATCTGGAATTATCCATCACTCTTTTACAGTCTCTGGGTTTTCTAATCAATGTTCAGAAATCGGTTTTGATTCCAGCCCAGCGTATCGATTTCCTGGGCTTCCAGATCGACTCGGTAACTTGTCAACTTCTCTTGCCCAACCAAAAGATGCGTTATATCAAGAGAGAGTTGACTTCTGTTATTTCCAGACCGACTGTGTCGTTGAGGTCGTTGGCACGTGTAGTCGGTCTGCTGGCGTCTTCCATTCAGGCGATTTTTCCGGGTCCCCTGCATTACAGGGCAATGCAACGCCTGAAAATTCTTCATCTCCGGAAAGGCCTCGGATATTCCGATCAGATTCCTCTTACGGAGGAGGTCCGGTGGGAGATGCAGTGGTGGTTGGACCACATGGAGGCCTGGAACGGCCGAGCCCTCTTCGGTGTGTCTCCGGATCTGGTGATAGAATCCGATGCCAGTCGGTGGGGCTGGGGAGCCCGTTGCGGCTCGGTCTCGACCGGGGGTCGTTGGTCCCCTCAGGAATTGACACTACATATCAACTGTCTGGAACTTCTAGCGGGTTCCTTTGCAATCAAATGTTTTTCCCCCCTGCAGACCAGTTGTTGTGTCCTTCTCCGGATGGACAATATATCAGCAGTCCGCTATGTAAACAAACTAGGCGGGACCAGGTCCAGAATCCTGGCGGAGATCGCCAAAGATTTTTGGCACTTCTGTCTGCAGAAGAAGATCACTGTTATTGCGGAATACCTTCCGGGACGCCACAATCAGATAGCGGACTGGCACTCCAGGCATCTCCGGGATTACAGCGATTGGAGGCTGCATCCTCGGGTCTTCCGTGCTCTCCATCGGCGTTGGGGTCCTTGTCAACTAGATCTCTTTGCCTCACGCCTCAATGCGCAACTTCCGCATTTTTACAGTTGGAGGCCGGACCCTCAGGCTCTGGCCACGGATGCCTTTCTCCAGCAGTGGCCATCGACCCTCTGCTATGCCTTCCCTCCATTTCTAATGATTCCCAGGGTATTGGCCTACTCCAAACGATTTCAGACGGATCTGATTCTGATTGCCCCTCTATGGAGGGCTCAAGCGTGGTTTCCGGTCCTTCTAGAAATGTGTTCGGCTCCACCGTTTCTCCTTCCCCCATTGTGGAATCTCCTGTTAGACCCGCTCGGAGATCCTCATCCCCTGATCCTCTCAGGCTCCCTCCCCCTTCTCGCGTGGAGGATCTCGGGGATCGCTGGTCGCTCCCAGGCCTTTCAAGCGACGCTTCCAAACTCCTTAGTGAAGCATGGGCTCCCAATACTCACAAACGGTATAAAGGGTCTTGGAAGCGTTGGTGTGATTGGTGTTCACAACAACAAGTTGATCCCGTTTCAGCAGATATCAGCATGATTGTTAATTTCTTGGCCTCCTTAGCCACCTCTGGTCTGGCTTATTCGACTATCAACGGTTTCCGGTCAGCTATCTCGGCGGGTCATGCCCACATAGATGGGAAACCCGCGGGTGAACATCCTTTTGTTTCCAGGTTACTTAAAGGAGTTCGTTTTGCAAAACCTCCCACTCCCAAGTATGTTACCTTGTGGGATGTTTCGGTTGTCCTCAGATTTTTGGAGGCCTGGCCTTCCAATGCTTCCTTATCTCGCAAGCAACTATCTGCAAAACTGACTATGTTGCTATGTTTGGTCTCATGTAAGCGCGTGTCGGACGTACACGCTTTGGATCTGGCGGGTCGCAGCTTCACTCCTGAAGGAGTTTCCTTTCGTCTCTCCAGACGTACCAAATCTAATACGCCTTCTATTTCTTATCCTTCTTTCCCTTCTCACCCCAACCTTTGTGTGCTTCAATGCCTGAAGGATTATGAGGTGAGTACCGCTTCTTTGCGCTCAGACATGCAGGGTCAACTGCTGATTGCATTACAAAAGCCTTTTCGCCCTGTCTCTCCAGCTACCTTGGCGCGCTGGGTGCGGGGGCTTATGTCTGAAGCTGGAATTGATGTTTCTGTGTTTGGCGCACACTCTGCACGTGGAGCGATGGCGTCCAAAGCTTATTCCATGGGTGTTACTCTGTTTGATATCATGAAGGCTGCAGATTGGTCATCTGCTTCTGTGTTTAAGACTTTTTACTTTAAGCCTATCGATAGTGTTGCTTCTGTGGTGGTGGATCAGCTTTAAAAAAGCATAATCAGAGCCTCCTGTCCTGACATAGAATTAAAAATTTGCAAACATTCGTGACAAGAATTTTCAATTCTATTAAGGACTAGGAGGCGAGGATTATCCCACCCGGTGTATATGCATGTATCTATTATATTGTTACTATGCAATGCTTCATGGATCTTTCCTAATGAAATGTGATGAATGCTTTGGTTTTTTCTCTACCCACCCTTTATTTGCTCATGATTACACAGGATGTGTATTACGGCTTTGTGTCTCTTTTCAGGCTCTGATCCCAAGTGAGGTTCCTCCGGCTCCGCCCTTGTGGACGTTCTGCTGCGAGTTTCTTCTCCTCGTTGGCCTGCTTCTGTTCCTGTGGCTTTTGGAAGTTCCTCCGCCTCCTCGTTCGGATTTTGGTCCTTTCGAATGATGTTCTCCTTGGTTTTCTGATGTTTAATTGGTTCTTCCTACTGGATTTTGGACAAAGAAAGAGGAAGTGGTTACCTCTGAGACTGTTTATATACTATGGGTGTACTCTATGGTTGCCCTATTTCTGTTTTTTCTTTACTCTAATGTGATTGGCTGCTATGTGTCAGTAAAGAAATGAGACTAAGCATAATCCTCGCCTCCTAGTCCTTAATAGAATTGAAAATTCTTGTCACGAATGTTTGCAAATTTTTAAGTATCCCCAAAGCACACAAACATGAAACAAACACGCATTAATAGCCAGTTAATTGTTTATAAAATACACCATCACATTTGGTTTAGTCACTAAAAGCAGTTACAAAATTTAATTTACAAATTCTACCCGTCTGATTAAAAATATTGCCACTTTCAGACATTTCATAGCTCAGTTGCATCTGTGATATGTGAACAAATGCATGTGATCTATAAAATGAAAATACAAAAATGTATTCTTTTTCATAATTTATTCATGATTATGTTTAGCTGTCCTGCAAAATAGGGCCTTGAAATAATTATTATTATAGGTGCATAGTATCACTTCTCGTTGTGTTACTTCTGTGTCGTCTTTTGTGGAGTACATATAGTAATTAGTCCCCAATCCTCTGTTTTCCTTAAGACTTGTACCGTGGCTATTCTAGCAAAAACAGATATTGTCATGTTACGAAAGAAGCTTGTGGCTGCTCTAGAAAACCAATTAAACAAATGTCTGGTATGTTTTTTTATAGGTCTAGCCTACCAGACAGCGCAAGCCCACAGCTTTAGGTTGGTTTGCTTTATTGTCCCTCTCATTACCTTGAAAGGACAATCAAAGCCCTTTCATCAGTTTCAATGTCAAGGCATTTTTAGGCACTGGATGATTGAATATGGGAACATGACCTGCACGTATTGCTGGTCTGTGGAATTAATCGAACTGTATATAACCCAGAGAAAATTGGCAATGTTTACTATATCTGCTACACCAGCTCAGAATCCCATTCACAATACCAGTTTTGCCTCCTAGCCCATGATGATTTGCAATGTTTCTTGATGCCATTTGCTGAGTGAGGGCTGCAATATGAACTTCGAAAATTATCTCGAAAGCCCTTCAGTTTCCCATCAATTCGCAAAAATCTCCATGCCATCAGTCAAAGCTAACCTGCCAACACGAGTGGATGCTGTAGCCCCTATTGATTATTAGAAGAGTAAGCACCTGAGAAGGCAGTGCCTCCGCATCACTGTGAATCATATTTGGTCTCCTCCATGGGATGACCTGTACAAAATCTGCTCTGTGACAACCGATCTGTGTGGTAAATCTTGGAATGGTCACAAAAGGCAGGATGGTGTAATGCAGACCTTTGACCTAGTCTTGGGAAAATGCGTCCATGGCCATCTCCTTCGGATCCAGCTCCATCGGAAGAACTGGGACAATTGTTGAGTCAGACGGGAGGTCAAACTCTGCAAGAGATCTATCACAGGCGTCAGTTGTCTTAACCCTTTCGATGCTGATGACGAGCTCAGCTCGTCATCACCCACGGGTGTCGTGTGCTGATGACGAGCTGAGCTCGTCATAGTGCCACTAAAATGGCATTTTCCAGCACTGGGGGGGAAAACGCCCAGCAGCCATGTGGTTAAGAGATCCCGAGACATAATTATTATGTCATTCAAATAAATAATGATCCAGTCCCTTGGGCATTGAAACATTATGTCACCAGTCTCATAACCTTGATGAAACAAACAGTGCTGATTAAAGTCCGTAGGACATGGTTGTGAACTCGAAGTTCTAGCCCTCAATTAAAATTGAATGAATCTGCGATACGGAAGGTAGATGGGAATAGTCAGATATCTTCAAAAGTAGAAACTCCATCCAGTCCCCCTAGCTTAAGATATGTCTTAAAAACTGAATGCTTTCCATCTTGAAATGGCTTTAAATGATAAAATTGTTCAGGTCCCTCTAGTTAATTACCTGGCAGAATCCATTATCTATGTTCTCCTACAAGAACCTATTGCTGATAAACCCATTTGTCTGAGAGGAATTTGGAGCAATCTCTCCTTTGTGTAGTACCACCTGGATTTCTGACTGCAGTTGCGAACATTGGGAATATGCATTTGTACTGGAGTCTGGTAGAACTTCAATGATAAACCTGCACAGCCTGCAATATTCATGCATCTTATGGTTAGTTAGGTTTAGTTTTGAAAAAATGTCTGTAACCTGTCCCCCTAATCTACTGGCTTTGCTGGGATACGGTTCAACTGAATATCCTGTAGAATTAATTTCCTGTAGTTTTTCCTTTGATGATCTCAGCCTCTTAACCATCTCAATGGGAAGAACTTGGCAAAATGGTTTCAGACCCAGCTGCCACTTCTCTTGTTGTTGGCTTAATGTTGAGAGCTCTAGAAAAAAGGCGAGCCGGCCAAATACCCTCTAATTTTACTTTTCTGAACAAAAAGGCCCTGCTTGAATATATTTTTAGAGAAGATTGTGCCATACCTAAGGTACAGGAGTTAGCGAAAAAACTGCTTCATTCTTTGACAAAAAGGTTACTAAAGAGTAGACCTGTCATTCTGCCATGAGCCCAGCCTCAGTGGTGCAGTGGTGGTCCGACCACCGTATTACAACATTGGCAGTCGGACAGCCATGGGACTGCCGCAACCGCAGGGGATCAGCGATCCCTCGGCGGTGGTGCTTCGGTCTGCGGCAGCAATATGCTGACGGTGCCGCTGCAGCACTGCCACGCGTATTATGACTTTCCAGACCTCTGCACTTTTCAAGGCGGTGAGCCTGCAATGAAAAGTGTGGGGATCAGGAAAGTAAGGTGGCTTTACAGCCACCCTCGTGTCCTTGTGTCTGGGGGTGCATGCTGTGTGCATGCACCCTGTTCCTGCACAGCATGGACTGCACAGTCCATGCTGTGCAGAATGGGTTTTGGTGCTCTCTTGGCGCTGTGGTTCTAAGGCTTACATATGGGCTTAGAACTGCACTGCCCGGGAACGCCAAAGCACTGCCTGCCAGACTATGAGGAAACTCGTAATCTGGTGGATGGTGGTCAACTTTGGCAGTGCGGGGGCGGGGCGATGACTGCACACACCCACACCAACAAAGTTGTAAGTAGGCCCTAAGGTTTCTAAATTAGGGCCCAAGAAGATCAACATGGAACAACACCTCTCTTAGCCCAGATGGCGCCATGCATGTTCAGTTAAAAATAAATTTCTCTCTGAGCCTATTCGACTAATGTAACTGGATCCAGTGTCAACACATTATCTATGGCCATTAATTCAAGAGCTAAGATCTTTGTAAGTGGTCCAGAAGTGTTTCCTGGCACCCCATCTCTACACGATCTAGCCCTTTCTTTAAATCTTTGGAAAATTGGCTTATTATTCATGTGGCCATATTTGGGTCTGTTTCCAGTGTCATAGAATCCTTTCCATCAAGAGATGGGCATGGACATTCTGACTGCGGATGGTTGCAAACCTCCTTGTCCAGGGTCCATCGAAGCATAGTTTTTAGGTCTCGTGACCTACAATGCGCGCAAGCGCATTGAGGGAGCAAGAATTCAAGTAGGCAAAATCCTCGTCAAACCAAGGGTTTTCAGCCGCGTTTTTCTTGAAGTTCACGTGAATCACGTGAGCAAACAAGCACGCGCATTCACGCCCAGCACAGCACATCAAAGGGCTTCTCCTCCCCTAATTATTCATGGCCGGCCGCAGGCTGGCCGTACTTTCAGTTCACACAGCACATCAAAGGGCTTCTCCTCCCCTAATTAATCATAGCCGGCCGCAGGCCGGCCGTACTTTCAGTTTCCCTGCCTGTAATCAGCCTCAATTTCGTCCTTTCTCGCTTTCCCTGTTAGACCCTTCTGCTCTCCCGTTCCTTGGTTTAACTCTCACCCGACAAGACATTTCTTGAGGAAAATTTTGCCCTGCACGTTCCAAAAGTGCCACTATGTATTTCTTCTTTTGTGTCGTCTGAAGAAGAGAAACCGCATTGCCCTCGAAGTTTACACGTGTCGTGTCGACGCAAGTGGCTGTAAACTGGCTTACGCGCAGCTCTTCATTTCAGTCATTTAGCTTCCAGACAGATACAGAAAATGTAGGGTCAAGTTAGTGCAAGTGATTAGATCATAAAAGCAATTTTTCTTTTGATGTCTGTTTCCGTGGGAGCATTTCACACTTTAATAGGAGCGCACTGCTGGACATTTTTCATAAAGGTATTGTGTCAGTCGACGGACTGACATCTCCATTGATCAGCTAAAGTGTCCCTTAGGGACAGGGGTAGGAAGCCGACTAGTTTTTAGTGCATGGAACTACCTCGTTTGTGGCTCATATGAAGCTGAGTAACCTCGTCCAGAGCACTGTTGTCTCTTCCGGTGCACCAGGAGAGACAAGCACTTTTTCCAAAATATAGTGTCCGCCCTATAGAAAACTGAGTAAAAATAAACGTGTGCTCCAGAAGCAGTGGTAAAGCCTGAGATTTTTAGACTGACTGTGGTACGCTACATAAGCACGTCCTCCGAGGTTGATAAAGGTCACAGTACACAATAATTTGTTTATGTAGCTTCTTAATAACACATTTACCCATTTGGAAGTGCTGTGCGCTGGCAAATGTACTATTATCCGATTTAAAGCTATTCAGTTTGTCGACCTCTGAAGCATAAGCGGATAAGTTGGCCCTGTAAAAGATTCGACCTTTTGAGCTGGAGGTCACCGCTGATACCATCCTCATATAGGAACTAGGTGCAAGCGTGGTTAAAAGTACTACCAACACAGCACTTACACCCACAACCTTCTCTGTCCAAGGAGCACCGGTGAGGCGGGTGGGCACTAGCAGAGGGAGATGTCAGTATTCTTAGACGGACTGTGCCGATGTGTGGTTTGAGATGAACAAGTCTGCAATCACGTCACTTGCATGCAAATGTATGGGACACAGAGCAGGCTTCGAGAGGACATTCAAAACGGCTAAAAAAACAAGAGTGTGCGGTTATCGCTGCTTAGGCTTGCAAACAGAATGAAAGATTGTGCTCTCAATAAAAGCCTTTCTATAATCGAGCCAGTAGGACCAAATTACGTAAAATTCGGTGTTAAACGATTTTCAAAAATACCCTGCAATTCTGTCCCCAATTCTGTCCCCTCATAAAACAAGATCTCAGTGTTTAGTTGCTTCCCCCGTGAAATGGATCAAAAAAAATAATGAACAATCCCGCAAGTGGTGTGCACAGGATTTTCACATATTTGAAGGCAGGTCCTCTTCTCTTGTAAAAGAGTGCTATCATGGTCACCCCTTTTAGAACACCACACACACCTTCTCCATCTCACTTAAATCACTTCCAGTGCCAGTAATAGGAGGAACCAGAGTATGTCATAAACTTGGTCCCAGAATAACCATCTCTCAGGTCAGCACGAGGCATAAACTAAGCCCAGATCCGCGTACACCTCAAGAGACAAGGCTGACCATCTCGCCAGTCTCCCTCAGCCCCAAATCAAGTCCTGCTCCATCACCGATCTAGCCAGAGGTCGAGGGGGGAGAATCAGAGGGGCACAACACGCCCACACTTTTTTTAATTTATGAGAAAACCTTCCCCTACCTTTGGTGAAAAGACAACTTTCCCGGGACGTTTAATTCCAATAGTTTAAATGAATAAGCTGAAGTGCCATTGAGGGAGTCTCCTGTGCTGAGAAACCGAAGGCGGGACTACATCTAAACAATAAACAAGCACTGGCGTTGCCAATAGGTCTCGCAGTAGGAAAGTTGGAGCTATTACAATTGCAAATAACAATGCCTTTTATTTTTGTTTTCATTTAAAAAACTTAAAGGGCTTTGTCATTTACAAAACCAATAGCTCCAACTTTCCTACTGCGAGACCTATTGGCAACGCCAGTGCTTGTTATATATGCTGCCACATAGATAGACAGGTCCATTCTGCCAAATGTGGGTTTTTAGTGTCCTCAAGGGAAAGCTTGTCATCCAACTTACGTTTCATTTAGTCTGTATCCCCCGAAGAAGAATTCTGAAGTGCGTTTTGGTCTGAATATTTTTTTCATTTTCCCTGACAGTCAACCATGATCTTTGGCCTTCATTTGACACAAAGTCGTCTGAAGTCCGCATTGTTTTCTCAAGCTTTGGGATGTGCTTTTTTTTGGTTGAGAGATATTGCCCCAAGGAAAGAGTATGGTGCTTGATTTAACATCAATTTCCTGGGTTCTTGCCAGGAAGACCTCTTTCAGTTTTTCCAAGGGGTCATTCTGAACCTCTGTGTGAGTTTTTCTCCTGGCCTTATTGCCAGGATGTGTTCTTTGGTAATCATGGTCATGGTTTCATTTTTCGTGTAAGTTTTGCCTAAATTAGCTTTAACACCCTTATCAGTGCCTGAACAACTCGCTCTTGTACTGCAGTGTTAATAATATCTGACATATTATCATTTAAGACAAACGTAGCAACAAAGTCTACCTTAGGGAAAGGGATCCACTGTAGGGCAGACATAATAAAACCACGTGGATGACATCAACCTGGATCATGCCCTGCAATTATATACCTTTTTAATTCACTCCTGATTTTGATGGAATTAATTAGCTGAACACTCCCACAAGGTCAGGGTCAAGTTGGGTTGTGGGGGCAGCCACACTTAGCATGTGTTTAGGAAGGAGGTTCTGACTAGTTCCTCTTCAGCAGTGCTGCCTCCATGAATC
Source organism: Lissotriton vulgaris (assembly GCF_964263255.1). NCBI lineage: Eukaryota > Metazoa > Chordata > Amphibia > Caudata > Salamandridae > Lissotriton > Lissotriton vulgaris. The sequence continues at coordinate 510,667,430 of NC_141689.1, forward strand.
ACACAATAACAAAAGTGTGTGGTTATTCAGGTGTTGGAAAGAAGGGGCATATATTCTTGCAGTCAAGAGATTCTGGGCTCTAAGGGAGTTTAGCTTGACTCTCCTCTTTGTGCCCGTAAAGTAGTATAAAAGCTTGAGTGAGGATTCATGAATACTTACCTTTCTTTGGTGGGCCTCCTGCATCACAATGCACATGCAATCAAGAGCTTGGAGCTACAGAAAGGGAAAGGTTATGTGAAGGCCATTGCTCCATAAACAACCTGAAATTTAATAAAACTGCAACTGCTATAATTCAATTAATATTACAAATGTGAAAGAAATGTGACTTGTATGAGGTGCCAAGCAGTAAAAGAAAGAGGAGAAGATGATGCCAGGATGGACTTTTATGAACATTTATACAGCTGATTCGTGAATTTGATCACGTTTGGTAGTCCTTAATTGATAGTTATAGTTTGTTTTATTGTACTTTGGTGTGAAGCTGCAGTATAAAGAATTTCAGAAATAAAAAAGATAAAGCTAAAGAAAAGGCATAATCCTTGACTCCCGACCTGTCCCAGAAATGTAACAGAAGTACTGGTCTCCATCACTGCCCAACAATCTCACGTAGCTTATGTGGTGCATTGACTGCCCCATAACCAGTGCTGCATATGAAAAACCTTGCCATCGTGCAAGTTGGTCATAATAGTGTCATTTTGATGAACAATGAATAGGCTGCCAGGTGAAATTAATTTCAGAATCTCCATTTCACCAGCAGATTACCCCAGGGCGGTGAAGATAAACAGGGGCTCATTTCAGGATAATGCATGGGGCCTCCTACATATATCTGGGCTCCATGCCAACGACATGCATGTACTGCATCAATACCAACAAAATAATAATAGGAACACAAAAAAAAAACACCCTCTCAAACAATTACTAGCACGATTTTAGCATCTGGGGTGGGGAAAAATCATAATATATAAATGCTTGCAACCTGCTTTTCCCTCTTGGGAAAGGGCCTATCACACAGCAGCGGTCCCTCCATTAGGGCGGAGAAGCACCGCTTCACCTTCCCCCAGGCCGCAAATAAAATGATAATAAAATGGGTTTCTATCCCGTTTTATTATCATTTAAAAAAAACTTCCCTGGACCCACACACAAGACTCTGACGAGTCTTAGGGCAGGTTCAGGGGAAAACACTGTGGTGGGAGAGTGCACTACGCATGAGGTGTTTGGCCAACCGTTTCAGGCGGCCTAACACCTCATGCGCAGTGAAGTCTCTCCAGCCCCAGCTGTGAATAACCTGAATGTAGCTTTAAGCTACATTCAGGTTATTGCAGTATTACTTTATGATAACATAGATGTGTTCCATGAGATTGTGACCCAAGAACATATATCCATGCGGGATAATAGCCCACATACAGGCGGCAACTTGTCTCAATCCCAACAGCAAGCTATTAGCAATTTAAAAAATGACAAAACCATGTGATAAAAAGCTCTGAAAAAGGAGGCAATGTAGTTATTATGGATGCGCCCTGGTAAGAAGAAGAGATTATGAGACCGCTGTCGCTTAAAGATTGTTATGAGGTGATTGACATGGTGACAAGGTCTCAGTGGAGAGGTTCCATCAGAGTTTGATTTTGTGGAGAGATAGGGGTATCATCAACCACAATGAATTTGACTTTTTAATAACTGATTTTCCCAGGGTAACAGCCTTTTATATTAGACCAAAGGTGCATAAAAGTTTAATTACTCCCCCAGTAGACCAATTGTGTCCTCTAATAATGGCTTTTTGGAAAATGTAGCAATTCACATACATTCATTCCTCTCCCTTGATGTAGTTGCACTCCCATCCTATTGCAGGGACAGTGGAGATTTCTTAACAAAATTTGAGAACGTTACTTGGACCGACACTTATCTTATGATTATCATTGATGTGATGAGCTTGTATACCTTCATTGATCATGAATTTTGGAGTAAAAGCGTGTGAGTCTTACTTAAAAACTAGACTAGCCTGTTTCACTGAGCATAACAAAATGTTAATTGATATGATTGGCTATTGCCTAAAGGAGCATATTTTGATCCATGATGGCATTTGTTGTTGCCAAATCATTGCGATGGGCACCGGCTTTGTCCCCAGCTTCGCCAACGTGGTGATGAGCTGGTGGGAGAAGTGGGTGGCCTGGGCAGAAACCAATCAGACTTACTTGGATAGCATCCTTATTTGGACCAGGTACATTGACAACCTGTTTATGGTCGGGGTCAGACGAAAAGGCACACAACTATGCCAATAAATCGAATCAAAACACATGCAACTTGAAATTTAACAGTTTCTACAAGCTTGAAAGCGATCACATTTTTGGGTATACTTTCACAGGTCCGGGGTGATAAGATACAGACCTCAGTATATCGAAAAACAACAACAGGCAACAGTACTTTACATCACTCTAGCCAACATCCTAGAAGTCTAATAGAGCGCATCGCTTAATGTGCATGCGTTACAGACACACACAAGATTGATGGGGGACAGACTTCAGGCAAGAGTTTACGGATCTGGAATATTGAAAATAGCTGTCAAAAAAGCAGAACCCCTATCTAGAGAACAACTTGTTTATCCCAATAAAAAAATTAAAAAACAGCAGAATGTCACAAGATTGATCATGACCTATGATTCCACATCATGTAAGGTTAAACAAATAATAGGCAAGAAACAAATGTTACTGTGAGCAAAGTTCAGAGTTCCCATCAGGCCCTAAAATGAGTTGGGTATCATCAGCATAACACATACTTGATTGATTGAATAACATTTTGATTCCGTTCATAGGGCCATATAGAGTTTGAATAAAGCTTAGAAAGGAGACTTGTATGCCTCACATGCCATTGATCTTGGTGATGACCAATGTGGTGCATAAAAATGGTCCAACTGAGATACAGTAAGAGGGAAGAATCCAGATCAGTAACCTCCCTTTTGATTCCTGTTTTACACAGTCTAACAAAGGGACCTGTGAGGGACACAGTATGGAAGGGCATAGAGTGAGATCCCTCCCTAATCCAAAAGCATAAGGAGTTTTTTAGGCCTTTTATTCCAAGGTGAGGCTGAAATTCCTCGTGAGCAGAGTGTAAATGAGCATTCGCTACATTTAAAGAAGAGAGTTGGGCATTGACCTCTGTCTCTGCTACTTTATAATTTCATCGTAGTAAGGAGGTGGGTCTGTAGTTACTTTAGGTCAACATATCTAAGGAAGCAAAGGGATTATACAGGGCTTTTCCCACTAATGAGACACCAAAGCGGTATTACTAGATGAATTGACCACACTGCATGACACCGGTGCAATATAAAGGGGGCTGACTGCAAGATACATGCAGGGCAAGGGTCATGTGGAGGTCTAGATTTTCCTACTTTTATAACTAGAATGATACATTCTGGTGTAAATAGGCTAACTTCTGTTAAATCATTGAGTTGTTCAGAGGTTGTCTAGGAATTGATCATCTGCTCACTTGCAAAGGCATACCAGACTGTTTGATCTAAAGGGAATGAGTCATAAATAGATTGGATTTTGCCAACCAAAATAGGGCAAGGATTCACAAAGAAAGAAAAATGGCAAAGCTTTCTCTTGGATGCTTAAAGGATTGGAAAGCTCATTAACTGCCTTAAGTATCTCTCTTGTAGGGTTATTGATCATCACCAGGTGGAATGGGTGAAATTGGGAGCTGCCAGAAATTAACATATCCACTTGGAGTGATACTCTTAATCCACTTGTAAGAAATTGGAGTATCAGTTGAGGGAGTTGAGGACCCACCTCAAATAATATTCATAATTATTGTCAGAGTGAGTCCAAAAAGTTATAAATAAACCAGTGCTTGCCCATCTGGTAGCTTGGCACAAAACAGTCTGGGTTTACTTAGAGGCAATGTGTAAAATATTTATGCAGTACTCAAACAGTAATAAAGTGAAAACATAGCACAATAAAAATACCAAAGCAATTTAGAAAAATGGAGAATATGCTAAGAAATAAAATGGAACAAAATTACAAAAATCCAATATTTAGAACTGAAGTTATGAATCTTTAAGGTTCTAATAAAATAGAAGTATCAGAAAGCACATGGCGCAAACCACAGGTATTTGGTCATGCTAGATTAGGATAAAATCAAAAGTTAAGGCCAATCGCGATGAGCATGGGTCTGATACAGGAACCAGGTTCATCCAGGTGAAAAGTTTATCTTCTGAATTGGAAATGTTTATGAATAAAAAGTGGCCATCAATTAGTCATCAGTGGGCTAAGCTGCAAGTTAGATCCGAAGAAGGGTTCAACAATGGGTTGCTGAAAAGTGACGCCCTGGTGCGGTTGTCGATGGTGGGAATCTCTGAGCAGGCAAATTCCAAAGTCTGTGCCCAGGGAGGCCTTTACATTGACAGGTTGCTGATAGGCATTGGTCCAGATGAAGCCCTCTACATTCAGACTTACAAACATTTCTGAAAGCCAGATCTCCTGGTCCACCCTACCAACCTTTGCAACACTACTTGTGTGTTTTATTGTAAACTATCCCACTCTCCCCCTAAATACAACATGACAGCCCTTTTTCCCTCTGGGCAGATCTCCATAAGCCCCCTAGGGGTGTTGTTATGATAATTGGCAAACCCTCTCTTGTGGATACAGCAAACCAGTTCTGGGGCAGTTTTCCCTCCCACTGGGTTTCAAGTCAATCTGACTAGCAAGACAAAAGTAAGGCAGGCCTAGGTGTGAACTACCTCTGCCAGTGACAGGGTAGGCATTCTCTGAAGCACAGGAAGGGGCTGGGTATGGCCCCTCCAGGCCATCGTGCTAAAGAACAAAAACACCTCTCCACACGCAAGCTCTTTGTCCACTGTTAGAGAGCAATGGTCATTTCACCACAGGTCAGCTATCAGGAGTCAGGTGACAGTGAACACTGGCAAAAGGCTCCTTTTAGCTTGGACAGGAAAATTACAATTTTCTAAAAGTGTAATTTTCAAAATAGTAATATAAAACCCAACTTGACCATTAATTTGGCTTTTAAATTACTAATATAATGATTCCTTAAGCCCATCTTTTAGTTGCTCCCAAACTGAACCTAAGAACCTTGGACCAGATTTGATAAGAACTGGTCGCAATTTGCAACCAGTATTTTTGTGACCTATGTCCTGATAGGTTGGTACGCAAATAACTAAGGGCCAGATGTATCAAGATTCCGTATTGCGAATCCTAAATAGCGATTTTTTGCGAATCGCTATTTAGAATTCGCAAAACGATATGTATGTACAAAATCGCAATTTTTTTGCGATTCCTTATTATTCTTTATTTGCGAATTCGCATTTTGCGAATTCGCAAATAAAGAATAATTTCCAATGCATTTCTATGGGCCAGGAGGCCCATAGGAATGATAGTGCAATAATTCTCAAATTGCGAATTCGCAATTTGCTAATCGCAATTTGAGAATTATTTCAAAGGTGCAGGGGTGTCTCAAAGACACCCTGCTGCACTCCTGAAAACTACATGTGTGCGCATGTGTCACACATACATGCCCTATGGGCATGTATGTGTGTCACATGCCACCCTCACAAATGCCAAATAGGGCATTTTTAAAAGAAATCGCAAATTACCACCAAGTACAAGTTGGTGGTAATTTGCGATTCCTTAACTTAAAATCGCAATTTCAAAATGTGTCATACATATCATTTAAGGAATCGCAAAATTTGCGATTCCTTTAAATGCTATGGCAAAATAAGGAATCGCAAATAATTGCGATTCCTTAAATTGGGATTTTTTCATACATCTGAAAAAGTCGCAAAGGCCGAAATTCTGCAAATTTCGGCCTTTGCGAGTCGCAAAAGACTTGATACATCTGGCCCTAAATCCTAGTGGGTCGCATTTTGACCTACCTCATAAATATTGATGAGATAGGTTTCAGATTACAATCCACTAGAAATCATGTTTCATATCTCTGGAATGATAATAATAAATCCTCTTCAGTGGTAAAGTTGGATTTGACATTACAATTTTAGAAATTCCACTTTTAGAAAGTGGGCATTTCTTTGCTCTTAACTTAGCTCTCTGTGCCTGTGACCTGTCTCCAATACACTGCTAGACCTTGTAACAGCTACAATTTGTGCTTTCCCTCTAGATAGCCACAAATACAGGAAGAGTGGGTGTGACAGAGGATTCATCTGCATTCTGATATCCTTCCTGGGCAAGAAGGGTGAGACGGAACTCCATAATACTAATACTTAGATTTATATAGTATGGATAATCACTTATTATAGTTTCTAGGCACTGGGAGATTAAGTGATTTGCCCAGAATCATTAGATGCTGAGCCGATGCTGAGACTCGAACTTGGATCCCCAGCTCCAAAGTCCGTAGCTCTGGCCATTATGCACCACACTACCACAGTTTGGACCAAGCCATATGCAAATCAGTCTTGACCCTGCTCCCAACTGGAACATTTTAGCCCAAACTGCCAGGCCAGGTCCTCAATGAACCAGAAAACAAGCATGCTGGGACTGGTTTCGGTATATCATCTCTCATCTGTCAGGCTAGCTTACCTCACACTTCTATCTGAATAGGTTGTGTACTGTCCTTACACAAATGACTGATTGCCTCCCACAGATATCTTGGCAAACAGGGCTGGTGTGAAAGGGGACCCATGCATTTCAAGGAGGTGCTTTGAAATCACCCCCCACTTCAAAGGCACACTTGGGTATAAGTACTGGGTCTCGAACCCTACCAAATCAGTACACTACTGGACCTGGGAAGAACTCTGCTGGAGTAAACACTGCTGTGATGTAGGGATTGCCACTTTGCCTTGACTGACTGTTCCTTGGGAACTGCTTTCTGCTTTGTTGAGATGCCCTGATGGCTGCTGATCTCTGCCCTGATGAAGACAAGGACTGGACCCATCTCATTTGAACCCAGAGTGTCTCCAAGGCCTTGCTGGGTTGCCTCCTGTTTTCTAAAGTCCCAGGGACGCAAAAGACTTCCTGCAATCCTGCTGGTGCTTCTGGACTCTACCATCTGTGAGCACTACCCTTGCCTAATGGGCCCCCTTCAGCCCTGGGCCTCAGAAGTAGGTTCTGCATCTGTTGTGCTGCAAAACCGATGCATCGTCACCACTGCGCCGGTCGGAACCGTAGTATCACCCTTCCACGCCAATGTAAAGGCAGTTCCACAGCCTGCGCGACCCAGTGACGACACTCTGCAAGGTTCGACAACGAAGCATTACCTACTTTTTAACATAGCTCAGTGACAAAGCAGTGAGCTGACAGCATGGAAAATATCAACACATCATGTTCTCAGCATCAACGCTGGCTTCCTGCGCGGTCGACCTGAACTTTGGATTTACCCAGTCTCTTGAGACCTCAAGTAACCTCTTGGCGCTATTGAATTCTAAGCACTGTCTTTGCATTAATTCTTTAAGAATTCATATCTAGACTACCACTGATTGGATTTCTTTTTTTTGGACTTGTTTTACTCAGATAAATATTCTCTTTTTTTCTAAGCCTCTGTGGAGCCTTTTGTGGTGTTTTCAATGTGTTACCATTAGGCATGGGCGGAAAATCCGTTCCGCTTGCGGATTTTCGGGAAATCCGCAATCCGCGAGATTTGCGAATCTCCCGCAAAATCCGCAAATCCGCGAGCAGCGGATTTTGCTCGCACTGCTCGCACTGTTCGCGTGAGTTCGCGCCCCGCGAATAAGTGCAAAATTGCAGAAATACGATTTTAGCAAAACTGAAAGTAACTACTTACCAGGTTCAAAAGTTCAGGCTCATCATTAGTAGCCATTTCCTGTAGTGCTTCCTGAGGGGCCCCTCCAGAGTTCAGTTGCCAGTTGAAACTATTATGTGACCCTGCTCTGAACCTCAGAATAGTTACACATATGCCACAAAGGTCCTGAATTACAGCTAAGGGAGACAAGCAGGAGCCAGGCTGGAAGTTAAAATCCATTAATCAGCCCCTAATTCATTATTGTCAGTTGGGGCAGGGCAGGTGTTGTAACTAATTTTGCAACAATGAAAGCACTTAGCAAGTGCAAAAGATCACTAATCAGGGCGCACTAAGGAAGCAGGTGCCAGCTAAAAAAATATTCTGTGACACATTAATCAGCCCCAAATTAATTCAGGTCACTTGAGGCAGGGAAGGTGTGCTTTGCTTTGCCGAAAATAATGTACACTGGACAACCAGAGGGTGTGGTGATGAAACAGAGGGTGGCATGGGTGGGCCAGAGGGTGGCATGAGTAGTCAGAGAGTGGCAGTGGTGACAGAGAGTGGCAGTGATGAAGAAGAGTGTCCCAAACAGGCTGGACACGTAGAAACAACAAGTTCGCGAAACTTGCGACCCGACAGGTAAGTTCGCAATTTGCGAAAGTGTACAAAACCCTCGCGAACTGGCAGAAACACGGGCGAACACAAAAAAAAAAAAAATCCGCAAATTCGCGGGAATTCGCCGATTTTGCGGATTGCGAATCCGCAAATCCGCAAAATTCGCGAACGCGAGATCCGCAAAATTCGCTCATGCTTAGTTACCGTGTGTGTGTGTGTGTGCTTTACACATTGCCTTTTTAGTTAAGCCTGCCTGTTCTCTGCCAAGCTACAAGAGGGTGTGCACAGGTTACTTTGAAGTGTGTATTCAGCTTACCCTGACTAGGATTGTAGTACCTAATTGGACAGGGTGCAAACCTTTGTCAACTAGAGACCCAATTTCTATCAGGCCTTGTTATTTATACTAGTTTTCAGCCACACTTCATTTTTCTGGGGTTGTGTCTTTCATATTTTTCTTCCATACACTCCAGAATGCATCAAGGAGCAATGAATCGGCCCACTACAGCCATCGGTTGACTTCACTATGAGTTACAACATGCCGACCTTTCACATGGGCAGCATACCCGAGAGGCTCATTTGTGCAGAACTATATTAACAGAATGGATGAAATTGGATGACTGCTTAAACATACCCTGACTAAGATTAATTAAAACAAGTTTTGCTAGGTTGGGCTGCCTGGAATACTATTCAAATTCCAACTCCCTGAGAAATGTCTCACCTGTTACAATTAAATCACTTTTTTATCAGTGTCTTGAGCAGCCAAGTGCAGCGTGCAATATAGCTGTAGAATTTGAGCTTTCTCGTCAACTCCAAATACAACCTGCCTTCTATCTGCAAATAAATCTGAACAAAAGGCAAACATTTCTGTTGAACAGGTTCAGTTGAAAAAACACTAGTTTTTTGGCTGCCTTTCCTATACAGGGTATGTGGTCTTCCTCGCCTCCTGTCAGTCCTTGCAATAACTTCACATCTTAAAGCACTAAGCACTTTATTTTATTCTGTACATTTTATATTTTATTCGTCCGTTATTACTAACATCGGGGACTTGAGCTCATGAGGTGGCAATGGTGTACCTGCTCTCTCTAGGAACTACAGATATTATATATGGAGTTTTAAACTATATTTTAACTGTCCTCAAGATTCATAGTAAATGTTAGGTATATTGTATCTATTTGGATTTTACTGTTTTTGCCTATGTGCTCTTTTTTAATGAAAATGTATATATGTAAACATTTATGGCTCGAATAAAGTACTTTGGTTGATTGATTGAGTTACAACATGCTGACCTTTCACAAGGGCAGCATATCATAACTCATCCACACACAAAGTAGTTCCTTTCAGTATCACAGAGTATCTTGGTAGTGTGTGTTTTTTTAGACCAAACCCATTTTTTACCTTGAGTCAATATTTCCCTTAGATTGATGATGGCAGGACAACTTTAGAAACAATAACATTTGGCAAATAACATGAATAAACAAAACAAGGATTGCCAAAAGGATGGCAGCCCATGCTAGACTTATTAGCTTTGCCAATGTTTGTTTTAAATATAACATGCTTTCCCTAAAGGATAGCAAGATGTATGTAAAAGAAAATATGAAAAGTATAAGCTTCATTGTTTTAAGAGTAGGCAGTGGTCCATGTTTTTGTCAACATTCACAATGGGGGCGAGGTCACTTGAGGGCCCCTTCTCCATTTGCAAATGGCTTACCCCCTCCTAAAAGGAGGCGCTAAAAGATAAATGTTTTGCAACCGGAATTTATTTACAAAACATTACTGCATACCAATCCGATTCAGTATTTGTAAGAGATGCCCTTAACATGCCCATTCCAAATACCCATTTAGTATTTGGTTGCAAACCGAAATTGTTACTCAGTTACATATTAAAGAATCACAATTAAGTTTTGTGCATATGAAATGGCCTTTGTGTGGTCCTAAACAGCTATTTTCTGAGACCTGGATCTATTGTGACCACAAAACGGTTTCATACATCAGCCCTCATAAATTGTAAAAGTGTAACCCATGGGAGTGCCATCGTTGCCACAGTGAGAAACCACTTTGGAGATTTTTCACTGTCAGGGGTTGTAACAGATTAAATATACATGCCCTACTTTTTAAATGTCATACACCCCGCCCAATGGGCCTTTAGGGCCTACTTTAAGGGTGACTTATAAGCATGAAAAATTAAGGTTTAGACCTGGAAAATATGATTTTGTAGACAAGTTTTACAGTGCTACTTTAGTGTGTGGTACAATAAGTGCTCTAGCCCAGTAGTAGCATTTAATTTACGGGCCTTGGGTAGAGGTAGTACCGTATAATAGGATCTTATAAATAAGTTAAATAAACCAATTAGGTATATGCTAATTTCCCAGGTTGAAAAGGAATGGCAGAAACACTTTACTTCTGGTTAGCAGGAGTAAAGTGTTTAGAGTCCTATAGCCAACCAAAATGGGTTCACAAAAAGAAGGCCAAAAATCTTGAGGAATACAACACAAAGATGATCATTTCCAACACAGCTACTATGTTATCCATCTCAGGGAAGGAGAAGTTAGCGTGCCTTACAGAATATTGACACTGTCTGGAGATTTCCCTGCATGGAGAACAAACTGAGATGGAACAGAAAGAATTATGTTGCACATGCTATGTATCATGATTATGTATAAGGTACTCAGAGTTCCTAAAATGCTTATAAGAGGTGCCAGGTTATGATTCATAGGACATTAATGTTTGCTATTACTTTACAGTGACACACAAGTCAAGTAGAAATTATAACTTATCTTCCACTTACAATGGATAGTGATGACTCTAGAGATAGTTATTACACTCATAGAGAGCCACGTTTTAAGATAATCATCTCATGCATGTCTAAGGTGTAATCAGTCTCTGCTTCAATTAATGTAGAACTGTTATGAGAAGTTACTCATTACTTCTCCTATTGCATTAAAAAAAACTCACTAATTCTTGTAGACCTCAGGATGCATCAGAATTGGCAAGTGAAAGTACTGGAATGGTGTCCTCTCTTACCCCAAAACCCCTTCTCCCTATCTGCTACTAGTCATCATAATTTTGTTTATGTGGTAGAGGTAGTGAGGGACTAAGGACTGAATTGCTTCTATTCATTTGCAAATACAAGGTTAGTAGTCTCTGACAAGTTGACTAGCTCACATTATCAACCAAAGTGAGCAATTTATTTTTTATACTACCTGCTGTTTGCTGTTTGCCGTGTGGACTGCTGAAGTCAGAGGCGACTGAAGGCTCTTGCTTTGTGAATCACGCTGGGGCTGTGAAAGACTCGCAGTAGGACGCTACATCTCGCAGGACCCGCTCCGCGGGTCCCGCTTCGCGCTACTGTGTTGTGCTGACCGCCTACATTGAAAGAGGGCATCCCCACTACAGGGCTGCGAGCGCTTGGGAGCAGGACTCGGTTTCCCAAGAGTCCCTGCTCAGCAACTCACCGGAATCACCTGGTGACGCTCTCCCTGGTGGACACGCCCCCCTGCACTCTGCCATAAGAACGTGGAGTCCGTTTTCCCTTTGGATACCTGCTGTTTGCTGTTTGCCGTGTGGACTGCTGAAGTCAGAGGCGACTGAAGGCTCTTGCTTTGTGAGTCACGCTGGGGCTGTGAAAGACTCGCAGTAGGACGCTACATCTCGCAGGACCCGCTCCGCGGGTCCCGCTTCGCGCTACTGTGTTGTGCTGACCGCCTACATTGAAAGAGGGCATCCCCACTACAGGGCTGCGAGCGCTTGGGAGCAGGACTCGGTTTCCCAAGAGTCCCTGCTCAGCAACTCACCGGAATCACCTGGTGACGCTCTCCCTGGTGGACACGCCCCCCTGCACTCTGCCATAAGAACGTGGAGTCCGTTTTCCCTTTGGATACCTGCTGTTTGCTGTTTGCCGTGTGGACTGCTGAAGTCAGAGGCGACTGAAGGCTCTTGCTTTGTGAATCACGCTGGGGCTGTGAAAGACTCGCAGTAGGACGCTACATCTCGCAGGACCCGCTCCGCGGGTCCCGCTTCGCGCTACTGTGTTGTGCTGACCGCCTACATTGAAAGAGGGCATCCCCACTACAGGGCTGCGAGCGCTTGGGAGCAGGACTCGGTTTCCCAAGAGTCCCTGCTCAGCAACTCACCGGAATCACCTGGTGACGCTCTCCCTGGTGGACACGCCCCCTTCCCCTCCTTAACTATATTACTCTCGCTCTATTCCCGCTGCGCGGGAGCGCGCGGGAAGCGCCCGGGAGAAGCCCGGGACAAGGGCGGGCCCTCTGAGGCCCTCAGAGGCACGAGAAGGCTAGGCTAGGCCAGCCCCCCAACAATTGCTCCCTCCTTAAGTTCTACAAGTTATCTGGCCACAGCCTCGTGACCTCCCTGCCGCACAAGATATTTGTATCAGAAGACAGAGGCCAACTACTTAGGATTTGTACCTTCCGATTGTGCACTTTAGACTCAATTCACTTAACCCTCTCCTTAGTGATAAATAGTTAAGCATTTCATCTCAGGCTTATAAACCGGCAGACGTTTTTCTTTCCATTTTTTCCTCTGCCCTTTTCTGATATTACTTGAGTGGGATGATGGCGAAGAAATTGAGGTCTGGGAGAATACTGGTAGGAAGATCAAACTCAAAAACCAGATCGAACCCCCTCCGAAACAAGCTTGGTCAGGCCTCCAATTTGAAGAGCACTTGTCAGCTTTTCAATCTGTGGGAAAAGGGCAAGAGTAAAGCTACAATGGAGGATAACAAATCGGTGATCCTTAAGGAATCTGGAGACATTCACTCAGATAGATCATCCAACTCTCCAAGAGAATTGCCTGAAAATAGAAAGGAAATTGTGGTTAACAGTATAGTAGTATCAAAAGTAGTTCCCCTGACAGTTGAGAGTGTTTTCTCTCCTCCCGTATTTTCCACAGCGAAAAATAATACTGAATTAGTGCCAGAAGTAATTATAAAAACTAAGAACGGTGTAGAAGATGATAACCTGCACATAGGGGAAACCCCTCAAGTGGATGCCCATCATACACTAAATACATCTCTGACAAAAGTTTCCTTCAATAATGGTCTGTCCCCATTGTTGCTAGATAATGACTTATGTCAAAGATATATAGAAAATGATCCGGTCAAAGCGGAGATGGACCTAAAAACTCCGTTAACTTTGACCCACGCTGGCTTGCAGTTGTATAGTAGTACTCCTTCCAGATCCTCTCATTCAAATTTTTCCATTAGTCCTAATTTAAATCTGACCGGGATAAATGCACTACAATGTCAGGGGACTGACAAACCCATTTCTGATTCCCTACATATATTGGAGCATTTGTTGTCGTCCATCTTACAACTGTTGGAAAGATTTGTGTGGGGATCTGATTGCGTCTTAGATACGGTGACCAAAATTTTAAAGGTCTTATTGGGCACTCAAAAAGAGAAGGATATAGTCCAAGTACAGTCCTCCCCTCCCCCAGTATTAAATGGGTCAGAAATAAAAGCCCAGCACTCCAAAATCAACAATGTTGTAAATGAAGTACATGAAGATGGAAATCTAAGTGTCAATGATTTAGAATTAAATTCCCACGAGGAACCCCCCCCAAAACTGGAGACTGACCTTTTCCCGATCTTTAAGAAGCAACTGGGTGAAGGAGATAGAGAGGTGGGTGAGGCTTCAGAAGAGAATAGCAACAAAGGGAAGTTACAGGAAATAAAAAAGAATGGAAAAAATAAAAGAAAACTGCTGAGACGGATAGAAAAAAATAGGCGGAGGAAAATCCTCTTTAGAAAACACCTTAATTTATCTATAAATAATGGGGTTCCCCAAACTCAGGTGGTAGCTGAAAAGGAGAATAACACTGAAATTAAGAGCAATATGGAAAACATTGCTCCCCTGCCTTTGGCTACGCCAGTAATATCCCTGATTCCCCTTTTTCCCCCCTTATTAACAGTCGATTCAAATGTCACCTCCCAACAAGTTCCCGTCAATAGGGATACAACAGGGTCCAATAAACCTGTACTCCCAGGTCAGGATTATAAATCGCCTAGTAAAGTGGGCCCAATACTTAATCCCCTGGCACCATCTTTTTCGGGAATAGTTGCAAGAGGTACTATATTGGCAGAGCCCAAAGAAAAATGTATAGATACTGTATGGGTGGAATTTATTCCCCTTTTCGATACCGAATGCATTTTGAACAGATCCCTCCTACTCAAATATTTTCAAGAATCTGCCAACTTGAAACTGATACAATCTGTTGATTTAGATAGAGTACAAATATTAAAATCAGAAGTGGGGATGACAACCAGGGTGAAGTTCTACTCTAAGTTAGTAGCTAATCTTATTTTACAACGTTCAGAAGATTTGCAGAGCAGAGGGATAGACGTAATCCCGGTATTGGAGTATACTAGTCAAACTAAGGTCTTTAAACCTAAACCCTCCCAGAAACCCCCATTTTCCCTGCTGCAAGCAGCAACAGGGCGTATAAACAAGTCAGGCGAACATACAGAGCTAAAAATATGTAAGTCTAAGGACTCCCGTATGGTGTCCTATCTCGCCCCCCCCCCCCTGTTATCTTACCAACCAGATTCAGGAAACGAAAGTGTCCAATGGAATTGGCTCCCCCGAGTCTTGGCAGAAAAACCCTCAAATAATCACTTAAATAATCAGGATCTTTAGCAATAAACTATCCATAATTTCTTGGAATGCAGCGGGCCTAAAAAATAGTCCGGAGAAATTGGCTTTCCTTTTATCTCTGGAGCAAAACATAATATGCCTCCAAGAGACATGGTGCCCCGATAAAATACAATTAGGGAAGGACTATTACGTTTTAGAAGGCAGTGCCACCTTGAACAAAAAAGGTCATGCTAGTGGGGGGATAGCCTGCCTTTTATCAAATAAAATAAATTGGAACTATGAGCATTACCTGGACCCCAGTAAACTGTTCCAAGTAGTAACTATACTTGGGTCAGATAATTCAAAAACTAATAATCGTCTGGTCCTGATTAATGCTTACATCCCTCCAGAAATTGGCTTCAACTTAATACTTAAAAGGGTTTTCATGCATATCCAGGGTATTAGGGAGAAAGATCCGATGACAGATATAATTTTAGTTGGGGACCTGAATTGCAAGATTTCCAATTTAAGTCTAAACTTATTCAGTGATAAATCAAGAGAGGAAACCCTCCGTATTCCCCGGGCAGCGTTTCCTGAAAGTATAAAAACAAATAAACGTGGCAAAATAATACTAAAAGAGTTGACAGAAATAGACGGGATCATAGCAAATGGGAGACTCCCATCGGATTCCCCGGCTAACTTCACACATAAATCCTATAGAGGGAAATCGATTTTAGATTATGTAATAACGGGGATCCACTCATTCGAGTTGTTGAAGGATCTCATTGTTATTGATACTCCGCTAAGTGATCATAAAATCCTTTCCATCTTGATGAATGTAAAGCCTCCAAGTTGTGATCAATGGTCGCTGAACAATGACCAAACAAACTTCCACTCTAAATCAGGAAGGTGCTATTGGAACGCAAGGGCGCATCGAAATTTGGAGGTAATGCTGGATACAGCAATCTCCGAGCTCCCGACCTGGAATGGCTTTGAAATCGAAAATGTTTGCGTTTTTATGAAATCAGTGGTAGCAGGGACAAAAAAACTCAACAGGAAAAAATCTATTAGAATTGCCCCAAGCCCTTTGAGATCTCTAAATATAGAAATAAACAAACTAGTAAGGGCCCAATACCTAAATAGATCGACGGATACAGCACAAAAAATAACTAAGCTAAAAAGGAAAAGGAGAAGGTTATTGTCTAGGCTACGCAAAGAAAAAGAGGATACCATTTGGGTAAAAATAAGAGAAGCGGCTATCCATAGGGAAATGAGGCAATTTTGGTCCCTTATAGGCGAAGGGTGCGGCATGAGAACAAGTCCCTCCCCCATTGCCATTGAGGAACAAATATGGAGGGATTTTGTTACCAACCTCTATGCAAGTAATAATGAGGCGAACTCTCAAGTGTGGCGAACAGACATGAGGGAGCCATTAGAACCATTTACAGAAAAGGACATAGAACTGTCTATCAGTGAAATGTGACATTCCGGAGCCATGGGCCCGGATGAAGTGCCCATCAACGTATTAAAACAGAACAGGGCTAAATGGTGCAAGTTACTCTGTCCAGTCTTTAATATCTGTTTACTAAGAGGTAAGGTTTTACCTTCCTGGAAGGGAAGTATCCTGGTGCCGTTGTTTAAAAAAGGAGATCGCCTATCCCCTCAGAATTACCGCCAGATTGCATTACTGGACGCAATCGGCAAAGTTTTCACAAGATGTCTGCTCAAGCGGATAAATATCTGGGTGGAGCACTCGGGTGTTCTTCCACTTGAGCAGACGGGCTTTAGGAAAAATCACGGTACCCTGGATAATTTGGCAGCCCTTCAGGTAATAACAGACAAATACATTGGAGCCAGAAAGGGGAGAGTCTATGTGGCATTCATAGATTTCTCCACGGCTTTTGATAAGGTCGACCGACAGTTACTGTGGAGAAAGCTACACGATCTAGGAATGCCTCATGATCTCTTAGGTTTGGTACAAGACTTACACGATAATACTTGGTGCAGAGTATTATTGGGGGGGGAAAGAGGCTTATCCCAGCTCATACCATCTGCAAATGGGCTCAAACAGGGCTGCCTTTTAGCCCCCCTTTTATTTTCCCTATACGTTAGTGATCTTCCCCATAGTATATCAGCAGGTGAAGGCATTGCCCCACGCTTAGGAGATTCATACATCTCTTGCCTAATGTATGCGGATGATATATTAATTTTAGACCTCACCCCAAAAGGACTCAATAACCGTCTCCAATTATTACATGCATTTTCCGAAGAACATTACCTGAAAATAAATATCTCTAAAAGTAAGGTAATGTGCATGGAGGGGAGGAAAAAACTAAGGCTAGAAAACTTCAGCTGGGAATTGGGAGGAAAAAAATTAGAAAGAGTGTCATCTTACGTATTTTTGGGCAAGGTTGTTAATAGTAATCTAAGCAATAAATCCCATATTGAAAACAGCACCCACAAGGCAAAATCACAGGGAAACGGCTTAAGAGCACTATATAAGTCGACTGGTAAAAGGCACTTCGGATATCTGTTGGAGGCATTCCGGGCAAAAGTCCCCCCAACTCTGCTTTATGGCATAGAGTTTATTGATCTAGCTGAATGGGGTTTTTTAGACACTGTTGAGGGATCCCTCTTGAGAAGCTTAACCTCAGCTAATAATAGCTGTAGTACTGCTGCCCTTCGCTTGGAACTCGGGCTAAGAAGCAGTTGGGCACAGGCTTTGGCAGGAGTCATTCGCTGGGTAATATGTTTGATTAAGGGAAAGCCAGCAACATTAAGATCCCTAATTAAAAAAGAGTTGATGGACCCACTAAAAGAGTACTCCTTGCTTATAAAGAACTATAGGAAAGCCCTCACACTCTTGGATCTGGAGGAAGTCTCCCTCATAGCCCTTTCTACACAACAACTAAAGCTCACATTAAAGCATGCCACCTGGAAGTTGAGCTATGAAAGGGATCGTAACCTGATCTTACAAAAAAAGGGGACAAACCAAGCTGTTGATTCTTGTTTGGTAAGACAAATACAACCTTACGTCACTTGGAACATGCCCCATGGCTTGCGCCGCTTCTGGCTACTTCTTAGGCATGATTTACTCCCATTGAATAAGCTGCTAGCCAAATGGTATGGCATATCCAATATATGTAACCTTTGTAACAGTTCAGTCCAAGACTCCATACATGTCTTGTTAGTTTGCCCAGCACTAATGGCACATCGTCGGCGGTGGGTAAAGCCCGTATGTATCCAGTTTGGTATTTTATCGGCTAGATCTTTGATTGATGCAATAGTTTGTCCGCCGAATGAAATTTTCTGTAATAGAATTTTTAATTTTTTTAAATGTTTCTTAGAATTGTACTAGTTGAATGGCATGAAATTTTGTATATTACTGTCGAATAGGTTGATAACAGGTGGCCTTATTTTAATATGTTTAACCTGTATTATTGTAATATGTGGATCTCCTCGGAGTTCCAAAATCATATTTATAAATAAATAAATAAAAAAATAAAATACTACTTTGTCTCAAATTTTAGAGGTTGAAAATAAATTACCACAGGAGGTCATTTTAGAGAAGTAAAAAAATAAGGTGCTACATTCAGAATCAACTGCCATGACATTGGAAATGGGTAGTATGTTACAACAGAAGAAAAAGGACTACAGACAAGTGCCTTTGCCCACATCTCCCAAGGACCCTGATTCATGGGCGTTACCACTTGCATGAAAAGGCTTAAAATGTTTTACAGATCCCTGTTCAGTGGTGAATCCACTCTTACCCTTAGCACCTGCAGTAAGGTTTTTTATTGACCCAAACAAAAGGTTTCCTTAATCAGCGTCAGTTACACTTTTTGTGCAAACGCATGACTTGTTCTGATGATCAAAATAAGGTAGCTTTGTTTTTGTTTTAAGTGGGAATGCAGGAAATTGGAGCATTCTGTTGGTCCAGAGAAATTATCTTTTGCTTTATAATATTTCCAGTTTTTGTGATCAGATGTGTAAATTATTTGGCTGGAAAACATAAAGGGGCCAATTACGATATTTGTTGGATTGCAACCGACAGCCTGTCGGTTGCAAACCGACCAACATCTTTAAAAGCAATCCCCTGCCCCATTATGATGCGGTAGGCAGAGGCATCGGGCGGAGGGACCATCCGCAAGACTTTATTGGTGCATTGGAACACACCATAATCCCCTAATGACAGCAGAGCCAGGCTTGGCTCCGCTGTTAGGATTATGATGGCAGTTTCTGACAACATTTTCATGTCGGCCTTTCCGACATGAAAAAGCTGTCAGAAAGTGTCTTACGGGGCCCCCAGCAGCCCCTCCTGCCCCCTGGCCCTCCGCAATAGGGCCTGGGGGGCACATATGGTTACCACCCCTCCCTCAACATCCCTGCACACGGTGCAGGGATGTTTGCAAACCTCCATTCTACAATGGAAGCTTGTGCTGCAGGCCTATTCCACCAGCCCCACAAGTTTCATTTATAGAATGGATGTTTCCAACCGCTCTATGGGTGGTCACATCCAAATCAGGCGATCAGAACCAACAAACTAAGGACGGGTGGTTCCAACCCGCAACAGTGTCCCGCCCGACATCGTAAAAAGCCCCAAAGTCTTTCTTTGGCTAATTATGCTTAATTTTGAAACGCCCATTAATTTATTCATTTATATTGCAAAATTTAATCACTTGTTACAGATCATACTTATTCTATTGAGGACTTCTAAGTGAAATGTAGGATGTTTTGGCACAAGTAGTTAATCCTTTCTCTAAGGCCTCATTATGATTAGGTGAAGCATAATTCTATAAGGGAGTCGATCACAAATGGACAAGTGTTTTTTCACCTTGGTTTCCCAGGTGCAGGCACTCCGCACCCAATTTTATTTGCCAGAAAGAAGACCTTAATACCACTTCAGCAAAAGCAACCAGGCCCCATCCCCACCAGGCCTCATTTTGTGGCTAGGGGAGACCCTGCAATGCTTCCCTTCCCTCCACTTCCCATCGCCTCCCTCCACTATCACCCAGTACAGAAGCCCTGCTCCCATTTACCACCTGTCCAGAGGAGGTGGTAAATGCGAACATTAAACCCAACAGATTTGGGAGTTCTATGGGATTTTTCCCCAGAAGTAATAGTCCTTCTGAAGAACTTACAGATTTAGGTATTTCACCTGTCAGTGGTTGCGCAGCTTCCATACTCTCTTGCTATGAAAAATTTAGTGATATTTGATGAGAAAAAGACAAATGTGTTACCGCCACACAGGCACTGTGTTTATAAGATACACTCATTTAGAACTCAGTGCTCAAATACCCTGTATTTGAGTGGATACCCTCATTCAACCAGAAACAGAATATCTTAGCATTACATACATTAAATGTTCATGGTTTTATTAGGCCCTCAAAATCTTCTGCTTCATCTCTGTTATCTTTATTCCTGAATCGGGGCTAAACTGAGAATGTGTACGGAGTGCAGATCCCTTAATAGAATAACATAGGAGAATCTGTACCCACTGCTCTGCTTTTAATAGCTGTCCTGTTGTTTCAAATCAGAAATGCGAAGCTATTCAGAAAGTTGATTCTAAAAGATCTTATCTAGTTAGTGTCGGAGAGGATGATTGATAGAAACCAGCATTCTGTACTAAGTTTGGGTTGTCCAAATACCAAGTCAGGTAGAGGTTATAAGTTAAAATAACAAAATCAGCTACTGCATCCTACATGAGTTAGGTGGACCAGCCTTTCAAAAGTGCTTCACACACTGCTTACTCAAAGTAAACAAAATGTTAAAGTATTTTATTGAATATAACCCACCGTCCCACTTCCCCCCTCGGAACAACATAATTGAGAGGATAGTGTGTTGTTTAATGTATGATTGGGAGTCTGTTCTGATAATTACCATACAAAAACGAAATAAAGCAAAATAGCAACTCTCTTACAGACTTTTGATCTCGAAGGCAATGTGTAGCTCCGATAGGAGCCACACTACTATGTACCCCCCTATTATAAATGTTAAAGATATGCATCTGACTTCTTTTCTTGTTAAGCATATTAGTGCTACGAACAGATACCCTAATACTTTCATTGGGACACCGTTGTGCTCTATTATATGCTGTAAAGCTACATTAATATGTTCTGAAGCAGATAAACCTGCTATGTGTAAAACATTCCTTAAATACTAGTAGATTCAGCTGGCAGCACTCCCATTTCTGACGCTGCAGTCAGCTGACACATTAGAGGTGAATCAGGTATGAGGAATGTACTCCCCGAGCTCCAGGGCTTCACTAGGCAGAAGATGATATGGGATACTCACTTTCTGGGTTTGAGTCACTATCTATTCTAAGTCATCATCAGGGATGGGTAACTATGCACGGCTAATTAGCCTCTGCTGCTGGCCTGGCGCGGGGTGAGCATGCCTGCATACATAAGTCCCGTGGGAGTGTTCCAAGCTGCTCTTTGGGGCATTAATGGCACGAGAATGGAAAACAGACAGATTCAAAATGAATTTGGTGGGATTTAATTCATGAGTTTTCAGACACCTGCCTGCGGTTGACTGCTTTCACAATGGCTCTTCTCTACTACATGCAACAGAATACTAATCAATCTGAGGATACCAACCGTATTTTTAGACTCCCATTTCAAATGTCTTCACATTTACAGAACGTTTTAAAATTTCAATTTTGCATGTTGCTTCTTTATTCATATACTTTTTTATTAATTTCTTAATATTATTTAATTTTCTAAGCAGTTAAGGACCCCCTGAGAAGGCTTTGCGGACCCTGAGGGGTCCCCAGAACACATGTTAAGAGCCATTGATGCAGTGGGTGTAAGAACAAGCACTGGCAAAGACAACGTGTCTCGCTTTTGAGATGATTGACTTTGGAAGGGACTTTTGGAGATGCTTTACTGTGTTGGGGATAAAATGATGCTTGCAGTTGTATCTTTCTGAGGGCGCCTCTATGTGATAGCATATGCATGTGCATGCGTCACAAGGCATCCACACACCAGCTAAATGACATGGGTACAATTGCTTTTCTTTTTTACCTACCTATTCAATGTGATGGAATCCATTTGGATTGGTAAATAAAACAAGCGTTTACAATGCAACGGTCTCTCCTTTGCAAAAGTCAGAGCAATGGGCATTGTAAATGACAACATTTTTATTTTTGTGTTGGTTTTGAAAACAGATAAATAAATGGCATTGCCATTTACAACGCCAATAGCTTAATCTCTCGCAAATGCGCAAGACCTATTGCATTTGCACACACACACAGAGCCATACACACACACAGAGTAACACACACAGAGCCACACACACACACACAGAGCCACACACACACAGAGCCACACACACATACTCACCTACAGAGCCCCCCCCCACACACACACAGAGCCACACACACACACACAGAGCTACACACACAGAGCCACACACACACACACACACACACACACACACACAGAGCCACAAACACACTCACACAGACCACACACACACACACACAGACGCACACCCACACACACAGAGCCACACACACACAGAGCCACACACACACATAGCCCCCCCACACACACACACACAGAGCCACACACACACACACAGAGCCACACACACACACACAGAGCCACACACACACACACACAGCCTCACACACACATAGAGCCACACACACACATAGCCACACACAGAGCCACACACACAGAGCCACACACATACAGACAGAGCCACTCACACAGAGCCACACACATACAGAGCCACACACAGAGAGTCCCTCCCCGACACAGGAAAAAAACACCAACTACCTATTATCAGCAGTTGTAGTGTTTTCAAATATTTGACAGTGCAGACAAAATTAGGCAGCCTTTACTTTTTCTATGCATTTGTATCACCTTCGGATATTAACTAAGTGCAGATGTAGCGGATTAGTATGCAATGCCAAAGTTTACTTCCTGTCTGTGCTTTGTCCTACAACCCTTTCCACCTTGCCTTTAACTGAAGGCCAACCACAACGAGCCCTCCTAAATTAGTGTCCAGATTTCCTGGGGTTGCAAACTGCACCCGTGCAGAAGGTACAGGTGGGGAAGTGAGAGAAGGTGTGGTCTGGCTTGAGGCAGGTTTCTCGCTCTGCTCTGTGCACCTTTTGATTACTGCCTACTACTGGGCGAGGGTGCCGGCCTCCCTTGCTCCTCCCTAATGCAGTTAAAGAAAAAAACTGCTTCCTGTTAAATGACGAAGTGATTCTTTTACGCAGTATGGCAACAAATCAAATCTAAAATTTGTGTTGTGTGCTCGCTGCACCAAAATCATCTAAAATAAAAGCAGAACGCAAAAGGTCAAATAAGTTTGGGGATTACATGCAAGATGGGCTTCACAGGTCTCTCTCCAGGAGAAAACATGATGGAATATTTAATATGAGTGTGGCGCTTCCTCTTACCATCCATGTTCTCCCAGTCGCTGATGTGCTGCAGGTTGCAGCCCGTGTCCTCCCGGCTAATGTCTGTCTCGGGCATTTCTGTGCAGCTTGGGGTTGGACGACACGCAGCAGGACGCGGTGTTCCCCATGGTGCCTCCCCGCGAACTCCCCGCCCGCGTCCACTTGATAGGCTTCGCTGCCCCTCGGCTGCTGCTGGCGATGGATTAAACCCAGATCTGTGACTGGAGGTGAATGTTTTGCCATTGCGCAACATTCCGTCCATCATCTTGTGTGTTTTGCTGTTCACCCCTATGTGGGTAGGGTTTGCCCAGACGTGGGTCCCGTGCTCACTGAGCCACTGGAGTCAAGCTATCCTGGCTGAAGACGGCTGATAGCCAGAAACCGGTCCTAGGATGCTTGATTCCGGTCCAGGGAAGATATGGCTTGGCAGTTCGGGCTGGACTGTTTCCATGAGGCACAGGGTCAAGACTGATTTGCATATGGCCATGTCTGAACTGGGATGGCTTGGTGAGCCAAATAACGATGGATTAAACCCAGATCTGTGACTGGGGGTGAATGTTTTGCCATTGTGCAACATTCCGTCCATCATCTTGTGTGTTTTGCTGTTCACCCTATGTGGGAAGGGTATGCCCAGACGTGGGTCCCGTGCTCACTAAACCACTGGAGTCAAGCTATCCTGGCTAAAGACAGCTGATAGCCAGAAACCGGTCCTAGGATGCTTGATTCTGGTCCAAGGAAGACATGGCTTGGCAGTTCGGGCTGGACTGTTGGTCAAGACTGATTTGCATATGGCCATGTCTAAACTGGGGTGGCTTGGTGAACAAAATAAGGATGGATTAAACCCAGATCTGTAACTGGGGGTGAATGTTTTGTCATTGTGCAACATTCCGTCCATCATCTTGTGTGTTTTGCTGTTCACCCTATGTGGGAAGGGTATGCCCAGATGTGGGTCCCGTGCTCACTAAGCCACTGGAGTCAAGCTATCCTGGCTGAAGACGGCTGATAGCCAGATAGCGGTCATAGGATGCTTGATTCCAGTCCAGGGAAGACCTGGCTTGGCAGTTCAGGCTGGACTGTTCCCACAAGGCACAGGGTCAAAACTGATTTGCATATGGCCAGGTCTGAACTGGGGTGGCTTGGTAAGCAAAGTAACGATGGATTAAACCCAGATCTGTGACTGGGGGGGAATGTTTTGCCATTGTGCAACATTCCGTCCATCATCTTGTGTGTTTTGCTGTTCACCCTCTGTGGGAAGGGTATGCCCAGACGTGGGTCCCGTGCTCACTAAGCCACTGGAGTCAAGCTATCCTGGCTGAAGACAGCTGATAGCCAGAAACCGGTCCTAGGGTGCTTGATTCCGGTCCAGGGAAGACATGGCTTGGCAGTTCGGGCTGGACTGTTCCCATGAGGCACAGGGTCAAGAATGATTTGCATGTGGCCATGTCTGAACTGGGGTGGCTTGGTGAGCAAAATAACAATGGATTAAACCCAGATCTGTGAATGGGGGTGAATGTTTTGCCATTGTGCAACATTCCGTCCATCATCTTGTGTGTTTTGCGGCATGGGTAGCGGGGGTCGTACTCTTCCCCCCGCTGGCACCCAGAGAGGAGCAGGGCTGAGGTGTCGGGTCCGGCCGCCCTCGGCGGCTAGGAACTGGGCACAATCCTGGGCAGATCCGGGGACAGACTCCCTTCTCAGCCGCACATCTTCTGCCGGCCGGCACCCCCGCAGCCTCAGCCTCCGCCTGAGGATGCTGCTGCTGCTGCGTGCATGGGAAGCAGGCAGCGGCACCCTAAAGCTCCCCACCCAGGGTGGGCTCCGACGGGGAAACAGGAGGCAGCATCGTGGGCACCGGCGGCCACAGCTGGGGGGGTAGGCTTTTCCTGGCGTCGCGTCTGTACAGCAGAGCCCCAGCAGTCCGTCAGTTTTGTTTTCAATAACAATAGTTTGAAGCCCAAAACGGCAATGGTAAAATTAAAAAAGTAAGTTCCAGAATGTAAAGTGACCTTGAATGAAAAGCTATCACTGATCTTCAATGTCAGAAATGGCGTGCAACTCGGAAACTATGGAGGCAGTATTGCGGGCACCGGAGGCCACAGCTTTTCCTAGCGTCGCGTCTGTGGCCGTGGCAGGCATGATGCAAGTTTTCTGTTTTAGCCCGCCTTTTCAGACTGGGCACCCCGACTTCCTGCTGGGGTAAAAGGTTCCTTATCTTCTTTATGGTGCCATCTGGACCCATAACGAAGATAAGAAATCTTTGACTTCAGCAGTAAGTCAAGGAACTCAATCTGAAAAGGACGGGGCTAAAAGAGAAAGGAGAACGTCACTAGGACCTCTTCTACAATGGCTGGCCACTGTTTAGGAGGCCAACCAATGGAGAAGAGGGGCTGGGCTTAACCCTCGCTAGTGAAATTCTCCTTAAAACATAAACGCGATCTTGACTGCGCATGTGCGCAGTACGCCACGCGAGACCTAAAAATGAAAATGTTTTAGCTCAGAAGAGGCAAATAAAAAAAAGAACTGGAGGAGTCAGGAGCAACTGAGTGAGTTGGGTTAGAAAAGGAGTGGAGTAGAAGGAGAGAACCTGCACACAAGGGATAGAGCTACATGGATGTTAGGAAGAGAAGTACACAATGGGAAGAAACACACAGAGCAGGGGGAAAATCCCTACTGGGAGCAAGAGTAACATGGAGGGGAGAAGCACACAAAAGAGAAAATAACAAGGAGCAGGCGGACGGGGGAGAAGTACATGCGAGCGAACAAGCAGCATGTGTGTAATAGAACAACTTGGAGCTCAGACGCAGGGATACGAGGGGGTGGATACACACAAGGGAGCAAGCTGGAAAACAACTGCATTCTCATGAAGTACTTAACCAAAAAGAAAAAAAAGTTATCTTAAAGTGAGCAGTGAACGGATACAAGTAAGCAAATCAAATGGCTATGAGAAATCAAGACCTAAAAATGAAGAAGAGAGAGGAGAGAAACGAGAGAAAAGGAGAGGGTGAGAAAAAGGTGAGGAGGAGAGAAAATTGTTACAGATTGGGAGAAGAAGATGTTGATGAGAGAAAATAGATTAAAAGGGGCAAGGGAAGTGAAGTGGTCTGGAAACAAGGCTGACAAGAACATTAGTGAGGGAGTAGAGAAGAAAGACTAAGAAACGGAAAAGAAGATTAGAGAGATAGGAAGGGGGTGGAGGAGTGAAAGGGAGGAAGGGGATGAGAGCAGGGAGGGATGGAGATTAGAGAGGAGGAGAGAAGAAAAGGCAAGTAGAATGGAGAACTTAGAGAACTGTAAATAGGGACACAACTATCAATAGTGCAACAGGTGCAGGGACACTTTGTTCCACAACTGTTCTCCTGTAATGCCTGTATTTTAATACAGACTCAGTAGAGGCACAAGACCCATTTTCCTTGGTTGCATTCGGATCCAGGTTACCTAGGCTATGCTACTGTAGCAGCAGACAGTTTAAACGTAGGTGTGTAGAAGTGAACATAGAAGCAGGAGAGGTATAAACTTAGGGAATAAGAGAACAATCGATACATTAGAGCATGGGTACTGGCAAACATTTTCCCAAGGGCCACAAAGTTTGGTCTGTGATGTGTCAGAGGGCCGCATTGATGCCAGCAGTTTGGTGGTCAGGTGACGGAGGGGGAGGTAAAGTGGGTATCGGGGTAGCAAACCATACATATCTAGTGGCTGAATGACAAAATGTGAAACTAGAAATCCTGGGTTTAATCCAAGCTTCCCCACTTTACCAAATTGTGTGATCCTAGGGAATTGATTTATTTCATTGTCCCTCCTTTTTAGGTCTCACCTGAGCCAGCCTGCATGCGCTGCTCTGCGAGGCTTTTAGTAAGGGCTTTAAACTCTAAACAAACGCCTGGGCGTGTGCTTTTTTTTTTATCTCCGGCTATTGGCCGTTGCATGAATCTTACTAAGAAAGACAGCATGCTATTGGCCCCAGGCAGGTGCATGTTCCATTTTATTTCTCCCCAGGCCTAGGGTGCTCGGGAGCGAGCAGCAGCGCCATCTGTTTCCAATTATCGAGCCCAAGTCTCGCGGTCGTGTTAATTGGAAACAGATGGCGGTCAGCGCTGCTCGTGCTGGTTATCCTGTTTTCCTAGCAGCGACCCACTTGATTGCATCAGAGCTTGTTCTGCTCGCTGTGAAGGCTGGCTCATCTTGGGCACACTGATCCGCACCTGCCACCGCCAGGCTGAGCGCGTCGATTGCGCACTCTCCTTAGTTTTATTGGGAATATCCAGAGGAAATGCCATCCGATCAGGCTCAACTGGTACACTGTAGAGTGCCGCATAAGTTTCTTACCGCTGTTGTCTCAGCGTGGGTCCTGCTTCAAAAGTGCGGTGAAGAGGGCCGGGCTTTCGCTGTTGCCGGCTGCCGAAACCCACAGAAGTGTGTGGAAACTGAGGCTATTGATGTTTGTAATCAGTGCATGCTCAAAGGGCCATGCACATGCACATTTTGGGTAATTACCCCCCTGCCAAGTGAGGCCCTAAGGCTCTACATCTATAGAAAGTGCTGGAGGTGGCGAATGCCCGGCGAGAAGGGTGGCGCGTTTCCATCTGACACTTCCCATTTTCTCATTATTCCTTCTGTCCCCAAAGCCTGCACTGAGTTAAGCTGAAGCAGTCGGTCTCCTTGCTCTTTCCATATTCCCATCAGCCCTCTGATCCGCGTTTAAACAGAGCATTTTAGCGGGACACTTGAGGTAACCGCATCTTTTTTTGGGAGTCGAGGCAGGTGGGCTGAAGAGCACTGCAGTCAGCGTTCCAGATGCCTCATGAGTGTGGAAAGTTCAGGCATTGTAGTTCACATTTAGTCAGCAGTTGGTCTCACATACATTTTCCTGGTGCCTAATTATTTCCCAAGCTACCTCCTCTTTCGAAGAATCCAAAATACACACAGCCAACAAAATGAAGAGCAGAAACCTGTGGGACCTCAAGCTTTACAGACGTAGCTTGTTTTAAGATGGCGTAAGCTGGCGGGTGTGTCGCAGCAGCGCTAAATTACTTACTATCAGCACTTCATGAGAATCAAACTGAGATAAACTGTTAGATTCTAATACTTCCCATCGCCTCTCCAGCAGTAAATGCAAGATGTACGAGTGTTTATTTTGTTAACAAACATTTACGGCTGTTGAATTTACCTTTACATTCATTTACAATCTCTAGTGCTGTCACAGAAGTCTTGTAGAGCTTGAAGCTGAGGGAAGTGAGCTCGTTTAAGGGAGTATGATGGGGTTGTTGTATTTTGCAATGGTAAAACCCTCAAACCTGCCCTCATAGTGATTTGACTAGATTGGAGTGAGGGTCAAAAACAATGATACGTCTTGGGAAGAATGACACATGAATAATAGACCCAAGAGGACGTGGAAGTGATGGAGCAAGGATTCGCACGTAAAGCGACTTGCTCTGATCCAAGAACCTCGCCTAACTTGTAATCATATTAATTCAACCTGTCCGTCATTTATTTAGCATTTTTCCCCAACACGCGGGTGTCCCCAGGAGGCTTGCCTGTGTGTCTTTTCCTCCTAACAATGCTTGCACTACGGAAATGGCTGCTTTGCAGAAATCCAGTCTGCGCATGCGTCGGTCATACTCACGTGATGTGACGCACTCGCATTCTGGAGGGATTTTGTTGCTCATGCGCATTATTGCAAACATGGCCGCTTGTCTCTCACCACGCTCTCTGCTTGCCACCGCTGCTTCTGCCTATCTGTCTTTTTGCACTAAACTTTAATGCTATAGATATTATAAAGTAAGGGGTGCAGTGAAGTCAATAACGGTATACAGTGTGATCATTTTTTTAGTATTATTCTAATTTGTTTTCGCTTATTTTTCATGTACCGCGTATCTGTGGGCCGGGGGGAACGGGAGCTGCGCCATACTTGAAGCTCTTCTGAACCCTGTCACGTGACATGAGAGAAACCCCACTGCGCAGAAGCTAAAACAAACCAGCTGGCTCCTGAAGCACGATGCGCCTGGGAACCCATCTCGAAGATGCTGTAGTCTACCTTGACCGCGCTACACTGTTGCTATATACTGTGCACTTGCATTGTCTTCTATATTCCTATGCCTGGGAACGTGAACCCAAGGGGCGGGTATGCAAAATTTCATAGTAATGATGGGAACTCTGAATTCTAGGAGGTGACAATGACAAAGTCACCTCTCCTGACCAATCATAATGTGGGAAACGGTCACTTGCAACATTTGTGGGTGGTCTAAGGGTCCCCAAACCGTATAACTGGCCTAGTGTAGCTTAGAGAAATTGTCCGACTTGTCCGAGTAGCAGACCTGTCACTGACCCTACGAACTCTATAGGTGCTCAATCTAGAGTGCTGCGGAGCACTCTGTCCATACTTTCCACAAGCTCCTAGGGGTGGAAATAGTCCTAAGTGCTGGTGAAGCACTTTGCTGGGGAAATTCGAAAACCCAATCGGGGTTACTGGCGGATTACTTGCAGAGAGGGGTAACGCAGGCGTTGCATCCGAAGCTGTGGGTGTTGGTCGTACCTTGGTGAGCCCAGTCCTGACCCAAATCCTGAGGGGTATCCTGTCCTGACTGTCCGTGAGCTGTACCTGATCGCATTCTGGTATTCCAATCCTTGAGGGTCCTTGTCCCCGTCTTCCTGAACTGACCCGTGGCCAGGGTTAGTCCTCATTCCTATCTAGGTAATTATTAAACTGTGGGTTTACGTCTTTCTATCTCTCTTTCTTCTCTTCTTAATAAAGCACTCTTGCCTGTGATATTGCCCTATCACCGTTTGAAAGCAACTTATATGCAATTGTTTATTAGAAATGTACCACTTCACTCCCTACCTGTAGGATTATTAAATTGTCATATTATATTAGTGTGTTCCATTTTTCCCTTCCCTTTAGCAGGGTTGCAGTGAATTTAGTAAGAACAGCATAAGTAGCCTAGTTTACGTACTCATTTTAGGTCCCGTTCATGTCCCCTGCCCTAGTTTAAACTTGTGGTGAATAGCTCATCACCTTGTAGTGTTCCCAATTACTCTAAATGGTACTTGCCCTAATCCATAGATACATTGTGGAATTAGCTTTAATAATTGATGTGTTGATTTGTACTTACTTCATTATCTTGGCATATTCATTCTGAAATTTCTTGATAAATCTTTAAAACTCTTCAGGTGTCTGTGGTCATTTACAGTATAAAGTGTGGATAAATGTACTTGGTATATAAGAGTTCTACTCCCTTTAGGAATCTTGTCACCTGTCCACTGCTAGCTCCTGATCCGTCAGGAGTAATGTGCCTGTGGTAGGTCAGGTACATGAACAGTAAGTGGTGTAAAGGTCACCCCCCGAATTACTCATAGTAGCGTGCTAAGGATTTCACCCGGTTCATGCAAGTCATTTGGCAGCGAAAGTCACGCCAGGGCCCAGTGCGTGGAAAATTGGTAGACTCCGTGACCCGGGTGACCTGCGCGCTCTATCAGTAATTTTCTGGTAGCAGAGGATGGTTAGGACTAGTTAAGATAGGTAGACAGGATAGTTGATAAACAAACCGTGAAAATAAAATGTGCTGCTGAAGTTTCTATATTGATTACATTTAATTCAAATATTGCGCAAATTGTTTAAAAGATTTATATGTATATGTATATGATGTTGCATTGCTGCTATAAATGTTACATGTTACATTAACAGAAATTGTTTGTAAGTGTTCAGTGTAGTCCGAATCCCTGGGGAGGTATATAGCTAACGGTGAGCAGAATCCGGTTAGCTGAAAAAGTCACTTGTCGTGAGTCATTAGTGCAGGGTTAGGAATACCTGGAAGCACTAATTAGGATCTTTTTACATCTGAATAAATGATAGCTACGAGTCCTTTTGTATAAAACTTCCATTGTGGTATCACCTAGTAAGGGTCACATGCGGAAGGAGTAATAGGGTCTCCGAGGCTTGAATGGTAAGTAAATTAGTCCGCTGGTGAAAGCCTGGCTCAGTATATATCCCGGAAAGAAGTGGATGAGTCAGAGGAGTAACAGGTTCTATATTGCTCGTGTGAGGGGTTAGGCAGAGAAGTCTATCCGGAGTGAATGAAAAGTAGACAGAAGTGGTTTACTAGTAGTGAAAGAAAATTTTTTCTACCTGTTTAGAACACTCAGACACAGTGGCAAACGTTGCGTGTTGCTGATTAAAATTTGCACTCGCACTTTAGGAAAAGTTAAAAGTTTCCGTTACCTTGTGAAGGAGGGAGTCGGTCGGAAGACTGCTCTGACGTCACTCTGTGCCGCGCTGGTATTGGTCGAGGCAGCGGGTGTGTAGTGGAGCTGAAATTGTAAGGGAGGGGTGAGTGCCGGAGCGTGAGACCTCGTCTCGCGAAAAAGGCCGCGCACCCATTGGACAAGGATTTTTTGTAATCACAGTGTTGATTGGTTACTACGAAATAAAAGTCGCATTAGCATTGGAAGCACAAAGGTAAACAAAATTAATCAACAGGAGCTTGAGAGGGGTCTGGAAAGGTGTATGTGGTATCCTGAGTTCTTACCTAATCCACAAAACTTTGGCTTCTATAAGGAACAGATTTTACGAGGTAGACCGCACATGATGTACGGAGTAAAAAGAAAAATGTCATTTGCCGATAAAATAAAGAACTTTTTTAAAACGGACAAGCCCATTAGAAGGAGGGAGGGGGTGATCATCCCTCCACCCAATACTCCTGCCTCCTTCATGTTGTTTGAAAAAGGGTATCATACCTGTGTATGGCTGGAGAACTGGGCAAAGTATACTGCAGATGATGGAGTTCTAGCATTTCCTATTGATGGTACGTTTAATGGCAGAATCTTGTTTAATTTGAGGACCCGCATGAATGAATTACATCCCAGACCCAGATTAACACAGTACGAAGCCCTAGAAGAATGGGAAATTGAGGCTGTGGAAAGAGATAGACCCCGGATGGACAAGGGAGTAAGCAAATGGTATCCGAGGGTCCATAGAGAAACCAAAGAGCAGAAAATGAAACATTGGAGACAAAACATGACGGTAGAGGGATTGTTTCCAATGATGGGGGTATTAGAACAAGGGAAAGGGAAATGTAAAGAGAAGACCCATCACTTAATGGCCGTGGGGGACTCTGAAGATGAGCACCTAGAGGATTTATTGATGAAAACCCCCCATCCCTATGTTTCCGAGTCAGAACCTGTGAGTTCACCAAACCGTTTTTTTTAATATCCTAGATGTCGGAGGGATAGTGAAACAGATGGAACGGGTACAGATAGTAAAAACAGTAATGGGGATGGGTTTTGCAGGCCTAGTTCTACAGTCCCGAATTGCCGTCCATTTGGAGAAGGCCCACCTCGGTTGGTTACTCCAACAGCCCCAAGTATTTACCCTCCCTTGGTACCCCAAGTATTGCACGACAATTCCGCAGAAAAAGCTTTGCGAGAGCAAGAGAAGGAAGCTCTGGCTAAACAGCGAGATGAATTAGTTCGGACCATCGCCCAGATACATCCCCATCCAGATTCACTGACTATCCCAGTAACTATTGGCCCGGCTATTCCTCTTTACGGAGATAGACTGGCTAGTCCACGACCTCCTGTTATGACCCCAAATATGCCAACTCCTAGCATTCCACTTCCGAGAAAAGAAGTGCTCATAGATGATGATCAAGAAAGCGAATGCGAGTCAGTGGTCTTAATGGATATACCCATTAGGGAACCTAGAACTAGCATGCCAGGGGCAAGAAGTCAGAGTAGGGCAAAAGAAGTTCTGATTGGAAGCACATCAGGGGTTAGGAGTGCCACAGTGGTATCTCCAGAAGAATTGGACAGATGGACCAAAGAGTTAGAAAAAGAGACCACACCCCAACCTAAACACTTAGAAATCTATAAATTAAGGATAGAAATAGAGGAACTAATGGCTGGAAATGTAGGATTAGACCGATTAAACTCCTTTAACGAAGAAGAGTTACTGTTCATCAGCAAAAACCTTACCCGGAACGCTAGATTACTCCATGAGAGATTGATGGACACTGCCGCAGAGATGGGAATCGATGTCAGTCGCTCCAAAATCCTTCAGAAACCCTACAGAGTAGATTTTTCAGACAAAGACTTAGAGAGCTTGAATGTGGTAGGAAAACAAATCCAGATAAAGGAATTACTGAAACTCTTACAGAAATGGGGGGATGTAGGAAAATGGAGAACCCGATGGGCAAAGAAAAAGGAAGACAGTAGGGCTAAGTCACAAACTTCAGAATACGTGCTCAAAGAAGTAGGTCCCGCAGAAAAATTGTGTCCCATGAGAGAGGTCCCTGGGGGAAAGTACGTCCATGTTCCTTGGTCCCGACAGGATATTGTGTCATTTACAAATGACTTTCCAAAATTACGGGAGAAACCAGTTGATTGGTACAGACAGGTCGAACGCTTCATAAAAGTTCAGAAGTGCCTTCTGAAAGACCTGGATGGGTTTTTCGACATTGTAGTACCTGTAGATTTGTGGACCGAATGCAAAATTGAAATTGATTGGCCCAATGATGAGTATGCGAGAGACCCCAGAACCGGGGCTCCCTCACCCGAGGTAATGAGGAAGTATGATCAAGTCATACAATACCTCAAGAAAAAGGTGCCCGCAAAGGAAACCGATTGGACCCGGATAGATAGAACTACCCAAGAGCGCGATGAAACTGTCCACTCCTTTTATGAAAGGTTGCTACAAGTATTCAAAACTTACAGTGGAATCGATAATGTGGACATGAAGGACATGACCCATTTCAGTTACAGATTCGTGCTAGGGTTAAGGCCTGAAATATCCCAATGGATTCGAGACAATAAAATCAGTTGGCAAGGAAAGCCCATAGATGATGTCCTTAAGTACGCCAAGTACTGCGAAGATGAAATAGAAAATAAAAAGAAAGCCCTCAAGGAGAAAGTTATGTGGGCACAAGTGAAATTGGCTGAACAGCAAGAAAAACAGTTAAGTAAATTGAATACTAATAATAATACCCAGAATACCAATGCTGGGGGAGGAGGAAAGCCCCGGGTAAAAATGAGTCGGGAAGAAGCTATGAAGAAGTTCCCCTGCCATGGGTGCGGCCAGATAAGGCATTGGAGAGACGAGTGTCCACACCTACAGGCCGGTAATGCCCCTATAAATGGTTTAAATCCACAGGTGCAGAAAGAGGGGACAAGAAAGAACCAGCAACAGGTAAAGCTACCTCCAGTACCTCGCGCTCCTAGACAGAATTATAAGAATCAGGGTCAGCAGAATGAGAGGGCGGAGGTATGGGAAGGAGAGAATGAGAGAAATGCAGCAATTCCACAGTACTTGTTAAATGATTCTTTCCTCTGTGATGATCAAGATTGACGGGGCCTGAGAGGGGAGGACAAGGAGTGCGTGCTTGGCGCCTCCTTACCGGTAGACCAGACTGGACCATACATTGAAGGAAAGGTTGAGGGTAAAGACGTCACCTTTCTGTTGGACACTGGTGCTACCCGGTCCACTGTGAGAACAGTGGATGTTCCTAACCTACCCCTCTCGGGAGAAGCAATCCAAGTAGTGGGTTTCTCCAATCAAATAATCAGTACTCCAGTAACTGAACCCATGGAAATCTCTATAGGAAATTTTAAAGAAATGCACAGGTTTGTGGTCTGTGATTCCAGTCCTGTGAACCTGTTAGGACGCGATTTGTTGTGCAGAATGAACTGCACCATCTTTTGCACACCAAAAGGTGTCGAAATTCAGACCCCCGATGAAGATGGCTTGTATAAACTGATGTTAGTGAGACCTGACACTGAAATTAGACCCTTGTCTGTTGAAGACCTACCTGAAGAACTCCAGTTAAGAGTGGTACCCGAAGTATGGGATTTCACGGGAAAAGATGTAGGCTTAATGGCAAATGTGGACCCAGTTAAAATAGCTATAAAACAAATGCTGTATACCCCAGAACACGACAGTACAAAATGAGTGCAGAAGTAAAAACAGGAGTCGCAATTGAAATCAACAGGTTGCTCGAAGCAGACATCATACAGGAAGTAATGAGCAGTCCCTGCAATTCGCCCATCATTGGGATTAAAAAGCCTAGTGGAAAGTACCGGGTAGTGCAGGACCTACGCAAGGTAAACCAAATTGTTGTACCTTGCTGTCCCATTGTGCCCAACCCTGCAGTGATACTATATCAGATTCCTTGGGATGCGGAATGGTTCACTGTCATTGACCTGTGCCATGCATTCTTTTCCATCCCCTTGCATCCAGAAAGCAAGTTCCTTTTTAGTTTTGAATTTGACAGCCATATCTATGTCTGGAATCGTGTCCCTCAAGGGTACACTGAAAGTCCATCGATTTTCAACCAGATCCTAAAGAAATGCCTTGAATCTTTAGTACTGCCAAGAGAGTCCGTTTTGGTGCAGTACATAGATGACCTGTTAGTGGCATCTAAAACGCAAACAGACTGTGTCACAGACACCATCGCCTTGCTGAATCACCTAGGACAGGGAGGACATAAAGTATCACCAGACAAATTACAGTTCTGTAGAAACTCAGTAAAATATCTGGGGCACCAGATAGAGAAAGGGATCCGAAAAGTAACTACAGAGAGGATCAAGATAATTAAAACAATGGACCTAACCCGAACTCAGAAGGAAGTAAGAATGTTCCTAGGAGTTGTGGGGTACTGCAGGCAATGGATTGTAGGATTCGCAGCTCTAGCCAAACCTTTGATAAAAATGACCAAGAAAGGAGTAGAAGACCCAGTCAGTTGGGACAGTGAAAGCATGTCCGCTTGGGTAAAATTGCGAAATTGTCTATGTACCGCTCCTGCATTAGGTATGCCTGATTATTCCAAGAACTTTGAACTGTTCTGTGACACAAGAGAAAATTGTGCTGTCTCAGTCCTGACCCAGGAGCATGGGCTGGTCAGGCGTCCCGTGGCCTATTTTTCAGCCACTCTAGATCCAGTGGCTGCTGGATTACCCGGATGCCTGAAGGCAGTAGCTGCTACTTGCGTCAGTCTAGAACAGAGTGAGAATATTGTCATGGGACATCCTGTCACCATATATGTTCCACATTCTGTTGTAATCTTACTGACGAGAACCAAGACCCAGTATCTCATACCTAGTCGGCTGACTAAGTATGAGAGAATATTGATTGGTGCTGAGAATGTAACAATTTCCCGGTGCAATGTCTTAAACCCTGCAACACTGTTACCTGTTCCTCTGGATGTAGAAGCCGAGGATGAAATGGAGCATAACTGCATCAATTTAACAGAGTTCAGCACTAAGCCCCGTCCTGACATCCGAGAAATAGCTTTACTTGATGGGGATCTTACAATCTTTGTGGATGGCTCGTGTCTAAGACATGAGAATGGAGGTCTGTGTGCTGCCTATGCTGTGGTCACATTGACGAACACCCTGGAAGCATCCTACCTATGCGAGGTGAAATCTGCGCAAGTCGCAGAACTCATCGCGTTGACAAGAGCATGTAAGAGGGGTAAAAACAAAAGAATAACTGTTTATACCGACAGCCAGTACTGTTATGGGGTTGTTCATGACTTCGGCCAACTATGGTTACAAAGAGAATTCATGACTTCCTCAGGTACCCCTATCAGGAATGGAAAGGTGGTACAAGACTTACTGGAAGCTATTCAATTGCCCAAAGAATTGGCTGTGGTCAAGTGTGCGGCTCACAGATCCGGAAATGATGATGTGACAGCCGGAAATAGATACGCTGACCAAATCGCCCAGTTTTGTGCCCGACACCAAATGTCCCTCCAAATTGGGTTATGGGGTGGTGGAAACAGCTGCCAACTGATGTTGATTGAGAATGTGTCAACGTGGGAAGAATTGAGAGACTTACAACAGGCAACAGACAGGGAAGAAAAAGGCAGATGGAGGGCGAATGAATGCAAAATAAGGAATGATGGTGTGGTGGTGAACTCAACTGGGGTGCCTGTACTGCCCGACAGCCTGATAGATCCCATGGTCAGGATGATACATGAACCAACACATATGGGAAGGGATGCAATGTGTCGTGTGTTTGACAAGGTGTTCTATAATTCAAAATTCAGGAACTAAGCGGAAAGGCTTTGCCAGAGGTGCCTAGTGTGTCAGCAATTCAATGCAGGAAAAAGGACTGTAGTGGAACAGAGTACCATTGGAAAGGCAGTGGGTCCCTTTGTCAGGATGCAGGTGGACTTTATAACAATGCCCAGATGCAAGGGATATAGATATGTCCTGGTCATAGTTTGCCTGTTTTCCAGGTGGGTGGAGGCTTACCCAGCAAAGAAAAATGATGCCCTAACCGTAGCCAAACTATTGCTCAGGGAGTTGATACCTAGGTATGGAATTCCTGAGATGATTGAAACAGACCAAGGTGGGCATTTTGCCAACGATGTGTTGGACGAACTCTGTACAGCATTTAAGATGAAGCAAAGGCTGCACTGTGCATACCATCCAGAGGCTTCTGGGGTAGTTGAACAGATAAATGGCACACTAAAGTCCAGATTGGCAAAAATGTGTGATTCCACCAAAATGAACTGGTTAGAAGCTTTACCCCTTGTGCTGATGAGTTTGAGAAGTATTCCGAACCGAAAAACAGGCCTGAGCCCCCATGAAGTGCTAATGGGGAGAGTGATGCGACAGGCATGGGTACCTGGACACAAACTGCTAAGTATTTCTGATGATTTGGTACTAGAATACTGCAAGCAGCTGGGTGACCAAGTGCGTTCTATCTCTCACCAGATTGGAGAGACAGCTGACGACTGGCCAAAGACTCCAGCACATAAACTGCAACCAGGTGATTGGGTGGTGTTAAAGAAACACACCCGGAAGAGTTGCCTTGGACCAAAGTGGGGAAAGCCAAGACAAGTGATCCTTGTCACTACAACTGCTGTAAAGTGTGCTGGTGTACCGAAGTGGATTCATGCCAGCCACACGAAGCGGGTAACTGGAGAAAACGCGACTGAAGCTGAAGGCAGCCCAGCTGAGGAGACTCCCGAAGAGGGTCCGGATCTCGCTGACATCGAGCTGCCGAGCACAAGTCGAGACGTTGATTGGTTCCCTGCCGACGACCAGGTTCTTGATCCAATACGAACCAGAAAATATTCCTACCTAGACAGTGAGTGGGATAGTCCAGGTGAGACAGAACTAGAGGACGAAGGTCAGGTCAGCGAGACTCACATCACACCTGATCAGGAAGTAGGCCAAGTAGGGACAGATCAAGCCATCAACACTCCCCCTGAAACTCCGGAGTCTGTAGCTGGAAAGGGACAGATAGTGGTCAAAGTTGAAGTTCATGCGGAAGAAAATGAAGGGAACGAAGTGCATGAACAGGAGCAGATAGAGATAGATGAACGTGTTCAGGAGACAGAATCCAGATCGCCTGAAAACAAAGAACACATACAAAGCCAACCTGAACAAGGCCAGCCTAGAAACCAGGCAGAAGAAATAGATGAAAGACCTGGAACTAGTCAGACAGGAAGGGAAATAGACACTGTAAAACCCAAAGAACAAAAACAAAGTCAAATAAAAAGAGTGCACGAGGAAGGCCAAGTTTCCTCGACCACTGAAAGTCACAGAAGCAAGGGTGAACCCCGATACATCAAAAGGCTGAGACTCCGAATAAAAACAGTTGAAGAAAAACTAAAAGACCGAAAAAGGGCTGAAAGTGAAAGAAAAGCAGCCCGAGGCAAGTCTCTGAGAAAGAGCGACAGAGTAAAGAAACAGAACAGGCTGTATCGGAGCCCTGAATGGACATACTTGGTGTTGGAAGAAATTGATGAGCCCAACCACAGTGGCAAAAGTGACGAAGAGTCCAGTGCTGATCGGAGTTCTGACGAAGATCCTCCTTGAGACAAAGCCGAGTGAACCCGTGGTGTAAAAAGACAAGGAGGGGTTGCAAAGGCCACCTGTAAGCTATAATGTCTGATTCAAACGTAACTGGAAGATCCAGATTTAGGTGTTGCAAAACTTGCTGTAAAATATGCTTATGTAGTGTAGCTATGTTGATAGTGATGTGGATAGGACTAACAGTCTTCATACCTTTTATGATAAGTAAAGATCCTAACTTGTCCCCTACTGAACCTGAAACATTAGACACAGACGTTGTACAGACTGTAGAAACTCCACGAAGCTTAGAACGACGTGATAACCCAGTTAGTCTGAGACACACACGACCAAAATTAGAAGCATCAGATGAGGGTGGACTACATTTTCCCAAGATGAGAAACCGGACGCATTTAAATGTTTTCGCTAACCTTTTAGTGCATTATGTAGAGGCTATGGAAATAGAAGATTGTTATGTCTGCATGAAGCTACCCACTTCTGTAGCTGAAGGTGTGACATATCACCACTTACCCCTAACATACGGAATTTCCTGTAGTATATTGGCAAGCTTGTTTTATAGAAGCACTTTACAGTACTACTATTCAAATGCTGACGTAATCTTTTCTGAACTTCCTATTAGGGGACACCTGAACCTGGTACATATTAGGAGCGAGGTAACCCGTTATATGGGAGAATATTTCCTGACTATAGGTGACATAGACTTAAATGAAGCAAGACAAGCTAATCTGACCTGTTCTTTGCAAGAGCAGGAAAAGATGTTTATAAAAATGGCAGACAGGAGGAGGGAAAAGTTTCAGAAAAAGGCAAATGACGAAAAGGATAGAGTCCCTAGATGGGCAGACCATATGGACAACACCTCGCAAGGCGAAGCTAATCCTGCTTTGTTGCTGGATTTTGAACGGAAAGGGAAACTTTGTCTTCATAGAGAAAGGACAGAATATTATAACAATGTATTCATCGGTTCCAGCGAGTGTGAACATAATTACAAGGTAATTGGAGGTTGGGGTTTCAAAAATGGGTCAGAGCCTGTGTTTCCTGGAATTTATTATATATGTGGGAACAAGGCTTATTTCAAATTGCCGGATCACTGGTATGGAAGCTGCTACTTTGGCATTGTTTTCCCGAAAATATACCATGTGAATAATGCTGCTGGAAGCAATGAAGAAACTAATGACTTAGCGCGTAGAAAACGTGAAAGTGTAGGAGAAATTATAGGTGATATTTTTAGTGCACTGATACCTGGAATGGGGGTAGTTCTGAACACTCACAGAATCTGCAAATTATCTACAGTAGTGGATCGGTTATCAACTGACACTGCTGCTGGATTCCTGCTGGTCAAGAC
Organism: Lissotriton vulgaris; assembly: GCF_964263255.1. Lineage (NCBI taxonomy): Eukaryota > Metazoa > Chordata > Amphibia > Caudata > Salamandridae > Lissotriton > Lissotriton vulgaris. The sequence continues at coordinate 510,707,901 of NC_141689.1, forward strand.
TGAGATGGTTGCGATCAGATCAATGGTATTGCAGAATCGCCTTGCTCTTGACACCTTATTGGTAAAAGAGGGCGGAGTCTGTAGAATGCTGAAGGCGCAACATTGTTGCACCTACATACCTGACAAAAGTATCGAACTTAAGAAATATGTAAGGAACATAACTAATTTGGAAAAAGAACTCAAACCATTAGAGGTTGACAGTGCCTGGACGAGACTGACTGGAGGTCTCTCCTCTATAGGTAGTTGGTTTTCTAACTTAGGTAAAAATCTTCTGTGGAAAATACTGATGCCAATAGCTGGAATAGGTGTGGTTGCACTGATCATATTCATTTGCTGTAAATGTCAAAAATGCAAAAAGTACACTGTGAATAAAAGAGGAGTGAAGAGAAATATTGATGAGTTAGAATTAGAAGAATTGAGGAATCAAATCTACAAAAAGGCGAAGAATCACCACTCTCATAGAGAAGCCGAAAGAAAACTCAACAATAAGTTTGTTGAAATCGAAATGCATGATATGGAAGAATGAAAGTTGGCATCTGTTTCCTTTATAGTGATGATAGTAAATATCATCAAAGAGGGGATTGATGGAGCAAGGATTCGCACGTAAAGCGACTTGCTCTGATCCAAGAACCTCGCCTAACTTGTAATCATATTAATTCAACTTGTCCATCATTTATTTAGCATTTTTCCCCAACACACGGGTGTCCCCAGGAGGCTTGCCTGTGTGTCTTTTCCTCCTAACAATGCTTGCACTACGGAAATGGCTGCTTTGCAGAAATCCAGTCTGCGCATGCGTCGGTCATACTCACGTGATGTGACGCACTCGCATTCTGGAGGGATTTTGTTGCTCATGCGCATTATTGCAAACATGGCCGCTTGTCTCTCACCACGCTCTCTGCTTGCCACCGCTGCTTCTGCCTATCTGTCTTTTTGCACTAAACTTTAATGCTATAGATATTATAAAGTAAGGGGTGCAGTGAAGTCAATAACGGTATACAGTGTGATCATTTTTTTAGTATGATTCTAATTTGTTTTCGCTTATTTTTCATGTACCGCGTATCTGTGGGCCGGGGGGAACGGGAGCTGCGCCATACTTGAAGCTCTTCTGAACCCTGTCACGTGACATGAGAGAAACCCCACTGCGCAGAAGCTAAAACAAGCCAGCTGGTTCCTGAAGCACGATGCGCCTGGGAACCCATCTCGAAGATGCTGTAGTCTACCTTGAGCGCGCTACACTGTTGCTATATACTGTGCACTTGCATTGTCTTCTATATTCCTATGCCTGGGAACGTGAACCCAAGGGGCGGGTATGCAAAATTTCATAGTAATGATGGGAACACTGAATTCTAGGAGGTGACAATGACAAAGGCACCTCTCCTGACCAATCATAATGTGGGAAACGGTCACTTGCAACATTTGTGGGTGGTCTAAGGGTCCCCAAACCGTATAACTGGCCTAGTGTAGCTTAGAGAAATTGTCCGACTTGTCCGAGTAGCAGACCTGTCACTGACCCTACGAACTCTATAGGTGCTCAATCTAGAGTGCTGCGGAGCACTCTGTCCATACTTTCCACAAGCTCCTAGGGGTGGAAATAGTCCTAAGTGCTGGCGAAGCACTTTGCTGGGGAAATTCGAAAACCCAATCGGGGTTACTGCGGATTACTTGCAGAGAGGGGTAACGCAGGCATTGCATCCGAAGCTGTGGGTGTTGGTCGTACCTTGGTGAGCCCAGTCCTGACCCAAATCCTGAGGGGTATCCTGTCCTGACTGTCCGTGAGCTGTACCTGCTCGCATTCTGGTATTCCAATTCTTGAGGGTCCTTGTCCCCGTCTTCCTGAACTGACCCGTGGCCAGGGTTAGTCCTCATTCCTATCTAGGTAATTATTAAACTCTGGGTTTACGTCTTTCTATCTCTTTTTCTTCTCTTCTTAATAAAGCACTCTTGCCTGTGATATTGCCCTATCACCGTTTGAAAGCAACTTATATGCAATTGTTTATTAGAAATGTACCACTTCTCTCCCTACCTGTAGGATTATTAAATTGTCATATTATATTAGTGTGTTCCATTTTTCCCTTCCCTTTAGCAGGGTTGCAGTGAATTTAGTAAGAACAGCATAAGTAGCCTAGTTTACGTACTCATTTTAGGTCCCGTTCATGTCCCCTGCCCTAGTTTAAACTTGTGGTGAATAGCTCATCACCTTGTAGTGTTCCCAATTACTCTAAATGGTACTTGCCCTAATCCATAGATACATTGTGGAATTAGCTTTAATAATTGATGTGTTGATTTGTACTTACTTCATTATCTTGGCATATTCATTCTGAAATTTCTTGATAAATCTTTAAAACTCTTCAGGTGTCTGTGGTCATTTACAGTATAAAGTGTGGATAAATGTACTTGGTATATAAGAGTTCTACTCCCTTTAGGAATCTTGTCACCTGTCCACTGCTAGCTCCTGATCCGTCAGGAGTAATGTGCCTGTGGTAGGTCAGGTACATGAACAGTAAGTGGTGTAAAGGTCACCCCCCGAATTACTCATAGTAGCGTGCTAAGGATTTCACCCGGTTCATGCAAGTCATTTGGCAGCGAAAGTCACGCCAGGGCCCAGTGCGTGGAAAATTGGTAGACTCCGTGACCCGGGTGACCTGCGCGCTCTATCAGAAGCTTGCTGGAGTACTTAGGTTCCTCTACTGACAGGTTCCTGTACAGAATTACACTGCACTCAATGTAACATACACTCCAAATAATACCACTCAGTTGCACATAATTACACACCACATAATTACACTCTACTCAATGCAACAAATACACCCCACATAACACTCAATACCACATAATTACAAGCCACATAATTACACTCTACTCAATGCAACATAAATACACTCCATATAATACCACTCAGTGCCACATAATTACATGCCACATATTTACACTCTACTCAATGAAACATAAATAGACTCAACTTAATACCACTAAGTACCACATTACTACACCTCACATAATTAAACTCTATTCAATACATTATAAATACACTCCACATAATACCACTGTGGCACATAATTAGATGTCACCTAATTACACTCTACTCAGTGTAACATAAATACACTCCACTTACCACTCAGTACCACATAATTACACGCAGCATAATTACTCTTGACTCAATGCAACATAAATACACTCTACATAATACCACTCACTGCCATATAATTGCACGCCACATAATTGCACTGTAATCAATGCAACATAAATACAATCCACATAAATGCACTCTATACCACATACCACCAATCAACATAAATGCACTCCACACCATGACACAATTTCGTTAAGCATAATTTCACTCAACGCCACAGTTCCAGGCCACACTCCACACATTTCCAATACCCACCGCATAATTACACACCAAACAACATATTTCAACTCCACAACTCTACAATACACAAACGTACCTCCAATCCACACCATATGGTGTCACTACCTGAGCGCCAAACATTATTCACCACCATCATTTTGCATCAGCGCACCACATAAGCATCAAGTCGGTCTGCCCTTGGAATCTGGCATCTGTTGATTCTTGCTTAGTGTCTGTCCGCTGCTTGTGTTCTAATTAAATTCCTGTTTTCCAACCACCACTCCCCCTTTATTTATGTCCCGCTCCCCCATAACAAAAAAAATTATAAAAAACAAGCATGAGAACAGGCAGGAAGAAGTTGCCAGCAGTGCAAGTACCAAAAAACTAGAAGACATTTTGTATGTTAAAATCTTTTTTTAATCCGGTTTTTCAGTTAATATAATGTTGTCTTCGTTTGTGTAAAGGTAACAAAAATGCTGAATACCTTTTATTATAACTTTTCAACATAATACACAGCAGCCACAATGCTCTACAACATAGCCAAAAGTGCTGGCTAAACACATAAGGTAACAAAGGCAAGACCTATTGGCTATGCCAATACTTGTTCTTCATTATCACATATAAGAGTGCCTTGAAAAACATGTCTTCCGAATGTGCACTGTACAAAACCTGCACCTGTGTTTGATATGTTACACTATAATGTTGTTCATGTATATTAGAAAACCAGGCAACACAAGGAGTGCACATAACAACTGACTTGCCCTTAGTTCACTATTAGCAATGCTGTCAGTGTGGCGGAAAGAATGAATGTTTTTGTAAATTCATATTTGAAAACTATCCCTTTAAAAAATATTTCTCAATGCTCTGATATAATCTGATGTACTAAGGTGAAGTGGTCATGCTTGCAATCATACACCCCAGTGCTGTTCCTTGCACTTACAAATATGAAATGCTGTTTATACAGCCTTGATCCTGCTCCAGTAGGAAGAGTCCAGCCCGAACTCTCTCTGAACTGGAATGCAAGCATCCCAAGAGACCGATTTTCCCCAGTTGGGGACTCATCTGTTAGGTGCAGCTTGGTTCTAGTGGCACCGTGAGCCTGGGACCCAACCTGGGCATACCCGTCACACTAAGGGTGTCACATTGAAGTAAAAACAAACAAGCATTTACAATGCAATGGTTTTGCCTTTGTTAAAGTTAGAGCTATTGGCATTGCTCTTGACATTATTTTTATTTATGTTTTTTTTAACATAAATAAATGGCATTGTCATTTACAATGCCACTAGCTTTATCTCTCGCAAATGACACACACAAACACACACAGAGCCCCACACACACACACACCCACACAGAGCCCCCCACACACACAGCCACACAGAGCCCCCCACACACACAGCCACACAAAGCCCCCCACACACACAGCCACACAAAGCTTCCTACACACACAGCCACACAGAGCCCTCCACACACACCCACACAGCACAAGCAGGCAACAGGGGCACACGGAGGCACAAACAGGCAACAGGGGCACACGGAGGCACAAGCAGGCAACAGGGGCACACGGAGGCACAAGCAGGCAACAGGGGCACACGGAGGCACAAGCAGGCAACGGGGGCACACGGAGGCACAAGCAGGCAACGGGGGCACACGGAGGCACAAGCAGGCAACAGGGGCACACGGAGGCACAAGCAGGCAACAGGGGCACATGGAGGCACAAGCAGGCAACAGGGGCACGAAAACGGAGGCACAAGCAGGCAACAGGGGCACACGGAGGCACAAGCAGGCAACAGGGGCACACGGAGGCACAAGCAGGCAACAGGGGCACACAGAGGCACAAGCAGGCAACAGGGGCACACAGAGGCACAAGCAGGCAACAGGGGCACACGGAGGCACAAGCAGGCAACAGGGGCACGAAAACTGAGGCACAAGCAGGCAACAGGGACACGAAAACTGAGGCACAAGCAGGTGACAGGGGCACACGGAGGCACAAGCAGGCAATAGGGGCACACTGAGGCACAAGCAGGCAACAGGGGCACACGGAGGCACAAGCAGGCAACAGGGGCACACGGAGGCACAAGCAGGCAACAGGGTCATGAAAACAAGCACAAGCAGGCTAAAGGGTCACAAGCATGAATTGTAATTTAGACGGGGCTGAAGTGGAGAACGGTCAGTTCGGGAAGTAGTGCGGCTGGTGCAGTGGTACCAGGCCGAAAGGTGAGAGGGGCTGTCTGCACCCCAGTTTAGACAGTTCCCACTACCTAACAGGGATTGGTGGGAGGGGGGCGTACTTCTTGCTTGCTTTAAGACTGTTACTTCGGGGACGCAGTGCACGCTGCTGCCTGCTGCCGCCGGGACACGACAACAGGCAGGGAGAGGACAGGCTAGTAGAGAGCAGGGAGGGGACAGGCTGGGAGAGGGCAGGGAGGGGACAGGCTGGGAGAGGGCAGGCTGGGAGAGGGCAGGGAGGGGACAGTCTGGGAGAGGGATGGTAGGGAGAGGGCAGGTTGGGAGAGGGCAGGTTGGGAGAGGGCAGGTTGGGAGAGGGCAGGCTGGAAGTGGACAGGCTGGAAGTGGACAGGCTAGAAGTGGTCAGGCTGGGAGAGGACAGGCTGGGAAAGGACAGGCTGGGAGAGGACAGGCTGGGAAAGGACAGGCTGGGAAAGGGCAGGCTGGAAGTGGACAGGCTGGGAGAGGACAGGCTGGGAAAGGGCAGGGACCATAAAATACATAGATATAAAATCATTTAAGATCCCCCGTCTTGTAACCATGTAACAGACAGACATAGAAAGTAAAAAAATATAAAACAATTAATAATCTTCGTAGTCCCGCTCCTCTCAGAATTCATTATCTACAATAAAATAAAATACATTCCTTCGAGTAATACAGTAATTCATACGAAAATGAGCACACCACTAGGGTCCATAACAAGGAAAATAACAACAAAAATGAGAATACAGCCTGCATGCCTCATCTTCCAACACACTGCTAGGTGCTGCATTCCATAACACGTTTTTTGAGGGGGCCGTTTTATATAGCACAAACTCCACCTGAGGGTATTCGAGGCTTTACACGAGCACCAGTTATGTTACACAAGGACGCATTCATTTTTGTTAGGCACGGGGAGAATAAGTGATTTGCCCAGAATCACAGGAAGTTGAGCCAGCGCTGAGACTCGAACCTGATTCCCTGGCTCCAAAGTCAGCAGCTCTGGCAGTTACGCCACATCCTCTCCCACTTTAACTGCAGCTCGGTGGTCTCCATACACAACATGGACATTGGAAACACTAACCACAGCGGATCACAACTGTTGTAAAGCAGCCTCTGAAATTTTAAATAAAGTAAATCAATCTTCATTATTTCAAGTCGAAGCACCTCAGGAACGCATTGGGCCGAACCATGGGACGGACAAAAAGGGGAGGGGGGGTCAATGAAGGAAGGAAGGAAGGAAAAGAGAAAATAAACAGGGTTAAAGGGGGCAAAGTTATGAGTTGGACAAAATCCTCCCAACCACACAACCTGCACCGTGTAGCATGCGACCCATGAGGGAAGCGTTTCAGCGCCCCATATAAGCGCTATATAAATGCTGCAATACAATATGAGTCAACCACCTGACCTGAGTGTGAAACACAGCAGCCACTGCCCATGTGTGAACGGACACTAGTGACAACGCCGAGATAAGGAAAGCAGAGTCAACCACACGAACAAGACCGGCAGAACCCCGCAGTGAACACAGTGCAGTGACTGAACTTAACAGTGAGTGTCAGCGGAAAACACACGCAGCTTTGGGTGTGAACGAACAGCAGTGACAACCCTGAGTGTGAGGCGGACCGTAGAGGCAGCCGGTGACAGCCCTGGGGTGGAAAGGAAGTAAAAAGAGGTCATGGGTGCAAGTAGAAAGAAGGCAATTTCCATTGTGTGGGCAGAACAGTGACTGTGGTGAGAGCTGAGTCAGAGTAGACACCCTTGAAAGAACTGAGACGGCACAAAGCAGTGATGGCACCTGTGGGCAGACAAACAGCAGTGACGGCCCATGAGTGCGCACGTCAAGTACCAAGATTCAGCATAGAGAAAACACACACGCTCTAGTGACAGCAGAGACTGGTGCCAGCTCAAGCAGTGACATCCCTGATTGACAGAGTTGTGACGACCCCTGTGATATGACCGTCAGGGAGACCACCTCACTCTACGTCATCACGGACATGGTTTCCAGTCATGAACTTTTCACCCTCAAATACCAGGCATCAGTTCTGAACAACTCATTTCTTCAACTGAAGCAAATCCGGACTGTAACTCCCAGAATACATTACGATGTCATGACAGCAGATGAATGTAAACTGTGACTGCCATGACATGGAATGAAGCGGACACCCTATGACAGTAGCGCCTACAGTGACTGAGCAGAGGAGCGACAGCCCCGGGGCTGGATAGACAGAGGCATAGATATTGATGGTGCAGCAGGTGCAGTGACACCAGGGCCAGAGTCGCGAGGGGCCACTGAACCCTGATTATTTATATTTTACTACCCAAACAGCAGGGTCTCCTGTTCCTTCCGGTGGGCATCCGGGCAGCAGAGATGATATTAAGTGAGCAGGGGGTCGCCAAACTGGCGTTGCTATCAATGAGAGCAGCAGGTGCAGTGACACCGAGGCCCATGGGCGTGACTGCCCCACTTAATCCCAATTAAAGTGTTTTTTTTAACTACCGAACCAGAGGACGGGACCCCATCCCCCCTTACTTGCTTTAGGGCCCCTGGCACCCTAGGTGCGCCCCTGAATGAGTGCCCGCCCCCCCGGAGTGAGAGCACACAGTAGACAAACTCACGTTGTTGTTGGGCCAGGCACACGCAGAGGGCCAGCTGGAAGGCCAGGGCGCGCCCCAGGATGCACTTCATGGTGAGAGGTGCAAGTGCCGACACTTCTCTCTTTTCTTCCCTCTTCTCGCAGCTGTGTTACGGGCCGCTTCTCTTCCTCTGACGTCCCTGCTGTCAGGGATAGAAGGGGGAAAGGTTTGCATTTTATAACCCCATTACCCAGACCAATCCACGGCGGGTCGAAGCAGGGGACAATCCGTCACCGGTCTATCGGGCTGCAGGCTGTGGGTCTCCGGGGTCCGAATATCCGAGTGTCTGGGGTGGACCGTGGAAGAGGGGTCATTGGGCCCCCGCTAGCTTAAATCTGCAGTCCTGGTGCGTCCCCACGCCTGACCGTGGACACCCTGCCGAGATCCATGTATGTGTCACTGTTTTATTTAAAAAGCCACCCACAATCGTGCGGATGCCCTCGAAACCAACCCTGTCCTCACACAAGCGCTGTGCTCAACAGCAGGGGTCGGGCCTCAGATTAATAAAACTAAGCACCAGTGTTTGGCAATGTAGCCGCCCCGCCCGCGCAGTCAATCACACTGTAGGCTTGAGTGCTGTGCTGGGATGTGCTCCAGGGGAGGGACAAGCACAAGAGGAAGCCAAGAATAAGAAGCAATTAAACGAGTGACAGTCATGCCTACCAGTGGCAAGCAGTGAGCGCACCATGTGTTAGGTAAACCCACATTAGGTCTTTCGTTGTCTAGAGGGGATCCCTAAAATACAGGCTGGCCAGGACGGATTGCTGTGGGTTGACTAGGAGAGATCTGTGCATGAGAGTCAGTGTGAATGAATGTCTTGTGTGCAGGCGCCAACGGGTGTGAGTGAGCGACTCCGTCAGAACAGAGGAGCCTGCAGTTGGATAGAAGTTGCTGACTGCAGACATGTTGGCAGTCAGTTTATTGAGCAATCCACGGATATGGAGGGGCCGAGCAAAGTATCCGGGCTGGCTGAAGGAGCACGAGCTTTGGCATGAAAATATTGGATTTGTAAATGGTGCAACAAGGACATTGTTGAGCAAAGCACGGGCACCAGCGGGAGGGGGGCGGGAACGGGGGCCGGAGACACGGAGAGCTGGAGGGGGGCGGGAACGGGTATTGTAGAGCGGGAACGGGGGCCGGAGACACGGAGAGCGGGAGGGGGGCGGGAGGGGGGCGGGAACGGGCATTGTAGAGCAAAGCACGGGCACCAGCGGGAGGGGGGCGGGAACGGGGGCCGGAGACGCTGCGAGCAGGAGAGGGGGTGGGAACAGCCAAAAAATAAAAGCAAGCACTCACCTGGACTTCTTCCGGGTGCCGTCAATGCCGGACCAGATTCGGGGGCGTTCCCGAGGGCTTTTGGCTGACGTAGCGTGACGTCGCCAAAAGCCAAAAATTCTCGGGAACGCCCCCGAATCTGGTCCGGCATTGACGGACAGGCCCGTCTTCCAATGGCTAGCCTCCATTTATGGAGCTAGCCAATGGAAGACGGGGCGGATTCCAAGCCACATATACTATACTCATTAGGTTTTTTCTAGCACATGCGTACTTCGTACGCATTGGCTAGTCAAAACCTAAAAAGCGATGGATGGAATGCTTGAATTAATAACAGCCTGTGGTAATTACTTGGGGGCACATCCTAGTTCATCAGTTTTTTCCCACCCTGCCACCTCAGATTAGACCCCGCCATATGCAGATTAAACCCAGCCTTGAGCTTGCTTCCGTAGGAACAGTCCAGTCCAAACTGCCATGCCAGGCTTTAATTAATGACAGGTCTGCAACTTGGAGGTTCATGCATAGGGGAGAGGAGTTGGCCTAACGCCTAGGGCGATGCAAGATGGTTTTGAAAATGAAGGTAAGTGGGCAGGACAACCTAGTTACTTCTTTTCCTTAACTTCAATTAACCTTTCAATAAATGCTTGCCTGTTTATTTAACATCTTTTTAATGTTCGTGCTGATTGGAGTGAACAGCAACCCACTGCTGCTGTTTACCATGGGGCCACATGTAAAGGTCAGTAGGGCTTCATGGGTTCCCCAGGCCATACTTTTAGTATCCCTGAGTTAGAGGGTCCCAGGTGACTTCCATAGAAGATAAGACATTTATGAAAGGAAAGATAAGAAGTTATCAACAGGGGGAGAGAGTGAACACAGATGCAGAGAAAATATTGGAACTGCAGCTGTAATGTTGTGTGGCCACTTGACAAAGAAGTATCAGCAAGTGGAAAGCAGTAATCTAATAAGAAAAGTAAAGACAGATAGCCAGATGGTATTTCACTCAGACAGAGAGAGATGCCTAAAACACATTCACACACCTGGGGAAGTTGGGTGGGTGTGAATGTTGTGTAAGGGGTGGTGCTTATGTGGCCTGCACTTAATCAAAACTGTTGAGACGAGAAAGGGCAAGGAAGACATGTATGTATTGCAGAAATTCCTTAGCAAGGGTGGAGATGGGCTAGAGGAAGAAACCACATATTACATGAGACCCTCTTATTTGAGGCAAGTGCATAAGGAAGATAGTGGGAGAAACAGGGTGGAAATGGGCAGGAAGAAGGAACCATTCCTCTATCATGTTACCAGACAAAGGAGCCAGAAGAGTGAGGGGCACTATCCCAGCTATTCTCTGGAGAAAAAAAGTCCAGGAATAAGAATGTCTAACCGTATTGGTGGAAGGCGAGAAAACCGGCACACTGAAGAGAACTATTCAGAAAGTCTGAAACAGGTTTGTGCCAATCGAACAACCACAGAAGTAGAGAATAACTTCCCGAGGATGATAGTTTGTTCTCATTTGACAAAAAGTGAGATATGATATGACTAAACTGTCCCCAAAAAGCCAAGCAAGTAAGGTCTTGTTAGTCGAGCGCTTGGCGTCAGGTCATACAAGACAGAAGACAGACATATCTTTCATCCTGATGTACAAATGTTTTGCTGTTCACAGACCAGTTGCACACCGTTTTGCGACCACAAAAAGAGAAAATAAGAATATAGGAAACACAAAAAATATAAATGTGTAGAAATTGCTCAGGATATCGAATGAGTATGGAAATCTCAAAGTGCAACATTGAATATCAGTTACCAAATGGCAGATTCCAAATGTGAAAAACATTCACAAATAGAAAACACTCCCAAAAACAGTAAATTGCACTCACAAAATACCATGCTCAAGCAAGTAAGTGCAAACCATTGAAAAATGAAACCTTCACATTGGTATTCCTCTGTGCCCCCTGTGGTTCATGATTATATTGGGAGCCTAACTTAATTTGTGAATGAGAAGGATGGGCTAAATTCACGGGAAAATAAATCACTTCAGACTGGCAAGTCTGGAGCAGTTGATCCTACAAGTGCATATGCAATGGTGAAAGGGAATGTGTGTGGTTTTTGCAGTCTGTACTACTCAATCAAGATCCGTGGACATTTCTCTGCGTGCACAGTAGTGTGGCATGGCACACCATGGCAAACGCATAAACCTAACACATGAAGCGCTTTACCAATGTTGAAATATAACTAGGGTAGCGTGGTGAGCACAAAAACGATGTATTAAACCCAGATCTCTGACTGGGTTGAACATTTGATTTGTTCAGGATTCTGTCCATCATCTGTTCTTCTTCCTGTTCATTTTGCTTTTGTCGCCCTAAGTGGGAAGGGTATGCCCTGAACTGGGTCCTGTGCTCACTGTTCCACTGGATTCAAGGTAGCCTGGCTGATGAGGGTGATCTCCTGAAATCAGTCCCAGGATGCTTGTTTCTGGATCTGGGGGGACCTAGCCTGGCAGTTCTGGCTGGACTGTTCCCATGGTGAGAGGGTCAAGGATGATTTGCATAAGGCTGGGCCTTAACTGCGGTGGTTTGGTGAGGAAAAAACGATGGACTAAACCCAGAGCTGTGACTGGGGGTGAATATTTGATTTGTTCAGCATTCTGTCCATCATCTGTTCTTTTTGCTTTTGTCTCCATAAGTGGAAGGGTATGCCCAGAAGTGGGTCAATTGCGGACTGTGTCAGTAGTCAGTCAGTCAATCTTTATTCGGGTACCACAGTACCCATAAAAGCACAATATAAAATACATTACATACATACATGTTGAAATTTAGCCAGTCAAATAGTCTAAATACATTCATTATATAGATCATAAATGACAGTGCAAAATTTAGGGTCATCACAGTACAAAACTGTTTACATTACTCTCAGTCTTCCACCATAGATCTGCGCGCCCTTACTGCAGTTTTTAAAAAAGTGCAAGTGCGAAAAATAAGGTCCTCATCATCTAGAGTTAACATGGAATCAAATGCTGCCTCTAAGCTAATTGGTCTTCTCTTAGTAAAATACAAGCATAAAAACTGTTTAAGTATTTGATATAAAATTTGCAGGAGAATATAAAGTGCTTTACAGTTTGCTCACTCCTCCCATCACACGGGCACAGGATCAAGTTTAGATTAGGACTATAACCAAGTGGGAAGGAGAATGCAAAACGGATTGTGCCAGCCCTTAAACGGAACAGGAAACTTGTCTCCCAGCGGGTCATCTGTAGTAACAAATAAAGCCAGTTAGCCTGGCTGATGACGGATGATACCCCAAAACCAGTCCCAGGATGCTTATTTCCAGTCCAGGGGGGACCGTACCTGGCAGTTCGGCTGGACTGTTCCCAGGGGCAGCAGAGTCAAGACTGATTTGCATATGGCTAGGTACAAACTGGGAAGGTGTGGTGAGCAAACACTTTATGGATTAAACCCAGATCTGTGACTGGGGGTGAATGTTTGATTTGTTTAGCATTCCCTCCATCATCTGTTCTTTTTGCTTTTGCCAACCGAAGTGAGAAGGGTATGCCCAGACGTGGGTCCTGTGCTTACTGTGCCACTAGATTTAAGCTATCCTGGATAATGTGGGGTGATGCCCCGAAACCGGTCCCAGGATGCTTGTTTCAGGTACAGGGAGGACCTGGCCTTGCAGTTTGGTCTGGACTATTCCCATGGGGAGCAGGGTTAATACTGATTTCCATGTGGCTGGGTCCAAACTGAGGTGTTGTGGTGAGCAAAATAACAATGGATTAAATCCTGATCTTTGACTGGGGATGAATGATTGCTTTGACAGCATTCCGTCCATCATCTGTTTTTTTTGCTTTTGTCACCCTAAGTGGAAAGGGAATACCTAGACATGGGTCCCGTGCTCACTGTGCCATAGGAGTCAAGCTAGCCAGGCTGATGAGGGGTGATAGCCTGAAACCTGTCCCAGGATCCTTTTTCCAGTCCAGGGAGGACCTGGCCTGGCTGTTTGAGCTGGATTGCTCCCATGAGGAGCAAGGTCAAGACTGATTTGTATGTGCTTAGGTCTAAATTGGGGTGGCATGGTGTGCAACAGAACAATGCATTTAACCCAGATGTCTTGACTGTGGGTGAATGTTTGGTTTGCTCTGCATCCCGTCCATCATCTGTGTGTCTTTTGCTTTCTCGCACTAAGTGTTCCGGGTATGCCCAGATGTCGGTCCAATACTAACTATGCCACTGGATTCGATCTAGCCTGGTGATGAGGGGTGATACCCCGAAACCAGTTCCAGGATGCTTATTTTCAGTTATGGGAGGACCTGGCTTGGCAGTTTGGGCTGGACTGTTCCAATGGGGAGCAGGGTCAAGACTCATATGCATGTGTCTGGGTACAAACCAGAGTGTTGTGGTGAGCAACAAAACAATGGATTAAATACAGATCTGTGACTGGGGATGAATGTTTGATTTGTTCAGCATTCCGTCCATCATCTTTTATTTTTGTACAGTAGTGTGGCATGACAAACCATGGCAAATGCATAAACGTAATACATGAAGCACTTTATCAATGCTGTAATATAATCAATACAACCATACCAGTATTCATATAGTGCATTGCCATCTACAATGTCATTCATTTGAAGTAAGCATGTGGCCTGCACTGCAGTGCACAGCGTCCCTTATTACAGTTAAGAATTAATGTATCTGTCACTATGCAAAGGCAGAGACTGCTACCAGAGTCCACAATATGCATAGTACCAATCACTCTCTAAGCAAGCTAAATCACCATACCATGAATCCATAACAACAGTGTTGTATGTGATGTAACAAACCTTTATTAACAGCAAATATACAAATCAGTCCATCTGAATATGTGAATTATCGATGAAAGTACAACCTGACGACAAGACACATTACATACATATTAAGCTATCTTGCTCCTACCGGTCTGTGTAAAATGCTAGAAAAGATGGCCAATGTGCAGCTATGTGGCCTTTTGGAAGAGTATCATCTTTTACACAGTACTCAATCAGGATTTTGTCCGCAGCATAGTACAGAGACAGGGTAATGTGAGATTATATCTATTCTGGATGATGGTATTGGTTTTGCAGTTATATTACTCGATTTATCTACAGCACTCAATACCATCTGGCACCCAATTCTCCTTCAGCGGGTGGCAGAGTTGGGCATCTCAGTGCAGACTTTGGAGGACAGAGAGCAGGATATGTGGCAGACGCTCTACAAGTCGGCTAGCACACAATTACAGTTTGGGGTGCTTAGCCCCATATCATTTATCATCTATTTAGCACCCTTTGCCAAACTTTTTGAATCATTTGCGTGATCGCTATCTCCTATGCTGATGATGCCCAGGTGCTCTTGATGTTTGATCCCACTTGGAAGACATAAACTCCACCGTTCATTCATGCCTGCCAAACACACTGATCTGGCTACAAGAGAACCATTTACAATGAAATGCTGATAAAAGCTGAGATTATTCTCTTTGAGCATGTGAGTGAGCAGTGGCTGTACAATTGTTGGCTGAAGCAGTTTCCGCCTCCCCTACCACCAACGTTAGTAGCCAAGAGTCTTGGAGTCACGATTGACAACTAGCTTGATTTTCACTATCAGATCGTTTAGTAAGTCAGGACTTGTTTTGGTATACTGTGCTTAATCAGAAAATGTTTAGATCTTTTTCCTCTATCATATAATTTAATGCAGCATGAGGACCGGTGTTAACTTGACAGCATTCTCCCACCCAGTGAAAAGTGGTACAGTCTCCTCCCAGAGGGAGATGATGATTGGCTGAGAAGCCACTGGCATGCACCTATGCTTGATGCGGTCCTTTACATGAGAAACTTAAGAGCAGCATGTTAAGCACTCACGAAAGCGGACTGCTCTTGGTATGAGTGTGAACCAGCCTGAAGCACGTGTCACGCGAAGTCTAGCGCTGGTGCCCTTATAACTTGAATAAACCCTAGGATCCGGACCTGTGAGTACAAATATTGGGAGTACTGGTGCTCCAGTGCAAGCTATGAGCTTGTACCAATTGCTTAACATGCACTTAGAAAGGAAGGTGCATATCCACGTAATTACAGCTCATGTTTGTATAGCCCCTAGGATTGCTTTAATGCGCTCAGAATTCTCAGCACTACAATTGCCCCAAAGAAATGCAATCAAGTTATTGACCTCACACAGACAATAGTCAAAGCCATCCCAAATGTAACTGGCAGATCACAACTGTCAGGGGAAGGGCTGAACTCTCTGAAATACTTTTTCTAAACACAGCTGAAACAACAAATATGTGTCATGTAAAATATGTCACCATCATCTGCAAAGTGTGGAGTCTTGTTTTGTCTGTATGTCGCCACCACCATCCGTTTCATCATGCATGACCTCACCTACTCATTGCTTCACGTAGAGGAGAAGCACTTCTGACTTTCGGAGCTACCGCTACAATAAAACTATCTTCAGAGAATAGGATATATTTTTATATCTACATATACATTTCTCTATCTCTCCTAATATATATATATATATATATATATATATATATATATATATATATATATATATATATATATATTCACAGAAAAAACCATAGGTTATAGTGGATATATAGTTAGGAATTTGCATTTACAAAACCTTGAAAATTCAATGAAAAAACCATTGGTTTTAGGCCATATATAGTTAGGGATTTGCATTTACAAAACCTTATTTTACTCGCATAAAACCATTGAAATTCCATATATAGTTATAAGCGCTAACTATATATCGCGCACCCGCAATCCACTGCTGATGATGTCACATATTACATCATTCATGACATGGTTAGTGACATCACTGATGACATCACTGATGACATCTCAAATGCCATCACTGATGACATCATTGATGACAACATCCAGTGACTGTATGTTTCTGTAAAGTTAAAATATGTCTTACATATTGAAGAATGAGTGGATGTATAAGTGTCTGGATGAAGGATTTAGTAGGTGCATGACTGACTGTATGAGTGAGTGATTAAATGTGTCTCACTGAGTGCATGGGTTAGTGACTAAACTGTTTTAATTTGTGCATCATTATATCTGTTGTTCTACAAACTGCTGCATATGTTGATCAGTAGCTATATGAGTAACTGTATGGGTTATTCATTGGTTGTCCAAGTATTTGTATGGGAAACTGAGTGTGTGTGTATGGGTGGCTGGGAGGTGTGTGACTGTATATAGATTTGTGAGTAGTTGATTCACTATATGTATGGATTCAAAAGTGTATGTGGAAACAGCTGTATGGGCGGTTGACTGTGCATGAGTGTATTAGTGAGTGAATGGATATCTCAGTGCTACATGTCAAATTAAGTACATATGTAAAACACAGTACATGTGAGAGTTGACATCTATAAATAACTGTGCATAAGAGCCAGTGAATGTGTGAGTGGCTGTATGGATCATTGTGAACATGTATCAGAGATTGTATAAGAGAGTAAAGTAAATATGTGTTAGTATATGTTTGAATAAGTAAGGTGTGTATAACTGTATAGTTGAGAAAATGGAGGTGTGATTGATTTTTGGCATAACTGACTAGGTGTGTGAGTAACTCCATGGATGAGTGACAGTCTGTGACTGTCTGTTTACACTGATTGTATCTAAGGTTATATTAGAGTCTGAAGAGGTTCATGGTATTATCACATGAATGATATCATCAGTGATGTTATCAGTCATGTCAAATGAGATGTTTTCAGTGATGTCATCAGTGATGTCATTTGAGATGTCATCAGTGATGTCATCAGTGATGTCACTAACCATGTCATGAATGATGTAATATGTGACATCATCAGCAGTGGATTGCGGGTGCGCGATATATAGTTAGCGCTTATAACTATATATGGAATTTCAATGGTTTTATGCGAGTAAAATAAGGTTTTGTAAATGCAAATCCCTAACTATATATGGCCTAAAATCAATGGTTTTTTCATTGAATTTTCAAGGTTTTGTAAATGCAAATTCCTAACTATATATCCACTATAACCTATGGTTTTTTCTGTGAATTTCATTGTTTTTTTAATAGCAAATATGAAAAGCTTTAAAATGTCAAGTACGTGATAGATAAAAACATTTTCGTATTTATGCACGCTGATGTGCTTTGAATGCTGCCCCCCCCTCCCCTCTTTTCTCTTAGTAGTACTCTCTCTTTGCAGATAGTGAACGGTAGTTAACGCAGGCCTTTGCCCCCGTTGTAATCCGTCGTGCCTGCTTGTCTCTACATTTGATTGATTGTTATCCAAGCATTTACTGTTTTAGAATTGGTTCTCTTTGGATCATTCTCTATTTACAAACAAGCACAAAGTCGCAATACTCTGTTTAGTCTTTGCAGATAGTGAAAAATCGTGTAAAAAAATAAAAGTAATCGAGCAAAATCAGTAGGCCACTAATTGGATCTCTTTTTGACCTCGCTAAAATAGAAATATTAGGAACAACCCTTCATGAGAAATACGAAAATAGTGAGATGAACTGAGCTCCACACCATGAGGGCTGCAAGACAGCTCGACTCCGTCACCCACCCCGCCCAAAATAACGACAAACCCTATGCAAATATTAAAAATATAGACAACACACCAGCAAAGAAACAGGGTAAAACATTTTATTAAATAACTATTTACATAACTATTTTATACTTTTTATTGCCCGATCCGGCTAGCTCAATCGATCGAGCATGAAACTCATGCACTCTGATAGCAAGCGTTGCTACTGATGCTATGCAGACCAAAACTGGTTTTCAGTTTGTACATTTTTCTAGATTTTTCAATCCAAAGTTGGTTGACTTTGTAGAACGATGGCTTCAGATTTTCAACATACGGTGTGGTGGCGCGGACTGGGAGGGGGCGCTTCGCTCCTGCCCCCTCCCCAAGTAAGTTTTTCATACGTGAAAGTACGTTAATGGTTTTGGTCCCTGAGTTGCTTCAATGTCACTGCCATTCTCAAATGGCATAAGTTCTGGATGTTGGGTGCCATAGTTAAGAGTTCTGAGCAGTGCTTGTAACACTGTCTGAAGCTTATTTCCACCTACTGCAGCTTCACTATTCTCAAAGTAAGTGAGTGTCGTTTGTGGACCTGACTGCATTAGAAAACAATGTGATATGTTACCTTCCTAAACAGCTTGACGGAGGCCCCTGAGGGGCGGTGTGATGGCCATGGACTCGGAGAAGACGCTTGGCTCCGACACCCTCCCCAAGTCTTATAGCACTGGTGTAGCCTGAGATCGCCCCCGACATAAGCGGCCGGCTCCCGGGGTCCGGCGGAACTTTTTGCCTTTTGATGACTCTTCAATTCTGGACCTTGTCCCACAATCCGTTTGACCTGAAGACACGCTGTAGTGGGGCGCCCCTTTACCGTTTCAGTTGCCATTCCGCCCGCTTTTGCTACACTGTGCCTCTTCCACCATTCTGCTGTTTACCGCCCGCTCTTGCGACTACAGCGTCTCGCTCATCATGTAGTTGAGTTGCTCCCGCTCTTGCGGTGCAGCGATAGGCGGCTGCCACAGGACTCTCAAAATGGCGGCCGGCTCTTCGGTTTTGGGCCTGGTCCACTAAAATGGCCCTGGGACACCTTTGAACTCGGACGCTTCCCTGATAGGGCTTGGGTCCCATTCTCGAAAGCGTCCCCTCAGCCGTGAAGATTCTACAAAAGTCTTGGGGGCCTCCGACTCCCGCAGGCTTCTGGTGGGGAGCGGCTGCCATGATTGCTCGTGGAATGGCCACAACGGAGCTACGAGATGGTAGTGCTCTCATGCTGACGCCAGCTTTAGTCTGAAACATCCAGAAACACTGTAGACTACCAATTCGATCAGTTCCGGTAGCGCCCCAACATGACCCGGAAGAGAAGAACTTGCCCTCCCCTCTTTGACTGATGGTTCTTGTTGCCTGTCCCCTCTGTTGTCATTTAACAGAACTTTTTGGACTGCTGAAAGGGGTTGTGTTCCGAACGCTGGTTGGTGGAGACATTTTGACTATATTCTTGACCTACGTTGTCGCGTAATGCGTTATATGACACGCCGCGTTAGCGCACCCGGAAGTGATCCGAGGCGCGGCGCGCAGCGCGTAACGTAAGCATAACAGGTCATGTGACTTGTTAATAAAACTTTTCATTGGTTCATTTTGCTTTTGTTATTTTAATGATGAAAAGCTTGGTCATATGACCTAAAAATTACGCTTTTTATTGTTTTCGAACATTATTTTTTTTTAAACATATATGTTATAATATTCCAGGCTAATGTACTTTCCCGGAAAATTTACAACTGTCCTGCAAGTAAAATATATTCTTTTTTCGAGAAAAAGGGCGTTTCTTCGTTCCATGACGGAGCCGTTGAGTAAAAGAGACTCGGCCTGCTGTCTTAGTCGCCGATACGCCTGATTATCAGATTCTTATCGATCACTTTATGTTGCAGAAATGAAAAACACAACTGCCCTTGACCATTTATCTTTACTGCGTTCCTACATATTATACCTTTTATCCGTCATGTAATTGGACTGCTTTATTTCACTTGCCTTTTACTGATTCGAAAACAGTGACTAAAAGTAAAAACTTTACCAATGTAAATACTACTACCGTGTTTTGTTTTAAAAACCTTTATTGTGAAAATGTCAGTATACAAATACGGGCCTATAACCACGTGGGCCGGCCACGGAGCAAACTGAAATCGTATATGATGAGGAGACATTTACACTGTAGAGGAACGTAACGGGCGGGCCATTAGGTTGCAAGAACTAAGGTGTCTAACAGTTGCGGAATCGGTGGACGTACATTTTGTAATTAAAATACGACAGGGCCACTTACAATAACATTTTCTAGATATACATTTGCGGGCAAGGAGTTACGAGTCCCATTTATACCGGCGCCATTTTGGGCGAGGCCGGGCAGGTCCAAGATATAGTCAAAATGTCTCCACCAACCATCGGCCAGACCAGAACCCCTTTCGGCCCTTTATGCTACAAGATGGTGTCTTCCATTCAGAAAATATTGTTGGCAGCATTTTGAAAGGAAACAGAAACAGCCGTTCTCCTAGTGAGTTTCACATTGTTACATTTAGGAAGAATGTTGAAGAGTAGTATGTGGAAAATCTGAAGCCATTTTTCTACAAACTCTCAATCAGACTTGGATAGAAAAAAAAATCCTGAAGAATGTACAAACTGAAAACCAATTTTTGTCTGTATAGCATCAACAGCAACGCTTGAGTCAGCTTTGTGTCAAGCCGCCATTTTCATTCAATCAATAGCGTCCCCCTGCACACATTCAGGGACCTGGTCGTGTCTTCAGATGAAACGGATTGTAGGAAAAGAAGCAGAAAGGAAAAGGAAAAAAGTTCAGCCGGACCTCGGGAGCCGGCCGCCTATGTCATGTGCGACCTTTGGCCACACCAGGGCAATAGTGAAGCTGCAGCAGGTGCAAATAAGCTTCAGACAGTCTTACAAGCACTGCTCAGAAATCTCAACTGAGGCACTCAACATCCAGGACTTGCCATTCGGATCTTGGCGCCTTGTGCTGGTTCCGACCTATTCACACATCGGTCCACTACTGACATCACCTCATAAGCCAACGGGGCACCCCACGCCGACTTTCGGCGCAGCATTGTAGGATGGCCACACCAGTGCGGCAACTTGCTGGACACAACCTCGGTGCCATCCGGATCTCGGCGCGTTCGACTCACTGTACCGCAAGAGTGACCGCAACTCAGCTGGACACGCCGTCTTTCGGCGCAGCATTGTAGGATGGCCACACCAGTGCGGCAATTTGCTGGACACCACCTCGGTGCCATCCGGATCTCGGCGCGTTCGAGTCACTGTACCGCAAGAGTGACCGCAACTCAGCTGGACACGCCGTCTTTCGGCGCAGCATTGTAGGATGGCCACACCAGTGCGGCAATTTGCTGGACACCACCTCGGTGCCATCCGGATCTCGGCGCGTTCGAGTCACTGTACCGCAAGAGTGACCGCAACTCAGCTGGACACGCCGTCTTTCGGCGCAGCATTGTAGGATAGCCACACCAGTGCAGCAACTTGCTGGACACTAACTCGGTGCCATCCGGATCTCGGCGCGTTGTGCTGCCTTCGGCCTATTCGCACATCGGTCCGCTACTGACGCCGCCTCACGTGCCAACGGATTTTCTACGCTTTTTGTAGCCCTATGCCGCATAACAGGTCATGTGACTTGTTTATAAAACTTTTCATTGGATCATTTTACTTTTGGTTTCCTAAAGATGGAAGGCTTGGTCATATGACCTAAAAATAACACTTTTCATTGGTTTAGAACATTTTTTTTTCCCAAATGATGAAAGCCCCACCTTGTTTCTGGATCATTCAGACTGAAGCTGGCGTCAGCATGAGAGCACCACCATCTCGTGGCTCCGTCGTGGTCATTCCGCGAGCAATCATGTCAGCCGCTCCCCACCGGAAGCCTGCGGGAGTCGGGGGCCCCCAAGACTTTTGTAGAATCTTCACGGCTGAGGGGATGCTTTTCGAGAATGGAGCCCAAGCCCTAGCAGGCAAGCGTCCGAGTTCCAAGGTGTCCCAGGGCCATTTCAGTGCACCAGGCCCAAAACCGAAGAGCCGTCCGCCATTTTAAGAGTCATGTGGCAGGCGCCTATCGCTGCACTGCAAGAGTGGGAGCAACTCAACAACATGGTGAGCGAGACGCTGTAGCCGCAAGAGCGGGCGCAACTCAGCTGGATGGCCGCCACCTGGGGAGGCCCGTTCACGCCGCCTCCCCCACGCCCCCCCCCCCCCGGGCCGCCGCACGCAAATTTTCGGAGCAGCATTGTAGGATACCAAAACCAGTGCGGCAGTTTACTGGACATCACCTGGGTGCCATCAACATCTCAGCGCGTTCTGCTGCCTTGGGACTATTCGCACAACAGACCGCTACTGACGAGGCCTCCCCCCGCCCCACCCGGGACGCCCCACGCCAATTTTCGGAGCAGCATTGTAGGATCCCAAAACCAGTGCGGCACCCAGGCGACATCACCTGGGTGCCGTCCAGAACTCTGCACGTTGTGCTGCCTTGGGACTATTCGCACAAAAGACAGCTTCTGACCATTGTTGCTTTTTTGGGTGAAAAATGTTTAAATGTTTTTACAGTTTTTGTTCCGTTCATTATAGTTAAATGTTAATAAAGTTTTAAAATCTAACTTTGTTGGAGTGCTATATATGTTTAAAAAATCGGGTGAATGGGGCCTTGAATCGGGTTATTGTCATGTGTGGGCTTTGCAAGTGTACTGCTACAAGATCGGACATTTCAAACTCAAATGCACGTTCTTTTTCTTACCTTTCCGAAGCATGGAGCGCAATAGCAGGCAGAGAAAGGGTGATGCACGTGTTGAACACTGCCTGGCCTGGCAAGTTGCTGGCAGTGCCCCCCCCGCCCGCTCCTGAAAGAGGGCACACACACACCGCCGCCCCGAGTACTTCACAAATCTTTAAAAGACCATGCGCTTGTTCATGAGGCTTAAATGGTTTATCACCCCTTCTAGAACCCCTGCATCGACCCTCTGACGTTTCCTGGAAGAATTAGCACGTAACACAATACCAAGCCCTGTCAGCTAAAACCCCCGAGAAATCATGGGGCATATTATCAAGGGGGTTTATTTCCGCTTTTTGGGCTTTAAAAGCCAAAAAAAAAAGAGATAAAATTATCTCCCTATTACCAAGCTGTCGCTAACACCAGTTAGTGACAGCTAAAAGGTGATAGCGACCATCTTGGGCCCCGCTTTGCATATCAGTGATATTTATCACTAATGACATGCAAAGTGGGCGTGCCAAGATTTTAGCGACTGGAAACAGTCCCTAACCATCGCTATCTCCTATTACCAACTTTTGGAGATATTCGCGCTAAGCGCGAATATCTCCAAAACCTAACACCTGCCCTGAGCAGTTTTAGCCATGTTATCCAATGGGAAGTGGATAACATGGCTAAGAGCATTTGCTGGATAATGCATGAATATCGCTGACTTTTCAACGATATTCATGCATTGCGGCCGTTTTTTATCGCATTTGCGATAAACCTTGCTAATAGCAAGGTTTATGTGCGATAAAATTCGCCGATGTGCGGCGATAATTTTTGTCTCTAAACAAGTTAGAGACAAAAATTATCGCTAGTTGTTGGTAATATGCCCCCGGGTTTTTGCTTGCAGGAGTCGGGAGGCGGGAGACTAGCACTGAAATCAGTAGTCTCACGCCTGAATCGGGAGGGTTGGCATGTCTGGATACTCTACAGCTGGGGCCATAAACTACATCCGCAGGGCTAGGTGATAGCCTAGGTCCGGCCTGGACAATCGGACACAGAGGAAGAGGAGTGTCAGAGGGTGCGGTAGTGAATAGGGTGAAAGGGAGGTGTCGGGCGGGCACAGGGTGTGATTCTCAGAGAAGAGCAGCGCAGATGGGGGGAAGTATATGGCCCATGCATGAGAGAAACAGCGGGGGTGACCAGTGCGTGGGGGAGATGCTTGCGAGGGTGGGGAGCCATGCTGAGGATCGGCGGCGTGCAGAGAGTGGCCCTGGTCAAGGCATCTAAAATGGCTGCCGTGCACGACAAAATTGTGGCATTGGACAAAAACGCAAGATGGCGCAGACAATGTTTATCAATAAGGATTCATTTATAACAAAATATTTACTCGCAGTGACAAAATGGTGGTCAACACTTCCTGATTTCCATCGAATCGAACGTTAACAAACGTCACGCAGCAAAAAAAAAAAAAAAAAGCTCACGCACAGAGCAGTTTTTAGCCATGTTATCCAATGGAAGGTGGATAACATGGCTAAGAGCATTTGCTGGATAATGCATGAATATCGCTGACTTTTCAGCGATATTCATGCATTGTGGCCGATGTGCGGCGATAATTTTTGTCTCTAAACAATTAAAACGAAGCACAAAATGGCGAATTCCCGTTTCGCTACCAGTTTGCGGCCCAGTTCGCGGCCCGTGAAGCGCTTCTACCGTGAAAAATCATTTTTTTTTATTTTCCCCACGGGACCCTTTAATAACCCCAACAACAATCCTAGGGGGTCAAGAGGGGTATACCTTGCCCCCTTTCAATAAATTCCCCCTTCGTTTTTCACCTCTTCTTCTCTCTCGATCCTACCGAGAGATAAGATGGCGGCCGCTCCGGACTGTTTAGAATGTTGACAGACACCGGAGAGCCAATCAGCTTTCTGTTATCCAATGGAAGGTGGATAACATGGCTAAGAGCATTTGCTGGATAATGCATGAATATCGCTGACTACAGTGAAAAATCATTTTTTTTTTATTTTCCCCACGGGACCCTTTAATAACCCCAACAACAATCCTAGGGGGTCAAGAGGGGTATACCTTGCCCCCTTTCATTAAATTCCCCCTTCGTTTTTCACCTCTTCTTCTCTCTCGATCCTACCGAGAGATAAGATGGCGGCCGCTCCGGACTGTTTAGAATGTTGACAGACACCGGAGAGCCAATCAGCTTTCTGCGCGCAAAGTTCAGTTTCGCGAAAAGTAAGCGGACCGGATCGCTGCCCGGAGCGCTGTTACAGATATATATCTTGTTTTGAACGTTAATTTCTCAAAAACTACTGGAGCACATATATTGAGACCTAGCAAAGGCACATCGGGCTAACAGTCCCTACAATTTTGCCAAGTTTGGTGGAAATCCATTCAGCCGTTCGAGCTAAAAGTGAGGCCAACCGCCCTATGGAAATTAACATGGGGAAAACGCGTTTTGGGACCCCCCTTTTTTCTCGGCCCCCCCTTGACGAAACCCCCCCAAATTTTCAAGGTCTGCTCAGAAACAAAATGTGCCATTTTCCTGAAAATTTCAGCCGATTCCGTCCACAAACGCCAAAGTTATTAGACATAGAATTTTCAAAAATGCCATAGGGAAAAAATCCTAACTATATATACCTACTGGCGATAGCCAGTAGGTAATATATATATATATATATATATATATATATATATATATATATATATATATATATATATATATATATAACATATATTTTCTTTTTACTTTTGACGGACGGCCCTGATCCTTATTTCACCCCCAAATGGCACGCGCACTAGCGCAACACGGCATTCCTCCGCAGCGGATAAAATACGATAGACTTGCACGGAACAAACAGGAAGGTACTCACTGATCACACGAGGGCGCTTTGACAACTGCAAACTTGTTCTGCCCCTGCCACTAGGCGAGCAAACCGATGTCTAATACAGCAGAGCCCATTTGTGAAAACCGAGGTCTAGGAAACCAATCACGATCAGTAGGGGAACACACCTCCCTTCTGATACGCCAGAGTTACCATGACACCGAAGACATGCAAAGTAACACAGAGGGTTTCTCCCGCCAATGTTATTAAACACCAATCATTTAAATGAATAAATGACAGGATGTTAAAAAATGTATTAATCATGACTGTAAATTTATACTTAATGTGTGCCGACTGAACACAAAGTAAGGAACAAAGAAATGTATTATAAATTGCCAGAGAAATGAATGAACTGGGATAAACACGTAATTGTTTGGGTGTAACATACGGTCACTATGGTAACAAATCAATGCCAATCAGGAATGACCATTATGACTCATGTGATAGTTTGAAACATGTATAAAAGCGTTATTTTGTTTAGTCAGATGTTAGTGAGCAAGGCGGAGGTTGCCGCCGAAACGCGTCTGAGCAGAAGTTGATATGAAATAGACACCCTTGAACTAAGATACACGGAGTCAGCGCCTTCTTGGATGGTGAAGTTTGGTGTGGTATTAATATATATATATATATATATATATATATATATATATATATATATATATATATATATATATATATATAACATATATTTTCTTTTTACTTTTGACGGACGGCCCTGATCCTTATTGCCAATCACCCTTTCTGAATTCATTCAATTTTCCTAGTCCAAATCTACTTTTGGCTCCACACACTGATTTATCAAAATAATCCCAGGTTTCTAAGGGCTTGCTTAACTACCTTTCCAGCTTCTGCCAATTTGTTCACTCATCCAACTAACAGGGACACAAGTTCCCATACTCCATTAAATACTCACAACCGCTTCTATGAATTCACTTCTATCACAAAACTGGTGAAAATGCATAATTGTTTCGAGAGCACAAGAATAACCCAATAACCTATAAAGAAGAAAAATTATAATCTGCAAAACTACTACTACACTCGGCCCCGGATTGGTGTGATACTCATTGCACAGTGCTTCAATTCCTCGTCAGGGGATGGTAGTCACACTATATAAATTTAATTCGAAATACGATTTTATGACAACATCCTTATTTGGTAGGCATCACCAATGTGAAATCCGACACTGACCCATAAACTTAATTTCAGGTTCACGGCATTGATGAAAAGACCCTCCCAGAGACAAAGGCTTCAGGGCCAGGGGTTGATGGTCTTGCCATTTAGGTCTAGAAATACACATTTTTCACGCAAAGCAGGGCAGCAAGCAGACTTACTGTGGTTTGTTGTGCAAAGCGAAAAAGCCAGCACAGAGCCATATCAACTAAGCTTGGCCTGCTACTGCTGCTATTCCCTGCACTGACACACAAACAGTCTGCCTGGCGCTATGTACAATCTCACGCACAGGTGAGTATGCTTTGTGTAGCAGATGATTTGTAGTGGAACCATACCCTTCAAGGTGAAATTTTAATGCCTAGAGAAAGTAAAAAGAACCCCACACATCATAGGATTTTGTGATAGGCACTGCAGCACACATGCATTTTATGGATTTTTGAGACATAAACACATTGCTTCTTATTTATGCCTACTTCAAGAAGGTTTCGTTTTTAATGGAAATTCCAGTCTGGATATCTTAGAAATTGGGGGTTTGCATCAAAACCTAGGTGCATTTGCGCTGATCTCTCTCAGCAACGCCCTTTGATGCAAAATGACACAATGCAGTGAATAAGGGCTTTTGCACTGAGAAAAGGGCACCTTTCTAGGATAAAACACTCTTTGTGCTGAATAGCATGTATCCTAAGGAGACTTTGCATCACTTTGCGTCATTTTGTATTGATGCTAAACCTTAGTTAAGCTGGGCCTTAATGTCTGTAAATGTACATTGATACTTGTATAGCACACTACTCACCCGCAAGGGTCTCAAGGCGCTTGTACGAATACCGCTGTGGAACCCATCCTGGCTTTCCCTGTGAGGCGTCCACTCCTGGGCCCCCCAAGGTGGAGGAGAGGCATCCTTAGCGTTGTGGGGGCCATTGTGGAGATTAAGCAAGTTATTGCCCAGAGTTGCAGAGTTGGACTCCATGATAGGAATAGGTACTGAGGCGAGAATTATCAGGTCCATGGAATTTTTAAGCCCTAGACCCGCCGAGGCGGGGAATTGAACCCTGGTCCCGGGCTAGACCTCTGCATCAGGGTCTGCCGCTCTAATCATTGAGCCACACTTCTCCACTCATTAAGCCACACTTCTCTGCCTTTGTAGCTTTCCGTGACAAACTTTAGTCAAATTGCCAATTAACCATGAGTCCTGCACTTCCAGTAACTGCTGCTGCTGAAGTGCCCATATAATTTAGGGACTTAGCTCATCTTTAATGACAAGTGGTATGTAAATGTAAAAGTGATAGGCACATGTAAGGCTTTATTTTCCCAGGTTCTTATAGTTACAATATTGAAATTAAGAGAGTATTCCATCGAGGAGCTTTATTCCAATATAGTGGAATGTTTTTATTTCTGACAGCTTCTCACCATTAGTGGACACTACATGCCAGATTACCAGCGGTAATCACCACGTGCATCAGGGACGTTAGCCAACAGAAATGTAAACAAGCATTGGCATAGCCAATAGGTCTCGCCTTTGGGACCTTATAAGTGTTTAGCCATGCAACAGGTGATGTTGTTGCACCAAGGATATTGTGCTGCATAACTAAATACTTGTATATTCTGAAAGGCGAGACGTATTGGCTATGGCAATGTTTTTATAGCATAGCTATGGGGCCGATTAGGATCGCGGACGGACCTGCGTGCGTCCGCGACCCCCAAGGTGGAGGAAACGTCCACAGGGGCTGCGGCGTTCCCTCCAGTGCAATTAGGATGTGACCGTCACCCTGGCGGTCACATCCTCAATATTTAACATTGCTGAGGGTGATGCTTGAAGCAGCACCTGCCTCAAGGTTAAATATGCATGCTTCGCATTTGTATGCACAAAGCGGCAGGCACCGCGCGGTGCCTGCCGCTTTGTGCATGCAAATGCAGGGGGGTACCATAGGTACCCCCCATGTGCACCCCCCACCTCCGTCACCCTGGGGGTCCGCAACGGACCCCCAAAGAAAACACCGTATGCCTTTCCACGGCGGAGAAGCCGCCGCGGATAGGCATTTGTTCTGCCCCATCCTAATATGGCTGGCGGTGTCTGTTAGACACTGCCTCCATATTAGAGCTTTTCTGCCGCGGTCGTAAGGCGACCGCGGCGGAAAAGCGGCGGACGGTCTTCCTGACCCCTCAGCCATCATAATCTGGCGGGGGTCTTTGAAGGCTCCGCAGCGGTTTTTCCGCATCCTCCGGGCCGGCGGACACTTCCGCCGGCCTGGAGGATGCGGAAAAACCGCAATCCTAATTGCCCCTATGTTTCTAAACACTACTACAAAGTAATTAATAGTTTGCTACTGACAAATCTTGTTATAGCTTTTTTGCTTAAAAAGCAAATGTGGAACAGCTTTACAATTAGTTTTAATGTTAAAGTAGCCTGAAAGCTAAATATACAAAATGTACCTTCTGAGCAATGTGCAGTAATATTTTGTTAGCATACATAAAACACCCAATTAGAGCTTGGTAGTTTGGATTTTATTTTTGAGCTATTTGCATTGCTAATATCTGTTGTTTTTTTGGCACCTTATAAGTGTGTAACAAAATATATTGGCAATGGTTTGTTCAGAAATAACTGACAAATGTTTGTTAGTTTAAATTTCATTGCAAGAATATTTAGTTAACATTTTTAGTACTTTAAAGTAAGTTGAGTGGAAATGAAAATATTTATGATGTACATTTATACATGTTTTATAAATATATTCATTCTGTTGCAATATCTTTTAATATTTTTGTAATAATACCATTGCAAAATATTACATCACATGTTTGCGGTAAACATGGCATAAGTGCATCGGATAAGTCTTCCACATCTGTATTGATCATAAACCAGTCCATTAGAAGTTCATTGCTAATATCCATATATTGATATGTTTCAGTAGTCTGCACTTGTGTTATTGTAGATGGCCCCAGAAATATGTGCACACGCAGCAGCCACAGGTTCAAATGAAAGCAGGGCTGAATCTAAGTTTCATCCTTCCTATAACTTGAGAATAGAGGTAGCATGTGCTAGGAGAGAGCGCTTGTTTATATGGTGTGTGTAGAGAGCAGCCCCCGTTTTAATGTGAATTGATAATGTGCACCGGTAACGTTACAAAAATAAATGTAAACAAATAAAACCAGGGTAGGCATGGGGAGATTAACTGATTGGTATTGGCAGAGATCAGCAAGCCTCAAACTAGGTTAGGTGGAGATGGTTAACAAGGGAGGGCAAGGGTGAGACAGGCAGGGGAGAGAGAATAAACAAAGAAAAAGAAGCGGGCACGTCCATGCTAATTAAGAACAGAGGGCCCCAGAAGTCTGTGCACACGCAGCAGCCATAGGTTCAAATGAAAGCACGGTTGACTCTAAGTTTCATCCTTCCTATAACTTGAGAAGAGAGGCAGCATGTGCCAGGAGAGAGCACTTGTTTGTTTATATGGTGTCTGTAGAGAGCAGCCCCTGTTTTAATGTATTATACTAAAATACATTCTAACAGATACTTTTGACAAAATACGATTATTTTTACTGCAGCTGCTAGATAAGTAGCACAGTTATTGGCAGAGATCAACGAGCCACAAAAACAGATGGCCCCAGAATTCTATGCTCACACTGCAGCCACAGGTTCAAATGAAAGCAGGGCTGACTCTAAGCTTCATCCTTCCTATAACTTGAGCAGAGAGGCAGCATGTGCTAGGAGAGAGTGCTTGTTTATATATATTTTGTGTGTAGAGAGCAGTTCCTGTTTTAATGTATTATACTAAAATACATGCTAGCAGATACTTTTGACCAAATATGATTATTTTTAGTGCAGCTGCTAGATATGTAGCACAGTTATTGGCAGAGATCAACAAGCCACAAAAACAGATGGCCCCAGAAATCTGTGCGCACAGAGCAGCCACAGGTCCAAATTAAAGCAGGGCTTACTCTAAGTTTCATCCTTCCTATAACTTAAGAAGAGAAGCAGCATGTGGTAGGAGAGAGCACTTGTTTATATGGTGTGTGTCGAGAGCAGCCCCTGTTTTAATGTATTATACAAAAATACATGCTAGCAAATACTATTAAGAAAGTACATTTTTTTAAGTGCAGCTTCTAGATATGTAGCACAGTAATTGGCACAGATCAAAAAGCCACAAAGTTGTTTAAAAGGAACCGGTTGAGGGCGAGGGCGAGGCAGGCAGTGGAATGGAAAGTAAAGAAAGATAAACAAGCGCGCACTGCCACGTTAATTACAAAAGATGGACCCTGCGCGCTGCTGATCGCTCCCGCAAGGTGGATGCCACCACATGCACTCGTGCTTGAAAAGTACAGACCGATTTCTAAAGGTGCTCTCCTAGGGCAGCACATGCGCACTGCTCTAGGCTTGACCTAAAAATGTATTCTCAATGTTTAATGCCTGCATATGGGTAATGAGTAACAGCCAACTGCAGTCCCCCCAGCACCAAGTTAGTTATATTAGTAATAGCCTGCCCAACACCATTGAATTTTTTTCACTAAAATATCAGCTTTAAATATATGTTGGAAATTCAACCCTTTTCACCAAACATCGGTTTTCAAATTCCGAAAATGCACACAAAAGCTTCCAATTATGGCCACATTTATCAACATTTGGCCAAATGCATTAAGAAAACGTGTTGCTCTGTGCTGCGTCAGCGGTGAGAGCAGGAATACACCGTAATTACTAATGTGGTGCACTCCTGCCCCCTCTCTGTGCTAGCGCACTGCTGGCTGCTAAGCACCAACCTAGGCACCCTGTCATCATGGTACAAGGGTGTCTGCCTTGCAGCCAGGATTGCTTTTGTGCAGGAAGGTACACCATCAGGAATCTGGCTCTCCTGAACAGTGGAGCAAACCATTGTTGTCAAATGTGCCGAGTGGCAATCATTTGCAAAATACACCGGCAATGCCTGCTCCTCCATCCTATTGTTCCACCCCTGCCCGTTTTTCAAAATCACAGGGCTGTCTTTAGATTTGACTCTAGCTCCCTGGGCCATGGTTCACCTCCTGATAGAATCTGAGTCATTACAGCACCTAGTCCTTGTAGGGCAGGGGTACAGGTAGAAGGTTGGGTGCACCAGCAATGTCCACAGCCCACAGATGTACAACCACTCTACATACCATATTATGTTAGCTGAAAAGGTGTTGACAGCTGCGTTTCATAAAATAACTCTCCTTATACCAGAATCTGCGCTTTCTTCCTCAATGTTAGGATAATAGATTAATAGAAACATAAGCATGAGGGCTGTGATTCCTAGACCCATTCATACAAAAATAAAGACCAGCATTCACCTTACCAATGTTGTTTTTCTGACTATGTCTATGTTTACCAATGCCATAAGGCCTGGTCCAGCGCGTGCAGACACACACACACACACACACACACACACATCAGTGCTAAAAAGCGCTATATAAATGCAAACCCTTTTCCCCCTTCTATCCCTCCACTATCCTTCTCAATCTAAATAACTGACTAACCTATCGACCGCTCAAATTATTTTCATTTTTCACTACACGAATGCAAACAAAAAGCGCTTTGACGCCTCGTCAGGGGTAGTAAGCGCTATATAAATGCAGTTACAATACAATATAATATAATTCAACTACAATAAGGTGTTACCAGTTATAAGCCAGACTTTAAGGTTCAGGCAATAATTCAAATTTGGATACAGAATTCCCATCCTAAGCATGATTGAAGATTTACTCCTGTCAAAGGTAAATAAATGTAAGTCTGTATCCAGGGTGGGGATGTGGCAGGAACACCCCAGCAATTGATGGGAGTTTGCCCCAGCAATTGATGGGAGTGTTGAGAAATAGGTTTTATCCATGGAAAATATTTTCCCTGTATAGAGAAAGGCTTTAAAGTATTTACAAATGTATAAATGCACACTTGTTACATTTACATATGAATCCTATTTTGTATAAACTGCATAATTTTTATGGTCTGGTTTGACAACTCAGCTGTCGCCAGAAGAGTTATTTGTGCATCACTAGAGAGGGGCTTTATCTCTACCCACATGTTGGGAGCCAGGAGTACATGCTTTGATTGGGCAGACAATGTGTGCTTCCACAAAAAAGGGCTTGCCCTCCATGCAGCTGTGATCATTGTTTTTTTATTTATCTATCTAACTAAGCTTGAACTTTCAAGGACAGCACATGACATCTGAATGCTATTAAATTATCTTAGATAACTAGATACTTTTGTTTTGTTTTTCTCTGATAGCAGCACAGATAGAAGATGGGAGCATTACCGTATAGGTCTGGCTTGATAGTGCAACTGTCATTTGACCTTTTAACCTACGCCAACATTTTTTTACAGTTCTTTGCTTCCCCACAAATGCATATCTGTTACCCTACCATTTACTAGTAATGCTTCACATTATCATACAACATTCCTTTAAAGGCAGACCTATGTGCATTGCCAATGAACGTTTGAGAATGGGGCCCAGTATGCTGTGTGTTGTGAAAGATTTAGCTAAAAAGCAAATTAGTCATTCATTAACAGAAACCTATGGTTTCTCCACTTTCACCACGTATAAATAGCTAATTGTGCTTCTTTCTGTACCAACAACACTCTTTTTATTAGCAGCTTGAAACACTGCCAATGTTGCGAAACGATGTCGCTTGTTACCAAGGTGACCTGAGTTCACGGACAGGTAAACCTGCATTCTTAAGCACGGGCATCAGTCGCCATTTTCTGTTTAACCACCAATAACATTCTGCAAGCTAATGACAACATTCTGCAGCGTGCTGTACTGCTGAAAATAAACCAGAATAAGAAGTTCTCCACCCTCTGTGTGTTACGATTTACAAATAGCAACTGGGAAGGTACTTCTCGGGTTAGCGGGGCAGCTCCTTGACATGCAAAGCTTCTGCAAAGCACTTCATGCCAGCGCTACACTCCGCATTGTCAGACGAACCTTGAAAGGGGTTAGTAAGCAGGCTCCTACTGTTGTTAAACTCAGGTCGCCTACACAACCTGGCCTTTAGCACTAGTATCAGTGAGGGGGCGTAGGGAGATTGTCTTGTAAATACACAGGGTTTATTTGCAGATTGAAGCAAACAGCAAATCACAGGTTCCCCAACACCTGCAAAACATAGAATGCCCGCCACATTTTACTGCGACCTCTTAAGCATGGTCCAAACTCGGAACTCAGGCCTACAATTTCCCTAGTAAAAATGTAGACTGCGATAGGCGACTGAGCATGGAAATGTATAAGGCACTTGTTACAGAGTGTCTTTGTCACTTTAGTTCTTCACGACTGATAGCTAGATTCACACTGGCTGTAAAAACATGTAGCCTAGTGGAGGACCTCACCATTATAATTCACCCCGGCATTGGCCTGGACTCTTGTCATGAGCAGATCAGTGGATCTAGCAGTCAGTCATAGATATCAAACTGGTGTAATCAGGAGCCCATCAGGAGTGACTACCGATTCCTAATGTATGAAACTAGTAGAGTTTCACGGGGCGTAACACAGGCCCCCGCAGCCCACGCGGTGCAGGGGGGCCCCTAGCTCCAGGAGGCCCCCTTGGCACTGAACTCTGGCCAGGAGAGCTCCTAATTGAGCCCGGAGGGGGCCCCATTAAGTACCGTGCATGGAGGACCCCCTTACTTTTCCTTACGCCGGTGGAGTTTCATTTAGCTTTTCCTAGTGGGTCGCAAATCAACAATATGTCATGAATATTGTGTTATGTCGCAATTTGCGTCCCATTAGGAATCAACGCCATCACAAGGATGGAGGCCTGCTGAGGTCAGCAGACCATGTCTGTGATTGCTTTTAAGTAAAGCAGGCTTTTCTTCTTTTTTCTTTTTCAATGCAACCCATTTTCCTTAAAGGAAAACGGGATGAGTTTGAAAAGAAAAGTCTATTTTGTATTTTTTTCAAGCAGCCGCAGAGGTCCTATAAACCACTGCCTTCTCTTAAACGTTTTGTTACATTCACATATGGAAACAGCTTCCAAGGAAACCCCCTCCCCATTTGCCAATGCATTACCACTACACTTCAGTCGTCAGTAAATTGTTAATGTTTTTTGACTGGAATTCAGTTGCAAAACATGAATACATACAATTTTGATTTGGTATGTGGAAGGGACGCCCCTTCCAAATAACAAATCGGTATTTGGTCGCAAATCAGAATTGTGATTCAATAACGAGCTACTAAATTGCAGTTTGGGTTTGATACATACCAAAATTCTTTTTTGTGGTCACAAACAGGCAGATTCATTTGCGACTAGAAAAAGCATCATACATGTGCCCCTAGAGTGGAATGATTCAGGCAGTTGGGACAGGCCTGCAGGAAGACTGTTGGGTCAAAAAGTGGTAGGAACAGCTCACTGACTGTTAGGTGCTAGTGTCCTGCCAAACACTGTTCAAGGCCCTGCTGATTCTTCAAATACATTTTACTTCCACTGGCATTATGCTGAATCATATTCATAATACCTTTATTTGTCAGAAAACCACAAAAAAATACAAGTACATAAAAACAGATAAAAGAAAAGAAAACACATCAACAGTAAAAGAAAGACAATACAACAGTTATTAGCAGGTGGGTAACAAGGGACATCAAAAAGCCTAAGCGTGATACTAGATAGTGTACCAAAAACATAAAGCAACTATTAGTTTTATGCAGTGATTGCCTACGAGCAAGATCAAATAAGGCGAGCAAACCAAGAACTCTGTAAATGGAATGCAAACAGAAAGTGCACAGTGCCTAGTAGAAAACAGGTAAGATAAAAGCTATACTGATGATTATGTATGAACATTAAATAAGGTTGTATGCCCGTAGTGGTACAAAGAACAGAATGCGTAACAGTCATCCGCATTAAGTGTGCCTTTAAATTATGAGTCTTAAGGCTATAATTAAAATTTTAAAAAAATCTGAATATCTTTGGAGACTAACCTCAGAGAAGCCAGAATAATAAAATAATCTGGGATACCCATTTTAATAAAAGTCAATTTCAGACACATAAGCCATGCAATTTCCACTACAGTATCCATCTCTAGGGACTCGCTAAGCATTAGCCTAAAGAAACCTGCATCAGGTGTTGGCCAAATTTTATGCCACAGAACCAAAAGAGCCACACCCATAGAGTCATCTAAGAAATTCATCCCGGTTTCATCGTGGAAAATGTAATTGACTGTAATCTTGGGTATAGAGAGCAGCTCATGTAAAAAGGATAAAGGTGTTAATATATCCCCAAACTCCTGCCCCATACAGCCCAACCGGAATACATTTACTTTTATAAATATTAATGAGTTCCCTCATTGGTCTGTTACAGACCTAAAGGCGGCGTCAATCACTCTCAGAAATTGCATACATCTTAAGTCAAATAAATGTCCCCATTTTAGTTTCTCATCAAAAGGAATACATAGGTACTTAACATTTCTATTGAGCTTGTCCCCCTTATCGAGTGGAATTTGATTTTAGTCTTAGGCGGGCTGCAACCGTAATGGATGATTTAGTCATGTTCACTTTTAAGACTAAGGGCCATATGTAGGTAAATGGCATTTACCGATTCGTAACTACCAAATTTTACCGATTCGGTATTTACAAATTGGTAAATGCTATGTAGGTATTTTTACCGAAATACTTACCGAATCAGTAACATTCTGTAATTACCGAATCGGTATTTACTGATTCGGTAATTGCCATTGATTCCTATGGGCCTCAAGGCCCATAGGAACCAATGGCAATTACCGAATCAGTAAATACCGATTCGGTAAAATTACCGATTTTACAAGGGGGACAGGGTGTCACTTTGACACCCTGTTGCACCCCGGATTCAGGCCCTAAGGGCATGTATGTGTGCCACATGGCACAGGTGTACATGCACAGATGTTCATGTACACAGGAATTCGTTATTTACCATCAAATAGAATGTGATGGTAAATAACTAATTATAGGGCCTGTGGCACTGTTTTCAGTGCCACCTACATCCCATATTACCGAATCTGTAAATTTACCGAATCGGTAATTTACAGAATCGGTAAAATTACCGATTCGGTAAATTTACAGATTCTGAAATATTTTGGCCCCCTACATCTGAAACTCCAAATACCGGTCGGTGACGGCCGAAATCGGCCGTTACGACCGGTATTTGGCCTCCTACATATGGCCCTAAATCATTCATAAATAGAGCAAAACCACCTAGCAGAATCTGTAGCACATTAGATGTTCTCTCAATAAGAGCAGCATTGTCCATCGCCGGCCTAAAGGGGGGGATCCGCTCGCCATCCTAATGGGCCCCTAAGTGTCTCCTGTTTCCCCAGAATTGTCATTTTCGCATCCGTGCTATACTAGTGTATGTCCACCTGATCAGTGCTCTTTGTTCGCTATTTCTTCAGTCTTCTTTCGCCTAGCCTTTTCCTATTCTACCTTGTTTTGGCTATTGTGTACCTGATTGGGCATTAACTCCACTCCTGGTATTCATTGTTTTCCTTTCTGCCACATTTACAGTGCTGTGGTAAAAGTAATTTTGACGTTTTACCATATTCTCTTTCTTTGTCCTCGAAGGGGCTTCCTTATAAACCCCTTTTTGTTGTCTTTCTTCTCATCTTTCTCTATTTCACCTCACAGGGAATATATTTTCTCTCCTCCTAAAAGTCTGTGATTAATAATGTCTTACGTAATGTTCATGATTTAATAGCCTTATGTTCTGCTTTTTTTTCGTTTGTTCTGTTACTTGTCTATTTAATGAATTGTCTTCATGCCATCACATGGAATGTCAATGGTTTACATAACCCAATAAAGAGACAGAGAGTCCATACTCATTTATCTATATTGAAGTTTCAAATTGCATTGTTACAAGAAACCGTTTAACTAAAAAAGATATACATTTTCTCAAAAAAGCTTAGTTGGCGATATCATTCAAACTCCTGCCATGAAAAATAAAAATGGGACAGCTGTTCTTTCTCGTAAATCTTTGGCTTTAGATGATAGTTGTTTCTAAATTTAAAGATCAATGATGCTTCACTTTCTATTTTAAATAATTATAGAGTTGATATACAAATGTGATAACCTATATAATCAAACCTTATGTCCTGTTGCAATGCAAATCTCATAGTTGGTGGTTATTGTAGTCAGTTAATGGATCCTTCTGTCGACAGACGCTCTAACATAAAATACATCCTCAATAAAATTCAAAAGTCCTTTTGTTGTATAGCATTTTAGGACCCAAGTGTAATTTTCCCGATTCATGCCCTTATATAGATATAAATCATCATGCCCTCATATAGGCATAAAAATCATAACCGTATTTAGACATAGCTCATGCAGTCCAAATGTTGCATGGCTACTTCCACTAGTTCAGAAAATCAACAACGATATCTTGGAAAACTCGGCTTCAGCAGTTAGAGACTTCCCCTTGCTTGAATATTGATTTGTCCAAGAACTCATGGAGTTTTCAAAGAACTGAGACTCTTTGATGACGTTATTATGTCGACCTTTACGTCAAACTCGGCACCTTCAAGGTATAGATATACCCACACTTGCCCAAGCAAACACACAGTGGTTTTGAGCAGTTCAACTATCTACTTGCTCGACGCATCTCGCTACAGCAAGTGCCGAAGGAAGCCGACCCTCCATCAGACGCACTGAGAGAGACACTGTCTTTACTCTTGCCGAGAAACCCAGCTCCAGTATTTCCAAGCTCCCCTTGCAGGGTGTTGGGAAATCGAGTCTGGAGACAGCGAGATACCAGACCTCCTTTATTCTAAACCAAGGTACGGAGCTGATTAGACCGTAAGAGAAATCTTGGATAGATTCTTGGCAAAAGAATACTATACTTATGCTACACCACACTTACTTCTTCCCTCGTACTAGACTTAAGTTAGGTACATCGGGGTAGGCATATTTTAGAAGCACCAGTTGAGTACTTTTAGTATTTATTTATTCATGTATGTATTTTATGGCTTAGAAACCATACCATGCTTTTACAGTATTATTTTAGAATACTCTTCTTGCTGTACGCATTATACTTTACAGCCAGTCTTAAGATTGTAGCAGTTCATTTCTTCTGCATGAGAAAGAAGACTGTTCAATAAATACTTTTATTGAAAACGCCCGTCTCTCTATTTCTCTGCACCTCTGTTGAAACGAAACATGTACGAATGACTGACTGAAATATCTATCTATTGTTTCCACGACTCTGAAGATCAGTTTTATCTTGGGGAAACAAAGTTGTCATGTTTATGCAGTTGTCAGAAACGAATCCTTTCTTGTGAATTCAAGAAAGTTTCTAGTAACCTCTCAGTTAGCTGGCACTGACAATTGAGTTTAATATATTTGATAGAGACCCAGTATACATAAGTCCAAGTCACATCTATAGGATATATTATTCCAATGCGCAGAGCCTATTGGGAATATAGGAACTACACTACACTTCAAAAGATATCCCTTGGAGGGTTACTCGATACATGGACAATCGTTAAACCTGACCGTATGCTGCACCCCTTCTATTCGCCACCATTCCAACTCCAGAACATTTTGCTGAGGATGAATTGTATGTACCAGGTCCCTCACAAATGCCAAGAATAATGCAATTCTAGTCTTGGATCATGGTCCTGTTATTGTGGATATGGATATGCTGTCCAAGAATGCATGCTTAAATAGATGGCAATTTAATGATCCATTGCTACAAGAGGAGTTTTATTTATTCAGGATTTTCAACAATTCAAGACTCTGATTTCAATATAATTTGGAACTCGTTCCAGGTAACAGAGTATATTAGTCTTCTTCCTTGATGCAACTCTTTAACAAACTAGAGCATGAATATTACCCCTCTTGTCGCAGGGATGATACCTTAGCCCATCTGGCTGAAGCGAAGTCTGAATTTAAGAAAACGCCAATTTAAGGGGTTTGTGGTACATATATATATATAACCTGTTAATTATGATATTGAGAGGTCAAAATCCAAAGCTGAACTATGGTGTGGAAAACATTTGAAACAATTATTTCCTATTTCTACACAGAATAACATTTGGCCCCCTTGACCTTCCGCTCACCACCTACCATATAAACATACTTTTTCTTTCACAATTGATGTTTTTTTCACTCCTAACTTTGGGCCCGATTCATAGAACTAACTTGAGACAAAATCCTAAACTT
Organism: Lissotriton vulgaris; assembly: GCF_964263255.1. Taxonomy (NCBI): domain Eukaryota; kingdom Metazoa; phylum Chordata; class Amphibia; order Caudata; family Salamandridae; genus Lissotriton; species Lissotriton vulgaris. The sequence continues at coordinate 510,747,777 of NC_141689.1, forward strand.
ACTACCATTTTCGTATTCACAGAAGGCACTTACTCATTTTGGTATTGGTATTCACAGAAGACACTTACTCATTTCGGTATTCACAGAAGTTAGGAGTCCTAACTTTAGGACTCCTAAATGCCTTCTCTGAATACCTAAAGTCTTAAAGTTAGGTTTTTTCTCAATTCAGTAGTAGTGAAGTTAGGACTCCTAACTTTAGGACTCCTAAATGCCTTCTGCGAATACCGAAAGTCTTAAAATTAGGACTTTTCTCAGTACCGGATATTTCTTTTAACCTTATTTGCTCTCTTTGATCTCTTTCCATATTGCAATATTTCCTTCTTTTCTTGATTTTCACCCATGCCGTCTCCCCTCCCCCATCTTCCCTCCTAGCAACCTCCCCCCAGTCATCCCCCCCTCCTCCATCCCTCGGCAAGCCCTCCACCTCCCAACCTCCCTACTCTGTGAGGCGCTCAGATCTATCTGAGCGTGAGATGGAATGCGGTGCTTTCAATGAAAGTCTGCTATGACATACCAGCAAACCGTCACAAAACAATAGAGCTCAGAAAAAGTGCTAATTAACACAAAACAAAAGTTACTATCAGTGACAACCAATATTCCCAGCACACAGCTAACCAGCTAACCAGCCCATTGTCTTTAAACCAGTAAGACAATGAGTCATTTTCAGTCAATATCAATGTCTTCTATTAATTTCCGATGGAATCTAAATACTCCTTTGCCTTGATCTCAGAGGAGAAAAACACTGCTCTTGCTTCATTAATGATTTTTAGTTGCGCAGGGTTTATTAGG